>NC_137839.1:9347500-10008571 GCF_948465745.1 Chenopodium album | reverse complement strand
TATGGTACTAATAACTTTTTCAGGTGTTCATCATGGGAGGAGGAAATAAAGGAGAAACGTCCAACAGGAGAAAGTCTAAGGGGAAATCTCCGATTGTACGTGTTGACGAGGATGAGTCAATGGAGGAAGCGGAGGCACATAATTTGGGGGCCTCTCAAGAAATCGTCAGAAATGTACAAGGGCAACAGGAGCAACAGCAGCTTCAGGAACATGAGCTACAGGACCCGCATCCTAATGACTTGCTAGAGTTGGACCCTTCCACACTTTGGTGCGTATGTATTTGTATAATGAAATATCCTTAAATTCGTATTTACTTTGATAAAGTGAATTTGTATTACTTTAACCATGTTTTGTTCACTTTTTGTTGACTATCTACTTACACGAATATCTATCCTTTATTATAGGTTTGATGATAGGCCGGTGAAGAATGTGCTCTCCGACTCGCTAACCGGCTACTATGTTCAGCCTTGGAGGAATTATGGAGAGGTTGATGAAGATTCGAGAGAGCACTTTTGGAACTTGTTCAATGTATGATAACTTTAACCTAACATAATACATGTTTTATAAATTATATTGATGGAGTTGAATTTTGTAATAAAGACATTTTCTTGATTTGCAGAAAAAATTCAAGTGGGCACCTGAGTTAAACAACCAAGTGAAGGACACTTTCGAAGAAAAGTTTGCAAATCGCCTACGTGATACGTTCTACAACATCACACACAGGCTGAATGGTCGCAAACCAAGATGGCTTAATAAGGATGTCCACGAAGGCATGATGAAAATTGTTGCCACCGATCCAAAATATCAGAAGCGGTCGGAACAAAACAAGAAGAACCGAAGAGGCGGATCCATGGAAAATGTCGTTGAACCGACCCACTTTCAAGGTTCAATGTCATCTGTACAACATGCTAAAAAGATGGTAAGGTTACTACAATATGTCCAGTAACAATTATGTCATTTGTCTAATAATGAATTTTGGTGGGCTAACATGTTTTCATTGATTTTCTGCATGTACATATAAAGGCTGCAAAAAACCAAGGCCAATTACCAAATGCCCATGATCTTTTCTTGAAGACACACTTCAAGGAAGTGCCTGGTAAAGGCCAAGTTCCTGCCAACAACAAAGCAAAAAGGATTGCGGTAAACACTTATTATATGAGTTGAAATATGGCAATTTAGCAAAGTAGAACTCAATATATGCTTATTTTGGATGAGTTAGGGTTGAAAATTGACATATGTGCTTATTTATCTTAATTTCTATCCTTAGGCACTTAAAAGTAGGTGATATTGGAATGTTATAAGAAAGAACGAGTCCATTTGCTTGAAAACATAGAAAATAGGCATGGTTTTAGCCATATAGGCCAAATTTGGATGATTTTGGATGAGTGAGGGTTGAAAATTGACTTATGTGCTTATTTATCTTAATTTCTATCCTTAGGCACTTAAAAGTATGTGATATTGGAATGTTATAAGAAAGAACGAGTCCATTTGCTTGAAAACATAGAAAATAGGCATGGTTTTAGCCATATAGGCCAAATTTGGATGATTTTGGATGAGTGAGGGTTGAAAATTGACTTATGTGCTTATTTCTCTTAATTTCTATCCTTAGGCACTTAAAAGTATGTGATATTGGAATGTTATTAGAAAGAACGAGTCCATTTGCTTGAAAACATAGAAAATAGGCATGGTTTTAGCCATATAGGCCAAATTTGGATGATTTTGGATGAGTGAGGGTTGAAAATTAACTTATGTGCTTATTTCTCTTAATTTCTATCCTTAGGAACTTAAAAGTATGTGATATTGGAATGTTATAAGAAATAACGAGTCCATTTGCTTGAAAACATAGAAAATAGGCATGGTTTTAGCCATATAGGCCAAATTTGGATGATTTTGGATGAGTGAGGGTTGAAAATTGACCTATGTGCTTGTTTATCTTAATTTCTATCCTTAGGCACTTAAAAGTATGTGATATTGGAATGTTATAAGAAAGAACGAGTCCATTTGCTTGAAAACATAGAAAATAGGCATGGTTTTAGCCATATAGGCCAAATTTGGATGATTTTGGATGAGTGAGGGTTGAAAATTGACTTATGTGCTTATTTCTCTTAATTTATATCCTTTGGAACTTAAAAGTATGTGATATTGGAATGTTATAATAAAGAACGAGTCCATTTGCTTGAAAACATAGAAAATAGGCATGGTTTTAGCCATATAGGCCAAATTTGGATGATTTTGGATGAGTGAGGGTTGAAAATTGAATTATGTGCTTATTTCTCTTAATTTCTATCCTTAGGCACTTAAAAGTATGTGATATTGGAATGTTATAAGAAAGAACGAGTCCATTTGATTGAAAACATAGAAAATAGGTATGGTTTTAGCCATATAGGCCAAATTTGGATGATTTTGGATGAGTGAGGGTTGAAAATTGACTTATGTGCTTATTTCTCTTAATTTCTATCCTTAGGAACTTAAAAGTATGTGATATTGGAATGTTATAAGAAAAAACGAGTCCATTTGCTTGAAAACATAGAAAATAGGCATGGTTTTAGCCATATAGGCCAAATTTTGATGATTTTGGATGAGTGAGGGTTGAAAATTGACTTATGTGCTTATTTCTCTTAATTTCTATCCTTAGGCACTTAAAAGTATGTGATATTGGAATGTTATTAGAAAGAACGAGTCCATTTGCTTGAAAACATAGAAAATAGGCATGGTTTTAGCTATATAGGCCAAATTTGGATGATTTTGGATGAGTGAGGGTTGAAAATTGACATTGGTGAGTGAGAGGACTTAGGAACACAGTCAAAGAGAGCTGAATTTTTTAAATATTTTTCATTGAAAATCCTCACCCAAAGCTTCGAAGGATTATTTAAGAGTGTCCAACCCAACTTGGCCATAAAACACATATTCCATTCTCTTAATCTCCTAATACCCAATCCACCAGCAGCTAAAGGCATAGTGACATATCTCCAAGAAATCCTAGGGCTGTAATGAACATTATCAACCTTATTCCATAAAAATTTCCTACACCTTTGCTCCAATTTATCAAGCACTGTGATAGGGATTAAATTGGTTTGCATATGATAAACTGGATAGGAATTCAAGACTGACTTGATCAAAGTGCACCTTCCAGCAAGGTTTAAAGTTTTGCCTGCCAATCTCTAATTCTATCCATTGTCTTATCGAGAAGGCCAAAATAATGAGAAGGTTTAAGCCTATTAGGACTAATCTCAATCCCCAAATACTTCCCAAAAGAAATAGCACACTTAAAACCAAACAAATTAGCAGTATTAGTTCTAATCAAGTGGTTCATTTTTGGGGGAAAGATCATGGAAGATTTAGATTGATTCAATCTTAGACCAGACATATCACCAAACAAATTCAGAATATGCAACATCTCAATAATATTGGCACTAGAAGAATTTCCAAAAAGGAACACATCATCTACATAAAAAATATGAGACATGTGAATGGAAGAAGTGAGTCTAATAGGTTTCCACATACCCTTGCTAACATGCTGCTCTATCATTAGAGATGACCTTTCTAAGCACAACACGAAAATGTAAGAAGAAAGTGGATCTCCCTGTCTTATACCACGGGAAGGAGTGAAAGAATCACAAATTTCTCCATTCCACAACACTGAGATTCTAGGGGAGCAAATGCAATTTAGAATCAGCTTCCTTAAGTTAATAGGGAAGCCAAAAAGGGTCAGGGTATCCTCTATAAAAGACCACTCCAAGCTATCATAAGCCTTGGTAAGGTTAAGCTTTAAAGCACAAATATTTTTTCCTTTTTTTGCCTTCTTGAAAACATGAGCAATTTCCTTAACTACTATAATATTATCCTCAATGCCTCTACTAGGAATAAAACTTGATTGAAGAGGATTAATGATTTTAGTGAGAAAAGGCTTTATTCTATTAGAAATCAACTTGGTGATCAATTTATAAGTAGTGTTACATAATCCTATGGGTCTAAATTCCGAGATTCTGGAAGGATTTTCAGTCTTTGGAATTAGAGCAATGTAAGAATTATTAACACTAACAGGAACCTCACAAGAGTGGAAGCAATTAAGCACAAAATTATAAATAGAAGATCCAAGATCAGACCAGAAGTGTTGTAAAAAACGGGGCTGAATTCCATCAGGGCCAGGACACTTCATTGGATTCATTTTGAAAAGGCACTCTTTGACCTCATCCAAACAAGGAATACGAGACATAGCACACCTATTTTGATCAGTCAAGATAAAATTTGGCGCACAAATATTATAAGAAGATAAATTCGAATTCAACTTGGATTTAAAGATATTTATGAAATACTCAGTTGCTAACAATTTTAATTTATCACAATCTTTAACCCAATTATCATCCTTATCCTTAAGAGCTAAAATTTTTCCTTGACTCTTTTTAACCTTAGCTAAAATATGAAAGTATTTTGTATTATGATCACTATACTTGCGCCAATTAATTCCTGCTTTTTGAGCCCATATAATTCTTTCCCTTTTGTGAATATCTTCAAGCTCCCTTAACAGATTTTGTTCAAGATTAGATAGAAAATTCGAATTATTATAAGACAAATATAATTGAATACCATCTAATCTTGCCAAAATTTTCTTTTTTTGTTTTTTTAAATTGCCAAACTGTAGACACCCATTTGTGTCTCCCCAAAACCAAACCCAGTGATGAGTGCCTTTCACGTCGAATCAAAATCGAATGAAACGAAGTGTGGAAGGGTCTAGTGTTGCGGAAAGTTTTATTTCTTTTCTCTTCTCCCTGTTTTTGAAAACTTTATTTTAAGAAAATATCCAATCCAGTTTGGTTGTTCCATGATATGGGTCCAATAGTGGTGTATTTGGATGGGGCTTGCAAAGACCTTTCCAACGATATATTATAAGCCCAATTCCGATGAATATTGAGGAAGTTATGGCCAATTTACTAAACTGGGCCCGGTTTGAGCTTTATGTACGGCCTAATGATCTAGGGGAGGGCCTAATATAATTTATCATTCCTAATGCAATTAGGAATGGTTTTAGTCTTCTAGAACTTTCTAGAAGGTTCTTTTCATTCCTAATTCAATTAGGACTCTTCAGAGTTTTAATCAAGATCAAATAGCATTTTCGATGGAATTATATTATTTTATCTTCCAGTACGGGAAATTTATCAGATTTTCGAAAACGCGTTGAAAAACAGTTTGGCGTCCAACCCCAGGCCTTGGCGCCAGACGCCAGCCATTGGCGCCTGGCGCTAGCCACTGGTGCTGGCGCCAATGTTGTTTTGCGATCTTCAGACTCTGTTTTGTTAAATTATCTTTTTTAGCTGATTTTCTCTATAAATATTGTATTAAAAACTCCGTTTTCATTCACCAACAATTACCAATTACCAATATCAATTTTCATCAACTCTTTTCATTCAACAATTACCAACTTTCATCTTCATCATTCATTCATCAACTCTCAATAAACATTAATTCTTTAGCATTCTTTCTTTCTTGCTTTTTAATACAAAATTCCGCATTCATTAGATCTAGAAACACCTAGCCATATTCGAAGTTGCCTTTGCCCTAGACATGAAAGGTTTTAATTTCTGAGGGTTTGGTCCCAAATCTCTATTTCAATTATTTAATTTAATTGTTTTGATTATTATTTTCCTTGAAGTTACTAACGCGTGTATTTTGTTATTAGAAAGAGGTACGAGGCATCCAAGTAAGTACTTTAATGGTTTAATTGATTTATGATGTAGATATCGTGCTTAGATTGATATTTTGATTCCTAGTATCATGTCTAGGGTAAATTTAATATCAAGTATGATTAAAAGTACGATGCTTCCTATATTCTTCCTAATATTTATGATTGCTAGTATCATGTTAGGGATAAAGATTTGATTTTTATTGTTTAGTGACATGCTAGGGTTTGTTATTAATCTTGTTAGTATCATGCCTAGGATCTTGCTATGCTTTAACATGATTATGATTTATAATATTATTATTAATGATGTTGATTATTTATTATGTTGCTTGATATATTTTTTATTGTTATTGCTTGATCACCTTTTATTGCATGCTTAAAGGGAATTGGTACTTGCTATCACGCTTAATAGGATAATTAATAATCTTGTTAGGGTAATTGTGATTATAATTCAAGTGATCGCCAATAATAGTTTATTTGTGCATTAAATTCAACCAACATAGATAAACAGGTTTAGGGTTAATCCTATTGATTGTATGTTAGTCAAAAAGCGCACATGAATACGAGCAGAATAAAGTAGAGGCCTATTATTAGAATATTAGGGCAGATTCAATCTCTTTTAGGTTGGATTTGTACCATCATCCCCGAACCCTTATTTGGTTCATGACCTTATGGAGTTGACGATCTCTTGGATCGTTAAGGGGTGTAACCTTCACCTCGTGAATGGTTTACAAGTTCCTAAAAAAAACTTGTTGGCGACTCTTTTGCTCTATCTTCTTCCCTTTTGGACGCCACCGTACTTTAGTGTATGATCACAGTGGGGTTCAAGCTAGTGGGATTTAAAGGCTTGAAATTATTCCTTACAGTTTTTGGCGACTCCACTGGGGAGGATTTCTATTTTAATTCCTGAATATGTTTCGGCAATGATTTAGAATGAGTGGATGAGACTCGAAAAGTTCTAAGTATTTCATGTGCTTAATTTTGATTAACATTATTGTCATATGCATAAAAAGGTTCTCATTGGAAAGACCATCCGTAATGAGTAAAAAACATAGGATTTTACACGTAGGAAATTTGAGAAATGTCTTTCACAACTAGGACTGAAATAACACCGCGCGAAACTGGATGATTTTATTGAGCACAGAAAGCTGCTGAGGCATGTGGGAAGTAGCGTCAGGGACCAGAGCTTGGCGCCAAGGTTTTAGCCGTAGCGCCAGACGCCAGTATTGGCGTCAGGCGCTATAGTTAAAAGTTGGCGCCAGTCTCTGTTGGCTGGCGCCAATTTCCCCCAATACCGAGCCAGAAATATGCGTTCTAATTTCGACCGGTTTTTCGTATTGTTTGCTCGATCCTGCTTCCTGATTGAATTTTTTTCTCACTTTTCTGAAACTCATATGTGTTCTACATATGGACATAACCCTCTGGGAATTCATGCCCTATCTACCCGATTGAACGCCCCTGACAACAAAGGGTACATCTGAGATGTTGAATTCACCAAACCATGGAAGTGAGTTTTTTCTAAAAACTCGCGGTGTCCCATCCACACGCGCTAACCCTTCACGGTTAGGCTTCTGCGCGGTGCATCCGGACAATTAACAATGGACCCTATTTGACTAAACCATATCCCGAACTTTAGAGAACTAGAGCCATGGTTAGGTTGCGAACTCATTGCATCATATTGTGCCTACTTGACTAATTGTGCATTATTTGTTGTGCATATATATTCTATGTTTCTCCTAACCGTTTGTTGATTTGTGTTGAGACTAAAATTAATGACTTAAAGAACTTTTGCCTATTTAACTAATTAATTAATTAATTTGAGTCAATAAAGTTTTTTTAATCGAAATTGACCTAGTACGACTTTAGGCATACCCCAGTTGACTAATAATGCCGAAAACAGTCCCAGACTAAAGCTCCAATATTGGCGCCTAAGTCTGAGCTGTAGCGCCACATTACAGTGTGTAGCGCCAGACATTTACTTAATTGTCTGGCGCCAATCACCATATTGTGACGCCAGTCCTGTCGCTTGGCCGACAGTTCGGTTTATTTGTCGAGTCATCACCTAATGTCTAATTAGTCAGTTTTCTGTTTGATTCGGTTATAATGCTTAATTGAATTAATGTTCGAGTTTAGGCACTAAGTCCCATGGTCTTACACAAGAGTCCAAGCATGTCACTTACACTCAATACACACACCAATACACATGTTTTGACCATGATTAAGAGAGTCTTGTGTGCGCGCCCTTTATCGTCTTTTTTTTTTTAGGGGGGTAAGTCGGATATTAATCCTCCAATAAATAATAATACTTATTTCCCTAAAAACATGTACATTATTGTTCATACTTTTTTTTAAAAAAAATAAAATAAAAAACCATAAAGTCAAGTTGATTCGAGTCAAGTAATTAAAACGCAAATTGGCTTAATTTACAGCGCGTGGTCAAGAAAGGAAGGACGATTAATCAAAGATAACCTCTTCGTACAAGTCCAACTTTTCGACAAACCTATAGCCCGTAAGAGGAAAGCAAGAGTTATAATGGCAACTCAAGAAGAAGTCAACGATCTTAAGAACCAACTGGCTACTGTAACCGAGACACTGAAGCTTCTCGCACTTAAGATCGATGATCCCGTGAAGCAACAACAAATGGACCTCATGCAAGAGAGCCTAAGCAAGTTGTCCAGCGACTACAAGTTTCAAGAGCTCACATCCCAAGGGGTCTCGGTGGATAAAGATCTTCTTCCGCAGAAGTTCAGTGCCAACGACATCCCAAAATTTAGGGCAATCGACAACCCTTACTTCCATTTAAGAGCATTCGAAACAATAATGAGTATCAAGGGTATCGATAAGAAAGTCTTCCCTTCTCTGTTCTCACTATCTCTTGAGACCGTTTGCCAACAATGGTTCTTTTCTCTTGAAAAAGAAAAGACCTCTACCTGGGAATCCATAGCAAACGCTTTCGTTGATAGGTACAAGTGCAACATTCAAGTCGAAACTGACCATAGAGAACTTGAAATCCTCAAACAGAAAGAGAATGAAGGCTTCACTGCTTTCTTTAACAAGTGGAGAGAAACCTCAGCTAAAATGATCGAGGTACCAAGTGAAAAAGAGTCCGTGAGACTGTTCATTAAAAACCTCCAAGAAAAATATTCAAAACATCTTAAATATCAAAATAACCTTCATACCTTTAAGGTTGTTTATGATATTGGGATTAATATTGAAGATGACTTGGCTAAATCTAAAGCTGCCAACAATAGCTCCAACAGTGGCTGGAAAGGAAAGAAGAACGACAATCCTTCTTCTTCCAAAACCGCCCACTCAAATAATGTTAGCACCTTTAATCTAGGAGAAGTCCTCGCCATGAACAACCAAGGACAAAAGAAACCGTTTAGGAGAAACTTCACTCCTATTGGCATGAGTTATGACACCGCATTTGATCGATTAAATGCAAAAGGTCTTATAACTCCCATTAGACCATTTGGGGATCCACCAGTTGAGAAGAGGTCGCCTAACTAGAACCCCAACGCACATTGCAAATATCACCAAGGTTGGGGCCATTCTACTGAAAGCTGTTGGAAGCTTAAAGAAGCTATCCAAGACCTAATTGACAGTAACAAGTTGTCGTTGCCCCCTGCTAGTAAGAATCCGAGTATTGACAATGCACCTCTAGCTCATACTTTGGCTATCTCCGATGAAGAAGGCGAAGTTGACCCCTCGTCTCTCATTAAGCCTGTCAAAGCAACCAATGTCGAAGAAGGAGAAGAAAAGATCTTTTTCGATGTCAAAGATAACCTTCCAGAACCAGCAAACAAGGAAGACATACAATTGCTCACGCTGTTTATGAGGGAGACATCGCAACTATTACGTGAAACTCTTAAAATTGTGAACGAACTTCACAAGAAATATGATGAACTACCATGTCCAAAGGAAGAACCTAAAAGAGAATTCACACCAGTAAAAACGACTTATGAGGCAAAGTATTTTCCCTTACAAGTCACCGAAAGACCCAAGAAGAGTGATAAAGTTTATACTCCAATTGGGATCCCGTATGCACAAATGTTTGAAATGCTCTCCGAGAGTGGCAAGGTCAAACCTCTCGAACCGAGACCATTTGAATCATTAAAAAAGACAGATAGATATTACTGTCAGTACCATCAGTCAGGGGGGCACACCCTAGAAAACTGCTTCAAATTCAAGGATTTGGTGCAGAAAATGATTGATAAAAAGGAAATAATCCAAGTTCAACAAGAAGAGGACATAGTTGTTAATGGAGTATGGGACAGTGATGAAGAAGATGTCTACCTAAAGGACATAGTAGGGCCTTCACCTTCTGTATCATACACCACAGATGACATTTGGCCTGAGGAAGATTCATCAATAGACGTCCTCACAAGATCCGGGAGAATGCAACCTCCCGTTTCGACACAACCTATGCCTACTGTATAACAAGTTCCCATACCTATCATTGAATACAATGACATCGTTAAACAGTTTAAGAAGACAAAAGTTGAGATGAATGTATGGAAGCTCCGGGCAACATCTCGAGAACATAAGTTGGCTGTGATGAATGCCTTGGATAAAATCGGGATAGATTCTGACACCATTCCTGAGGGATTAGCTAATTTCCTCACAAGTGACCTCTCTAGTCCGATTAATCTAATCACCTTCTCTGATAAAGATTTACCCCAGAAGGTGACAAACACTACAAGGCGTTAAACCTCACGGTAGTCTGCAAAAGGATGAATGTTCCCATGACTATTGTAGACAATGGATCTATCAATGTCTGTCCACTTAGGACTGCGAGGATGCTCGGCATAAGGGATGAGGATTTAACTCCGTCCACACAAGGAATAAGAGCTTACGACAATACTCAACGTCAAGCTCTTGGCAAAATAACCCTAAATGTGACGGCAGGAGCAATAGAACATGCTACTACTTTTCAAGTGGTAGACATCAAAGCCTCATTCAATCTGTTGTTAGGACGCCCTTGGCTCCATGATCTAAAGGTCGTCCCTTCATCTCTCCACCAACAAGTAAAAACCATAGTTGGAGGAATCCCAATCACTATTGACGCTTCGCCGATGAGGATCAAGTCAATAGAAAATCCAATTATTAATGTGGAGCACGACGAAGATGACGAAGACCTATGGGGCTTTAACAAAGAAGTCTCCTTAATCCAAGAGGATGAAAGGAAATCTCTTTTCCACGACCCACATTCTAACATAATTATCAATACCATGCTAAAGAAACAAGGACACTTCCCTGGGATGACCTTAGGAAAGAAGAAGGGGATAGCAAAATCAATGGAGTCACCTGGCCTCCCTAAACTAGATACTTTCGAACTTGGTTTCGAACTGACTCGGAAAGATCTCAAGCGAGCCCAGGACAAGTTGAAAGCACGTAGGGACGCTCGCATTCAAAAGAAAGCAATTCCAATGGATCAGTACCCTCTTACGCTTAATGGTCAGTTTATAAAAGAAGGAGAGGACTATCCATGCCATGAATTTCCCGAACCATTTGTTGTAAATGGCATACGACAACCAGGATTCGAGATTTTCTTGGATTGCTACTTCACTGACGAAGTCCCAACTCCCGTCCATAAGGAGAAAGCACCCCCATGCTTTGACTTTAACGTCATGGGATTACTGTTTGGGCGAGAAAAGAATGAGCCAGCTTATGAGGAAGATAACTCTTCACTTATTCAAACGGTCCTACAAAGAGAAAACTTCAACCCCTCGAAGCTAATTACTCCAGCCGAAGGAACACTGCAAGGGTGGCGCAAGACTATCAAGGTGACTACTCCGAGTGGAAGGAAGATATCAATCACGACAGGGCAAGGGCCGATGTTCGAAGAGTCGTCAGAGTCCGAGTCAGAGTCTTTCCCTTTAGAATCCTCTAAGTCTCTAGCAATAATGCCTCCCCTTCCTATTTCTTCTCCTAGGATAGTTAGTAATCCAGTCCCTGAGGACATATCACTCTTTGATGTAATGATCTCAGAGTATAATAATACTTCTCATTCTCCTTATTTCTCGTGTTCTTCCCTAACCCAAGATGACGAATATTGCTTAGCTAACGATGAAAAAGATAAAGAAATTATTAAAGCAATGGAAACACTTGGAAAGAAAACACCAGTAATTGAAGAGACTGAAACAGTTTACATCTCGAACGATTCAACTCATAAAAGAGAAGTTAAAATCGGACTAACATTGAATAAATAAGAAAGAACCGATTTAATTAACTTGCTTAAAGAATTTATCGATGTATTTGCTTGGTCATATGAAGATATGCCAGGCATTAACAGAGAAATAGCTCAACACACTATACCATTAATCTCAGGAATGAAACCTGTAAAACAAAAGTTGCGTCGAATGAAACCCGACGTAACACTTAAAATAAAATAAGAAGTTCAAAAACAAATAACTGCAGGTTTCATCAAGGTATCCAAATACCCCGAATGGGTCGCCAACGTCGTCTCAGTTCCAAAGAAAGACGGAAGGGTAAGGATATGTGTCGACTATCGAGATCTAAATAAGGCAAGTCCAAAGGACGACTTCCCTTTGCCACACATCGATATTCTGGTAGACAACACGGCAAATCACGCGCTTCTCTCATTCATGGACGGATATGCAGGGTACAATCAGATTCTCATGGCGGAAGAAGACATGGAGAAAACAACCTTTATCACACCGTGGGGCACTTACTGTTACACGATAATGCCATTTGGGTTGAAAAACGCAGGTGCTACTTACCAACGTGCAGCAACTGCCTTACTCCATGACATGATGCACAAAGAAGTTGAATTACATGTCGACGACATGATTGTGAAATCAAAGGATCGTCCAGGCCATCAAGTAGCCCTAAGGAAATTTTTCGAAAGGCTAAGAAAATATAATATGAGGCTGAATCCATCAAAATGTGCTTTTGGAGTCACCTCAGGCAAGCTCTTGGGATACGTCATAAGCTCTAGAGGAATAGAGATAGATCCAACCAAGATTAAAGCAATCATGTCGATGCCACCGCCCAAGACAACGATATGCGAACCAATCTTCAAAAAAGCTCAAGAAGAATGTACCAGTGATATGGGATGATGAGTGTCAAAAAGCCTTTGACAGGATCAAAGCCTATCTCACAAATCCTCCCGTATTAGCGCCAGCACTTCCCGGAATACCTCTAAGGTTATATTTGACGGTTACCAAAGAGACAATGGGAGCCATGCTAGCACAAGAGGTAGAAAACAAAGAGAATGCAATCTATTACTTAAGCAAGAAGATGCTCGAATACGAAACACGCTATACACCACTCGAGAAATTGTGCCTCGCTTTGGTGTGGGCCACAACGAAGTTGAGACATTACATGTTGGTGCATACCGTTTTTGTAGTATCTCGGTTGGATCCACTCAAATATTTGTTCGAGAAATCAACACTCAATGGACGTATTTCAAGATGGATAGTCAACTTAGCCCAGTTTGATGTGCGGTTTATGCCACAAAAAGCTATTAAAGGATCTGTGGTGTCAGACTTTCTGGCAGACTTTTCAATAGAAGACTCGACGCCAATACAAGACAATGAATTTCCAGATGAAGATTTGATGGTCACCGAAGATGATACTTGGACCTTGTATTTCGACGGAGCCTCAAACCAAAAGGGATGTGGCGTCGGAGTGCTACTAGTATCACCCAAAGAAGAACACGTTCCAATCTCAATAAAGCCTAATTTCGACGTCACCAACAACGCTGCTGAATATGAAGCATGCGTGGTAGGCCTTGAAACAGCCCTGGCATTGGGAGTAAAGAATTTAAGGATATTCGGAGACTCTTCTTTGATTATCAATCAAATATCTAAAAGGTGGAAAGTAAGGAGCGAAAGCCTAGCCCCTTACCAAACTTATCTAGAAACTCTTACCGATCAGTTAGAGAAGGTAGAATACACATATCTACCTAGAGAAGAAAACCAATTTGCTGATGCCTTGGCAAGATTAGCCTCAATGGTTAGGATTCCCACGGTTATCGAGCAAATGCCTCTAACTATCGAAAAAAGGCACAAACCAGCATATATACAGGCTATAGAAGACGACGACCCAGTCCAAGACGAAGAAGAAGAACAAGAAGAAGAACCATGGTACACAGACATTCTCAACTATGTCACCAATAGAGAATACCCTCCTCATGCTGACAAAAGAGCAAACTGAGCATTGAGACTTTTGGCTTCTCAATATGTACTCATAGACAACGAGCTACATAAAAGGGTACCTAAAGGTCGATATCTCATATGTGTAGGAAAGGTGGATGCACAAAGAATAATGAGAATGGTCCACGAAGGAATCTGCGGAACTCATGTAAATGGCAAAATGTTAGTCCATAAAATAATGCGAGAAGGGTATTATTGGACTACCATGAATAGGGACTGCCATCAATATGTGAAAAGATGCCTTAAGTGTCAAATTTACGCCAATTTACAACATGTTCCTCCATCTTTGCTCTACACCTACACATCACCATGGTCATTCTCTACATGGGGAATTGACATAATCGGCAAGATCACTCCTCCAGGGACAGGAGGCCACAAATTTATTCTAGTAGCAATTGATTACTTTACAAAGTGGGTTGAAGCGCAATCATATGCTAAACTCACTACAAAACATGTAGCACTCTTTATCGAGAGAAATATCATTTGTCGATATGGAGTCCCACATGAAATGATAAGTGACAATGGAACTCACTTTCAAGCCGAATGTGAAGAATTGCTACATAAATATGGTATCCAACATCATCATTCGTCCCCTTATAGACCTCAAGCAAACGGAGCAGTTGAGGCAGCTAATAAGAATTTAAAGACTATCATCGAGAAAATGACAGAAAATTATAAGGATTGGCCTGACAAGCTCCACTTTGCACTGTGGGATTATCGCACGTCAATCCGTACGTCAACAGGAAATACACCATTTTCTTTGGTATATGGAATGGATGTCGTACAACCTGTCGAACTAGAAATACCATCTCTACGCATTGCGCTAGAGAGTAAACTTGATGAAGTCGAATGGACTAGGGCACGATATGAAGAATTGATCCTACTCGACGAGAAACGACTAGAAGCTCTACATCACACTCAGTGCTATCAAACTCGTATGGCTAGACATTTTAATAAGAAGGTCAAGACAAGAAATATCAAAGTAGGAGATTTGGTATTAAAAGCACTAAGGAAAAATGTTTTAGATCCAAGGGGAAAGTTTAGACCTAATTGGTCTGGCCCCTACATTGTCAAAACAATCCTGTCAGGTGGCGCAGCAAAATTAACTAATATGGATGGCAATGAATTCTCAAACATGACCAATCTTGACCAACTTAAAAGTTACTACCCATAATTACTTGAGTAGGACACTCAAGAGAGCTACGTTCGGCATGATTCCTTAGGAAAGGATACGTAGGCAACCCTTTACGGGTGCGGCCACTTTATTTTTCGACATCTCCGCGTTCCAGAATCAACTAGAAGTCAACAAAAATTCAGAAAACTATTGGCGTCGCAGAACAGAGTCTGGCGCCAGCCACAAGCCATTAGCGCCAGACGAGGGTATTGGCGCTTGGCGCCAGACCTCAATAGCTGGCGCCAAGCTGCAGTCACTAGCGCCAATTCAATAATAAAATTTGGGCGATTTTTGGTATTTTTCGGAAAATTTTCGACTTCCGTACTCGAAAAATTTCTGGAAAATCAATTTTTTTCGATTTTCATTGCTTTAATAAAATACATTTAAAGTAACAATTTAATTGAAAGCTAAAATTTCATTAATAAAATAAGACTACATTGTTAATGGAATTAAAATAAAGCTGAAATAAATTAACTTTAAATAAAAATTAACAATCTATTAAATCTAAAGCTAAGCAATGTTTTAATCTTTCTTCTCCTTTTTAGCTCTTTTCCAATTCTTTTCTGTTTCCTCCTCTTCATCCATTACTTTGGCTAGTAGGCATCCTTTAGAGGACCTACATTCAATTTTAGAATAGATTGTTTCCCCTTCAGCTAGCACCCCATGCTTCTTTTCCACCCAAACCTTTTTGTCTGTGGTATTAGCTTTTCTTTTCCCTCTGTCTCTAGTAGAATTCTTCTTCTTAGGCATTGTAGGTGTTTTGAATTCAATTCTTGCACCTAAGCGTTCTTTGGCCGGTGTCACCCTGTCACCTAGACGATTCTTCACATCGGTTCTACCCTGATCAATTGAAGACTTCTTCAACAACCACTTCTTTACATCATTAGGTAAAGAAGGGGGAACCTTTTGGGTAATCACTTCCCATAAAGGTTTAGCGCTCCAGTAAGTGTCAAATCTATCTACTTCTTGAGATACGGGGTACTCATAGGGAGGACGAAGATCTCCGGAAAGAATATTTTGAAGCGAGCCATATTGTCTTTTTACCCTGCAGGGATAATAATATGTTACACCAGACAAGCTTGGGAGACGGCAGAAAGGTTGTTTGTTAACACCAACCATCCTTTTTATTTTCCACCATGGGATGACCCACTTGATAGTAAAATCACGTGATTCAAAGACTTTTCTCCACCCATGGCGCCCAATTTTAGGGATGCGCTTCTTCCTTCTCACGAAGCAAGTGGGAGTATAA
This sequence comes from Chenopodium album, assembly GCF_948465745.1. Lineage (NCBI taxonomy): Eukaryota > Viridiplantae > Streptophyta > Magnoliopsida > Caryophyllales > Amaranthaceae > Chenopodium > Chenopodium album. The sequence continues at coordinate 9,992,288 of NC_137839.1, read as the reverse complement.
TTTTCAATGTCGTCCGGAGGGCTAATTAATCCTAGCCTCTCCATTAGCCACATCTGTAAAAAAAATTGCAATGCAAATAAATTATTATTACAATACAAAAAATATATTTTTTGATTTCTGTAATTAAAAATATTATTTTTCTACCTGTAATAAAATTGGAGAACCGCGAAGAGGCGCTTTTGGGTCCCTTTTCAATTCATCTAGACTAATTATGGTCTCTCCAACTATCAATGGCATTGGATTTCTCCCTGATTCAATTTGTTCTAGTACAGTGGTTATAATTGATTGACCCTCGTTATTTTTACCACTACTAAGACAATATTGATTGAGCATGCAAAATAAGAACGCCCTTCTTCTATATATATGAAAAGATTCAGAAAGCGGTTTATCAAAATAATAGCGTGCGAATTCTTTCAAGTTAACTACATTGCCATCTACTATTTTTGATTAATCCCTTTCCTTCAAATTATAGAAGCGCTCAAAATCCTTATAATAATATTCATCTACTCTAGGGATTACTACCAGGTCTATTGCAGGGAAGCCTAAGATAGCACCAAATTCCTCCGGTAAAGGGTTAATTTCATCATACCCTATTCTGAAACAATGTGTATCGGTATTCCAAAATTCTAAAGCGGTATGTATGAAGTCTATGTCTAAATCTACCCCTTTGATGCCATAAATTCCCCCCAAGTGAAATAAATCCAATTCTTTTCTTTCTCTAGCATTAAGAGATCGACACCATTCATGAGAGTATTGGGTGAAGGTTTTAGTGGCTAAAGACATGATTATTATTTTTTCTAAAGAGGAGAATAATTTTTTCGCTGGAATTATGAGAAGAATCGGCTGAACAAGGGGCTATTTATGTACAAATTGCGAAGAATTTCAATCTGAATGAAATACGGAGTCAGCGTCAATTGGCGTCACATCCCCGACATTGGCGCCAACCATCAGTGCTTGGCGCCACACGCTAAGTGTAGCGCCTGGCGCCACACGCCATAAGGTGGCGCCAGCTGGCGCCAAGTCAATAGGGAAGCCGCGCATGCTCAGTTTGCGTTTTGATATTAAACTTGAGTCGGTTAATGACTTTATGGCCCCGTTTTAATGTTTTCTAAATATCTTTTCTATCTTTTTTCATAATTAATTAAATATAGCCATTATTTTTAATTAATTTTATTTCTTTTTTTGGATTTTATATTAATTTTCAAAAAACCAGCATTTTTTCCGTTTTATTTTTCCTTTTTATTTTTTCTTTTTGGGGGAGAAAGTCGGATAATACCCTCCATCAATAATAAAAATGACGGAATTTTTGCGCAAAAATTGTTATCACACTTCTTCTGCACACACTAACATACACTAACATAATAATAAATAATTAATTAGAGTTACAATAACATAAAAATACAAAAGTGTCTAAATAATAAGTCAAAGGCAAAAGTTCTATAAGTCAAAATAAAATACATATACAGAAACAAACTACGGCGCCGGAGGACGTAGGCCCATCATGCCATAAAACTGCGCCGTACGAGGAGTCACCTCTCCACCAGCTCCGGCCTCAGCACCAGCTCCAGTCTCCGTAGGGGGAGGAAAACTCAAGACAGGACCGCTCCAGCCAAGATCAACCTGAGGCTGAGACCGCGGAGGCTGCTGCGATGACGAGCCAATCTCGTACATCCCACCACCTCTGAAAGCTGAGGTAGCCTCTCCTACCGGTGCAGCAGGAGCACCCTCAGAAGAAGATTCTAAGCCCTCAGCAACGTCGGCTCGAGCAGCCTCGGAACGACCACCTCTACCTCCTGACGAAGTACGACGACGTCTCGAGCTAGACCTCGTCGGATCTCTCCGCCCCTCAGGCCTCGTACGGGTGTGAGAAGCGATCGGCTGACCCTGCAAAAAGAATTAAATCAGAAACAAGAAAAATTGAAGCCATAATGCAGAAATAATAAGTGAAGGAAAGTTACCTCTCGGACAACGTTGTCCCGACGACAGGTAGCCGCGTTCCTCATCCGGACGAGCTGGCTCAGAAAGGCATCTATGCATCGTGCCATAGCCGAAACCACCTCGCGTGAGAACTGTCAGAAAAATAAGTTAGTGAAAATACATGATAACTGAATACAAAATTTTGAATTAAAACTAGGCCTACCCTGGTCTGGTGACGAGGAATCGACCGCTCCACGAAGCGCTCGCCCTCAGGAGCCGAATAAATCATCTCCTCGATCGGCCCGTATATCTCCTGGTAGTGAATGGACATAAGGGGCGGCACAAACTCAGTGGGACCATCTTGATAAAAAACAAAAAGAAATCAATAAGGTATTACTTGGGGGCTACTTAGCGAAAAATAAAAAGCGAAGAATCTTACCCTCACATCCTCAGCCGGTACAGGGGCTGGAGCTAACAAAGGAAGTAGATCCTCAGCGTAACACCGCCCAAGGGTCACATGGGACCTCCAGAGGGAACCAGATCCCTCAGCCATGCTCGACAACTGTCTCTTGTTGAACATATGACGCGGCGGAGGAGCAGGAACGACGAAAACATCGGAAGAGTGCTGTCTAGCAACTCTCTCTCCTAAATACACGACCGCTCCGTAGGTCCCCAGAAAATAGCGACGCTCAGCAGAATAATGTGTGGCTAATCCAGAGACTGTCCAACTGCCCCACGGTTGGTATACTACCTCAGGTCCCTATAAAAAGCACCAATCAGGTAAGAATATGTCTAAAACATCACAGAAGAGCAAGATAAGCACTAAATCATACCGAGATGATCCGACTCCGGACACGTGCAGTAGACATGTCCACATGGTGGTCGCCCCAAGAGGCGCTCACCGGATATCCCCTCGGCGATGGTCTCGTCGGCGCAACGGAAAGAAAGTACTCGTAGAACCAGATCTACAAAAAGTTAAACACGTGAGTAAAAGCTAACTAACATGTAGGGCTAAACTTTATAGGGAATAATGTTTACCTCTACAACCTTCCAGAAAGCAGACAAAGCGACGTTCGTCCTAAAGGACCGGTGGCGACACGAGTCCCTAAGCGCGCGAATGAAATTAGTGTAGGCCAAGCTGGCCCAGTCATAAGTCCCGATCCGCTGGAGATCACGGACAGAAGGGAGGTAGTAAAGCAATTCCCTACTACCCCTGTCAGGGGAGAATGTCCCTGACAACAACATCGGCACGAAGATGCGCACCCGCTGCTCTCGGGTGGTCGCATCATCATCGAGAGTCGCTGCCAGCGTCGAGCGGCGAATCCTTCTAGCACTGAACTAAGTCGTCTCGACCTCAGCTCGGGCTCGAATAGCAATCACCCCCAACAGCTCCTCGACCTCTAGAGAAAAGACGTCGATCCCGCCGTCGAACGGCAGCGGCACAGAAGTGAACTCCAGTCCTGTGATGAGACTGAAGTCTGTAGGGGTGACCATCATCTCACCCCAAGGAAAATGAAAGGTGTTGGTGGTATCCCAGAAGAACTCCACCAAAGCGCGTACTACGTAGTGACCCCCGCTGGAGGCGACCATAGCCTCGGAGGTCTCAAACAGAGCAACTAGTCCGCAGAAATCCCATAGGAGTCTCGTCTCACAGTCTTTGGCGATGTGTATCCTGTACAAATCGCCTAGACCATCGCAACCAGAGCCGTGATGCCGTGTCCTCCCGGGCTCGGTTCCCCGTCTCACCCTCTCAGAAATGTGGTGGACAGGGGCAAAGAACAAAGTCTGCTCGTCCCACTTTGGGAGCCGACCAAGCGAAGTGGACGGTGTGGTGTCGTCCTCCACGGGCTCATGCTCCCGTCTAGTGTTTCGAGACCGTGAACCTGAGCCTCGTTGTCTAGCCATGCTACATTGCGCAGAATCATCATAAATTAAGGTTCTATAGTATCTAAGGTTCGCCTAGCCGCATGATACTATGTTCGCAAAAAACGGAGTACGTAGTACTAAAACATAGCACAAATTCAAATTGAGCATGACAGCAATTTTTCAAGCAATCAAACAATTTCTTGCAACACTATAGTGATTTTTATGACAAATTAAACAAGAGTTGCTAGCAAAAACGTCAAGAACAAGCCACATTGTTCTTCACGACCTTGAGAGGTCCAACAATGGCAGATTGCTTATTTCTTCACCAAATTGAGTCAAACAAGTCTCAAATTACTCCCAAGGCAATATACAAACATAAACAAGCAATTTCATGGCATAAAACTTGATAAGGAAAGCAAATTGAGCATTATAAATTTCGAATTTTCATGAAATTTGTGAATAAACATGCCAAGAATTCATAAAAACCGGTGTGAGTTTGAGGAAAACTTACATAGATCGGGAATATAGATGAAAAGAGCTTTGATTTGCAACAAATTTGAGCGAATTCGGTTGAGAAACGAGTGAGCAACGATCAATTGAAGCTTTCAGTTTCTTCGAGCAGCGTTCGCGACAAACAGAGCCGAGAAATGAACAAAAACGGGAATTTAAAGAGATTCCCATGCTGGCGCCAGTCCCTAGGCATTGGCGTCACTTTCTGGACCTGGCGCCTGACGCCAACGCCAGCGCCTGGCGCTAATGCCATTAGGTTGGCGCTGATGGATTTTCAGCGATGCCAAAGCAGACAGCCACCTGTTGGGGTTGTGCTAGCCTTAAGCAATATGTATTTGGGTTCCTTGGTACGCCAGTTAGCCCCTCTAAGCAATTTGACATGATTAAGTAATCGGCTTGATTACATAAAGTGATCGACCTTATAAAAAGATCGTCTCACTTAGCTTAAAGCGCCTAAGCATTGGCTCATTGGCAAAAGGCACCGACATATAGGTTCAAGAGCAGAGGCCATCGACGTACAGGTTCAAAGCGAAAGAGCGCTGACGTACAGGCATAGTAAAGGCAAGTTCAGGCGAACTTTTAAAGATCGACAGGCGTGGATCTTCGGTAATTTCCTTTGGAAAATTATCGCATCAAATGAGGATGACTTCAAGAGAAGATGTCTTCGGCATCATTCCCTAGCTTGCGGAAAGTTGTCATGAACAACTGAAGGTAATTTCGGGCGAATTTGTCTTCGATCATAGTCCCTTAGGCATGGAAGATGATCATAATGTGGATGAGAATTATTTCGAGGAAAATAATTTTCGTTGATATTCCCTTGGATGTGGAATATTATCAATGCGGATGAGAATTATTTCGAGAGAAATAATTTTCGATGATGTTCTCTTGGACGTGGAATGTTATCATAGCGGGGAGGATAGTTTCGGGCGAAGCAATCTTCTAATTTGGAAGCAGTTACAAGGCGTAGCGGTTTTCAAGCGGGATGGCATTCTTTAGCTTGCAGGAGGTCATCAAAACAACAGTACAGCAACAATTGGTTACTTTCAGATACGTGTGCTCGACGGTGCAAGATACGCGTTTCTTAACTCTTTTATCTGTTTAACTAACGCTATTTTTACAGGTATCGGCGTTATAAGATTGATTTAGGATCGCAGAACGTTCTGAATCATTCTCCGTCCCTATCATTCTCCAAACTCAGTCAAAGTGGGGGCTTCTGTAGACACCCATTTGTGTCTCCCCAAAACCAAACCCAGTGATGAGTGCCTTTCACGTCGAATCATAATCGAATGAAACGAAGTGTGGAAGGGTCTAGTGTTGTGGAAAGTTTTATTTCTTTTCTCTTCTCCCTGATTTTGAAAACTTTATTTTAAGAAAACAGCCAATCCAGTTTGTTTGTTCCATGATATGGGTCCAATAGTGGTGTAGTTGGATGGGGCTTTCAAAGACCTTTCCAACGATATATTATAAGCCCAATTCCGATGAATATTGAGGAAGTTATGACCAATTTACTAAACTGGGCCCGGTTTGAGCTTTATGTACGGCCTAATGATCTAGGGGAGGGCCTAATATAATTTATCATTCCTAATGCAATTAGGAATGGTTTTAGTCTTCTAGAACTTTCTAGAAGGTTCTTTTCATTCCTAATTCAATTAGGACTCTTCAGAGTTTTAATCAAGATCAAATAGCATTTTCGATGGAATTATATTATTTTATCTTCCAGTACGGGAAATTTATCAGATTTTCGAAAACGCGTTGAAAAACAGTTTGGCGTCCAACCCCAGGCCTTGGAGCCTGGAACCAGGCTTGGCGCCAGACGCCAGCCATTGGCGCCTGGCGCTAGCCACTGGTGCTGGCGCCAACTAGCCAGGGCTGGTGCCAATGTTGTTTTGCGATCTTCAGACTCTGTTTTGTTAAATTATCTTTTTTAGCTGATTTTCTCTATAAATATCGTATTAAAAACTCCGTTTTCATTCACCAACAATTACCAATTACCAATATCAATTTTCATCAACTCTTTTCATTCAACAATTACCAACTTTTATCTTCATCATTCATTCATCAATTCTCAATAAACATTAATTCTTTAGCATTCTTTCTTTCTTGCTTTTTAATACAAAATTCCGCATTCATTAGATCTAGAAACACCTAGCCATATTCGAAGTTGCCTTCGCCCTAGACGTGAAAGGTTTTAATTTCTGAGGGTTTGGTCCCAAATCTCTATTTCAATTATTTAATTTAATTGTTTTGATTATTATTTTCCTTGAAGTTACTAACGCGTGTATTTTGTTATTAGAAAGAGGTACGAGGCATCCAAGTAAGTACTTTAATGGTTTAATTGATTTATGATGTAGATATCGTGCTTAGATTGATATTTTGATTCCTAGTATCATGTCTAGGGTAAATTTAATATCAAGTATGATTAAAAGTACGATGCTTCCTATATTCTTCCTAATATTTATGATTGCTAGTATCATGTTAGGGCTAAAGATTTGATTTTTATTGTTTAGTGACATGCTAGGGTTTGTTATTAATCTTGTTAGTATCATGCCTAGGATCTTGCTATGCTTTAACATGATTATGATTTATAATATTATTATTAATGATGTTGATTATTTATTATGTTGTTTGATATATTTTTTATTGTTATTGCTTGATCACCTTTTATTGCATGCTTAAAGGGAATTGGTACTTGCAATCACGCTTAATAAGATAATTAATAATCTTGTTAGGGTAATTGTGATTATAATTCAAGTGATCGTCAATAATAGTTTATTTGTGCAATAAATTCAACCAACATAGATAAACAGGTTTAGGGTTAATCCTATTGATTGTATGTTAGTCAAAAAGCGCACATGAATACGAGCAGAATAAAGTAGAGGCCTATTATTAGAATATTAGGGCAGATTCAATCTCTTTTAGGTTGGATTTGTACCATCATCCCTGAACCCTTATTTGGTTCATGACCTTATGGAGTTGACGATCTCTTGGATCGTTAAGGGGTGTAACCTTCACCTCGTGAATGGTTTACAAGTTCCTAAAAAAACTTGTTGGCGACTCTTTTGCTCTATCTTCTTCCCTTTTGGACGCCACCGTACTTTAGTGTATGATCACAGTGGGGTTCAAGCTAGTGGGATTTAAAGGCTTGAAATTATTCCCTACACAAACACATTCGAATTCCAGAATTATATATTCTTATTAAAATTAGCTAACCCAACTAAGAAATTATCATTTGAATTAGCCCAATTATTAACAAAAAAATTAGCAAAATCCAGATGTTCAATCCAAACCTCTTTGCATCTAAGGGGAAAAGGACCCTTAACTGTAGGATTAGTCATATCAATTAATAAAGAACAATGGTCTGAATAATTAGTATGAGTAAGATGCAAAACCTTGGTGTGAGGGAACCAATCTAGCCACGAAATGCTGGAAAGAGCCCTATCCAATCTCTGTCGAATTAGAGCACCATCCTTTCTTGTGTTAGTCCATGTGAAAGGAGCTCCATGGAACCCCAAATCAACAACTCCTGCTTTGTCAGTGAATTCCTTGAAGTCCTTACATTGACTATCCTTAAAAGGTCGACCCCCCGATTTCTCTGACTGCTTTGTAACTTCATTAAGATCCCCAAGAATCAACCAAGGCATCTCATTAGGAGGTATAGAGTGCTTGAGACGATGCCAATCCAAGTGTCTCTCCTTAGGCACGCTCGAAGCATGCATTCCAGTGAGCATAACTTCAGGGGTATTATTACTAAAATGGAATAAACCATGAAAGAGGTTGCCTTGATCAGAGAAGTTCAGCAAATCCACACCATTTTTCCAAAAAATCCAAACCCCTTCTCTTCTACCATTAGGTTCTATAACCTTGAAATCATTAAAACCCAATTGTACTACAACCTGTCTTGCGCGCTGTGACCTAGCTTTTGTTTCCAAAAAGACGAAAATATTAGGATGATGCGAGTCAATTATATCCTTTGCATGAGGAACAAACTCCTCGTTGTTTGCACCCCAAACATTCCAAACTATGATTTTCATATTTAGTGCTGGAACAGAACGTTGCAGGGTTGTGTAAGACGAGTCACCCGGGTAAGCTCAAACTGGGAGTGGATGAAAGTAGCTCTCCCAATCCTGCCAGTGCTCCAATGCTTGCATGGGGCCCACATCCTCCAACTTGATCGGAGTCATTAACAGGGGAATTTCCGGGCAGCCGTTCGGACGAGGGAAATAGCTCACTTGAATTTGCACCCCGACTACCTCCTCCTTGGTTACGAACATGGCTATACGGTGACTTGGAACCTCGATGTTGTTCCCTCGAGTGACGAACACCAAGGGCACGACCTCCATTCTTTTTGGTAACGGCAATCCCTCGTGCATTAGAAGGCGGGGTGGAGTTCTGAGCATCCTTTCCTCCCTCCTCCGAAGAGAGTCCATTAGCCTCAAAGCTCCCTCCATCTCCGTCGGAGGAGACAGGTAACGACGGACAGAAGGTGGAGGGGGAAGAGATTCCATCACCCTTGTCTCCGAAAAAAGATTCAAAAGGTGTTTCGGACCTTGAGAGTGTTGCCTCGCATAATTCATTAATTCCGGCTCTATAGCACCGAAATTGGGAAGACCTAAGGTCACCGTCCTCATTGGAGTTGAGGTCGGAGGTGGAGATTTCCATTTCTGATAATTTGTGAGAGGTAATACATTCCGCACTTCCCACGGCTTGAGAATCGGTGGTGGGGAAGGAGGTGAGTGATGTTTGTGGCTCTTTGGGGGGTTGGCTTTGTTGTTGTTTTGATCCATGTTGATCCTCTGTAGCATGCAAAGAAGAAGAGGGAATTTTTATGACAATGACTTGAACTTCCTCTGAACAATCAGAAGGTATTTGTATAAAAGGTAAATGAGAATCATGCAAAAGCAGAGAAGAAGTAGAGGAGTCATCACAAACCATGGATGACACATGGTGATCAATTTCTTTTGCATGTTGACAATTGAGGATTTGAGAAGCTAAAGGATTTTTGTCTTGCAAAATCAACCTAACAGAGGAATCCTTTTCTTTCTGCACGGATATCGAGGGAGAAACCAAAGGTTTATTTTGTAAAAAACCTCCAGAAGGTTTTTTTTGCCACTTTGAAATTGATTGGTTGCCTCTTTGTTCCATATGAGTCGTTTTAGGGGGAATAACCTTAGAAGAAGTGGCATTGGAAGAGGCCAGGTGTTTTCTTGGTTTTCGTTTATTCGACACAATAGTCCACGGCCCATATATATCCTCCGAATTAGAGTCCATATCAGAATTAGTACCTTGGGCCGGCCCAAAAGTGGAATCAACATTATCTGAACCCTTAGAACTTTGACCCAATTCTGAAACATCCGATAATGGTCCAAACCTCCCATTACAATCTAGCCCCTTTGACACTGGAATAGGTGTGCATTCCACCATGTGAGATGATGATTGTTGTTGCTTTCCTTTGATGCCACCTCCCGAATTACATTTTGTCGCTTCATGACCGACCCTGCCACAAGAAAAACACAGTGAAGATAAGTTTTCATAAATTACCTGCTGCCACGCGCCTCCAACCCAAACCTTGGTGATTAGAGGTAAATTAAGATCAATTTCAACGCAGACACAAGCATATCTCCCTCTCGTAAGGCGATCTGTAGAATAATCAACTCTTATAGGTTTCGCCACCACTTGGGCTATCTCAAACAAAGCCGATTTTTCATAATATTCCACCGGCAGCTCAGGGAAACGGATCCATACAGCCATCGTTTCAAATTGTGATTGATTTGGACGAAAATTTGGTCTCCACTGGGTAATCATCAAGTAGTGATCAAAAATAAACCAAGGACCACCAAAAAGAGCACGCTCGTAATCGTCTTGAATGGAAAACCTAAACAAGAAGATGCCTTTACCCAAGTCAATTGTTTCTAAATCCCCTTTGATTTTCCACATGATTTGAGCCCTCTTTGCCATAAATTCTTGCCGAACTTGAATTCCTACCACCTTACCCATGAGAGTCATGGACCACGGTTGTCTCAATTTAGCTAAAGTTTCCTTGCTAAATTGCACTGAAAGATTTCCATCAGGAGCTATATCCTCAGAATCATCCCACTCCTTGGCTGTGAAAACAATTTTGCGAGCTTGCTCAAACCACTCAGAGGAATTAGCAACTACCTCCCTAAAACTTAAAACCGGACTAGAACTATTATTAATATTGCTAACCTGGGGGCTGTTATTTGGAATAGAAACATTTAGTGAAGGAGGATTCCCCTCCATCGGAGGGGAAAGGAAATGGATTTGAACTACGAAACAGAGGAGTTAAAACTTTCTTACTTTTCGAATTTGTTTTCTTTTAACCTTTCTCTCACTAAACCCCACTTACATTACTTTTTATATTATTTCCCTCTCCTATAAACTATACTTTATATTACTATAAAAATTTATATTTTGGTCTGAGCTAACTTCCTTTCAACTACAACAGATTTTGATTAATTCCCATTCTCTTGTCGGCCTCAGGCCCTTGGTAACTTCCAGAGCTAGCTCATTAATCATGGCTCTCCAAGCCCTAAAATTTTCCTAAGATTTTGTGCATGGCCTAATGTTCGTTGCAATTATTACGAAACATAGAAAATATAATCAATTAACACAAATTAGGAGAATTCCACACAAGGGATAGCTCAGTTTAGGAAAAAAAAGATATTGTTTTTTAAATGTAACATCTAGTTAATCGCTACTTTACCAAACATTCATACAATAATTATCTATATTTATAACTAACAACTTATTGACAGCTAATAGTTATTTGCGCAACTAACAACTACTATCACACTTAACAACTACCTCCATAATTATATTTTGTTGAACACACTCTTAGTTATTATAAAAAGTTGGGATGATTTTATTACATTACATGTTTACAAGTATAAATTTTAATTTTACGACTTTTGATTTTAGTTAGTTTTGATTTTACCATCTTTTAGGGGTCTTTTTATAAAGTTTTTACCATCTTTTGCTTTCTAAAAGTTTTATGTTTACCACTACATAGTTGATTTTGGTCAAATTTTCATCCGTCCAAGTGAGGTCTATCGACTTGAAGACATTTACTATTCTTCCTGTGAAAGAAAAAAAAAAAAACATTGCAAGCTCTAAAAATGATCCAAATTTTACAATTTTATTTTATACTGCCTCCGTTACATATTACTCCGTATTTACAATGATTAGACATATTTCCACTTACTTTATGTTAAATCGTTGCAAATAATATGTAACGGAGGTAGTATATAGCAATAAAACAAATTAACAATACGCTGTAAACCTGTAATATATAATATTAAAGGCAGTACATAAGTTTGACAGCGACAATTTTTTTTCATACCCTCTAGTAGTAATCTTGCGACTTTGTACGCAAAAAATACCATAAGTTAAATTTGTTTCCTTTAAGAATAAAAAACATTATTTTGTGACTACATCATGATCACATTCATGAATGTAGAAGATAATTCTTTTTCAAGGATATTTTTCCAGCTATATATTGCTAGTTACAAGTTATAATCTTTGATTTTTTGTAATCTTCTTGCTTCCACCAATTGTATCTGTCTGACAGAATGGAGACATTCAGATTAATGGAAGTAGTAAACCTAATTGACTTGGTCAAACCATATAAATATTCAAATTATTAATGTATTGTTTTAAAAATAAAATAAATATTTTTATGTTTGGTGCAACGATTCTATGCAGTTGACATTACGTCATTACCAGTATATTAATCATTGCCATCATATTAACTCCAAAATTAATTCTTCTTTGAGTCTTTTTTATTAGCAAAAATGATTCTTATATGAAATTTCTTGCAGAAATGTAGATTTAGTTGGGGGAGTAAAGGCCTAAAAAGTATTGTTTACTTGTAGTCAAAAGCACACTACAACAAAAATAATGCTACCTCCGATTTTTTATTTTTTTTTTTTTTTTTTTTTTTTGCAACTTTAGAATATTTTGTATCTTTCAAATAATACCCCAAAGTTGCAACTAAAAAAAAATCGGAGGTTGTAAAAATTTTGATTATTGGTCCTAGGTTTGTTTTCCACACTATTGAAAAATGAGTTTAGAGAAGTTTAGTTTAATAAGCGATAAAATTTCTTTAGATATGTTAACTTCATACTTCCTCTGTTCTTTTTTACTTGACATGTTTCTTTTATCACATTTGTCAATGCAAAACTTTAACGGTCAATAACTTTAATTCTCCATAATTAAAAAATATTTAAGTTATACATTATAATACTCCCTCCGTCCCTAAATTACATTCCTCTTTGGAAATTTACACGGGAATTAAGTAGGAAAGAATAAGACAAATAACAATAATTAGATAATGCAATGGGAAGTACAAAGATAAATTAGTTATTACTTATGACATGTCATCAATCCTTTGCAAAAAAAAAAGGACGAATCACATGCTCCTAATTGAAAATTTTTAACCAATCATATTCATTGTAATTTGGTACAAGGATTATGAGTGAATTAAGGTAAGGAAGAGTGAGAAAACATTAAATATAAAACAGAAAAAGAGAGTTGATTTACTTAAAAAAAACTTACCAAAAATAAAAAGGAGGAATGTAATTTTGAAATACCAAAAATAGAAAGGAGGAATGTAATTTAGAGACGGAGGGAGTAGTACTTATTGAGACGAATTCAAAATGATCAACATAAATATATTTTTCCTTACATATTATTCACAAAACACGGTCAAAGGAGGAATGGCGAATAGTGTAAAAGTCAAAGCGGATCAAGTAAAAAAGAACGGAGAAAGTAGTAAATAAGTTTAATTTTCCGTAGCAAGGTCTATTCAATTTAAGCTCGCAACTATAATAAGTTCATTTATAATCTATAGGGGTGTCAATTCGGTTAAACAGTTCGGGTTTGGGTTGGGTTTATCAGTTTCGGGTTATAACGGGTCGGTTTATAACGGATTGAAATAATAAACGGGTCGGTTTGGGTCGGTTTTGAAAATTATCGGGTTAGTTCGGTTTGGTTTTTTTAATAGCAGTTTCTATTCTGATCGGGTCCTTATCGGGTTGGGTTCTAGTCGGTTCGGGTCATAATCAATTTGGGTTGAACTGGGTCGGTTTGAAAACGGGTTTAGCCCATTTAATGTGGGTTTCGGTTAAAAACAGTTCGGGTGTTAATCAGGACGGGTCGTAATTGGTTCGGGTCATTATTAGTTTGGGTTTAACTGGGTCGGTTCGAAAATGGGTTTCAGTTCAAAATAGATCGGGTGAAATCGGGTCCAACCATTATCGTTTCGGTTATAATCGGTTTAGATTGAACTTGGTTGGTTTGAAAACAAGTTTACCCAATTTGAAATGGGTTTCTAATCAAATCATATCGGGTTAAAACTGAGTCGGATGATTATCGAGTCGAATTAGTCATATAATGGGTAGGAACGAGTCATGTTATAATCAACTCAAGTCATAAATAAGTTGGGTTTATCGAGTAGTGGGTTGAAACAGATTAGATCATAAACATATTGGGTAACAGGTTGTAAATGACCCAATCATAACGGGTTACGGGTTTTAAACGGTTTGGTCATAACGGGCTACGGGTCGTAAACGGTTCGGTCACAACGGGTTACGGATTATAACCGGTTCGGTCACAACGGGTTACGGGTTGGAACGATTTAGGTTTATCGGATTTTTATCGGGTTTTAACGGTTTTCGATTGAAAATGGGTCGGGCTACTATCGGGTTTAAATGTAATCAGTTTGGGTTGCTTTCAGTTTCGGGTTGTAACGGTTTGGCTTGATAACGGGTCGGGTTAGTAACGGTTTGCACAAATTCGGTTTAGTTCAGTTTCGGTTTGGAAAAAATTGGGTCGGGTCAGTTTTTGGTTTCTAAAAAAGGGGTTTTAAACAGTTCAGTTCCTTTTCGGATCGGTTCGAAACAGTCGGGTTTAACGGTTCGGGTCAGAAACTGACATCTCTAATAATCTAATAAATTCAGTAGTGTTGGTAAGTCAGGGTCAACAGTACAAGTTCAAATAGGTAAAGAATAGAGGTGAATAAACACTAAATGTAGTCTTAAAAGGGTTGTGATTTAAGAAGGTAAACCTATTACTTCCTCCGTTCTTTTTTTTATTACACCATAAAGGGTTTCACGCTTGCCAATACATTACTTTGGCTATTAATATCTTTAATTATACTTTTGTAAAAAGGGTAATGCTATATGTAGCCCTAAGAGCTATATATAAGCATTAAATACATTCTTGGAAATTATATAAAATTAGGAATTTATGACAAAAACACGCGTAAATCAGTGTAATTAGTGTTTATATTTTGATGATTTCTTAACTTTTTACGATTTTTAAATGTAAATTTAATGCTTATATATAGCCCTAAGGGCTATGTATAGCATTTTCTTTAATGGATATTTGAATAGTAGATTTCGAGACAAATGTAACTAGATCCCACGTAACTATATTTTTCTTAATGGATAAATCACAAAAGATGGTCAAAGAAGATTAAGGAATAGTGTAAAAGTCCTTATGATGCAATAAAAGAAAAACGGAGGAAGCATATATAAAGAACACTAAATGTAAATTACATCCTAATATAAGGTTAGTTCTATAAAGTGTAGACTCGAGCTATATATGTTATCTTCACCTTATTTTGAAATAACGTGGTATGTAAAGGCGTTGTAGCTGAAGATGTAAAGACAATTATATGTGTCAATCTCATATGTGGTAAGCTAAATAAATAAAATCAAACTAAATGATTATTAGACCCAAAAATGTGTTAAAAAAATATGGTAGCTTTCGAGGATAATCTCCACAGCATATTCCCCGCATTCTTCATGCTCGATTCGGGATTCTATGAAGCCTGCAGCCTAAATAAAATCTCAATTAAATATGAGTATTAAACTATTAAATTATACTAATAATATACGTATATTCTTGGTTCATTGCATCAACCAATAATTAAATAAAATCTTGGACCTACCTAACATTTATTTCTAAAGTTTCTATATATTTGGAAGTTTAATGTTGAATCAATACTAGAACTTTTCAGGGGGAATAAACAAAATTGACATAATATAACTACATTATTAGGCACTTAATATTTTTATTTTTTTGTAACATAAGGCACTTAAAATAAGTATGGTAGAACAATTTTATAAGTAATAATAAATTTATTTTCTTGCATAAAAAAATAATAATTTTATTTTCCACCTCAATACAATGCGGCGTAATAATCTCACATAAAGCCAAAAATTCTAACTAGCTATTAACTTATTAAGTGTTACATGAAATTTTCAAAAGTGAGATGGTTTCAAAATGTTCTCTTACGCTTAGGCATGCAAAAATTATAACTATAAAAGTTGGACTACGTAATTACAAGAATTATTAATGTTACATCTCAAAATCAATTGTCGATTAATGATACTTTGATTAAGTAGTTTATTGAAATCAACTAGGTGAATAATTTTTATCTCCATCATTATCTTACACGAACTATTGTTGCATACTTACATGTAATTTTTTTTTTTGGGATGCCCCAATTTCTCATAATGAAAAACAAAATGTGTTTCTTACATGACATTTTCATAAATGAACCAACAATTTTATTTAACTTTATCAATTGTGGAGCCCACAATAATGAAAAAGTTGTTGATTTATTCATAAATATGCCAGATGAGAAACAAATTTCAGAATTGCAGAAGAGAGATCGAAAGAGGTCATTGGGGTTTGTAAGAATAATCTAGAATATTCTAATGGTAATGTTTTTCTGTGATACAATGAAGATAAGTAGTACCATTGAAAAATTGTTGACACTATCAGACCATATAGTAGTATGTATCATATACATATCTAATTGTACTATTAGTCTATTAGAAATCTATAACAATATATGTGTGTCATTAGACGGCTTAATAATACCATTAGAAGGTTTAACTTTGCCAATAAACTATCTAATGTTACTATATTTAATATTTATTTATTTATTTGACAAAGGATACAAACAACTACATATGAATATTAAAGCGAATAGAGTGAACCGCCGCTTCTCCTGCTATTAGATGAGCCCTGTAGACTCGCTGACGATCCACCTTATTAATACTACAAACCTGGAAGCGAGAGCCAAGCTGTAAAATTTTCCGAATAAGCCAGATATAATCGACATTGCCCTGGCCCTGACCGCGAAGCAAGGAAACCAGATTATATGAATCAGTCCAAACAGTAAGAGAGTGAAATCCGCAATCAAAAGCCCATTGAAGCCCATACAAGCATGCCAACGCCTCCGCATGTAAAGGAGAGGAACAAACACCGTAGTTACTCCCACTGGAGATTCGCTCATCCAGGGGATCATCGTTATCCATACACCAGCCCATTCCAGCTCGTCGAGAATCTTTGAACCAAGAACCATCTATTTGAAGAGAAAGTAAAGAACTCCCATGGGGTTCCAGGCCAAGCTGAGCAATGTGAAAGCCCGGCGGAGAAGAGGCACAACCGTCTGGCACCGGGGTAGCAGAAGTACTATATGAGTTGACAAAGATTGAGTGATTCTCCATGACCTCCCTAAACAGAGAATCAAAGGGTCGAGGCGCCGAAGAATCCCTAAAGATTCTGGAATTTCGGCATAACCACAAGGTCCAAAGTGTACCGACAAAGGTACCCAAGCGAGCACTTGAAGGACCATCCTGACTAATAAAAAGTCGGATATAATCTTGGATCCAGTCTGAGAGAGAAAGGTCTCCATTGAATTCTGAGCGAATGCCAAGGCATCCACCCCTCCATACCGAACGCGCATTGCTGCACATTCTGAAAAGGTGTTGTAAATCCTCCGGTTCCGTACTACAGAGGTCACAAAAAAGTCTTGAATCGGAACCCCTCTGTGATGAAGTTCCACCTTGACCGCAAGAGCGCAGTGCAACATCTTCCATAAAAACAGCTTCCATTTAGAATACAACTGGAGAGACCAGAGAATCTTCCAGAAAGAACTAGTTAGCAAACTGCATATTATCCAAGGAAAGACTGAGAGAATAATTAACTAAATACTAAAGCATCATTTTACTATTATTTACTAAACAACTTTCTCATAATCAATATCAATATATATAAATAACATAATACTAAAATTAGTCAAGTGCAAAAAATATCAACTTTAATGATAAACTACTTTCTCATAATCAAAAGTCAAACTAGTTTGACTTTTATTTTACTTGCAACAGTTTGACTTTACACTATTGATATGTGTCATTTTGACTAGTTTTGATTATATAGTGAAGTGAGTTTTTGCAACATTTTTGTGTAAATTTTTATTAAATTAAAACTGCGTTATATTAATTTATTAGTAAAATCATACGTGACACGAGAATTAAGCTAAATACTATTTTCTTTACATCATACTTTTGCAAATGTTGTAAAAATAAGGGATGTATGATGCACTAAGGATGTATTTTATTCACCCGACTTTCACCTAGTTAAACATATCTAAACTTATCCGACTGTAACTAAACTTATCTAAACTTAACTAGAACTTGTCTGAACTTATTTAAACTTATTTTAGTTGTAATTTGAACTTGGATAACCCTTATCAGAACTTATTTTTCCTAAACTAAACTTATATGAACTTATTTTTTGAATTAAACTTATCTTAACTTAACTGAACTTATTTGAACATATTAGACCTGAAATAAGTTCAACATAACAGACTCTAAATAAGATACAAAAGTTATCCACTCGTATTGAATTGTCCTTATCCTAGTGAATTTTTTTTTTTTTTTTTTTTTTTTTTTTTATTTAGGGAAAAGTCAAGCTACTACATTAATCAAGGGACAAAGAGTATGCTATCACATAGGAGGAAATCTATGCAGGATGGTTATGCATTTACCTATACTTAAGGCTATACACCGGTCCAGACCTGAACCGGATTGGACCAAGATCGATTTACGCGGATCGGCAATGGACTTGAATCTGTCGGTCCGGGTCCGGTTCGGTCCAAGCCGGACCGTTTCATGTCCAAGGTATTTTATGTATAGTGGGGTACTAGGGTGAGCACCAAACCGGATTGGACCAAGTTACCTGGACCGACAACAGACCTGAATCTGCCAGTCCGGTTCAGGTTCGATTTCTGATTATAGATATTTTATGTACACCCCTACTTATACTTGTTCAATACCAAGCAACGTTATATTTTCAAATGTTTTTAATTATAGCATTATGAAAAAGTGAAAAACATTAACATAAAAAAATGGAATAGTTAATATCAATTTTGAATAAAATAATAATATTTCTATCATATTAAAGGTATAAATTAAGCATTATTCAAAATTATAAATTACAAAACCTGTTCAATCCAAGATTGGGTTTTAAGGAGTTTTGGACCGGATCGGATCGAAGCTCTATCCTTTTTATTTTTTTAATTTCTCGACCCGGAGACTAGACCGAAATAATTAGTCCGGTTTAAGGTGGTGATTTGGTTTGATTAGGTCCGTACCGGTTTTTATTTATTTATCATTATTTTTATAAGACCCCCAAATTTTAGGTTAATTGGAAACTCAAAAGAACACTTCCTTTCCCTATTTCCTTTAGACAGACAATCCCTTGCCTTAACTTACTAAAAGAAGAAGAGCTAAGGAAAAAAAAAAAAAAGTCAACTTATTTTCTCATAGGGTTCCATCCATCCATTTCCTTAAAATTCTTTTAAAGTTAGATATTTAGAAGTCAACTACATTTTATGTGAAATTGATACATTTTATTAAACTTAAGATGCGATTCTCTACATTTTTGAAATCGGTTAACATAAATTATTGCAAGTCTTCCTTCCCTAATTAAAACTGTTTTTCAAGCACTAATATATAAAGGAAACGAATTATAAGACCGATTAGACCATTTATAATTAAACCCCCCCAAATTAAAGCATTTACACATCCTTGAGCCAAAAATCCCAAATCTTAATATTGTTTGTGAAATATCATAATTCATAAATGTCCATTTCATAAAAGTCAAACGACCCCTATTGCATTATTACGTGCCCCTCTCTTCATTCCCTCATTTCGTCTCTAAACAAAACTTGTTCATTATTGCATTTTTTGTTAATAAATAACAAAAGAGTGAACTCTTAAAAGGGTCACCAAATATATATAGCAGCCATTCTTGTTAGGCAAAGAGATAAGCACCGATGACCACCATCGCGGTGGCTGTAGACATCGGTGGTAACGGTGGAGGCAATGGAAGCAAACGCGCCGTTAAATGGGCCGTCGAAAATCTCTTGTCTCAAGCTGATCACTTTGTTCTAGTTCATGTCATGCCTACCATCACACACATCCCAACTCCATGTAATGCCTCTCTCCCTCTTATGAAAATATGTAATCAACATATTTTTATTTATTTTATCTTAATCTACCATTATTATTTAGAATGGAAAAAAAATGGATTTATGTGGTTGATGGGTTTACGTCAACGTGATCCAAACTAATTTTGTACCAAAATTTAAACAAATATTTTTTAGCTATGCATCAAATTTTGTAGATCATTTGGGGATTTCTATACAAAACCAAAATATCGTTAAATCCTTTTTATATTGACTATTTCTTGTCATTTGTTGCAATTCTCAAACTTGGCTTTTGAAGTTTTGATATCATGATATGTAAAACTAAATATTGTAATTTGCATATTTGTAATCGGTGCATCTTCATACTTTCTACTCGTAGCTTTTTATATGTATGAAAAATTGGTTGACGATGTTTTTTTTTTCCAAAATAATGTTTTTTCCTCTTTGGGATGTTGTGACTATTTTTTTTTTTTTTTTTTTTTTTTTTTTTTTGGGTGAATTTCTTTCTCCCCGCATCACATACATTGACATGTTGTACTTAATAGGGGGCATTGTTGTAATTGACATTATCGTTTTATTTACTACATCAAGTTAAATTACAAAAACCCCACGAGACTCATGAGATAAGGGAAAATGAATGGGTGAATGCGAGTTCAAATTTTAGAGAAAAAGTAAAGATATAAACTTATTACTTGTATGAAATTGTGGTAAATAAGAAACAAAAAAAAGTTCAAAAGAAAAATGCCGCTAATAAAAAGGGACAGACAGAGTACTCTAAAATTCTAGAAAAGCTATGGGTTGATTGGATTCTTCATTCTTGTACAATACATTTGGAAATACTTGAAAAAATATAGAAGTATTTCTTAATCTCTTGCTGATTATTTAACCTCATATTTCAGCCGGAAATAGTATCCCAATCACTGAGTTAGACACAAAAGTTGTGGCAAAATATATGGAGGATGTTAGAGAAAAATCTCAAGCAGTCTTCCTACAATACAGAAGACTTTATAAACCAGGCGAGGTAGTGTTTCCTAGCTTAGTCTCCTTCCGATGTCTGTATTATTTCCAAACGAAGAAAGTTGATAATACTGTCAAACTCATATTCCAACATCGTAGTAAAGGTGAATTTGTAACATATCCATTAGCATAACACTGTCAAACTCATATCTTTCAGATGCAGTTTGAGACTTTGCTGATAGAGTATGACAATATTGCTGCTGGACTTGTCGACTATATACTGAAGGCGAATGTCAGAAGCTTAGTTCTGGGATCTGAATCATTGAATCGCTTTTGGAGGTAAACATGGCTTTAGAATCAATTAGTGATCTTAGCTCATATAACACTCAGGTCCAGAGTTATAGCATTTCAATGCAATTTTACTGTCAGCAACATCTGAGTTACATTGTGCATTAAAATGCTCTTTTCTGTATGTTCATTAAGCTAACAGTTTCGAACATTTTGATTGTCAGGAGAATAAAAGGCCATGGAATACCACAACTTGTACTAAAAAATGCACCTGATACCTGTGATATATTTGTTGTATCAAAACGAAGAGTGAAGACTAAAGTTGCTAGCTCAATGACCACAAACGGTATATGTTTACTTCTTTTTTTACGAAAATGCTTGGGTAATCTTGTTGCATCTGTTAGACTGTTATCCTTCAGACGTAAATTTAACTGAAATCAGACTGTCAACAGATACTGGTGGCAATAAATTACCTATAGTGGTGACGACAGGGCAGACACCTCTACACTCTTCCTCTTCAGTTGAGCCTAGTACAGGATACTCACAATCAGAATTTAGTCAATCAATCTCTTCAACAGATGTACGTCGAGGGGCTAACAGTAATGATATCAATGCTCGAAGCAATACTAGTCATAGCTCCACGACTTCTGCCTACACGGATGCTTCCTCAGTCGGACAAATGTCCACTTCTGATACTCTTGTGTCTTATGAGCAGGTGTGTTTTTGTTGTGATTCTTCTCAGGATAGTTGTTACTCGTCTTTCTTCTACAGTCTTTATGTTCACCAGATTGTTCTGCACTTCTCTCATACTGTATATTTTTACTGTCAATTTGTTGCAGTTTGACTTGCATAATGATGTAGAGCAACTGCGATTAGAGTTACACACTACACTGGCTTTGTATAATCGAGCTTGTGAAGATCTAGTCCATGCTCAAAAGAAGGTAGGAGTCTGATTTTTGACACAGTAGTTACATATATACTTCTTCCATCGCATATTTAACTTGTCACTTCTAAATTACACTGAGACTAAGCCGTGTTTAAAAGAAGTAGTCTTAGAACTGCACTCATCAGGGGATATTGATTGTGCTAAAATTTGCAGGTACGAATTCTTTCCTCAGAATGTGTTGTGGAAGCAGAGAAGATAAATGCTGCTACAGAACGAGAAGAAACTATGAAGAAAATTGCTGAGCAAGAAAAAATGAAGCTATTGCGAGCTGAAAAAGATGCTCAAGCAGCTAAAAATTTGCTAGCCAAAGAATCTTATGAAAGGCAGATAGCAGAACTCAATGCTTTGAAAGAATTCAAAGAAAGACAAAAAATTGTTGAGGCGCTCATTTCAAATGAAAGGAGAATAAGAAGGTACACACCAGATGAAATTAGAGTGGCTACAGAAGACTTTTCGGAGGAAAAGATTATTGGTGAAGGCGGATATGGTAAAGTTTACAGAGGTACTCTTGATCACACACCGGTTGCAATAAAGGTGCTTGAGCATGATGCAACTGACAAGAAGGAAGAGTTTCTCAGAGAGGTACGTCTCCACTTTTGTTTCGCCCCATATTACAGAAGACGAGAGAAAATAACCCCCTTATAAGCTTCTTTTGGGTTTGTATAAGGTGAAATTTTCCACCTTCGTAGATTGCACAGACCCGTTTTCATATCTTCTCAAAAACTTTAAAATTTCGAATGTGCTTGCATAAACTCCTTTCTATATACTGGTTGCCTCTACAAAGTCTCATGATGTTCTGAATAATCTTCTGCAGATCAGAATCTTGAGCCAACTATGCCATCCAAACATTGTGTTACTACTTGGAGTATGTTCTGAAATGGGCTGCCTTGTGTACGAGTACATGGAAAATGGAAGTTTAGAAGAGCTTATATTCCGCCAAAAAGGAAAAGCACCTCTTCCTTGGTTTGCTAGATTCCGAATAGCCTTTGAAATTGCTTGTGGCCTTGCATTCTTACATCGCAGAAAACCAGAACCCATTGTGCACCGTGATCTGAAACCAGGGAATATCCTGTTAGGAAGAAACTATGTGACTAAAATCAGTGATGTTGGGTTAGCCAAACTTGTATCTGATAACATTCCAGATTCAGTTACAATGTTTGGTAACTCCTTGCTTGCCGGAACTTTATACTATATCGATCCAGAATATCAAAGAACTGGTACTGTCAGACCAAAATCAGACCTGTATTCTTTTGGGATAATACTTCTTCAGTTATTAACAGCTCGAAGTCCAAATGGGCTTTTATTGGTCATGGAGAACGCGATTGCTAGTGGTTCCTTGCCGTATATATTAGATGATTCCATCAAGGACTGGCCACTTGCAGAGGTAGAGGAGCTGACTAAGCTTGCATTAGAATGTTGTAAGCTCAGATGCAGAGATAGACCAGACCTTGAAACAGTTGTTCTTCCGGTTCTGAGGAAACTTGCTGATGTTGCTGATGCCAGTATGAAAGTCGAACGAAACAGCATTTTTGCACCCAGTCACTACTTCTGCCCTATTCTTCATGTAAGTTTCATTTTCCGAATTTCCTTTTTATTTTCTGGTTGATATAAAAGCCTTGATTATTGCTAGATACTCAGCAGAACTTTGTTAGAAAACTCTGACTGAAAGCACACTTTAGTGGGGCGTCCCTTCTCAGATACCCCTAACAATAAAATGGCCTGAGACAGTAGTCTTCTGTATTCTCAACAGCATCTATTGACAGGAGCAACGAGCTGATAACTAATAGAGCAACATTTTCAAGCTCAAGCACTTTAACAAAACAGCTATATACTTTGTATTAGATCATCATTGAGCCTTCTATGTCATGTTGCAGGAAATTATGGATGATCCACATGTTGCAGCAGACGGATTTACATATGAGCGTAGAGCAATAGAAGCTTGGCTCGAAAGACATGACATTTCTCCTGTGACTAAGCAAAAAATGACTCATTTTAATCTTACTCCCAACATGACCTTGCTTACCGCCATACAAGAGTGGAAATCTCGTTTAGCTTCTACACATCCCTGACGAAGAAGGTGAACCCATCAAAGACTGTATAGCTTCACACAGATTTGAATTTTATTCTTTGGGTTTCCTTTTCTACCATCAACTTTTTTTTTTTTACTTTCATCCTCATTTATACACATACCTTAATGTATATATGAGTAGCTGGTTGAACCGCAATAGTAGTTGAATCACATAATTCGGAGAAAAATCTCCATGTCCAGCTGCTGTTCTTACAGAACTTTTAATGAGTGTATATACTCTGTACATTTACAAGTATTGAACGAGTTTGAAGCAATCACTTGACTTATGCTTCGATTTTATTTCATAACACTAAGTCCTTGCACTATGAAAAGAAAGCATTTGTAGAGAGTAGCTAGTTAAATCTAACTTCAACAGTTGCATTATTTTATCTTAATTACAAACAGTTTAAGAATTCAGACTATCATAAACTGTGAGTAGAGTTTATTTTTACCTGACCACTAATAGTTGCGTTTTAATGGTGTTGAATCATCTAAATATATACTAGGAAACCGTCCCTCAGATGAAATTTTTTTAAAAAAATATGGCGCTTTCCTTTCAACCCCCTAGTACAAGGCGTGATTGCATTAGTTGTATAGTTAACCAATTTGATCCATTTATAATTTAATAAACTAAGTTTGATAAACATAGCTAATATAATTATAATTTCTCTAGTGTAAAATGACATAAAAATAAATGCACAAACGACCAAGTCCGAAAATTCATTGTCATCTCGGTGCCTACTTTATTGCTCTTCAAACATGATTAAACACAATATAGTAGGCATGAAATTAACCTGTATTAGAATCTTAAGAGAACAATTTACAATGCTTGACAACCAAACTATACTATATACTCGCAACAATCATAAATTTCCTTGTATTCACTACTGATAGTCATCTTCTAGATCTGATTTACAATCTATAATTTGGACTAGCTAATTGTAAGCAAAACTACCACAGCTCTTAAGAGAGCGGCAAACAATGAATCTATGATTTCAATATTCATGAATCAGTTTCACAATTGACTATACTATCTATATATAAGAAAAGAACCAATTATTAAGTCAAATAAAATTGGTAGGATTTTTATTTATTCCTATGCTCCTCGTACAAGAACTTTATCCATTGAAGTCTTGAGTAGTCATCCGGTATGCCATGAAGAATTGTCCTCTTTTGAGGATCCTCAATCAAGGTGCATGCAAAACAGAATTCAGGGCTACCAGGGACTAAGCCGGGCATAGACACTATCTTTGCTAGAGATTCAACAAGGGTATGAGAAGAATCAACCACCTTCCGTGCTTCAAGACTCATTAACTCCATAACTTTAATATTCCTATCAGTAACAGCTTTCCCCATAGAATCAAGCTTCTCCATCAGCATTTTAGCACCTACTGCTGTGGCAAGTTCAGTCCTACAGCTCTTAAGACTTTCTGAAGCACCATTCTCAAAAGCTCTTTTGCTTCCGCTTCCCTGTCCTCTACATTGAAGGGGAGTTGGAGAAGGAATTGGGGTATGGTCATTATGAGGTTCTTGTTGTTCCATATCATCTAGGCTGCAGTTAAAAGCAGTATTCTCACTTATTTCATCATCACAGTTGTATGGTGCATCACCGACATTCAAACTTGGGGGTGAAGGGATAGGAACTGCTTCCTTTTCACATTGAACACCTTGGGAACAATCGATGACCGGAGTATGACTATACAATCCTTGATCAACTGAAACTCCAAATAGTTGTTCCATCTTGTTTTCAAGTTCAGGTTCAATCCCTTCATCTTTAAATGCTCTGAAATGCATATTTTCCTATAAGAAAGGTTAATGGAATCAAACATTTTTTCTAGGAGCTCAATTCAACTTATTTCACTAATTTTCTAAAATAGAAGTAATGAAATTAAATAAGTAAAAGTAAAAGAACTAACCTCAATCTTTTTCTTCCACCAATCCTCACTAGCAGTTATAGTTCCTTTTTCATGATCCCAGTCCAAACCCATTTCTTCTCCTTTCAATGCTTTCCAAAGGCTCCATCTACTTCTCATCCAATCCCACTTGTTTTTAAGTTTGTTTCTATCGTAGGCTAAGTTTGTCCTTTTTCGAAACTCTACCTCGAGTGTTTTCCATGGCATTCTTCGACACATCATAGCACCATGTTTTCCCTTTCCTCTTTCAGCATATTTGATACACAAATCACAAAATAAGTGTAAATTGTCTTTGGACCAATTAGCCCGACTCAAATCTTTGCCCCCAACTTCATTGTCTCTTTTCTTCTTCGGTGCCATCTAAGTTTAGATAAGATACAAACGCATTTAATATGTCCTCTCTTAAAAAAAAACAAAAATCACATATAATCTATCACACGGTCACATAACTTTTTTTTATCGTTATAAGTTACTAGGTTTGAAAAATCAGATGAGAAAAGTTACTACAACAACAATAGAAGTGAGGAAAGCTCCAATATACTACAAGAATGCAATTATGAAGCAAAAACACTTAGCAAACATGAATAACAAAACCTAGATATTTGGTGGAATCCATTCATGCCTTTTATTAAAAAAGACACATCATTCTAATCAAGTATTACCCTTATGGGTAATACTTTTTTTTTCCCTCAAAAAAAAAAAAGTATTACCCTTATGGGCGTATGGTTTTGGTAGGTGGCAAAAATGGTTTTAAATGTGAGTATGAAAGAAAGTATCATATCAATGTTCTTGGTAATGCAACCTCATAAAATGTCATTAACACCCAATACCACTTCCCAAGTGGTATTAAATAGTACTGAAAATTCATGATGAAAAATATTATGGGTTAAGTACCATTAACATGGGCATCGGCATAGGATTACATCTACATACAAAATCATTATCTTTACCACGTACTAAAAAATCCATAAAACAACAAATCAAGCTACTTTACATATTGGTTGAACAAAAATTGGGACTTTCTAACCAACAATACGTGAATATCAATAAGGGATGGAAAAAGTGACATATTCTCTCCGTTCCAAAATAAATGCATTACTTGGGATTGCAGAGAGTTTTGGAAGAGTTTATTCGTATTAATATTATATTGAATAATTGTAAAGTGGAGCTTATTTATTTTAATAAAAAGACCAATGATGACTATGAAAGAGAGAATGTGAGAGAGTGTTAATTATTTTATATAGTAATTTAAGTGAACACCTTGAGAAAGAATTTATACAATCTTTTAAGTTGGGATTATGGAAAGAGAGAGAAATAATTGAAAAAACATGGTTGAAGACTTGAAGTTACCCAAATTAGTAGTAATACATGTATTTTGGAATAGACAAATAAAGCAAGTAATGCATCTATTTTGGAAAATCGGGAGTATTACCTAATAAAACACAATAAATTTATGGCCTGTTTGGTATGGAGCATTTCATTTGAAATGCTGGAATTGGATCAAACACCTTGTTTGGGTAATCCAAAAAATTTAGAATTGGAATTGGCCCAATTCCAACCCACTTAAACTTAAGTTTATTTTTCATAATTTGAAATCCATCATAAAAGTCTGTCATTTGAAATCCAAAAAAGTAACGACAATGCATCTTTCTCTCTCCTTGTGCTTTCTCTCTCTTCTCATGAGCTTTCTCTCTCTTCTCGTTCGCTCTCATTGCTCGTTTGCTAGGAATTTGTGCGAAACCACATCTCTCTACAAGGGTTGTTCAATTTGTTTAGCTTGAATTTGTTGTGTTATTGGTTAATTTCTGAGAAATTTAGGTTTTATTTTCTATAATCTTAGGTTTAATTGTGTTGGATCTTCTTGGTAATTCTCTGATTTTCCTTCAGATTTTATTTTTTTCCTTTGAATTGGCCTAACTTTCCTCCAAATTGGCCCAATTTTCTTTCTATAATGTATTTTGTTTCCAATTGATTTTCAAAGTTATATGCATGCTTTGATTGATCTGTAAATTTTTTATCTAATGATGATTTGCTATGTTTATTTCATTCTTGATAGTTTCTAAATTTGTGTAAATTATCTTTAAACCCTAAAATCCTGAATTAATTGTTGAAATCAATTGTTCACTGCAAAGAAAGGAGCAATTTTGTTCTAGACATGTTGCTGCTAGTAAGCTAATAGTGTAATTTCCAAGGAGTCTGAATTCCAAAGGACAAGACAAAGTGTTGTGAATAGGTTCGTAAAACAATGGATTCGATGAGTTCAATATGATAAAAAGATGTATCGAATATGCAGAGTTAGTCTAAATTTTATATGTAATGATGAATTGATGATGATTAGTAGATTTGTTCAAGTGTGAGTGAACTTGAATTACAACTTTGATGTGAGTATGTTGTATTTTTGTGGTGATTTTATTAGCAGAATTTGCCTTTGTTTGAAATTCTGGATTTGAAATACATTGTATTACCAAACATCTTATTAGCATTTGAAATTCCAAATT
This sequence comes from Chenopodium album, assembly GCF_948465745.1. NCBI lineage: Eukaryota > Viridiplantae > Streptophyta > Magnoliopsida > Caryophyllales > Amaranthaceae > Chenopodium > Chenopodium album. Next base: position 9,964,021 of record NC_137839.1, on the reverse strand, counting down.
CATAATTTCCCAAACAAATGACTTGGAATTGAATTCTAGCAATTGAAATTCTGGAATTGAATTTCACTATTTGAAATGAAATAAGAGTATTCAAACGCAACCTTACATAATTTCAACCAAGGAGCATCCATGCACTTTTAACTTTATTTATTCCTTCTTTTTTTTTTTCATTTACATAGATGCTTCTAATCAATACTTGATTCCAGGACTAACTAGAAACAAAGGATGAAGCCACTGCTTACACCTAGCTCCTAATTTCCTCGCAGGATATTAATAAAAGTCCAAACACTCCCAAACTACTGTAAATTCTAAAGTATAATACCAAAGACTAGACTTAGCCTGAAGTAGTACATCCACCTCAGTGCACACTATATATATATAGCACACCTGCTATAAAAGTTGGAGATGTCCTACAATCATGTATCCATTACTCATAATATAGATTTTACTCGATTGTTTGGGGTAATTATAAAATTCAGCTAATACCAATTAAAATATTGGTCTTACTTCTAAATACGGAGTAATAATTGAACGTATAGAGACACAAGGTATTTGATCAAATCAAGATAGACTATGGGTTTGGGACCATTACAGCCACACTTCTATAATGGATAGTTGAGCTAGGCTTGAACTTGGGTATGTGATTTGTTTTATAAAGGTCATTAACAAAACAATCAAAATCCTGCTTAATGGGATAAATCATTAAAACCACAAGAAAACCCTATCCCTTAAACCATGCCATGGTCGGGCATCTCTTTGAGTGAGGGTGAGGAGAATGTTTCTCTTCAAACATTCAATCTAACAATATTGAAGTGATCTGATGTAGTGAGTAAAAAAATCACACTTGGGGTTCTTGTCTCCATCATTATGCATAGACTTCTATTATGATTCTAGAATCCCATATCTTTAATATCAAATCCCAACAATAAAAGCATAATTTTAGTAGCCTAGGCATTGACTATTTGATCACTATATGCATAACAGCTTAACAATTTATTTAGCAATAAAACTTAATGAACAATTTCAACAAACAAGCATTAAAAGTTTAATCTTCTACTCTAAATTGCAACTTGGCAAGTATGTTTTACGTCACACACGTGTCAATATTTTACTAATCAATAAGAAGATACTCTGAGTTCTTGTAAGAAAATTTCAATTGTAGGCACAAGGAAAATAGAGGTATTAAGATTATGCTCTCCTCACCTTATTTTCACTTATTTCAAGTCTCTTTAAGTTTAGATAAGATATAATAAGATAAGTGCTAATAATTTCAGCATAAAATAAGGGCTAATAACTTAAAATAAGATAATTCTTCCTCCTTTCCCCTAATATTGCCAATTCTATTCGAGGATGTTCTGCAAATATTACAACCAGAATTTGAAAAGACACACCTAGGCGTTAGGGGTTATGCGTCTTTTTAGGTCTAGGCGAGGTGGTTTTGATGATGCACAGCTAAGTCGCACAGGCGTACTAAGGCAGACCCTAGAGGCACGCAGATATTTTTTCAAAAAAAAAAAAAATTGTTTATTACACGCTAGTGAGGCACTCCTTAGGTGCATGGAACTCTGAAATGCCTTGGTACGCCTTTAGCCTTTTTCCTCATCACATTGGTCAATGTCTTTGTTTCTCTCTATCTCTCTCCTCATCTTAATGTCCATACACACCTCCCTTGTTGCAATATTAGGGGGGCAGGCGAAGGTAAAAGGGTTGATAAGTTCAAATAAGCAAAGATCATGCAAGGGCTAATATGTTCCAATAAGGTCTAATAATGTGCAAAAAGAGAATAATACGGTAGAAGATAAGACAAGGGCTAATAAGTTCTAACAAGGTTAATAAGTTTAGATAAGAGCTAAAAAGTTCTATGAGTAATAAGATATGTTCAAGGCCACTAAGATAAGATATGATAAGTGAATTTCAGGTGATAGAACACCACCTAAGGCAATATTAGAAGAAACCAAAACTAAGATGGTGAGCTTAAATAATTGAATACACTCAATTTCAACTAATTTTGTCCTAACTAAAAAAAGAAAATCACAACAATCTAGGGTCATGTCATCTACAAACTAGAAATGACTTTGCAACTATTGATTAAAAAAAATCAAGACTATGGAATTTGATAGAAAACTAACAACTTGATTCAAATAATCCAAATCCTACTCCGCATTTTCTTTTTCTGCCATTCTTTTTTATGTTAAACCAGTGTTTATGTAGTTTCATAAGAAAGCCTGATTACAACAATCTTTTCTAAACTTACATCTTATATTGGAGACAGAAGTACACAGTGCGAAAACACTTGCGTTCAAACAAAGTTACAAAACATAGAGGAAACAACAACAACAAAAACAAGGGAAGGAAACAGGAAAAAAACTAAGAAAAACCTCACATACAGAGCTATCAATTAAGTCAAGGTACATTCCTTATCTACAACAATAATTTTCTCAAACAAACCTTAAAAAAAGATTTAAATCCCAAGATAATGAAGCCAACCTTAAAATATTACTTGACATAGTGTTGTGCCAATGCACCATATGTTGGAGGATTAAATCATGCTTTGACATAAAATACAACTTTTTATGATTAACATAACCAAGTCTTAAATGCCATAGAGAAGAATTGTCATTAACAAAATACACACTATCTTTAAATGCATTACATATACGTAATTCAGACATAGCATCACACAAATATCCAAGTCCTACAAATTGACCACCTTTAGACAAAATAAACTTATTAGACTCAAACACCATTTTCAAATCATTAACGATTCAAGAAAGCACCAAGAAACTAGATTTCTCCTAAGTTCGGAAACATACAACACATCTTTTAAAATAAGAGATTTGTCCGAAATAAAAACTAGCTCAACTTGTCCCTTGCCTAGCACCTTAGCGATACGGTCATTGGCCATATGAAGGTCTTGAACAATGATTTATCTTTGCATACATGCCTTGATAATCCTAAATCGATATACCACGGACAATCAGCCTGTACACAATTAATTTCAAAAAATCACACACACATAATCCTTAAATGAAATTTGTGCAATTCCCACCTTGTTTTTCTTGGGATTGGCTAGCATCGCCTTTCCCATTGAGTCTTTTTATTGCTCAATTTTTTCTTCCAAATTGTACAATCCTTCTTAAAATGATCAACTTTTCCACAGACCAACAAGCATGTGATTTTTAACCATCACCACTTACTTTAGGCTTTTTGCCCTTTTTTTTTTTTGTTTGAGTCATATCCCCTCTTTCTCTCATTGGACTTACCATCCTCCACCATGTTTCCTTCTTGTATTTGGATTTCTTCTGAAATCCGAATGTGGGAATTTAATCCCTTAAGATTGATATCATCTTTTCTATGCTTTAAGGCATTCCTATAGTCTTTCTAAGAGGAAGACAATTTGCCTATTATAGAATATACTATAAAGGTCTCATCAGATTACTTTCATGTTTCCTAAAATTCCCAAAGATCCTTTGAACCTCGTGATAATGTTCCATGACCGGCCTATATATTTAGACTCTTAATGTCTCATTTTCCACCTCCATTGACTCCGTGCCACTACAAGTGATGTCAACAGAGAATGAATCTTTTTCTGCCATCTTCGAAAATCTTATCCTTCAAACTTGTCCACCTTTTGAAAGTTTGAAGTCAATTCTTTTATGTTCAAAGAAGACAAGTTCGACTAAAGGAGTAGATTTTTGAAGATGGCAAAAAATGATGCATTTTCTATTGACACCACTTGGAGTGGCATATGTTCTCACATTCCCAAAGCCAACAGAAGAGGAAAATGAGACATTGGAGGCTATTAGGAAAAGGAACAAGTAAGAGAACGATGACTACATTTGTCGTGTGCACATCCTTTATTGTATGTCAAATGAGTTGTTTGATATTTATTTGTTCCATAATTTCGCTAAAATGCTTTGGGATGACTTAAAGTCTAAATATATGGACGAGGATACATCAAAAAGAACTCCTTGTAAGTAAATTTAACAATTTTAAGTTTGTTGATAGTAGGCCGGTCATGGAACAATATCATGAAATTCAAAGGATTATAGGGAGTCTTACGCAACATGAAATTAATCTTAATGAGACCTTTATAGTATCTTCTATAATAGACAAAATTACCTTCCTCTTCATAAGACTTTAGGCCTGCCTTAAAACATTGAAAAGATGATTTTAATCTTAAGGAATTAAGTTCCCACATTCGAATTGAAGAAGAAATCCGAAATCAAGAAGGACAAAAGAAGGTAAATCCTAGTTCTACCACCGTTTACATGGTGGTGGACGGTAAGTCAAATGAGAGGAAGAAGGGATATGACTCAAACAAACAAAAGGGCAAAAAACCTAAAGTAAGTGGTAATGGTAAAAAAATCACATGCTAGATGAATTTGTGGAAAACCCAGTCATTTTAAGAATAATTGTACAATATGGAAGAAGAAATTAAGCAATAAAAAGACCCAAGGTAGGAAAGGTGAAGCTAGCCAATCTCAAGACAATCAAGGTAACTCTTGTGCACAAAATTTATTTAAATTATTTATGGATTATGTGTGTATGATTTCTTAAATCAACCGTGCAAAGGTTGATTGTTCGTGGTACATCGATTCATGAGTATCGAGACATGTATGCAAAGATAGATCATTGTTCAAGGCCTTCTTGGAGGTTGATGGTGGAGAGATTCTCTATATGGGCAATTACTATACCGCTAAGGTGCTAGGCAAGGGACAAGTTGAGCTAGTTTTTAGTTTGGGTAAATCCCTTATTTTAAGAGACGTGTTGTATGCTCCCGATCTTAGGAGACATCTAGTGTCCGGTGCTATCTTGAATCGTTTAGAATTTAAAATGGTGCTTGAGTTGAATAAGTTTATTTTGTCTAAAAGTGGTCAATTTGTAGGACTTAGATATTTGTGTGATGCTACGTTTAAATTAAGTATTTGTAATGCTTTTAAAGATAGTATCATTTGTAGGACTTGGATATTTGTGTGATGCTATATTTAAATTAAGTATTTGCAATGCTTTTAAAGATAGTGTGTAAGTTGTTAATGACAATTCTTTTCTATAGCATTTAAGACTTGGTCATGTTAATTATAAAAAGTTGTATTTTATGTCAAATCATGATTTAATTCTCATATGTAATCCAAGGATAGAAAAGTGCAAGACATGCATGTTAACAAAAATCACAGGGAAACCATTTCCTAATGTTGTTGAGAAAAATACCTCATTACTTAATTAAGTGCATAGTGACTTATATGATTTTCACAACACACCTTCTTTAGGGAATAAGAAACATTTGGTAACATTTACTGATGATTTTTCAAGGTTTTGTTATGTTTATTTATTATTCTCTAAAAATGAAGCCTTTGATAAATTTAATATTTACAAAAGTGAAGTAAAATTGCAAACTAATGGAAAGATAAAAAGATTAAGAACCGATAAAGGAGGTGAATACTATGATCCAAGTTATTCCGATTAATAGGTTTAGTACATGAAACTACCACGGCATAAACATCACAACAAAATGGTGTAGTTAAAAGGAAGAATAGGACTTTAGAAGAAATGGTTAATTCCATGCTTTCCTGTCGGGTTTAAGGTTGGGGTAAAGTCGTTTTCACGGCTTGTTACGTATTAAATCGTGTTTCAATGAAAGGGAATAATGTTACCCCATATGAGCTATAGTAAAAAAGAAAAAAAGGAAACCAAACTAAGTTATCTCAAAGTTTGGGATTATAAAGCAATTTTAGAAGTGTCAAAACCTAAACATAAAAAGTTGGATGAAAGAGGAGTGAAATGCATTTTTATAGGATATGGAGAACATTGCAAATGCTATAGGTTATATGTAATAGAACAAAAAGACTATTAGTCAATCCATATCACCATAGAGTCTAGGAATACATTGATTGAAGAAAATACTTCAATTCCTAGACCAAAGAATGTTACTACAAATGCCGAAACTCAAAGAATTTAATCAAATTGTAATTTATCAAGAGGTAGATGACCAAACTCATTTAGAGAAGGCATTTACATCATCATAACAACCTAGGAGAAGTAAAAGGGCAAGGAAAGAAAAATCATTTGGCTCGAATTTTCATGTGTACTTGGTTAAAGGATCAAGGGACGAAGATTCAACGCAACATCCATACATTTTTAATGTGAAAGATGATCTTATAACCTATGAAGAGGCTATGAAGTGTCAGGATGCTCCATTTTAGAAGGAAGCAATTAATGATGAGATGAAATCCATCATGGGAAACAATACTTATGTGTTAGCAAATGGATCTTTAAAAAGACACATTGGAGTGCAGCATAGTTACATCCAAGGACTTATCGAGAATAGTGTGATCACTATTGACTATGTTCGAACAAATTTTAATCCGGCCGATTGTTTTACTGATGGCTAGAGATGTGAAAAATAAGATGACAATCAATTTGGGATTGGAGCCCTAAATAATTATCAATGAGGGAGTATTAACTTAACACCCAATAAGAATGTGGGTCTTAAGTTCAATAAGATTGACTTTCTTATGTGGTAATTGGGAACTTGTTTAATCATCCAAAGTAAAGTTCTAATATTTTGTGATGAAAAGAAGTTGTTTTTAACATAATATATTTCCTAGTATAGTGCTTTGTCACATGAGCATTTTTTTAAAGTCTACCTATATAAGTAAGAAGTTTAGCCGCTTCAAGAAGTTATTGGGGCATAGTTTTGAAGTGCTTACGAAAAGATAGGGACACATGGCTTAATGTGTCAAGTATATATGTAATCAAGTAATTGATCTTGGGTGTGTAATATCTTTAAGAGTTCAATATGTATTGCTTTTTGTTCAAAAGTTGATACTAAATGGATATGGATTCTTGGAATGTATATTGCCCTAAGTGGGAGTTCAAGTCTTTGTACACTTTCATTTATGCATAAGAATGTTTGTTATGATGATGACGTTTGCAATGAGTCTAGTTTAGTACTCTAAATTGTGGAGGATTGTTGAATAATTTAGAGTATTGTATGCAGAGTTCATGTTGATTGACTAATTTACTTAGGCTATGGTATTGTAATTTAATTAATTAAGTAGAGTGAAAGAACCTCGGTTTAGAGAATAGAAGATTTGCCTGGTTTAGGGTGCTCACCCGACTGGGTGCGAGGCTGCATTTACAAATGTCGGGCAACCGTCCCGCGGTCGGGCTCACAAGAACATTGAAGGAAAAGCTAGGCACTCACCCGATCTGGCAACCATCGCCCGCCGAGCACGAGGACGAGTTTGGGGAATATCATTTTCTCACATGGTAGGGCCACTACTCGTCAACCAGATTTGCCAGTCGGGCGCAGGTCTGGATTGGGCTGACAGTTTTATTCATGTTGTTTAGTGTTTTTTGCTCTTGATATAAATATGTTATTCACATATGATGAACACACATTCAAGGAAAATCAATTTTTAATTCTCTTATGAAAACCTTTGCACTTCCAATTATCATCATCATAATTTACCCAAAGTTTGATTATATTAGATCATAAACATACTACACACTTTTGTAATTGTCTTCATTATATCTCCTAGTAATTTCGTGATACCTAGTGTGTAAATTAGAGTTGAAATATTATTTTGGAAAATTGATTTTTTTTCACGCCTCAAATGTTGAATTTGTCCATTTTCATTCCATTTTTAGTAACCAGTCAATCAATTCCCCAACACCACCCAAGGACCTAACCAAACACTAAGATATGACAATAACTCACCATAGCACCTTCACATAGAAAGCAATAGTCAAACCAACCTTAATGACATACTAAGTACTTCGTAAATAACCTTAATGATATACTTTAAGTAATTCAAAGAACTGGGGGATTCGTAGCTAACCAACCTTAATGACATATGAAATTTTTTGTATTTTACTTTTGCACTAGTAAACAATGCAACATCAAATCGAAAGGTCCGAGGGATTCACAACTAACCAATCGAATGACTGCAAATCTTATAACTTTCTCCTAGTACCAACAAAGCATCAAATAAATAAGCTCATGTAAGACATTCTTAAACTTACCCCAAATTGCTTAGACTAAGACACTTCCCTTTAATTTCGATTTCCTTGAAGCCAAGTTCAAGCCTATTTTACCACATTATCCACCCACTAATTCACTAAACATCTAAAGCATAGTTATAATGACAGAACAATTTTTGAATAATTACACCAATTACCAAGTAAATTCAATAAACCTCCAAGAGGGTAATACTTCAAACTATAATCACAAAAGTTTGATCATTTCCACAACCCATTACACATTAATATCATGAGAATTAAAAAAAATGAAAATAATATATAAAAAATAAAAATTTAATTTAATTAACAATTGGACTATAAAACTGACCTGCTTGGCCCTTTTTCATGCCATTTTTTCCTGGGGAGGAACCAATTTTACCTAATAATAAAGAGAGAAAGGATGATTTATTGCTATTAGAAACAGAGGTTGCCGGAAATTTTCGAAAAAAATAACGAAAATTACAGGAAAAAGAAAAAAAAAAAAAACCGAACAAAAATTTGAAATTGAAGAAACAGAAATTAGAAAAGAAAAAATCAGATCAACTAACCTATAGTTGATGAATTCAAAATTTGTAGCGATTTTGTAATATCGAAGTTGCAGTTTGGTCGATGATGTGATTTGGCAAAACCGCAGAAAGAGAGAAAATGGAGAATTTCTGAATTTGGGATTTGCCTACTTTGACTCTGTAAGTTCGTAGGTGGTTTATTTTCTAACTTAGTTTTGAGAATATCCTTTTTTTTTTTTTTTTTTTTTTTTTTTGACAAATATAACAAAGAAAGAAAAACAAAAACAAGACCAAAACCAAAACCAACTAAAAGGACCATAAAAGAAAATGCCGACAACAAGCTTGTCCCGCAAGCCAATGAGCTGGAGCAACCCAAAAGCGGTCAACCTTCTGAATATAACAAGCCTGAAACTCAACGATAATAGCCCAAATATCCCGAAGAAGCCACGCACAGCTAACATCCTTCGCACCTGCATTACATAGAAGAGCAACCAATTGAGCACGATCAAAATAAACAGACACATGCAGAAATCCTCGTCTTAAAATCGCTTGAAGCCCCCAGAAACAAGCCTGTAATTCTGCCGGGAGAACAGACGAAGCCCAACAAGCCCTAGAACCACCCCCTTGAACAACATCCGAATCCAGTTGCCGAAAAATCCAGCCCGTCCCAGCCGAATAAGTCCTACTGTCCCAGGCCCCGTCCAAAATCAAACAAACAGTTAAAGAATCATGGACTGAGCCCCTAAGCCACCCAGAAGACCCATCTCCTTGTAAAGGAGGAAGATAACGACCAACTGAAAACCAACGAGAAGAAACATAAGCAGCCCGTTTACTCCTATGAAACCAATCATCCCTCAATACTGAAATAGTATCCTGAGAAAACACTTCACTACGAAAAACCAAATGATTGCGAGTCAACCATATAGCCCAAAGCCTGGCCAAATAAAGGAACAAAGCATCCCATGAACTATTCCGGACATAACCAGAAATAAGTACGGTGACCCACTCCTCCAAAGGGAGAATAGCTGGACCTGCTATCGCAAAACCCGGAGGAGCATCCAATAGTCCACCACCCACAGCAGGACAATCCCGAAGCAAATGGGAAGTCGTCTCCAGTCCCCCACGACACATAATACAAATATTATCCACAGGAATCCCTCTCTGAGCAAGAGAATGGAACAAAGGGAGGGCATTATGAAGGAGCTTCCAAATGAAAATCTTTCGAAAGAATCGGATGACCCCAAAAAAACTTCCACCAACCCTCAGAAGCTGGAGCACTAGGGAGCGAAACCAAAGAGCGGTGAACCAACAAAGCATAAGTCGACTTAGTCGTAAACTGCCCGTCCCTACTAAATTTCCAATACACAAAATCATCCATCGGACTTTGTGGACGATTCAGGGACAGAATACGATTGGCTGTAACATCATCAAACAGCCGATGAATCCTCAAGGGATCCCACGCGTTAGAACGCGGATTAATAATATAAGAAACATGATTCGGAAGATCCGACTCATCCAAACCAGCTTTAAACTGTACCAACCCCCCGGGAACCTAGGAGTCCTCCAACAAACGAACACGAGAGCCGGAACCCACCTTCCAAGCTAGGCCCGAAATCAAAGTCGAAACCCCGCAAGCCAAACTCCTACAACCCCAAGACGGGTGACGCAACCTCTCCGCAGACAAAGAAAAAAGACTAGGATATTTAGCCGAAATAACCTTGGAGGCCAAAAGCTGAGGATGCTGCCTGCTGAGACTCCAGCATTGCCGAGCCAGAAGAGCTGAGTTGAAGATTTCCAAACTACGGAGACCCAGACCCCCCAGGCCTTTAGGAAGATGTAAGAGAGAAGTCGAGCGAAAAGCCATACCCTTAGAATTGGGAGAAGATTTCCACCAAAATCTAGCAAGCATATTATCAATACACCTTGTGATTGTGGACGGGATATGGAAAACTGAAAGGATGTGGTTAAAAGACGCAACTAAAACCAAATTAATAACCACTAGTTTAGCCGCAGCTGAAAGCCGAAGACTCGAAAAAGCCGACAACCTCTGAGAAATCTTGTCCACAAGGAACCCGAAAGCAGAAACCCTATTTCGGCCAAAATCAACAGGAGTACGTACCTAAATAAGAATCCAACGATTCAACCTGATGAAGTCTCAAACTCCTTGCCAAAAAGTCTCTATAATCCAAAGGAGTATTCGGGCTAAATTTAACATATGATTTTTGCAGACTTATCATTTGGCCTGATTTATCACAAAAATCCTTGAGAATCTGCATCAAATTATCACAAGCCCAAGGGTTCACCTCAAAGAAGAGAAGGGAGTCATCAGCAAAAAAAACAAATGAGAAATTGAAGGAGCTCCTCTCGAAACACGAATTCCCCGGAAAAGAGACTGAGCTTCCGCCCGTCGTAACATTCCAGACAACACCTCCATACATAACACAAACAAATAAGGGGACAAAGGATCACCCTGTCTAAGACCACACTGGGGGCGAAAAACCGAAGAGGGTTCACCATTGATGAGGATCTGATATGAAACCGTTGAAACACACTGCCTTACTAAATGAATCCAATAGGGAGGAAAACCAAACCCATGTAAGACCTGAAAGAGGAACTCCCAATTAACCCTGTCATAGGCCTTATTCATATCTAATTTTAAAGCTGCAAAAAAACGTTTCCTAGCCCTAGAAGAATTCATAAAAGAAAGAACTTCGTGAGCAATAAGACTACTATCAGACATCTGTCGGCCCGGAATAAAGGCATGCTGAAAATCCGAAACCAAGGTCGGAAGGACTTGTCTCAGACGAATAGTAAGACACTTCGAAATGCACTTGTATAGAACATTACATAACCCAATAGGACGAAACTGAGATACCTGTTCTGGCCTATCCACTTTCGGTAGCAGAACCAAAAAAGTACGATTCCACTCCTTCAACAAGTAACCATGTGCAAAGAAAAATTGAACCGCTGCTAGAATATCCTTGTTAATATGCCATATTAATTTATATGGGGGCAGTGGGGGCAAGATTGTCAATTTATATGCTTGAATAAGGGTATAGATGTCAAGAAAAAGTTTGGCATATATCAATTTTCCCTTCTAACTTAACGAAAACCCTTAAAATAAAGGGTGAAACAAAGGGTATGGTTAACCTTAAAGGGTAGGAATTTGTTTTCATCTTCAATATCTCCAATATAACTGACCATTGAAGGTTTCAATTTTAAAAGTGATGGGAGTGATAAACTGATATGGGGATGTTTGATTGTTTGCGAATGGAGGATGAGGGAAGTTGAAGTTGAGTATATTTTATTTTTATTTAATCACTTTTTAATTTTGGAAGTGGTGTTAATTTTCTTCCCAAAAAAAAGAGTGATAATTCGGATTCTTGATTGGTATCAAGTTGGCCCACAATTGGGTTAAAAGTTTAAAACGAGACAATTTGGTCTTATGTGTCAAGTTATTATCAGCTTAAGTTGGTTATATTCCTACTTACAGTAATTAAGTTTGGTTGTTTAGGTCAAATTATACTGCGTATTTAGTTTGAATTAAAAATAAGTCGAGTTAAATTGGTTCATGCATTGTAAGGTGTAACAAATAACAAGTCATGTTGTAACTTCAAGCTTGTAACAAATTGGGTGAAATTGGATCAATTAGTAGCCACGACAAATCATCAATTATTTCTTGTATTGAATTAGTGTTAAGTTAGTTAATATTGGTGAGTCATTTATAAGTCGAGTATATTGCATGTCGAATTGTCTTTGGGTATGTTGTAGATCAAGTATGGGTCTTAGATATCAAGTCAAATCGAGTTTAAGTTAATTTAGGTTAGGTTAAATTAGGGTTTGTTTGGCATCACTGTGGTTTTCTGTTTTTTGGTTTTTGGTTTTTTCAAAATCATGTGATATATGTCATATAATGAATTGAAAATTAGTCAAATTTATTAAACTCATGGTAATTTTGAAAACTGACAATAAAAAACTAGAAACACCTTTTTCTTGTTTCCTGTTTTCTGGTTTTTTGTTTTCAAAATAACTGAAAACAAAAAACGATGTCAAACCAACTATAAGGGTTGGAGAAATAAAATCATTAAATCCAATGTGACCCGTTTCATTCTCAAAGTTTTGACGGTACATTTGGTAAGTAGTCTTAAATTGCATTTAATGATAAATTGCGTAAAATTGCAAGAAAAAATGATCATTACTAGGGCTGGCAAAAGCTTACCCTGTTGGGCTTTGAAAAGTCCGACTTTCCGCGGAACAAAACCTGACCCCAAGACTCGCTCATAATTAATATAACTAAAAGACATAAATAACAAGATAAAGTGAAAAGACAATATTACCCTTAATGCGTGCTTCGCTTGCTCCAACGAGCTCTTACTTTGAAAGCCGAATCTCGCAAGCGCGTAGACCTTCAACGATAGTCCACCCGCAACAACGACCCGAACGGTTTCTAACTTGGAGTTTAGCCGAGTTTGGACCAAAAACAACTATTCAAGTTTATGTGAACTTAAAGGTTTTCTCACTATTATGGAGATGCCTTTTTGAGTTCCAACTCAAGTGAAATTCATAAATCCCAGTACATGGGTATTTATAGAGAATTCTAACAAAACATTACATTCTCCCATCAATGTGGGGGAGTTGGTAAAAATCATTTTTCATTTTATTGTTAATTCAAAAACAAAAGAAAATTAGTAAAGCAATAATTAATCAACAAGTGGAAACAAGAAAGGAGAGGGTAGGTGAGGACCACAAGGGGGACCAAAGCCTTAATCCCCAAGCTTCCCCAAAACCGCCTCACACACTCCCCTCACCCGGACCCTATTACACGACACCACGTGGCACCCAGCCTTGGGCACCAAGGCATGCCCAGCTGGCGGCCTTGTGCTCGGCTGGACCTGCACTTTTGCTTATGTGTGCGAGTTGCTCAATGCCTCAGCCCAACAAACCACGCACACTTGCGGGCTGCTAGCCGTGGCTTCTTGTGCACCTACTGCTAGCAATGATAGCACGCTAGCGCTCCTAGCTGTTGCGCGCGCTAGCATGCTTGCTAGCATGCCACGCAACACACCAGCCAGCACTACTAGTAGGCTCGGCTTGGTGCGGCGTGCATGCTAGCTGCCATGCTAACACCACTTTCCCATGCTAGCACCACTTGCCCCTAGCACTCGGTTTGCTCGGGGCATTCCAATGCTAGGGGTATTTTGATAAATGTTGATTAATTAATTGATTTTTACCGTCTTATCTTTTATTAATTCGACTCGACTAGTGACCCTCGGTCTCGACGCTCCTAGCTCGATTTCCGACATCTATGCTCATAATACTCGAGCGACTTATTAATTCTTTTCGAATTAATTCGCCGTGTCGGATCATTAGTTGCTTGGGTGTGACCCGAAGGGTTCAGTCAAGATTCAGCTGTAATATTAATTATACATTAATATTACAGATCGGAAAGGACTTCTAATTAGGCATTCCGATCACTTGACCTCACTGAATAATTAGCTTTCTAATAATTATGAACCCTGGAATAATACACTTGTTCGAAGGACAACATTCCTATCAATCTCCCACTTGTCCTTCCGGAAAAGTGCGCCTTTTGTGTATAGCTTATTTTCTATGTTACTTAATGTCTCTTCATGAACTATAAGGTAAGATTATTCGTCATCCTTATTAAGTCCAGAAGTGTTTCTCGAAATTCGAGTTTGATTGTCAATAGGCAGATGAGTGAAGATGTGTAGATGTCGATCTAGAAATTAAAGGGGCCTCCGAAGCTCCAACACTTTATGTGAAGTGCTGTGAAGGGCAATTTGGTAGTAAAGGAGAGGTTACGCCAACGTCATATCGTGAATGAGAGCTTGTGTCAAATTTGTGCTGCGTTGGAAGGGTCTGGGCGCCGGCGCGGGGGATTTCAGGCGGAGACGGAGGTGGGTGGTTCTGGGAAAGTCAGGCTGGTGGTGCAAACGATGGTTGTGGGTGGGGCTGGGTTTTTGTTTGATTATTAAAGTTTTTTTTTTAATTTTTAGTTTTTTAAAAAAAAATTTCAACCATACATGTGATGACACGTGTTACTGTAACTTGTTATAATAGGTTGGTGATCGGTTGGGACCATTTTGATTTTTGAGCAAATGACCCTCACAATTCAGATTATTTAAAAATAATCCAAAATTGAAATTATTTGAACGAATCGGCAAAAGTTGAGATTATTTTTATCAATTTTTCCTAAAAAAAAATTGCTTTTATAGTTTAATTTTCACATGTTTTCAAGAATTATTCAAATTTAAAAGTGGAAGAACAAAAAAAAGGTTATTTATCTTTCTTTTGAAAAACAATATCACATAAGATTACAACAAAATCATACCAATAATTAAAAGATATAACAAAATCATACATTTGTATTTTAGAGATATTTGGATTTATCTTACAAGAATTCTCCTTTAGAATTTCCCATTATTCTTTTTTTTTTTCCTTTCCTTTTTCATAAAGCTACTCATCCAAATAGTTCATGATGTCACCTTTTCTTTTTTCATTTTATTTCCTTAATAATCTAATTTTCATTCTTCACTCCTCTCACTTTCCATTTTTGCTTTAGGAAGCTACATCCCCCTTTCCCCTATTTCCAAACGTTTTCTAAATCCTTAAGATATTTAATTATCTCCAAAATCATAATTAAATAGATAAACTCCCAACCGCGTACTGCACGTGTCTGTAATTTAGTATCCTTATTACTGATTTTTCTAATTAGTCAAATTACATCATTCTAATCCTGATTTATTCCCTTATTTGTTTAACCAATAGTACTTTATCATTAATAACAACAGGATTTCTCATGTGATTGTTTCATATATTAACCCATTTTAGTACTAATTACTTAATTAGATTTTGTTTTTATTGTCAAAGTCATTCATTTTACTTTGACTAATCTTTGTAGATAACTAATTAAGAGTTAATTCTATTTACTTAATTCTCACTTATTTCAAGTGTGATGAGTTCAGTATTGAAAAAATAAATTTTGATAAGGGTTAATCAATTACAAATTACAACTAAAATAAATTTTCAGAAAATCAGATAGGTTTAGATAAGATAGGATAAATTTAATTAGATACGTAAAATCGGGTGAATAAAGCACACACAAATACATACAAGTACTCCGTATTAACTTAAGCATCACCTCTTTTTTTTTAATGTTCTTTTTACATTATTACGGAGTATCATTTATACATTGTACATACTAAGACATATTAATAAACAAACACATATTTAAAGATGATAGATTAAGAGTAAAGAGAGTACTTTCAACGTAATGACATCTATAAATGTACAAGGAACTGATTGTCAACCCGATCCACATAAAAACCGAGTAATTAAAAAATGAAAATAAACAATAAAAAGAAAGGAATCAAGATATGGTCATACATGAGTCACAATCGGAGACACTGGAATCTTCCTTCAACGCGTTCACACTTCTTCACACGCTTCCCTTTCATTTTTGTTGCATATAAATTCCCCTCATTTTCTCTCTCCTTCAATTCAACTCTATCTTTCTCCGTTCACATTTCTTTGCGCTCTTATTTTCCATCTTTCTCCATTTCATTCAAATAAATTCAACTCTTCTTTACTTTAATTTATATAATCAATCTCATCAATTTTATATCTCATGGAAATTTCTTCATTCCCTTTCGACGATTTATCTCAGTTTTACCCAACACCTTATTCTGAAATTGCAGCTAATTCTCCCGTTGATTCTTCTCCGTTGAAAAAACAGAGATCTGAAAGCGAGAGTGTCGATTTTTTCTTAAACAATACGGATACGAGTACGATTAAGGATATCCTCGCCTCCGTTCTTATGTTCGGAGACGAGGATGATCAGAACCATTCCCATTCTCAACCCGGGTTCGGAATAGGAATGGTTTCCGAAAATTACCATTTTACCCTTACTAATGAAAATCAAATTCAAAACCAAAACCAAAATCAAATTCAGTCGACTGAAGCAGCAGTAACAGGAGTAGTTGCTACTGCTGCTCAGCCGAAGCGAGGATTGAAACGCTCTCACAATGCGGGTCAATCCTCGGCACCAGCACCAGGACCGGCGGTGAACCGAAGAATGTGGGTGAAGGATCGATCAAAGGACTGGTGGGATAAATGTAGTCACCCGGATTATCCAGACGAGGAATTCAAGAAGTCGTTTCGAATGAGTAAGGCTACGTTCAACATGTTATGTGAAGAACTCGACCCTCTTATTAACAAAAAAGATACAATGCTACGAGCCGCGATCCCGGTTCGTCACCGGGTCGCGGTCTGTATCTGGAGACTCGCAACAGGCGAACCGCTTCGAGAAGTATCGAAGCGGTTCGGCCTGGGAATATCCACATGCCACAAACTCGTACTCGAAGTTTGTACCGCCATAAGAAATACGCTAATGGCGCGTTTTCTTCAATGGCCTGACGACACTAAATTGGACGCCATCAAAGAGGAGTTCAAGTCAAAAACCGGAATCTTGAATGTAGGTGGTGCTATCTACACCACCCACATTCCGGTCATAGCACCAAAGGCTAACGTTGGTGTGTACTTTAACAAGCGCCACACCGAACATAACCAAAAGATGAGTTACACCGTAACACTACAAGGAATGGTGGATCCTAGAGGGATATTCACCGATGTTTGTATCGGATGGCCGGGGTCATTCTCCGATGAACACGTGCTAGAGAAATCGTCCTTGTTCAAGCGGGCGAGCCGCGGCTTGATGAAGGATATGTGGATGGTGGGGAACTCAAGCTATCCGTTAATGGATTGGGTGTTGGTACCGTATAGTCACCAAAACTTAACTTGGGCACAACATGCTTTTAACGAGAAAGTTGGGGAAATTCAAAAAGTGGCAAAAAACTCATTTTATAGACTAAAGAAGAGGTGGGGTTGTTTGCAAAAAAGGACCGAAGTTAAGTTACAAGAGTTGCCTATTGTACTAGGTGCTTGTTGTGTTCTTCATAATATTTGTGAGATGAGGAAGGATGAGATTGTGGATGATCCCGGGAACTCGTTCGAGCTTTTCGACGACGAGGTGTTGCCGGAGAATGTTGCAAAGTCGTCTACGGCGGTCCAAGCTAGAGATCAAATTGCTCATCATTTGTTGCACCATGGCCTTGGTGGCAACACTTTTCTATAGCTTTAGCTAAAGTTTTTTCTTATATTTATGTCATTTATACAGTTATGTTAGAGAAATCAAAGGAATAGAAAATAGGAATGTAGGTGGGATATTGAAGTGATGTAATTGGGATTTGGGTGTATACAATGTATTAAATTGATTATGTTACATTACTTTATAAAAATTTACCATATTCAATTCACAGACATACTATGTTGTTTTATTGTTGATTTGCTAATTCATGTGTCTCATTAATTAAATCATCTGTCTCATTAATTTAATTATGTGTCTTAATTGCCTTAAAAAAAAAGTGTCTTAATTACTTAAGCACCAAAACTTACCTTCAAAGTATACTACTGTTTACGTGGGCTAAGCTTGCTGGGCTTTTGAATTGCATATTACTTGAACACAAATTTGCAAGTGAATTGCATCAATTGATCAAATTTACTGATTTATGTGGCATTAAATAAAATATTATTGCCACACGCCCACATTACAGACTTTTTTTTTTTTTTTTTTTTTTTTTTTCTTTGACAAAGATCATTACAGACTTTTACAGTACAATTATTCTACTATACTTCATACGAGTATCTAATATTGTTCCAGTTTCAAATAAAATACCCTAATTTGACTGGCACATTTGTTAAAGAAAAACTTTGACCAAAAATATTTTTACGGAGTAATTATTACTAAGTATAAATTACAAGAGTTTAAAATGTTGTCATTTGAAAACTAACTTATAAAGTTATAAAACAATAACGAAGGTCAAAGTAACGAAATGTGAATGGTACAATAGTCAAAGTAGAACATTTATAATGAAATGGAGTAGATCAATCTATATGTGTGTGTTGGGGGGGGGGGGGGGTTTGGGGGGGTCATATTAGGGTGTCCTACACTCCTACTAGTGTCGGTGTCTGACACGGTGTTCGATATGGACACGACAGTTGGATGAAGTGTCCATTTATCCTATGTGTCCATGTATCCTATGCATCCTATGGTCATAATATAGATGATTTTCTTTCAATAATGAATTTCAATTCATTTATGATATAAAATGGCTCACATCTACGGTAAGTTAACATCCTTTAAATTTCTTTATCAAATGACAATTTTATAAATAAATCAACAATTTTTTTCTTAAAATTATGCTGAACAGTACGTTGCTATGTACTCCTTCTGTTTTTAAATATTTGCTCCATTTCTTCATGCACAGAGTTTTAAAATAAATTAGAGAAAGTAATAAAATATGGAGGTAGTAACTAGTAGGGTAGTTGAAAAAATAAAAAATTGTAAAAAGCAAAAGTAGCGAGAAAATAGGTGGAGATAGAGTATTATGTTTGGTCCACTAAGTATGAGAAATTAATTAAATATTGTAATAGCTTTCCAAAAAAGGAAATAGAGCAACTATTTAAAAACAGCCAGAAAAGAAAAGCGGAACAAGTATTTTAAAAACGAAGCAAGTAATTAAGAAGATGTTTATTATTTATGCACCCGAATTTTAACTTCTCTACACTTATCTTAATGATATTTCTTACCTTATCTTAATAATAATAATTTTATTTAGTATTTTTTGAACTAACTCATTAGACCTTGTTAAGATTTCTTTTAATAGTGATTTGGACTTGACTGGCCCTTTTAATTCATATCATAACTTATTTCCTTAAATTTAGAACATATCTTGGCTTATAGACATTAAATAAGTGATACAGTCCATTTTATGTACGGTTGGCCACATCATGTGACCGGTTGTAAATGAACAAAGTAATTCCTATAACACTGACCCAATCACCCTTGTAACACTGATCAAGTAACCCTTGTACTATTGAAGAAGTAATCTATATAACACCGATCGAGTAATTTATATAATACTGACGAGTAACCCCTGTAATACAAAGGTGCAGTGACGTAATAAATCGAAGATGCTTGCATCACATGACAAACAAACACAACAAACTAATGAAAAGAACCGTGTACATACGATACACGACTTGGATAAATATAGCAAGATACAAGGCCAATAATGTTGCATAACATGTGTAATGTGTTAAAGACTTAGGGTCTGTTCTCTTACGTTGAAATTCAGTTCAGTTCAGTTCACTACTAAAATTCGGCTAAATTGCGACCGTTTTTCTACGACCGTCTGAAAAACGGTCGTAAAATTCATATTTTGCGACCGTTTTTTATGCGGTCGCAATATTACGACCGCTTTGACAACGGTCGCAAATTTGCGATCGTTTTACGACCGTTTTTAGCCTTTTAAATGGTCGCAAGGCTGTTTGAACAATTAAAAATAATTACAAATTAAAATAAATTGTTTGCGACCGTCAAAGAGACGGTCGTAAATTTCAAAATCTGCGACCGTCTCTGACGGTCGTAAATGACATAATCTGCGACCGTCAAAGAGACGGTCGTAAATGTCAAAAATCTGTGACCGTCTGACGGTCGTAAATGTCATAATCTGCGACCGTCAAAGAGACGGTCGTAAATAATCATAATCTGCGACCGGCAAAGACGGTCGTAAATATAATTAAAGATTTTTTTTAAAAAAAATACATGTATAAAATAATTCTAAATAAAAATGATTATATTACGACCGCAAAACCGGTCGCAAATTACCGGAATTGCGACCGTTTCAAAAACAGTCGTAAGTTGCGACCGTCTTTGGCGGTCGTAATAGGATTTTTATTTTTGTAATAAAAAATAGGTATAAATAAAGTAGCCAACTCCCCCTAATAACCCTAAATATGTGAGCGTCGTTTCTTATTTACTTCTCTTTCCTTTCTCTCTCTTCTCACACTTCTCCTCCCTGCTCTCTTCTCTTTCCTCTCCCCCTTCTCTTTCTTCCATTTCCGTCTCTTCTTTTCTCTTCGTCTTTCCTCTTTTCCACTCATTCTCTTTCCTCTTCTCTTATGATCTAGTTTCTGAAATTTTCCCACAACTTCGGTGGTGGTGGTGAGTTCGACGGTCCGATGCTTTGGTGGTGTTTTAAAGCAAATTAATGGTTTTTAATGTCAAATTCAACCATGAAAAGTCTAAATCTAGACTTTTCATGGTCGAATTTGGCCTTATTAAACCAAATTCGAAGTTAAATTTGTGTTTGAGGTATGTTTTCGTGTTTGTAATTTTTTTGGCTAATTTTTTGTTCTAATTTTGTTGATTTTTTTTATTCGAATTTCATGTTTGATTGTTGATTTTTTTTTTTTTTTTTTTTTTTTTTTTTTTTTTTTTTTGGGTTTCATTTTCGTTTTGATTTTTTTTTTTTTGTTAATTTTGGGTTTAATATTCGTGTTGATATATGTTAATTTTCGGTGTGATTTCGGTTTGAATTTGGGTTTCATTTTTGTTAATTTCAATTTTTGGTTTGATTTCGGTTTGATTTTAGTGGATGGTTGTGTTGATTTAGTTTTGTGATTTTTTTTTTTACTAAATTCATATATATGGTTGGTTGATTTAATTTTGGTGGGTTAAAGATAGCGGTGGTGGTGGGTGTTGGTTGTCTAGAGAGGCCGCTGGTGGTGGGTTTGATTTTAGTGGGTGGTTTTGTTGATTTAGTTTTGTGGTTTTTCTTTTATAATAAATTCATATATCTATGGTTGGGTGATTTATTTTCTGTGGGTTTTTTTTGGGTTAAAGATAGCGGTAGTGGTGGGTGTTGGATGTTTAGAGAGGGCGGTGGTGATGGGTGGTCGTGGGTAGTGGTAGTTTAGGGAGGACGGTGGTGGTGGGTAAGGGGGTTTAGGCTGTGAACGAGTGCAGCAGGTTGTTGGGGGGGGGGGGGGGTAAGTGGGAATTAGTTGTTGGGTGTGTTTTGTAATTTTTTTTTTTTTTTAAATTTAACGACCGCCTAAGACCGTCGCAAGTGTCCATATTTGCGACCGGCTTGTTAACAGTCGCACTTAATAATATTTGCGACCGTTCTATTGCCGGTCGTTGAAAATAAATAAAGCGGTCACAAATTAATTGCGACTGTCAAGCGGTCGTATTTTTTTTTTTTTTGCGACCATGGTAATAACGACAACCACGTTACAACCGTTGATGGTCGCAATTATAATCTGCGACTATTTTTGCTATTTTTTGCGACCGTTCAAGACGGTCGCAAAAACCTTCTTTTTTAGTAGTGGTTCAGTTCAGCTCAGTTCAGTTCAGTTTAGCTCCTAATTTCCTTCTTTTATAAAATATTTAGTTCAGTTTAGTTCAGCTCAGTTCAGTTTAGTTCAGTTCAGCTGAGTTCATTCAATGAGAACAAACCCTTAATGTTGACGATACCAATACTTGTTTTTTGCCACTATTAAAATTTCGGCTGTCAAACAAAACGGTCACCTGTTTACACCTACACCTTAACTTCCTCATATCCCAAATTCATTGTTTTTTGGGGTTTGAATTTTATTTATTTAGTCAAATAGTTTAATTAGTCAATATCCGTAGTACGTTTTTTTTTTTAAACGTCGTACTATTGCATTGCATAATTAATTATTGTCATTTATGGTTGATAATCACATGAAGTTTCTCTTAGTTTGGAGCCCACTTTTATGGTGTTATTGTTAATTTGTTATTCCTTCAAGAATTGCTTGCAAACGGTTTGACAGTTCGGGTTCGGTTCGGTTTGAAATCGGTTCGGCATTAAATCAGGTCGGTTTGAAATTGGTTTAAGTGTCTCGCGGTTCGGTTCCAGTTCGGTTGAAATAGTTATCGGTTTGATTCGGTTTCGGTTTATTCTTGAGCGGTTTTAATTCAGTTCGGGTTGTAAACAGTCCGGGTAGTAAACGCTTCGATGCAGGCAGGTTATAGTTTGTTAACGGTTCGGTGTAAACGGTTTTTATCCCGGTTCAAACAGTTTCAGGTTGGAAATGGTTTAGGCTGAGAAGCAGTTCGGTTCTTTTTCGGTTCAGTTTAAAACTAGTTCGGTTCTTTTTTGATTCAGTTTATATTGATTCGGTTCTTTTTCGGTTCAGTTTATAACTGGTTCGGTTCTTTTTCGGTTCAGTTTATGGCAGGAGGATTTTTAGTGCCAGGAAGATATTTTATACTATGATAATAAATTTTCAATAAATATTAATTTGGCAGGAAGAATTTTTGTACTATGATAATTAAAATACCTTTTAACTTGATTTTAATATTCTCTTTATAGTGAGCAGTTTGTAGCCGATTCGTTTATAAGCGGCCTGGTTCATAAACAATTCGGGTTGCAAGCGGTTCTGTTTATAAATAGTTCGGTTTATATACAGTTCGGTGCAAACGGTATGGGTCGCGGGTTGTTAACGGTTCGGTGTAAACGGTTTTTATCCCGATTCAAACGGTTTCGGGTTAGAAACAGTTCGGTTCTTTTTCGGTTCGGTCTGATTTCAGTTCGGTTTAAAACTGGTTCGGTTCTTATACGGTGTAACGTTATTCGGATCGGTTCAGTTTCGGGTTCATTCACATACGGTTCGGGTAGGTTTTCGGTTTAAAAAAAACGGTTTTTAATCGGTTCGGTTCTCATTTGGGTCAGTTTGTTTCGGACAGTTAAACGGTTTCGGTTTAAAATTTGACAGCACTAGATACGGAGTAGGGGAAATTATTATTGTGTGCCATCTTTTATGATTTGCTATGTTAGAGTAGTTTATTGTGTGTGTACTTGACCACTAATATAATGACTTTTATGAAAGTATTATATTATTTTCTGTTTTTCTTTTAAGTTTATACTTGTAGACTTGTAGTAGACTAAATGACATACTAGTAATAAATAGTACGAGTAATAAACAAATGGAAAAATTGTTAAAAATAATCCCAACTTTGCTCCATCCACTTAAAATAATCTCAACTTTCGATTATTTTTTTAATAATCCCAACTTTATACTTTATCCGCCCAAAATTTCAGGAACCTTTTGGGATCGAAGGCGGTTTAGCTCCATTGTCGAGAGGGTATTTCTTGGGGTGAAAAGACGATGATTGAAGGTGGAGATGACTTGAATAGAGAGATTGAGGGATTAAATGATTGTCAGGATGTTGTTGCTCTTTGTGATGAATTTCAATGCGAACTTTGAGCGGTTGACACATTGATCTCTTTAATGGCGGATGGTGGTTTAAGGTGAAGCGAAAGGGTTGACGGTTGATAGAGGGGTAGGGATAGGGTCGACTGTTTATAGTTGGGTCCAGCGTCGGCAAGGGGATGGGGTAGCGATGGTCGGAGAGGAGGGCCTGGGAGGTGCTGGGGAGGGGATGATGGTGTTTTTATTAATTAATTAGGTAATAATCATAATAATTTTAATAATATTTTTTTATTATTTTTTACTAGCCACGACGTGGTGACATGTGTAAATTAAACCTGAAAAAGAAAAATCTTACCTGTTTAACAGGTTACCGGTAACTTGGGATTGTTTTAGGCGGATACATGGAGTAGTATAAAGTTGGGATTATTAAAAATAATTAAAAGTTGGGATTATTTTGAGCGGATGGAGCAAAGTTGGGATTATTCTTGTTAATTTTTCCTAAACAAATGGATAGTTATTTTAGTATCGACGACTTTAAGTAATGTGCGTGATGTTGAGATCATATCGTCAATTAGTTTTTGTTAAGTGATTCGGCTCAAATTTCAATATGTATCTCTTCATCCCTTCTATTGTTTTTGTATGAATTCTTTCACCGAGATTAAGAAAATTGGAACATATGTGATTGAAGGTTGAAAATGAAAAGATTATTACTCCTTTTATTCCTATTTATTAGTTAGGGTTTGTATTTGACTTTATTAATAAGCTAAAATAATCTTCTGATTAAATAACACAGTATAGTCAAGTGGGGACTTATTTGATTATTCTTAATGAGTACTATATTAATGGTCAGATACTAGTACACAAATTAATGGGTTAGTCAAGTATGACCAAACATTTCGTCAGATTAACTATTATATGTACATACGACAATAAAAACTTCTCACACCCTCATTTTAACTCACCATCACCAACAATACTCTCACTCAATCCTACTTGACTTCTTTCTCCTTCTTCACCTTTAACCCACCCTTATTTTCTCTCTCCTCAACTTATTGCTAAATTTTTCTATTTTATTTGACAATGATTTATGCTTGAATTGATGAGGATGGAGTGGAGAGAAAAAAAAAAATAAAGATTGTTGATTATATTTATCCATGATTTATGCTCGAATTGACTTGATAATTGATTAAGATTCTCGGATTTTTTGAAAAATGCCCAAAAAATCGATTTGGGGCTTTTGTGTATGATGTATAATTGTTTAAATTGATTGTCCTATGTGATTGCATGTTGAATTGTGAGTGTTTTGATAATAAATGCATGTATTTTGGTTGAGAAATGAGCATGTTATGTTTGAGTTTAGATAGAGAACTCTAAATAAATTGTGCTTCAAAAGAATTAATTTCCCATTTGTCAAAGATTACATTGTATAAATTGGTTTCTAAAATTAAGTTGGTTCCTTGAAATATGCTCAATTAATCAATAGTTTTGGACTTAATTGGGGGATTTAGATGTTAACCATTTTTGGTCTAAATTGATGATCAAATTCGTTGTACCTTATTCATCACTCTCATTTGTGACCAAATTTGTTGTATTCGGTTCACACTCATATACTATATAAACATCTCCTTTGTCCCTTTCCGAACACAGAAAAAGTGGGAATTCATCCTCTCTTACAATTATTCTTCATGACCTCCTTTTCTTTTGAGCATTGTTCGAAGGTGTTTTCAATCTAATTCTCCGTAGTACACTGAAGAGTTGGAGTTGTGTAACCCTGGAGGCCAGGTCGATTGCTATGAGTCCGTGTGTACCTGTGCAGGGCAAATTCGACTTTAGGACAGTGATCTATTGTCACGCCATGACATTTTCTAGATAAGTCATTTAATTAATTGCTATTAGTCATATTTCCTACATGTTATATTATACCCATGAGCTTACTACGGGACCTTCAATGGTGGTTCTGCCATTGTTGACCTTTTAAATTATTTTTATAAAATAAATTCTATTACGTAGATTGTATCATCTATAAGTTGGATGACTCTATTATGTAGATTATATCATCTATAAGTTGGATGGTATATATCCTCCATAAGTTAAATGATATCATGTATTGTGTCTATAATATTATCTATACAATGGATGATATCTCCTTTATTACCTCAGCAATAAATTAGAGGGAAATGATGCGACTTCACTGGGTGAATTGCATGGGAGAGGTAAGGGGAGGAACCCAACAAGCTATGCCACACATACCTACATTTGTCAAGGTGGAGAGTGTATGTTCCCAAAGACATGTAGTTGTCAAAGGGATCAAGCAACATTTAATTTTATTTTTATTAATTAAAAAAATATCAATTCTCCTTCAAAATAAAATCCTCTTTTTTAATTTTTTAAATATTTTCTTTTTTCAATATTTTTTAATTAATTAACTTTGTATTTTTGGTTTGCATCAATTAATACATTTCATCCAACAAAATTTACATATCCTCTATCAAATAATATATACAAGTAGCATCTAACAAATTATACATACATATTCTCCGTCAAATAATATATATACCCTCTAATAAATTGATTACGTATCCTCCAAAAAGTTATACATATCCACTACTACATTAAAGGGCTAATGCGACGCTCAAATCCGTTACAGTAGGGCCCAAAATCCGTTGTAATAGACCTAATGCCACGGCTCCATACCGTGGCTTCTGCTGGCGTGGCAATAGCTCTAATGCCACGGTATAAAGACCTAACGCAACGGATGATGAATTAGTTAAAAGTCTGTAATTGATGAACAACCTTTCACCGCCATAATCAGTTAAAAGTCTGTAATTTTCCTCCTATAGCTTGTGGTAACCGTTATCAATTATATGCCCCTGCATACATTATATATAAGAAATATACATAGCTAATGCCAGTCACTTTCATATAATTAGTTATATATAAGGTATAATATACAACTACTAAGAATAATATAAGCTAGAATAAGATCATTTAACTCTTATAATCACAACCAATTTACATCATGACCATCATTCTATAAATGAAACTATACACATATTGAAGGGTCATAAAACACATTTAAGTAAATACATCTACTGATAGGATATACAAAACGACCATAATACCTTTGTCAAACTAAACAAGTATGTACTTCCAGCTATCAGCCTATCACTACATCTATGACATGCATCTTATGGTTCCATGACCTGTGATATGAGTTGATGAGAAAACATGTAAAGGGATGAGGATTAGAGAAATAATTAATCAGCATTAATCCTTTTGTTGTAAATTAATAGTTTAGGTTCAAAAAAGAACAAACTTATGTCTCATTACTCATAAAAGTTACACATCTTGGATCAACCAACACTGCCATTTAAGCAAACTAATTTATTCTCTCACATTCCAAGGGAAGAACTTTTAGAGGAATGAATAAAATTATTTGAAAGCTTTTGCCCAAATTAAAACTTTTGCACTGGATTTTAGTAAAGTACACTCACTAAAGTGAATGAATTGGACATTGTTTCTAATTCTATAGTAGAAAAGCATTGGTATAGTTATAGAATTGAAAGCTGAAAATTATACTTGGACTACTCTATCAGACACTGTTGCAAATCTCAAAACTTCAGATTAAAAATCATTTTCTACGAAATAATTCCAACTAGGCTCCATGAACAACAAATCTTAATACACGAACACTCAAATATGGCGTCACGACCTTTGGTTTTCTTAGGTGAGAAATACATAACTCTTGGTTTGATTACAACCATGATAAAGTTGAGAATTACATCAAACATTATCAATTTACCGCCCCAAAACACCAAAATTTGAGTCCTATCTATTCCATATTATAGACATAGGCCATGTTTGGTAATTGGCTTTTTTATGGCTTTTTGGTTAGCTTTTGGCTTTTGGCTTTTTAAGGTGGTCAAACAGCCAAAATATGTGTTTGGTAATTAACTTTTTAGTCAGCGAAAAAGCTGGCTTTTAAGCCAAAATGAAAAAGCTGCTTTGAGTAACTTTTTTGTTGGCCTTTGGCTTGTTGGCCCACAAATTATCTAATAAACAGCCAACAACCACCAATTAATTTACCAAACACTTTTGTAAACAGCCAACTTAAACAGCCAATTTCAAAAACCATTATAAACAGCCAAACATTCCAGCTGGTCAAACAAGCCAAGTGAACCAGCCAACCGCCAACAACCATTTGCCAAACAAGGCCATATACTACTAACATTTTGAAACCTTTTAAGTTCACCCCAATTTTCCGTTTCCAACCCCAACATTCCCCTGTTACCATTAAATTACTCAAATGCGAAGATGCAAAGCTGTCATTCAAGTCAATAGATTGTGTTATTTCGAATTCAATAAGTCCATAGGTAAACATAGTTCATTACATTGAAATTTCAGCCATAAATAATCTACATTACATAACAAAAGGAATTACTATACATCTTTCTATCCTCCACTAATCCATAGTATTTAACATTATTGACCCAAATTCAATAGCCTTGAGGCCCTTATTTCAATTGCAGCAAAAAGACAGGCAAGATGAAATAGAAGTGCAACAACAAGTTAATGGCATGCACAGGAGATAAAAATTATCTTACCAATTAATCATTAATTCTAATCAAGATTTGACAGTCAAATTTTCTTGTAAAAGATGTAATAATCACATTATCACCTTCAAATATAAAAATGCACATCAGTAAGCAATTATCAATCAAACAAGTTTTTAAATTCCAAATTATTCACACTAGCTAACCCCAAAACAGCAATAATCACCGTTACTAAATTCAAAACTAAAAAAAATACTCAATAAAAAGAAAATTGATAATAGATGAGTTACCAGATGGTGTAGGTGTGTAGCAACAACTAATTCAAGAACAAATCCCCGAACACAGCCGCTAGGGGTGAGCAAACCGGGTACCCAGTCAAAATTTTAGGACCTGAACTTGGAATCGGTTGGAACCGGGTCCTAAAATTCGGATCCGGAATTGGAATAGGTTCAACCGGGTCCTAAAATTTAGGAATTGGTATTGGAACCACTGGGTATCGGTTCTGGTTTTGGGTACCCACTTATGTATGCAATTGTTAAAATATAATACAAATTATAATTCGTTCTTATATTAGTTAGGCCCATTTTTAGCGTTTAATACTTATATTTATATATGCATTAAGCTATTTGTATTTATGTTAGGTATTAATAATACTTTTTTAATTTACAAATTAGATACATTCAACATATTTTAATTATTTAAATTTTATTTAGTTTAGCATATATTAGGTAACCGGGTACTCTAGACACCTAAAAATATTTCCCCAAAAACAAACCCGATGATGAACAACCTTTCATCGCCATAATTGGTCGGGTTGAGTATTTAATCTTGGAGTGCTTAAATCCATCTTTCCATTTCATAAAACCAACCCAAATTTTATCTCATTTCCCCAAACCATAACTTATTTTCCTTTTTTCGTGCCTTTAAACCCAAAATAATGCATTTCGTGTCCTTTAAAATCATTCATTTCGTGTCCTTTTTATAAAAACGTTTAGTCTAGTTTATTTTGGTCCATTATCTGGGTTCAATGATTGAATAGTTGGATGGGGCTTTGAAAGATATTTCCAACGATATATTACGAGCCCAAATCCGAGTTATAACGAATAAGTTATGACCAAAATATTAAAGTGAGCCTAAACCGAACCTAAGCCCACCTTACCTACGACCCAATGATCATGTGGAGGGTCCAAATTATTTAATCCTATTCCTAAGTGTAAACACCCAAATGTGTCTCCCCAAAACCAAACCCAGTGA
The DNA here is from genome assembly GCF_948465745.1 of Chenopodium album. Classification (NCBI taxonomy): domain Eukaryota; kingdom Viridiplantae; phylum Streptophyta; class Magnoliopsida; order Caryophyllales; family Amaranthaceae; genus Chenopodium; species Chenopodium album. The sequence goes on along the minus strand of NC_137839.1, from coordinate 9,934,581 downwards.
TGAGTACCTTTCATGTCATTTGATTATCGAACAAAGCAAAAGTGTGAAAAGTCTAGTGATGAGGATGTTTTTATTAAAATATCTCTTCTTTCTGTTTTTGAAAATACTTCTTTTCTTACCTTATCTATGAAAAACATGCATTCCAGTTTAGTTTGGTCCATGATAAGGGTCCAATAATGGTGTAGTTGTATGAGGCTTGAAAAGAACTTTCCAACGATATATTATAAGCCCAATTCCGATGAATAATGAGGAAGTTATGGCCAAATTAAAATACTAAACTGGGTCCAAACTGGGGTTTACCTACGGCCCAATGATCATGTGGAGGGTCCAAAGGTTTAATCCTATTTCTAAACTAATTAGGATTAATTAGAAGCTTCTATAAGTTTCTAAAAGATCTTAATTATCATTTTTGAAAAGATAAGATTAAAGAATTTGAGTTAAATAAAAACTTTCCTTTTTTTTTTAATCCTAATTCTATTCAAATTTAAAGATGTTCAAAGACAGTCAGATTTTATTTTTGTGCCTCATAATTTTTATCCAAATTTTATATGGTTGGATAGATATTGAAATTATCTTTCCAATGATATATTATAATATTAAATCCGAGCTATAACGAAAAAGATATGAATGAGATATGAAACTCTATCCAAAACTAACACCATCCCACTATTTCGGCCATATCTTTTTATCTACAAAAGATTTTAATCTGATTTTAATTGGGTTGGAAATTAGACTTCAAGATCTTTCCAACTACATATCATATGCCTTATTTGGACTTCTAGATCAAAATATATGATAAAAACAAAATCCTCAAAAACTGCTGTCCATCGAGTTTTATTTCGATTCGAATTCAGATTCTTTTCTTATTCTTTGACCCTCTTTTTTCTCTATAAATAGAGGTCATATCTCCCCTTTTTCAATCATCAACTCTCATCAAGAATTTCTTGATTATCTCTCTCTTTCTAAACCAACCCTTTTACAAACACAATTCCTCATACATTAGCACTAGACACACCTAGCCAAGTTCGAAGTTGTCTTCGCCCTAGACGTGAAAGAAAGAGGTACGAGGCATCCAAGTAAGTGCTTTAATTGATTTATTGATATTATAATATAGAAATCATGCTTAGGTTGTTATTATGATTCCTAGCGTCATTCTAGGGCGTTTTGATCTTCCTAGTATCATGTTTAGGGTAATAACTATAATTTCTAATATCAAATATGACAATTATGATTGTTATGATGATTCCTATTCTCTTCCTAATAATTTTTTTAGTATCATGTTAGGGCTATATATTTAATCTTTGATGTTTAGTGACATGCTAAGGTTTGTTATTAATCTTGTTAGTATCATGCCTATGATCTTGCTATTATTATGCTTTATTTTTAACGTGAACGTGATTATGATTTTTATAATTGTTATGATTATTATTATGTTGCTTGATATTTATTTATTTGTTATTGCTTGATCACACCTTTTATGCATGTTTAAAGGGAATTTGTACTTGTAATCACGCTTAATAAGATAATTAATAATCTTATTTAGGGTTAATATGATTATAATTCAAGTGATCGCCAATATTAGTTTTGTTTGTGCATTAATATTTCAACCAACATAGATAAATAGGTTTAGGGTAAACCTATTGATTGCATGTTAGTCAGAAAGCGCACATGAATACGATCAGAATAAAGTAGAGGTCTATTGTTAGGGCAGGTTCAATCTCTTTTAGGTTGGATTTGTACCTTCATCCCAAACTACCAGTCATGGTTCCAGACCTATTGGAGTTGACGATCTCCTGGATCGTTAAGGGGTGTAACCTTCACCCTGTGAACGGTTTACAAGTTCCTAAAACTTGTTGGCGATTCTTTTGCTCTAGCTTCCTTCCCTTTGGACGCCACCATGTTCAAGTGTATTGTAATCCCCCGTATTTTTAAATATTTTATAAATGAAAATTTATTTTATTTATAATATTTATTTGTTATTTTTCATAATTTAATTTCAAAAGTTTCAAATTATTAATCTGGGTCGAAAATTATTTGAACAAATTATTTTATGCACCTTTATTCTACAATTTATGTCCAATCACACGAGCCTAACCCATTTGTTTACTTAATCGAACCATTATTTTTATGAGGCCCAATCTTTCTTTTTACCCTACAATAGTTCTCTCCTATAAATACCCCATGAATCTCCAAAAATTTCCCACACAAAAAGGTTAGTCTTATTTTCATCCTCCTTTGTTTTATTATTTTGCTTAATGTTAATTTAATTGTTTTGGGTTTTGATTTTAGTATAAAGATTATATTTTTAGTATCAAATTATATTTTAATGGTATAAAGATTATAAATTTCAGATTATATTTATGTTATAAATTTCATATTTTATGAATTATAAACCTAGGGTTTCAATTTATTGAAAATCATGATTTTAGGGTTTTTATGAACAATTGATTAAGGGCTTTTATAGTAATGATGTTTTGAAATTTTGGTGATTATAACTACTGATTAGTTTAACTTAATTCCAGATTATTTTGAACACGTAGATTCGTGTTTTAATTTTTAGATTTTCGTTCGTTAATATTAATCCCGTTTTAATCCCGATCAGATTCTGAACTCGTCCGTTTTGATAAAAAAAAAAGTAGTGTTTTCCATGTGGAAACAACGTTTTAAGAAAAATTCACTACCTTTGGTAGTGAGCACCACCCTCTCGTGGCCAAATTCAGCCTCTAAATATGATTTTTGGGCAGTTTTTGATTTTAACGAAGTTTTTTTATACTTAAAATATTATCCTTGAGTTTGATTAATAAAATTAATTATGTTTAAAGTTAATTAAGCATAAATATATGTTTTTATTGAAGTTTTAAGTGTTGGAAATAGTTTCTAAATACTACTTTTGATGTTTTATAAAGAGGGTTTAATCACCCATTAAAAAGGGAGATTTTTAGGGGTTTTTATATAATTTTAGATTTTTATTAGACTTTAAACTTGCTGTAATTTCATGTATAAGAGTGTATTTTAAGGTTTTTATGAAGAAAATTTAAAGAACTATATATAAGCCTTTAATTTTAACTAAAGGGAAGGTTTTAAAGTGTTGTTTGATTTGGATTTTAAAGGTTTTAAAGTAAGTTAGTATTGCTGTAAATTTGATTGATTGGGTATTGATTGAGATGTTATTATTTGGCTTAGGAGAGGAGTTTATTGAAGGTGATTTCTAGTTAGTAAAGTGGCATACCAATTCGTTTGCTCAAGGTACGTACAAGTTACGAAACCTTTCTTTTAGGTGCATGCTTAAGGACGACGGATCGAGAACTTAGTATCATGTATAGGGATGACTGAGTTGAATTGTTTGGTTATACATTGTAAATTTCGTATGACGTGCACTATTTTATATTGCAAGTATTATTTATGCTCTAATTATGCAAGGTGCGCTTAGAGGCAAAGGTATATGATTGGTGTAATGATTAATTTATTACTCATTCATGATTATGCAAGCAGGACGAGTAAAGGAAGAATTTAAGTCTTCTAAGACGAGGTTAAGGTTTTGGGTTGCCTTATGCACTCAAGGTGTTTATACACCGAGGTAGTAAAGGAATAAATAATAAATGTTGCTTGCCACTAATAAATCAAGAATTGAAATTGAAAAGTTGTTTTACTTGATTGAATTGATATTGGATTGATTGTATTGTTATGCATATGAGTCATGACCAAGTCTAAATCTGTAAATCACGTAAAGTGCAAGATGGATGAGTAATAAAACTCTGGATTGGTGCACTTCTAGAGTAATGACAATTAGGGGTTGGGGTACATGGGGTATTAGCCGTGTACTTTTCTCGAGGCTGTCTGATCTACGAGTCTCTTATTTCAAATATTTTTCAAAACTAGGAGTTAGGTGAGATCTCATACTAACTACGGTCACGGAGTCGCGCCCGTGGTCGTTAGATGTTTATTGATGTTTCCGAAAGGAGGCATGGGGTTTTTCTTTTATTGATGTTCCAAATGGAGCATGGGTTGAAAAACCTTGTCTATTGCGTAATCCAATGAATAAAAATAATGATTTACCTATTATTAATTAATGGAGTCTTAGTAATATAAATAGTTGAGTCGTGTGTTGAGTCTATAATTTAATGATGCATGATGATTGATTATTAGTAGCATGTTATGGATTTCTTAATTTATTTCGCAGCTTGTATGTACTCAGCTTTGCTAATTGCGTGCTTTGTGTGTCTTTCTTTGGTCATGGCCTTCGCCTTTCAATGACCCTGTGACGATCCAATTTTTACACTTGTAATATTGGGGAGCAGAATTACCACAGGTTCTTACACATGCAACATTCATCAGGGTTGCGGGATCTTGAGTAGAGAGTTGGTTGTTTGCATTTTATTTCTTTTGCAAGTTTGAATTTATTTTAATTCGATTTTATTCGACACTATTTCTTTAGGGTTTTAATTTATTTGAACACTAAATTTAATCACTTACTACTTTTATTGGGTTTTGAATAAGAGCCTTAATGGTTCCAAGTTGTATGACTTAATTTGGTTTCATTCGTTGGTTTTGAAACTTATTTATAACTAATTTAGTTTTTCCGCTGCTATTTTCTGATAAAGCCTTAACGTTTGAACACGTGGCGGTAGCACGCTAGTAATTCTCTTGAATATTGTTCAGGGTCCTCACAGGTTTAAAGAGAGAATTATTGAGGCGTTACATGTATGATCACAGGGGGTTCAAGTAATTCCCTACACTAAGCCAATTAGGATTAATTAGAAGCTTCTATAAGTTTCTAAATGATCTTAATTATCCTTTTTGAAAAGATAAGATTAAAGAGTTTGAAATTGAATAAAACTTTTCGTTTTGAAAATCCTATTTCTATCCGAATTGAAAGACGTTCAAAGATAGTTAGATATGATTTTCGTGCCTCATATTTTTTATCCAAATTTTATATGGTTGTATATCCCTTGAAAGTATCTTTCCAATGATATATTATAATATCAATTCTGAGCTATAACGGAAAAAATATGAATAAAATGTCAAACTCTATCCAAAACTGACACCGTCTCACTATTTTGGCCATATCTTTTATTCTAAAAAATATTTTAATCTGATTCTAATTGGATTAGAAAGTAGACTTCAATATCTTTCCAACGATATGTTATTTATCTTATTCCGATATCTAGATCCAAAAGATATGATAAAGACAAAAACCACAAAAACTGCTGTCGATCGAGTTTTATTCCGATTTGATTCGGATCTTATCTTGTTTTTTCGACCCTTCTTTTTTAGAGGTCATATATCCCTTTTTTCAATCATCAACAAGCTTGATTATCAAATAATTCTCTTCTCCCTCTTTAGCCTAAACACTAGCCTCCCCATTCTTTCACTATTCCTTCCTTTAAGCACTACAAGGAGTCCATATGATACCCAAAGTTCTATACTTAAACCAAGGCATGAAAGGTAAAATTGACTGAGGGTTTGGACCAAATCAACTCTAATTTTTTTAATTTAATTTAATTTCCATTTGATTTATATTTTAATTGAAGTTACTAACAGTTTATTCATGATGTAGCAATTTAAAGGAACGTGCGGAATGTGAGTAGTTAATTAATTTAATTACTCTTATTTTATTTTCTTATTGCTAGTATCATGATTGGGTTAGTTTATATTTTATTTGACTAATGATATTATGGTTAAATTGCAATATTAATGTTAATTCTATTATTGTTATTTATTGATCACCATATCCTTTTGCATGTTTAAAGGGAATATGTAATTGAAAATCACGACTAATAAGATAATTTGGACAACCGGTTTAGGTTCCTTTTTAACCTTGTTATTAAATCAAGTGATCACGATATTTTAGAATTATATGTTGCATTAATATTCAACCAATTTAGCTTAATAATAGTTTGGAGCAAATTGAATATTTTTTTGTATGCCTTTGAGAATGCAGGAATCATTTTTCACTATAAGAATCGAGTAGAGGCTAATACGGGCGAATGTGACTCCATGACTCACTTCGTACCATCATCCTCGATCCTCCTTTCGTGGTTCAGGACCATATGGAGTTAGTAATCTCATGGATTATGAATGGGGTGTAACCTTCACGGGTCAATCGTTGTTGCCTACCGTTGTCCCTTATCGTGGTTGCCTTTTTATGATCCGTGAACGGTTTACAAGTTCCTTAAAAACTTGTTGGCGGCTCCCTACTTTTCTTTATCCCTAATCGTTGTCTCTAATCGCAATGTCAATTCCCACTTCCTATGAGTGCCAAGCATATTCACCACATGCTTTAACGTAGGCGCACTTCGAACGACGCCTACAGGTACCCAACCGGTTCCAGTTCCAAAAATTTGAGAATTGGAATTAGAATTGGTTATAATCGGGTCCATAATTTATTACCCGGAATTGGAACCACCGGGTCCAATTCCGGTTCTGGACCCGCCAGTTCCTAACCGGTTCCGGTTCCAATTCCGGGTACCTGGAATTTTTGCTCACCCCTAACAGCCGCCATAAGAGCTTTGCAAGACTAGAAAAATTAATTTTTTTTCTTCTTCCTACTACGCTGTTTCTCTCCTCTTTTTGACTGGGCTATTTTTGGAGGGATAGGGCCACCACCGTACACACCGTCGCGGCATCAGATTGCCAGATTCAAAGCTGCCACACCATATCTACCAGATTACGAACCCTTAGTGCCCCTCAATATGAGATAACTCAAATCCATAATTATAGGAAACCCTAACCATATAAATTGAAAATCCACAAAAAAATGTAGAAAAACGTAAATCTCTACTACTCCAATCTGATTTTTGAAAGAAAATTTAGGAACTTTGGAATCACTCTAAAACTCAACATTTTTCTAGAAGAAGGGGAATTTGGAGTTTTTTTTTTTTTTTTTTAATTTGTAACTCTGATAACGGAGATAACAGAACATTGGGGGTTAAAATATTTGGGGTCTTTAATTTCAAATTTTAAAATTTTGGGTATAAAATAGGTACGGAAATAATATAATATTGAAAATTTAGCAGCTGTTGTGTTAGCTCTTGTTGCCTTTGTATTAGCTCAATCTAATGCAACGGTAGATAAAGGACCGTCGCATTAGATATGATATATAATTTACTATTGTATTAGTTAATCCTACCGTTGCATTAGGCTATTTGTTGCGACGACATTGAATAGGGCGTTGCATTAGCTCATTTTTTGGCGTCGTATTTGATTGAAAATGTAGTAGTAATCCTCTAACAAGTTATACATATCCTCTATCAAATAAAATATATCCTGTAATAAATTGAGCACATCTTGTATCAGATACTACATATTCTCTAACAAACTGTTCATATCCTCTATCAAATAATACATATCATTCAACAAACTGTACATATCCTCTATTAAACAATACATATCATATGTAAGTTGTTCATATCCTCCCTCAAATAATATATAACCTTCAACAAATTGTATGTATCATCTATCAAATAACACATATCCTCCAACAAGTTATACATATTCTCTATCAAATACCACATATCATCAAGAAATTGTACCTATCGTCTATCAATTAATACATATCCTCTAATAGAATGTACATATCCTTAGGGGTGTAAATGAACCAAGTCGATCAATAAACTACTCGGGTTCAAGCTCGGTTGAAGCTCGTTCATGTTCGTTTATTTGATAAATGAGCCGAGTTTGAACAAATTTTGAAGCTCGTTAAATAAATGAGCTTGAACACGAACATAGATATGCTCATTCATATAATTTCATGAACAACTCGTTTATATATGTTTGCGAGCTACTCGTTTATTTATGTTCATAAACTATTTATTTATTCACAATTGTTAATTTAATTCCGAAGTTTTTTAATATTTAAGATTTAATTATAAGGTTTATAAATAAGATTTAATTATTATGCTAATTTAAAGATTTTCAAGGTTAAAAGTACAAAACTCATTTATTAGAGAAGCTCGTTTATTACTAAGCTCATTCATGAAATGCTCGTTTATCAACTCGTTTAATAAACGAGTCATTCACGAACCGTGCGCGAACATATAGTAATCTAAATGAGCCGAGCTTGAACAGATTTTTGAGCTCGTTTGAAAGCTCGGGATCGTGCTCGAACTCGTCGAAGTTAAATGAACTAGAACATGAATAAGGTAGTACTCGGCTCGGCTCGGCTTATTTACACCCCTACATATCCTCCATCAAGTACTACATACATATCATCTAACAAATTATACACATCCTCCATCAAACAATACATATCATCCAAACAAATTGTATATATCTTAATTACATCAAATAATTTATAAAATAATATGTATCCTACGTCAAATAATTTATATCAGCTAATAAATTATACATATTTGATTCTCTCTCTCTCTCTCTATAACATACCCTCTAACAAATTGTATATATCTTAATTACATCAAATAATTTATATCCTCTAACAAACTATATATCCTCCATAAAAAATTCATATCCTTCAATAAACTTTACATATACTATATCAAATACTATATATCCTCTAATTAAATGTATGTACATATTTTCTAACATATTACATATCCTCTATCGAATAATATATATCTTTCAACAAATTGTACGTATCCTCTACCAAATTGTACATATCCTCCATCAAATAATACATATCCTCTAACAAACTATACAGGTTCTATTACATAATACATATCCACAATCAAATTGTACGTATTCTCTAAAAATTAAAAACAGATTTTTTTTAAAAAAAAAATCAATTTTTTTAATTAAAAATTAATAGGTTAACAATGGAGGAACCTCCATTGACGATCATGTAATAAGCTCGTGGGTATAAAATAACTTGCTCATTTCTCAATTAAAATACATGCATTTATTATCAAAACACTTACAATTCATCATACAATCCCATGGGACAATCAATATCAACAATTGTAAATCACATAAAAAGCCCTAATTCGATTTTTTATGAGTATTTTTGAAAAATTCCAAGAATCTCAAACAATTATCAAGGCAATTCAAACATAAAATATGGACAAATATAATCAACAATCCTTATTTTCTCTCTCTTCTCCATCCTCTTCAATTCTCTTAAACTTTCTCTCTCTTCCACCATGGATCATGTATTTGATCCCGACAAGTTTATCGCTGCTCAATTGTATCTCGCATAGCTTGTATTTGTTGTTGTTGGGATGATTGTTGAGTTTGTTGTTGTTGGGATGATTGTTGAGTTTGTTGTTGTTGTTGGGATGTTTGTTGTCGCACAAAATATTGGGTGCAATACCTTGAAAAATCCGAGAATCTCAAACAATTATTAAGACAATTCAAGCATAAAATATGGACAAATATTATCAACAATCCTTATTTTCTCTCTCTTCTCCATCCTCTTCAATTCTCTTAAACTTTCTCTCTCTTCCACCATGGATGACGTATTTGATCCCGATGAGTCTCTTAACGCTCAATTGTATCTTGCATAGCTTGTAAATGTTGTTGTTGGGATGATTGTTGAGTTTATTGTTGTTGGGATGTTTGTTGCTGCACGAAATATTGGGGGCAATACCTTCTCATAAGTATATTGGCAAATGTACAAGCCAAAACGTGACTAATTAAAAGGACTATGGGAGTAGTACCGTTGGAGATAGTGGAATATGTATGATTTATTTATTATCTATACTGATATATTAAAAGACGTTTCTGCAAACGTCTCTACGCCACATAGACCCCCTCACTACGCCACGACACTAACTCAACTCCTTATTATGTCACGTCAGCTATTTCATTCCTCAATATGCCACATCATCCACGCTACCAACAATACTCCATGTTGTCTCAACTATATTGAAAAAATATATGGATGAAAAGGTTCAAACACTAGACCTCTTGAAGAGATGTTATTGTTTAACCATCTAGGCTAATAACTAATTATGCTTTAATATTGCACATCACTAATAATATTATACTATAAAAGTATTGAAGCTGCACAACTATAAAAGTTGTATCCCGGGGCAACGCCCGGGCTACTCACTAGTTTTTATTTTTTTTATTTTTTTTTATTTAAAAAAAGGTATCAGTTGAGTTTGGATGGTAATTGATGAATGTATGGATCAATATATAGGTGGGTAAATAGGTAATTAACTAATTATTGAATGTAAAATGAACCGTGACACAATTTTTGGTGCAAAACGAGAGCAATATATGATGTTATTTTTAAATTATGAGGGTCATTTAGGGACAAAGGATTAAAGAAAGTTTCAAACTATGATCAACGTTTTGATACAACCAACTGGCTAGGAAAACAAACCCAAAAAGCTCTTTAGAAAGAGAAAGTCCTAGTGAGAGAAAATACTCTCTGCTTCAAATTAACCTTTGCTTCTCTACTCCTGTCTTCTTAAACTTTTCTCCTTCAATCTTTAACTTTTCTTTTCAATCTTTATCTTTAGTTTGTTAATTCAGCTCAAGATGAGTGATCGTGTTTTTCCTAATAGTTTTGTTTATCCTCACCGAATTGGAGGATTTGAATCGCCTCCTCCGGTGTTTGAAACAAGTTATTTGAGTTGGGAGTTTGTTGTTATTGGTCGTTTTTGGGATGCTCGTGTGTTTTCGCTTGACTTGGTGCAACGTTTGGTATCTAGATACTGGCATCTTCGTGGCCCAGTTGTAGTATTTCCGTATGATGGTGATTTTATTTTCTTTTGTACAAATGAAGAGGATGCCATGGATCTTGACAATAAAGGGTGGGTTCATCTTAAGGGTAGCTTGATGGTTTTGCAACGTCTTAGAGGATATTCTGTTCCAGAAAATCTTAACTTGAACCTAGCTGATATGTGGATTACGGTTGTTGGTCTTCCGATTCGATTCTCTACGCCGAGAGTGGCGGCTTCGTTACTTGCTCATGTTGGTGACATCACTATGGAAGAAGAATTAAAAGGTGAGTTTCCAATTCCTCGTCCTCGAGTTAAAGTATTGGTTGACTTATCTCAACCTTTGATTGCGGGTTGTTATTTTCCTACCTATGAAAATCGAGCCACGTGGGTTCGATTTAAATATGAGGGTATCTATAGATTTTGTAAAAAGTGTGGTTTTGTCGGACACGGTCGGACAACGTGTACTAAAGAACAGGATGAGGTAAGTTTCCATATTGAACGTCGTTTTCGTAAAATCCATGACAATGGTACGCGTGTTTTATTTGGACCAACGAATGTGCCTTTATACACTAATGCTATTAGAGGAATAAATCCGAATCTGGAAAATTGGACAACGGAATTATGGTTTGGATACCACGATGATGATGATCCGTTTGAATTTTTGGATGATTCACATCCTTTTGATCGGGATGTTTTTGAAGCAGGGGGTTTGGAGACCCCGTCTATGCGGCAATTGCCTCCACGATCCTTACCGGGTTTATTTCCTTCAGCTGCTCCAGGTGTTTTTCGTGGTGAACAAGATGAAGTATGGAAGAGAAATCTGGGTATCAATCGTGCGGTGAGGGAGGAGTTTCTGACTCTGGCGCCGCCACAGCAACCACCAGTGCCACCTAGACCACGGAGGCCTTGGCTTTTTTCTCAGTGTGCTGATTTTCGAGGCACTTGGAAGCATGAGGCGACACCTGTCGATCATGCATCACATATTTGTTCTAATCGGTGCGGTGCACGTGAGGGTCTGCTTTTGCCGCATCAAACATTTGATGATCATCCTCAAGTTCATGATATGAGGTCGACATCTGGCTCTATGGATAATTCTGCGAATCAATCGTTATCGGTCTCATCATCAGAAACGGGTCGGGTGGATTATTCAAATTTAAATGGTCGTGGGTCGTCTTTTGGAATGTCACGTGGGATGGGTAATGGTTTTGCTGAGGATCATAATAGTTTGGGCTTAGCCCATTCACATGTTACTAATGGTTTGGTTAGGTCTTCTAGCCCAACATCTGATTTTAGACTTCAGGCCCAGGAATTTGATGGGTTTTTTTGATCTGGAGCATTCCCATCAGATTTTTCGAAGGGATCAATCCTTTGCTCGTAATTCTGAACCTTATTCTGAGTTTAGGGGTTTGGCAACTTCTCCGCCACCAGTGACAACGGTGCTGCCGTCGTCCTTCTCTCCTCCTCCTTTAGGCCCGTCGGGTCCTGTATACCTGGATCCGTTCGGAGCTGGTCCGAGTAATTGGGTGGAGTCGGGCTCGAATTTTTTTGGGTTTCCAGCTCCTATGCCGGTTGTTATGCCATCTCCTTCGCCGTCAATGGCCAACTCATTTCCTACTAATTCTGTTTCTGGGTCGGGATATAGGGTGGATGATTCTTCTCCGGGCTTTTCTTTTTCGGAGGACTCTCAACATCAGGTAAGGGAATCAGAAGGTACGCAATTTAATTCTGATAATGTCATTGAAATTTCTGATGATCTGGTTCCTATGGACTGTTCTCTTCCAATCTCGGTTCACTCTTCGTCGGACGACTCGGCGGTTGGTAGTTCGACTAAGTCAGTGGCATATCCACCAAAAGAGAAGAGGCAATTGACTTTGAAACTGAGTAAGAAAGGGGATAAAGTTTGGAATTGGGTCAAGGATGTTTGTCCTTGTAAGCGTAATTCTGGGATGCCTGAGGGTCAAATTCAGATTCCTCCGCCATTGGAAGCTGGGTTAGTGTGTTTATCTTTTCTTAAACCGTTCAAGAAGCGTAAGTGTAGTGCAGGTTTGTTAGTGGCGGCTGTTAGTGTTTCTTCATCTGAGGGTATGGTGACTCCCCGGATCGAGTCACCAAAGGAGCCGTGAATGTAGCAGCTTGGAACTGTAGGGGCCTTGGATCGGCGGACTCCCCTAAAGTTCCATATGTGTTTTCTTTGGTCCGCTCGTACGATATAGATGTTATGTTTTTAATGGAAACTTTTGTCTCTGTAGATATGACGGGTAAAAAATTATCTAGTATAGCTTTTGATGGTTTATGTGGTATGGATGCTGTAGGTCTTAGCGGGGGGCTAGTAGTTTTTTGGTTTGCCCCGGTAGTACTGATCCCAATTTCGATGTCATCTCATGTTATATTTTGTAAAGTGGTTGTCCCTGGTAAAGCAATAAAATATATTATATTTGTGTATGGATCGCCCCATGTTCCTTTTAGACAGGCGGTTTGGGATGAAATTGGTTCTATTTTGCTGTCATTCCCAAATACTGTTCTTTTGGGTGATTTTAACCAAGTGGAGTATTTTTGTGATAAGATTGGTGGTTCTTTAGATATTCCAGGACGATATGATTTTTTAAATTGGAAGCTTAGTGCTCAGTTGATGGATTTACCGTTTTTTGGACCATCCTTTACTTGGACTAATGGACAGTTACAAAATCCAATGTTTGAACGATTGGATAAAGGGTTTGCTACAGCCGCTTGGTTGAATGACCATCCGGATGCTGGTATTTATCATCAACCTATTCTTTTTTCGGACCATGCTGCTATTATTTTGAGAGAATCAGGTGGAGTTCGAATTAAGAAACGTCCTTATAAGATTGAGAACTGGTGTTTACAGTTTCCGGAAATTTCTTCTCTTATTAGTAATTCCTGGCAGGAGGTTCGGTCTGGTTCAGAATTGTTTTCGGTTTCCAGGAAATTGGATTGTCTTAGGAAAAATATTTTGTCCTGGTGTGTTACTCATAAAAGGCTTTGGGGGATTGATTGGAAGGATTTGCAGCAGATGAGTAATCTTATGGATGCTGGTTGGGAGGACTTGGATGAGAGGAATTCCTTTCTTGAGCAGCGTCAACAAAAAATCTCTCAGGCTCAGATTGCTTTTTCTTACTGGCGATAGCGATGTAAAGTTAAATGGGATGCTTTAGGAAATACTCATTCTCGGTTTTTATTTAGATCAGTTAAAGCTCGTCAAAGACGAAATAAAATTATGAGTTTACGAGATGGGGCAGATAAGTGGATTTCGGATCAGGATGGTATTGCTGTTTTGTTACAGCAGCATTTCACGTCTGTTTATAATTGCCATGACAATTGTCCTTCTCCTCAAATTTGTGACTGGGATAGTCTGAATATGCCGACTGTTTCTTTGGATGATTATCGGTTTCTTATGTCTCCATTTACGGATATGGAAATTAAGGAAGCAATGTTTCATATTGGTGATGACAAAGCTCCTGGTCCTGATGGTTTTACAGCAGCGTTTTTTAAATCACACTGGAAAGTGGTTGGTTCTCAGGTAACGAGTGCGATTCGTTATTTTTTCGCTCATGGTTATTTGTTGAAAGAATGGAATCGTACTTTTTTGACTTTATTGCCAAAAGTTGACCATCCGGAAACTCCTTCTCAGTTCCGTCCGATTGGCCTTTGTAATGTTTTGTATAAATGTATTGCAAAGTGTCTTTCGCATAGGTTACGTAGTGTTTTGTCGTCCCTAATCTCAGATTCTCAGAATGCTTTTGTTTCGGGTCGGATTATGGCTGATAATGGACTATTGGCTCATGAACTGCTTTCTTTTATGAATTCTTCTACTTCTAAAGTTTGTTCGGCAGCTTTGAAACTTGACATGAACAAGGCTTATGATAGGGTAAATTGGGATTTTTTATGGGATGTTTTGAGACATTTTGGTTTTCCCCCGTATTGGGTTCATATACTGCAACAATGTGTAACAACTGTCTCTTATCAAATTTTGGTTAATGGCTCGCCTTCTCAGCCCTTTAGGCTTAAGTGTGGTCTGCGTCAGGGTGATCCTTTATCTCCATATTTATTTGTTTTGTGTATGGAGGTTTTTTCTTTAATGTTGCGTAGGGATGAACAGCGTGGCTTATTTCAGGGGTTGAAAATTTCTCGTAGGGCGCCCCCTGTGTCTCATCTGTTTTTTGCTGATGATGCTTTGTTATTTTTTCGTGCGTCGCCTTCGGCTTGTGATCAAATTCTCTTAGTTACGAATGAGTTTTGTTCTGTCTCTGGTCAGATGATTAATATGCAAAAGTCTTTTGTGAAATTTAGTTCGAATACCCCCGATGATTTCAGAGACTATTTGTCGTTGGCCTTACGAATGGAAGCTAGATCATCTTTAGGTCATTACCTTGGCTTTCCGGTTGACATGGGACGGCGGAAATGTTTGCATTTCCAATTTCTGTTGGATAAGGTGGCCCAGCGCTTATTGTATTATGCTTCGATGAACCTTTCTTCTGCAGCAAAGCTGGTTATTATTAACTCGGTGTTGGTAGCTACTTTTAATCATATTTTATCAGTGTTTAAGGTTCCAACTACAGTTTGCGACAGGCTAGATTCTATGTTATCTCAGTTTTGGTGGCGATCAGGTAAAGATTCTAAGGGTTTGGCTTTAGTTTCAGCCGCGGTTATGCATTCTCCTAAAGGGTTAGGAGGTTTAGGTATCCGTCATTTTCGTTCTTTCAATCAGGCCCTTTTGGCTAAACAATCTTGGAGGCTAATGCGACAGCCACAACTTTTAGCTTCTCGGGTTCTTAGGGCTAAGTATCCTAATTTATTTTCGCAGTCTCCCGCTCTTTCTAGGTCTCGGCCTTCTTGGGGTAGTCGAGGACTTCTTGAAGGAGGTATTGTTGTGTCTAAAGGTCTGGCTTGGAAGGTGGGTTCTGGGGAGAAGATTAATATTCTGTCGGATATTTGGGTTCCTAATGTTAAGATTGAGTTTAAGGAAGATATTCCTGATGGTGATCGTCCTCTGGTGGTTGCTGAGTTAATGTTGGCTGGGTCTAGAACTTGGAATACTTCCTTGATTCGCCGGCTGTTTCCTCCTTTTGTTGCTTCTTCTATTATGGGTCTTGATATTCCCAGACAGAAGATTTATGATTTTGTATACTGGAAGTATACTAAGGATGGTATGTTCTCTACTAAGACAACATACTCTTATTTGGTGGCTCAACATTTTAGTTTAGATATTGCACAAAGTTCTGCTTTCTGTTGGAAACGGTTATGGGGTACTCCTCTCCTTCCAAAATGGAAGATGTTTGCTTGGAAAATTCTGCATAGTGCCCTTCCGGTGACTGCATTACTTGTTCTTAAGGGCATTCCTGTAGATCCTGTTTGTATTTTTTTCCGTACTAATTCAGAGTCGGTCGTTCATTTGTTTTGGGACTGTCCTTTGATGCAAAGGCTTTGGGGGGAGGTCAATTTAACCCGAGTTGTTGCTCCTTTTGTATCTAATCCTTGGCCTCAGTGGTTCTTGGACTGTATTTCAGCCCTGATTGGTGTTAGGGATTGGGATAATCTTGATAGGATGTTTGGCCTTCTGTGGGCTATTTGGCTTACTAGGAATAGTGTGCGGTTTCGATATGAGGTTTTCTCTCCGTACTCTATTCTCCATTTAGCTGTTTCTTGGTATGATAGAGGTAAAACAACTCAGTTGTTTGGGTAGTCCTCCAGGTTTTTGTAATTCTCCTTTGCTTCAGGTTCTTAGGGGTTGTAGTGATGATTGTTGTGAAGTTTCTATTTGTTTTGATGGTGCTTGGGATAAGGTTACTCATTGTGCGGGTGCTGGTTGGTGTGAGGTGGAGTCTTCTGATACTCAGCTGGTGCATGGGGGGGCTCGGGCCTGTATTGCTAATTCGGCTCTTCAGGCTGAGCTTATGGCCTGTTTGTTTGCTTTGAAGCATGCTATCCGTCACGGTGTTTATCGGGTCTTGCTTCTTACGGATTGCTCAGGAATCTCCCGTTTATTGTTGGGTCCTGGTATTGCTGATATTTCTGTGGCTTGGGTTATTAAAGATATTCGGGCATTGTTGGAATCTTTTGTAGTTTGTCATATGTGTAAGGTGTCTAGGGCTGTTATTTCTCAGGCTCATGATCTTGCTGGAGCGGCTCGAAGAAGGGAGTTACTGTCTTTTGTTTTTTAATTTTGGTTGTTCTTTGTTTTGTGTTCTTCTTGTCAAAAAAAAAAAAAAAAAAAAAAAAAAAAAAAACTGGCTAGGAAAACAAGAACAATAAAAAAGAGCCAGATAGAATATTAAATAACATGGTATTTTTTTTTGTTTTAACAATTGGCCTTGGTTAGACAATCGAACACTATGATTTTAAATTCCATACTTTTTATAAATAATCTTTGAAAATTGATAAAAATAATCTCAGCTTTCGTTGGTTCCCTAAAAATAATCCAAA
This sequence comes from Chenopodium album, assembly GCF_948465745.1. Classification (NCBI taxonomy): domain Eukaryota; kingdom Viridiplantae; phylum Streptophyta; class Magnoliopsida; order Caryophyllales; family Amaranthaceae; genus Chenopodium; species Chenopodium album. The sequence goes on along the minus strand of NC_137839.1, from coordinate 9,917,515 downwards.
CTTTAGATTATTTTTAAATAATCCGAACTTTGAGTGTTATGCCCTGTACTTTTGAGCTTCTGGGCAGAGCAGAATAGATTTAAGTAGAGTAGAGCGAATTTCAGCACAGCAGAGCATATTTCAGCATTATTGTTTTTAATATTAATATTATTATTATTATTGTTGTTGTTGTTGTTGTTGTTGTTGTTGTTGTTGTTGTTGTTGTTGTAGTCGTTGTTATTGTTATTGTTATTGTTATTAACAAGTGCATACCATTGATTTAGGTGAATGTAAACATAAATAGATGTGTACCATCTTTAACTTATGTAAATAGTAAAAAGATAAAAGACAATAGTTTAATATTTTCAAATTATTACAACCACTTATCAATATGAGAACATAATTAGATAAGAGTTTAACATTGTGGTGAATTAAGCATCTACTTCCATATGATCTTCATTTTCATAATCATTAGTTATTATTATAAAATAATATTTTAGTATTATTATTAAATATGAAGTATTATTAATCCCAAAAAAAATATTTTTTATTATTATTACAATCAATATATATTAAGAAATTGTTAGACATTATTATTAATTAATATTCTTATAAATATTAATAATTTGTATTGTCAATTATTAATTATTGTTATTAATAATTATTATTATTCGTAAATATTAATTATTATTATTATTATTATAAAATAGTAATTATAAATTATTGTTATACTGAAATTATTAATTATTATTAATCCAGAGCATAGCAGATATCAACAAAGCAGAGCATATTTCAGGAAAGTAGAGCAGGACAGAGCAGATTAGAGCAGCTCTATAGAACAAGGTCTTATTCGCTCAAAATGGTCCCAATCGGTCACCCACCTGTTATAGTAGGTTATGGTGACATGTGTCCCCACATGAATGGTTAAAAAATAAAAAATAAAAAGAATAAAACTTATTTTTTTTTAAAAAAAACTTAAATAATTAACAAAAACTCAGCCCCACCCACAACCACCGTCCCCACCTTCAGCCACCTTCCCGGAACCACCCACCTCCGTCGCCACCTGAAATCCCCCACGCCGGCATCCAAACCCTCACTACTAGAAATAGGCTGATTTTCGACAGACTGGTTCCGACGGACACGAAATTTCATCGGAAACATTGGAAATTCCGACGGATTTTTATTCCGTCGGTTATTTCCGACGGAATATTATATATATATATATATATATATATATATATATATATATATATATATATATATATATATATATATATATATATATATATATATATATATATATATATATATATATATATATATATATATATATATATATATATATTTATATATTGTTATGGTGACATGTGTCCCCACATGAATGGTTAAAAAATAAAAAATTAAAACAATAAAAACTTATTTTTTTAAAAAAAACTTAAATAATTAACAAAAACCCAGCCCCAACCACAACCACCGTCCCCACCTTCATCCACGACCTTCCCGGAACCACCCCCACCTCCGTCGCCACCTGAAACCCCCCACGCCGGCATCCAGACCCTCCCCTTTTATTTCATTTCCGCCCCTCTTCTCTTTCTTTCTCTTCCGCCCTTCTCTTCTTTTCTTTCTCTCTCTCCCACTTCCCTCTCCTTTGCCCCTTCTCGTTCTCTTTGCCTTTTCTCTTCCTCTCTCCTCCTCCATCTTCTCCTTCTTTCTTCTCTTTCCTCAATTCTCTTTTCTTTCTAGGTATTTTTCATGGTCGAAATTAATGGTTTTTTTTGGTCAAATTCGACCATGAAAAGTGTAGATCTAGACTTTTCGTGGTCAAATTTGGCCTATTTAAACCAAATTCAATAATTCAAAGCCAGTTTCAGTTAATCAGGTATGTTTTTCGAGTCTTTAATTTTTTTTTTAATATTTTCGGTTGTTGGCTGGTCGGTGTGGATGTGGTGGCTTGGTGTCGTGGTGGTTTAGTTTTTTGGTCGGATCTGGTGGTTTGGTGATGTAGACACCTAAAAATGTCTCCCCGAAACCAAACCCGATGATGAACAATATTTCACCGCCGTTATTGGTCGGGTTCAGTATTTAATCCCGAGAGTGCTTAAAAAATCATATTTAATTAAAATCAGTTTTTAATAATCCATGGATCACTCTTGATGTTTAGTCAAAGCATAATTTATTTTTAATTTTAGCCCAAATCTTTTTTTTTTATTTTATTTATTATTTTGGCCCAAACCTTTTTATTATATTCATTTTATTATTTTGGCCCAATTAATAAATAATAAATCAGAAATGGCCCAAAATTATCAATCGACACTTAAAAAAGGATGAACGAAATTAGGGCAAAAATGAATTTAGACGAAAAAATGGACTATAGATTCCCGCGTCACGGCAGTAAGCACCGTGTCACGGGGCACAATGCCACACCATGGTGTGCATCCCCGTGACACGGTGCATTGTTGGATTTATTGTTAAATTGCTTCCAATATTAATGTTTATTCTATTATTATTTATGATCACCATATTGCATGTTTAAAGGGAATGTGTAATTGAAAATCACGCCTAATAAGATAATTTGGAACACCGGTTTAGGTTCCTTTTTAATCATGTTATTATATTATCAAGTGATCACGATTGTAGGGAATAATTTCAAGCCTTTAAAATCCCACTAGCTTGAACCCCACTGTGATCATACACTAAAGTACGGTGGCATCCAAAAGGGAAGAAGATAGAGCAAAAGAGTCCCCAACAAGTTTTTAAGGAACTTGTAAACCGTTCACGAGGTGAAGGTTACACCCCTTAACGATCCAAGAGATCGTCAACTCCATAAGGTCATGAACCAAATAAGGGTTCGGGGATGAAGGTACAAACCCAACCTAAAAGAGATTAAACCTTCCCTAATAATAGGCCTCTACTTTATTCTGATCGTATTCATGTGCGCTTTCTGATTAACATACAATCTATAGGTTTAACCCTAAACCTGTTTAATCTATGTTGGTTGAATATTAATGCACAAATATACTATTATTGGCGATCACTTGAATTATAATCACAATTAACCCTAACAAGATTATTAATTATCTTATTAAGCGTGGTTACAAGTACAAATTCCCTTTAAACAAGCAATAAAAAGGTGATCAAGCAATAACAATAAAATCATAAGCATCAAGCAACATAATAAATAATAATAAACATCATTAATAATAATAATATCAATCATAATCATGTTAAAGCATAGCAAGATCCTAGGCATGATACTAACAAGATTAATAACAAACCCTAGCATGTCACTAAACAATAAAAATCAAATCTTTAGCCCTAACATGATACTAACAATCATAAATATTAGGAAGAATATAGGAAGCATCGTACTTTTAATCATACTTAATATTAAAGTTACCCTAGACATGATACTAGGAATCAAAATAACAATCTAAGCATGATGTCTACATCATAATATCAATTAAACCATTAAAGTACTTACTTGGATGCCACGTACCTCTTTCTAATAACAAAATACACGCGTTAGTAACTTCAAGGAAAGTAATAAACAAACAATTAAATTAAATAATTGAAAAAGAGATTTGGGACCAAACCCTTAGAAATTAAAACCTTTCACGTCTAGGGCGAAGACAACTTCGAATATGGATAGGTGTTTCTAGATCTAATGAATGCGGAATTTTGTGTGTGAAAAGCAAAGTTTAGAAAAGAAAGAAAGAAAAGAATTCTAATGAAAGAGATGAATGAATGAATAATGAATGAAAAGAATTAATGAATGATTTGTGAATGAAGAGAATGAATGAAGAAGAGAATTGATGATTCTTCGTGAATGAAAACGAAATTTTTAATACGATATTTATAGAGAAAATCATCCAAAAAAAGATAATTTAACAAAATAGAGTCTGAAGATCGCAAAAACACCTTGGCGCCAGCCCTGGCTAGTTGGCGCCAGGCACCAGTGGCTAGCGCCTGGCGCCAATCTTGGTTCCAGGCGCCAAGGCCTGGGGTTGGACGCCAAAGCGGTTTTCAACGCATTTTCGAAAATCTGATAAATTTCCGGTACTGGAAGATAAAATAATATAATTTCTTCGAAAATGCTATTTGATCTTGATTAAAACTCTAAAAAGTCCTAATTGAATTAGGAATGAAAAGAACCTTCTAGAATATTCTAGAAAACTAAAACCATTCCTAATTACATTAGGAATGATAAATTATATTAGGCCCTCCCCTAGATCATTAGGTCGTACTTAAAGCTCAAACCGGGCCCAGTTTAGTAAATTGGCCATAACTTCCTCAATATTCATCGGAATTGGGCTTATAATATATCGTTGGAAAGGTCTTTGCAAACCCCATCCAACTACACCACTATTGGACCCATATCATGGATCAACCAAACTGGATTGGTTGTTTTCTTTAAAATAAAGTTTTCAAAAACAGGGAGAAGAGAAAAGAAATAAAAACTTTCCGCAACACTAAACCTTTCCACACTTTCGTTTCATTCGATTATGATTCGATGTGAAAGGTACTCATCACTGGGTTTGGTTTTGGGGAGACACAAATGGGTGTCTACAGAAGCCCCCACTTTGACTGAGTTTGGAGAAACGGAGTTTGGAGAAACGTAAGTTTCGAAAACGAAAGTCAAAGTACCGATAGGGACGGAGAATAATTCAGAACGTTCTGCGATCCTAAATCACTCTTTTAACGCCGATACCTGCAAAACTAGCATTAGTTAAACAGATAAAAGAGTTAAAAACGCGTATCTTGCACCGTCGAGCACACATCTCTGAAAGTAACCGATTTGTTTTGATGACCTTCTACAAGCTAAAGAATGTCATCCTGCTTGAAAACCGCTACGCCTGTAACTGCTTCCAAATTAGAAGATTGCTTCGCCCGAAACTATCTTCCCCGCTGTGATAATATTCCACGTCCAAGGGAATACCATAAAAAATTATTTCTCTTGAAACAATCCTCAGTTGTTTGTGACAACTCTCCACAATCTAGGGAACGCCACCTTGCTGTTTCGATGTTCACTCGTCTCTGAACAAAGAGCTTCTTCTTGATATGATCTTCTGAATGATATGTCCACGCGTCTCTGAATGAAGAGCTTGATAATAGGATCCCACGCGTCTCTGAGCAAAAGAGCTTGAAAATAGGAGATCTTTGATGATATGTCCACGTGTCTCTGAACAAATTAAAAGAGCTTTGAAAGAAATGTCCACGCGTCTCTGAACAAAAGAGCTTGAAAGAAATGTCCACGCGTCTCTGAACAAAAGAGCTTTGAAAGGAAATGTCCACGCGTCTCTGGAGCAAAGAGCTTTGATGGAAATGTTCACGCGTCTCTGAACAATAGAGCTTTTGAATGATATGCCCACGCGTCTTTGGAGCAAAAGAGCTTCATGGAAATGTTCACGCGTCTTTGTAGACACCCATTTGTGTCTCCCCAAAACCAAACCCAATGATGAGTGCCTTTCACGTCGAATCATAATCGAATGAAACGAAAGTGTGGAAAGGTCTAGTGTTGCGGAAAGTTTTATTTCTTTTCTCTTCTCCCTGTTTTTGAAAACTTTATTTTAAGAAAACAGCCAATCCAGTTTGGTTGGTCCATGATATGGGTCCAATAGTGGTGTAGTTGGATGGGGCTTGCAAAGACCTTTCCAACGATATATTATAAGCCCAATTCCGAAGAATATTGAGAAATTTATGGCCAATTTACTAAACTGGGCCCGGTTTGAGTTTTAAGTACGACCCTATGATCTAGGGGAGGGCCTAATATAATTTATCATTCCTAATGCAATTAGGAATGGTTTTAGTCTTCTAGAAAATTCTAGAAGGTTCTTTTCATTCCTAATTTAATTAGGACTCTTCAGATTTTAATTAGATCAAATAGCATTTTCGATGGGAATTATATTATTTTATCTTCCAGTACAAGAAATTTATCAGATTTTCGAAAACGTGTTAAAAGCCGATTTGGCGTCCAACCCCAGGCCTTGGCGCCTGGAATCGGGATTGGCGCCAGACGCCAGCATTGGCGCCTGGCGCTAGCCACTGGTCCGGCGCCAATTAGCCAGGGCTGGCGCCAAGGTGGTTTTGTGGTCTTCAGACTCTATTTTGATAAATTATCTTTTTTGGATGATTTTTTCTATAAATATCGTATCAAAAACTCCGTTTTCATTCATCAATTCTCTTTATTCTTAAGTTTTAATAAACTCCGTTTTCAAAAGAAACCGATCACGAAGAATCATCAATTCTCTTCTTCATTCTCTTCATTCACAAATCATTCATCAATTCTCTTCATTCATCAAGCTTTCATACTTTAGCATTCCATTCTTTTCTTTTCTTTCTTTGCTTTTTAATACAAAATTCCGCATTCACAAGATTTTGATACACCTAGCCATATTCGAAGTTGCCTTCGCCCTAAACGTGAAAGGTTTAATTTCTGAGGGTTTGGTCTCAAATCTCTATTTCAATTATTTGATTTAATTGTTTGTTTTATTATTTTCCTTGAAGTTACTAACGTGTGTATTTTGTTATTAGAAAGAGGTACGAGGCATCCAAGTAAGTGCTTTAATTGATTAATTGATATTATGATGTAGATATCATGCTTAGATTGTTATTTTGATTCCTAGTATCATATTAGGATGTTTTCCTTAATTTGAAGTTTAGGGTGACAACAATAAATTCCTAGTATCATGTCTAATGTAATTTTAATATTAAGTATGATTAAAAGTACGATGCTTCCTATATTCTTCCTAATATTTATGATTGTTAGTATCATGTTAGGGCTAAAGCTTTGATTTTTATTGTTTAGTGACATGCTAGGGTTTGTTATTAATCTTGTTAGTATCATGCCTAGGATCTTGCTATTTTTATTATGCTTTAATATTAACATGAACATGATTATGATTATAATTGTTATAATCTATGATGATTGTGAATATTATTATTATTATTTTGATAATGATTATTTTATTTATGATTGTTATCGTTTTGATTATGATTATAATTTTATGATGATTATTATTATTATTATCATGATTATTATTATGTTGCTTGATACATTATTATTGTTATTGCTTGATCACCTTTTTATTGCATGTTTAAAGGGAATTGGTATTTGCAATCACGCTTAATAAGATAATTAATAATCTTGTTAGGGTTAATTTTGATTATAATTCAAGTGATCGCCAATAATAGTTTATTTGTGCATTAAATTCAACCAACATAGATTAAACAGGTTTAGGGTTAAACCTATTGATTGTATGTTAATCATAAAGCGCACATGAATACGAGCATAATAAAGTAGAGGCCTATTATTAGGGCAGGTTCAATCTCTTTTAGGTTGGATTTGTACCATCATCCCCGAACCCTTATTTGGTTCATGACCTTATGGAGTTGACGATCTCTTGAATCGTTAAGGGGTGTAACCTTCACCTCGTGAACGGTTTACAAGTTCCTTAAAAACTTGTTGGCGACTCTTTTGCTCTATCTTCTTCCCTTTTGGACGCCACCGTACTTCAGTGTATGATCACAGTGGGGTTCAAGCTAGTGGGATTTTAAAGGCTTGAAATTATTTCCTATAGTTTTTGGCGACTCCACTGGGGAGGATTTCTAATTTAATTCCTGAATTTGTTTCGGCAATGATCTAGAATGAGTGGATGAGACTCGAAAAGTTCTAAGTATTTCATGTGCGTAATTTTGATTAACATTGTGTCATATGCATAAAAAGGTTCTCATTGGAAAGACCATCCATAATGAGTAAAAAACATAGGAGTTTACACGTAGGAAATTTGAGAAATGTCTTTCACAACTAAGACTGAAATAACACCGCGCGAAACTGGATGATTTTATTGAGCACAGAAAGCTGCTGAGGCATGTGGGAAGTAGCGTCAGGGGCCAGAGCTTGGCGCCAAACTTTTAGCCGTAGCGCCAGACGCCAGTATTGGCGCCAGGCGCTACAGTTAAAAGTTGGCGCCAGTCTCTGTTTGCTGGCGCCAATTTCCCCCAAAACCGAGCCAGAAATATGCGTTCTAATTTCGACCGGTTTTTCGTATTGTTTGCTCGATCCTAATTCCTGATTGGATTTTTTCTCACTTTTCTGAAACCCATATGTGTTCTACATATGGACATAGCCCTCTGGGAATTCATGCTCTAACTACCCGATTGAACGCTCCTGGCAACAAAGAGTACATCTGAGAGGTTGAGTTCACCAAACCATGGAAGTGAGTTTTTTTTTTTCCAAAACTCGCGGTGTTCTATCCACACGCGTTAACCCTTCACGGTTAGGCTTCTACGCGGTGCATCTGGACAATTAACCATGGACCCTATTTGACTAAACCATATCCCCAACTTTAGAGAACTAGAGCCATGGTTAGGTTGCGAATTCATTGCATTATGTTGTGCCTACTTGACTAATTGTGCATTATTTGTTGTGCATATATATCCTATGCTCCTCTTAACCGTTTGTTGATTTGTGTTGAGATTATAATTAATGACTTGAAGAACTTTGCCTAATTAATTAATTAATTAATTAATTTGAGTCAATAAAGTTTTTTCTTCTTTTAATCGGAATCAACCTAGTACGACTTTAGGCATACCCCAGTTGACTAATAATACCGAAAACAGTCCCAGACCGAGGCTCCAACATTGGTGCCAAAATCTGAGCTGTAGCGCCACTGTATGGTGTGTAGCGCCATACATTTACTAAAAAGTTTGGCGCCAACCACCATATTGTGACGCCAGTCCTGTCGCTTGGCCGACAGTTCGGATTATTTGTCGAGTCATCACCTAGGGTCTAATTAATCAGTTTACTAATTAATTCGGTTAATTTTCGCTGTCAATAACACCTTGTCAAGTCATTAATCAAGTCTTGGTTACATAGTCTAGCCACATGGTCATGATACGAGTCTTAACGCACCCTTTACACTCACTAGTCTTAGCACACACTTTGAGTACACATCACCATGACCATGTCGTAGGTCCATACATGAGTCGGTCTTTCCGTCATTTGAGTTGGGGGGTACATTCTATTCCTAATTCTTCATATCTCTCCATCTAAATCTTTCTTCACATTCTTCCATCTTTTTTCACCTCCTCCATCCATTGCATGTTGAATAAAGTTTGAGTCAAATAATTAACAATAAGTATCCCCAAATTCCTTTTCCACAATACTTGGTCGAGGAGGGAAGGGCGATTAATCAAGGACAATCTCTTTGTTCAAGTCTTACTTTTTGAAAAACCGATTCGTCAAAAGAGGAAGGCTAAAAAGATAATGGCAACTCAAGAAGAAGTCAATGAGCTTAGGAACCAATTGGTTACCATGTCTGAAAGACTGAAGCTCCTCACACTTAAGGTCGATGATCCCGTAAAGCAACAACGGATGGATCTCATGCAAGAGAGTCTAAGCAAGCTATCTAGTGACTATAAATTTCAATGCATGAGTTTGCAAGGGGTCTCGCTGGACAAGGAACTTCTTCCGCATAAGTTCAACGCCACTGACATCCCCAAATTCAAGGCAACAGATAACCCTTACTTCCATCTAAGAGCTTTTGAAATAATGAGCATTAAGGGTATTGATAAGAAGGTTTTCCCCTCTCTGTTCCCACTATCTCTTGAGACCATTTGCCAACAATGGTTCTTCTCCCTTGACAAGGAGAAAACCTCTACCTGGGAATTGATAGTGAACGCTTTTGTCGGTAGGTACAAGTGTAATACCCAAGTTGAAACCGACCATAGACAGCTTGAGATGCTAAGACAAAAAGAGAATGAAGGCTTTACTTCTTTCTTTAATAAATGGAGGGAAACTTCCTCTAAGATGATTGAGGTCCCCACCGAAAAGGAGTCTGTGAGGATGTTTATCAAGAATCTCTAAGAGAAGTATTCGAAGCATTTAAAATATCAACATAACTTGAATACTTTCAAGGCCGTTTATGACATCGGAATTGAAATCGAAGATGACCTCGCAAAGCAAAAAGCTACTAACAATAGCAACCACGGTGGCTGGAAAGGAAAGAAGAGCGACAATCCTTCTTCTTCCGAAAGCGCCGACTCCAGTAATAATGTTAGTACCTTTGACCATAATGATGTCTTAGCCATGGACAATCAAGGATCTAAAAGGAAACCCAGGCAAGAGTTCACAACCATTGGAATGACCTACGATGCTGCTTTCGATCGTCTTTATGATCGAGGATTAATCAAAACTATTGGCCCTACCGAGGATCCAACACCAGAAAATCGATCTTCGAGATGGAATCCAAATTCCTATTGCAAGTACCATCGAGGAAACGGTCATACCACGGATGAATGCTACATGTTTCAAAATCTCATTCAAGACCTCATAGAAGCAAACAAGGTCCCATTGCCTCTAGTTAGCGAGAAGACTGGGTGATGATGAAGCGAATGACACAAGACAAGAGGCGAGCTGCAACGACAAGATTTCATGGCCTCTTTTTTCTATTTCTTTTTCATTTTTTTTTCCTTTCCCCAATAAAGTCTAGCATAGGCACCTTTCTTTTCCCTTAGATTAATTTTTGTAGATTCTTTATTTATTTTCCTTTAATAAAATGAGCATTTATTTCCTTGCATATGATCATCTCATTACATTGCATTCAAAAAAACAAAAAAAAAAAAAAAAAAAAAAAAAAAAAAAGAAGAAAACAAAAAAAAAAAAAAATCCATGTCAAACTAAGCACAAGGTATACCAATGATTTGAGGCAACCCTTGTAGCCGCATCATATCTCCTTTCGCCCTTCAATTATATAATCCTTTCTTCATAAGACACTTTGAGCCTCGTCTAACGATAGACCTTTCTTTTTTCAACCTACTTCTACCTAACCTTGGGATAGGATGGTGTGCAAATTATGCAATTCTAAAGAAAGCTTGAGCAAATTCAAAAGAAAGCAATAGCAAAAAATAAGCAATAACAAAAAACAATAAAAGTGTACAAAAGGGTAAGTGTTCCAATGTCTTTGATAGGAAAGTATCTTCGATAAGAACACGTCTCAGATTGCGTCTCTTATCGAGTGCTCGGTATCGTGCCTGAGAAACATGAATGCCAAGTGAGTGATAGACCGCATGATCGGGATTGCCCACACTTATAAAAATAAAATAAATGCTAAAGCAAAAAGAGCTAAAAAAAAGAGTAGAAAACCTCAAGCATGAAAATACAAAGATTCAAAAACGAGATTGCACACTGTAGGGAATAATTTCAAGCCTTTAAAATCCCACTAGCTTGAACCCCATTGTGATCATACACTAAAGTACGGTGGCGTCCAAAAGGGAAGAAGATAGAGCAAAAGAGTCGCCAACAAGTTTTTAAGGAACTTGTAAACCATTCATAGGATGAAGGTTACACCCCTTAACGATCCAAGAGATCGTCAACTCCATAAGGTCATGAACCAAATAAGGGTTCGAGGATGATGGTACAAATCCAACCTAAAAGAGATTGAACCTGCCCTAATAATAGGCCTCTACTTTATTCTGCTCGTATTCATGTGCGCTTTCTGATTAACATGCAATCAATAGGATTAACCCTAAATCTATTTAATCTATGTTGGTTGAACATTAATGCACAAACAAATCTATTATTGGCGATCACTTGAAATTATAATCACAATTAACCCTAACAAGATTATCAATTATCTTATTAAGCGTGGTTGCAAGTACCAAGTTCCCTTTAATCATGCATAAAAAGGTGTGATCAAGCAATAAATAAATAAATCATCAAGCAACATAATAAATAATCATCATCATTAAAATAAATTATAATTGAAATAATCATGATAATAATCATAAAAGAAAATAATCATCATATTAATAATAATTGAAATAATTATCATAAATAAAATAATCATCAAAATAATAATAAATTATAACAATTACAATCATAATCATGTTCATGTTAATATTAAAGCATAATAAAAATAGCAAGATCCTAGGCATGATACTAACAAGATTAATAACAAACCCTAGCATGTCACTAAGCAATAAAAATCAAATCTTTAACCCTAACATGATACTAACATGAATAAATATTAGGAAGAGAATAGGAAGCATCGCAGGAATCATATTTAATATTAAAGTTACCCTAGACATGATACTAGGAATATCATAATAACGATATAAACATGATTTCTACATCATAATATCAATTAAACCAATTAAAGAACTTACTTGGATGCCTCGTACCTCTTTCTAATAACAAAATACACGCGTTAGTAACTTCAAGGAAAAATAATAAATAAAACAATTAAATTAAATAATTGAAAGAGAGATTTGGGACCAAACCCTCAGAAATTAAAACCTTTCACGTCTAGGGCGAAGGCAACTTCGAATATAGCTAGGTGTATCAAAGTCTAATGAATGCGGAATTTTGTGTTAAAAAGCAAAGAAAGAAAAGAAAAGAACGGAATGCTAAAGAATGAAAGCTTGATGAATGAAGAGAATTAATGAATGATTTGTGAATGAAGAGAATGAATGAAGAAAGTTGATGATTGAAAACGGAGTTTATTATAGCTAAGTTGATGAAAGCTTGATGAATGAAGAGAATTAATGAATGATTTGTGAATGAAGAGAATGAATGAAGAGAATTGGTGAATCTTGGTGAATGAAACCGGAGTTTTTGATACGATATTTATAGAGAAAATCATTCAAAAAAGATAATTTATCAAAACAGAGTCTGAAGACCACAAAAACACATTGGCGCCAGGACAAGTGGCTAGCGCCAGGCGCCAATGCTGGCGTCTGGCGCTAATCTTGATTTCAAGTGCCAAGGCCTGGGGTTGGACGCCAAACCGGCTTTTAACGCGTTTTCGAAAATCTGATAATTTTACCGTACTGGAAGATAAAATTATATAATTTCAATCGAAAATGCTATTTGATCTGATTAAAATTCTGAAGAGTCCTAATTGAATTAAGAATGATAAGACCTTCTAGAATGTTCTGGAAGACTAAAACCATTCCTAATTGCATTAGGAATGATAAATTATATTAGGCCCTCCCCTAGATCATAGGGCCGTACTTAAAACTCAAACCAGGCCCAGTTTAGTAAATTGGCCATAAATTCCTCAATATTCATCGGAATCGGGCTTATAATATATCGTTGGAAAGGTCTTTGCAAGCCCAATCCAATTACACCACTACTGGACCCATATTATGGACCAACCAAACTGGATTGGCTGTTTTCTTAAAAATAAAGTTTTCAAAAACAGGGAGAAGAGAAAAGAAATAAAACTTTCCGCAACACTAGACCTTTCCACACTTTCGTTTCATTCGATTATGATTCGACGTGAAAGGAACTCATCACCGGGTTTGGTTTTGGGGAGACACAAATGGGTGTCTACAAAAGCCCCCACTTTGACTGAGTTTGGAGAAACGCAAGTTTCGAAAACGAAAGTCAAAGTAGCGATAGGGACGGAGAATGATTAAGAACGTTCTGCGATCCTAAATCAATCTTATAACGCCGATACCTGCAAAACAAGAATTAGTTAAACAGATAAAAGAGTTAAGAAACGCGTATCTTGCACCGTCGAGCACACGTCTCTGAAAGTAACCGATTTGCTGCTGCTGTTGTTTTGATGACCTCCTACAAGCTAGAGAATGCCATCCCGCTTGAAAACCGCTACGCCTTGTAACTGCTTCCAAATTAGAAGATTGCTTCGCCTGAAACTATCCTCCCCGCAATGATAATATTCCACGTCCAAGGGAATATCATCGAAAATTATTTCTCTTGAAATAATTCTCATCCGCATTATGATCATCTTCCATGCCTCAGGAACTATGATCGAAGACAATTTTGCCCTGAAATCACTTTCAGTTGTCCATGACAACTTTCCGCCGAAGATATCTTCTCTTGAAGTCATCCTCATTTGATGCGATAATTTCCTAAAGGAAAATACCGAAGATCCACACCTGTCGATCTTTAAAAGTTCGCTTGAACCTTGCTTTTGCTATGCCTGTACGTCGGCGCTCTTTTACTTTGAACCTGTATGTCGGTGCCCTTTGCTCTTGAACCTGTATGTCGGTGCCCTTTGCAAATGAGCCAATGCTTAGGCGCTTTAAGCTAAGTGAGACGATCTTTTCATCAGGTCGATCACTTTACGTAATCAAGCCGATTACTTAATCATGTCAAATTGCTTAGAGGGGCTAATTGGCGTACCAAGGAACCCAAAATATATTGCATAAAGCTAGCACAACCTCATCAGGTGGCTTGCTGCTTTGGCGTCGCTGAAAAACCATTAGCGCCAGCATAAAGGCATTAGCGCCAGGCGCTGGCCTTGGCGTCAGGCGCCAAGCACAGAAAGTGACGCCAATGCTTAGGGACTGGCGCCAGCACGGATTCTTCTTTATATTCAATTTTCCGTTTTATTTCTTGCTCTGTTCGTCGCGATTTTGCTCGAAAAAAGTCCGAAAACTTCAATTGCTTGGTTCTTGCTCGTTTTTCAACCGAATTCGCTCAAAATTTGTTGCAAATCAAAGCTCTTTTCATCTATATTCCCGATCTATGTAAGTTTTCCTCCAACTCACACCGGTTTTTATGAATTATTGGCATTTTTATTCACGAATTTTATGAAAATTCGAAACTTATAATGCTCAATTCGCTTTGTTTATCAAGTTTGATGCCATGAAATTGCTTGTTTATTGTTTGTATATTGCCTTAGGAGTAATTTGAGACTTGTTTGACTCAATTTGATGAAGAAACGAGCAATCTGCCATTGTTGGACCTCTTAAGGTCGTGAAGAACAATGTGGCATGTCCTTGATGTTTTTGCTTGCAATTCTTGTTCAATTTGTCACAATAATCACTATAATGTTGCAAGAAATTGTTTGATTGCTTGAAAAAATGCTATCATGCTCAATTCGAATTGTGCTCTGTTTTAGTACTACGTACTCTGTTTTTTTTTTTTTTTTGCGAACATAGCATCATGCGGCTAGGCAAACCTTTAGATACTATAGAACCTTAATTTATGATGACTTTGCACAATGTAGCATGGCTAGACAAAGAGGCTCGGGTTCACGGTCCCGAAACACTAGACGGGAGCATGAGTCCGTGGAGGACGACACTACACCGTCCACTTCGCTTGGTCAGTTCCCGGAGTGGGATGAGCAGACCTTGTTATTTGCCCCTGTCCACCACATTTCAGAGAGGGTGAGACAGGGAACCGAGCCTGGGAGGACGCGGCATCACGGCTCTGGCTGTGATGGTCTAGGCGATTTGTATGGGATGTATATCGCCAGAGATCGAGAGACGAGACTCCTATGGGAGTCTTGCGGACTGGTTGCCTTGTTCGAGACCTCCGAGGCTATGGTCGCCTCCAGCGGGGGTCACCACGTAGTACGCGCTCTAGTGGAGTTCTTCTAGGACACCACCAACACCTTCCATTTTCCCTGGGGTGAGATGATGGTCACTCCTACAGACTTCAGTCTCATCACAGGACTGGAGTTTTCTTCTGTGTCGCTGCCGTTCGACGGCAGTATCGACGTCTTTTCAGCGCAGGTCGAGGAGCTGTTGGGGCCGATTGCTGTTCGGGCCCGAGCTGAGGTCGAGACGACTCAGTTCAGTGCTAGGGGGATTCGCCGCTCGACGCTGGCAGCGACTCTTGATGACGATGCGACCACCCGAGAGCAGCGGGTGCGCATCTTTGTACTGATGTTGTCAGGGACATTCTCCCCTGACAGGGGTAGTAGGGCATTGCTTTACTACCTCCCTGCTGTTCGCGATCTCCGGCGGATCGGGACTTATGATTGGGCCAGCTTGGCCTACACTGACTTTGTTCGCGCACTGAGGGACTCGTGTCGCCACCGGTCCTTTAGGACGAACATTGCTTTGTCTGCTTTCTGGAAGGTCGTAGAGGTAAACATTATTCCCTATAAAGTTTAGCCCTATATGTTAGTTAACATTTACTCACGCGTTTAACTCCTTGTAGATCTGGTTCTACGAGTACTTTTCTTCCATTGCGCCGGCGAGACCATCGCCGATGGGGTATCCGGTGAGCGCCTCTTGGGGCGGCCACCATGTGGACCTGTCTACTGCACGTGTCCGGAGCCGGATCATCTCGGTACGACTTTTAGTGTTTATCTTGCTCTTCTGTGATGTTTTGGACATGTTCTTACCCAATTGGTATTTTTATAGGGACCTGAGGTAGTATACCGACCATGGGGTGGTTGGACAATCCCTGGATTAGCCAATCAGTACTCTGCTGAGCGCCGCTACTTTCTGGGGACCTACGGAGCGGTTGTATACTTAGGAGAGAGAATTGCTAGACAACACTCTTCCGATGGTTTTGTTGTTCCTGCTCCTCCACCACGACACATGTTCGACGAGAGAGAGTTGCCGAGCATGGCTGAGGAGTCTGGTTCCCTCTGGCGGTCCCATGTGATCCTTGGGCGGAGTTATACTGAGGAGCTACTTCCTTTGTTGGCTCCAGCCCCTGTACCGGCCGAGGATGTGAGGGTAAGATCTTTAACTTTTGTTTTTCGCTGAGTAGCCCCCAAGTAATACTTTACTGATTTCTTTCTGTTTTATCAGGATGGTCCCACTGAGTTTGTGCCACCCCGTATGTCCATCCACTACCAGGGGACATATGGGCCGATCGAGGAGATGATTTCTCCGGCTCCTGAGGGCGAGCGCTTCGTGGAGCGGTCGATTCCTCGTCACCAGACTAGTGTAAGTCTAGCTTTACTTCAAAATCTTGTATTCGGTTATCATGCACTTTTACTGATTAACTTTTCTTGATAGTTCCCACGCGAGGTGGTTTCGGCTATGGCACGATGTATAGTTGCCTTTCGGAGCCAACTCGTTCGGATGAGGAACGCAGCTACCTGTCGTCGAGACGACGCTGTTCGAGAGGTAACTTTTCTTCACTTATTATTTCTGCATTATGGCTTCAGTTTTACCTTGTTTCTGATTTAATTCTTTTTGCAGGGTCAGCCGATCGCTTCTCACACCCGTATGAGGCCTGAGGGGCGGAGAGATCCGGCGAGGTCTAGCTCAAGACGTCGTCGCACTTCGTCTAGAGGTAGAGGTGGTCGTTCTGAGGCTGCACGAGCCGATGTTGCTGAGGGCTCAGGGTCTTCTTCTGAGGGTGCTCTTGCTGCACCGGTAAGAGAGGCTACTTCGGCTTTCAGAGGTGGTAGAATGTACGAGGTTGACTCGTCATCGCAGCAGCCTCCGCGGTCTCAGCCTCAGATCGATTTTGGCTGGAGCGGTCCTGTTTTGAGTTTCCCTTCTCCTACGGAGGCTGGAGCTGGTGCTGAGGCCGGAGCTGGTGGAGAGGTGACTCCTCGGACGGCGCAGTAGTTTGCTTCTGTATATGTATTTTATTTTGACTTTTTATAGAACTTTGCCTTTGACTCATTATTTAGACACTTTGTACTTTATGTTATTGTAAATTCTTTATTATTTATTATTATGTTAGTGTATGTTAGTGTGTGCAGTGTGATAACAATTTTGCGCAAAAATTCCGTCATTTTTATTATTGATGGAGGGTATTATCCGACTCTCTCGCCCAAAAAGAAAATAAAAAAGAAAAAAATAAAATGGAGGAAAAAAGTTGATATTTGAGAATTAATATAATTCAAAAAGAAATAAAAATAAAATTAACTAAAAATAATTGTTATATTTAATTAATTAATTAAAAAAAGGATAGAAAAATATTTAGAAAAAATAAAACGGGGCCATAAAGTCATTAAACCGACTCCGGTTTTAATATCAAAACGCAAGCGAGCACGCGCGACCTCTTCTGATTTGGCGCCAGCTGGCGCCAGCCTGTGGCGCGTGGCGCCAGGTGCTACACCTAGCGTGTGGCGCCAAAGGCTGATGGGTGACGCCAATTCCCGGTGAGTGACGCCAATTGACGCTGACTCCGTATTCCAGCCAGATTGAAATTCCTCGCAATTTTGTGCATAAATAGCCCCCTGCTCAGCCGATTCTTCTCATAATTTCATTGAAAAATATTCTTCTCTTTAGAAAAAATAATAATAATCATCATTTCTTTAGCCACTAAAACCTTCACCCAATATTCTCATGAATGGTGTCGATCTCTTAATGCTAAAGAAAGAAAAGAATTGGATTTATTTCACTTGGGGGGAATTTATGGCATTAAAGGGGTAGATCTAGACATAGATTTCATACATACTGCTTTAGAATATTGGAATATTGAAACACATTGTTTTAGAACAGGGTATGATGAAATTAGCCCTTTGCCAGAGGAATTTGGTGCTATTTTAGGCTTCCCTGCAATAGACCTGGTAGTAATCCCTAGAGTAGATGCATATTACTATAAGGATTTTGAGCGACATATCTCAAGAAGAGACTATGAGTAAATTCACTTATTTAGGCTTGCTCCAAAATATTCCTTCCGGGGATCTTCGTCCTCCCTATGAGTATCCCATATCTCAAGAAGTAGATAGATTTGACACTTACTGGAGCGCTAGACCTTTATGGGAAGTGATTACCCAAAAGGTTCCCCCTTCTTTACCTAATGATGTAAAGAAGTGGTTGTTGAAGAAATCTTCAATTGATCAAGGTAGAACTGATGTGAAGAATCGTCTTGGTGACAGGGTAATACCGGCCAAGGAACGCTTAGGTGCAAGAATTGAGTTCAAAACACCTACAATGCCTAAGAAAAAGAATACTACCAAAGACAAGGGAAAAAGGAAAGCCACAGACAAAAAGATTTGGGTGGAAAAGAAGCATGGGGTGCTAGCTGAGGGAGAAACAATCTATTCTAAAATTGAATGTAGGTCCTCTAAAGGATGCCTACTAGCTAAAGTAATGGATGAAGAGGAAGAGACGGAAAAGAATTGGAAAAGAGTAAAGAAGGAAAAGAAAGACTAGAACATTGCTTAGCTTTAGATTTATTAGATTTGTTAATTTTTATTTAAAGTTAATTTATTTCAGCCTTATTTGAATTCCATTAACAATGTTATTTTATTTCATTAATGAAATTTCAGCTTTCAATTAAATTGTCACTTTAAATTTATTTTATTAAAGCAATGAAAAACCGAAAAAAATTAATTTTCCAGAAACTCTTCGAGTACGGAAGTCGAAAAATTTCCGAAAAACACCGAAATTCGCCCAGATTTTAATGCCAAGCTGGCGCCGGAAATTGCAGATTGGCGCTAGCTTTTGAGGTCTAGCGTCAGGCACCAATATCATCGGCTGGCGCTAATAACCTATTGCTGGCGCCAGGCTCTGTTCTGCGACGCCAGTAGCTTTTCCGACTTTTTGTTGACTTCTAGTTGATTCTCGAACGCGGGGATGTCGAATAATAAAGTGGTGCACCCGTAATGGGTTGCCAACGTATCCTTTCCTAGGCCGAACGTAGCTCTCTTGAGTGTCTTACTCAAGTAATTATGGGTAGTATTTTTTAAGTTGGTCAAGATTGGTCATGTTTGAGAATTCATTGTCATCCATATCAGTTAGTTTAGCTGCCCCACCTGACAGGATTGTTTTGACAATGTAGGGGCCAGACCAATTAGGTCTAAACTTTCCCCTTGGATCTAAAACATTTTTTCTTAACGCTTTTAATACCAAATCTCCTACTTTGATATTTCTTGTCTTGACCTTCTTATTAAAATGTCTAGCCATACGAGTTTGATAGCACTGAGTGTGATGTAGAGCTTCTAGTCGTTTTTCGTCGAGTAGGATCAATTCTTCATATCGTGCCCTAGTCCATTCGACTTCATCGAGTTTACTCTCTAGCGCAATACGTAGAGATGGTATTTCTAGTTCGACAGGTTGTACGACATCCATTCCATATACCAAAGAAAATGGTGTATTTCCTGTTGACGTACGGATTGACGTGCGATAACCCCACAATGCAAAGTGAAGCTTGTCAGGCCAATCCGTATAATTTTCTATCATTTTCTCGATGATAGTCTTTAAATTCTTATTAGCTGCCTCGACTGCTCCGTTTGCTTGAGGTCTATAAGGGGACGAATGATGATGTTGGATACCATATTTATGTAACAGATCTTCACATTCGGCTTGAAAGTGAGTTTCATTGTCACTTATCATTTCATGTGGGACTCCATATCGACAAATGATATTTCTCTCGATAAAGAGTGCTACATGTTTTGCAGTAAGTTTAGCATATGATTGCGCTTCAACCCACTTTGTAAAGTAATCAATTGCCACTAGAATAAATTCATGGCCTCCTGTCCCTGGAGGAGTGATCTTGCCAATTATGTCAATTCCCCATGTAGAGAATGGCCAAGGTGATGTGTAGGTGTAGAGCAAAGATGGAGGAACGTGTTGTAAATTGGCATAAATTTGACACTTAGGGCATCTTTTCACATATTGATGGCAGTCCCTATTCATGGTAGTCCAATAATACCCTTCTCGCATTATTTTCTAGACTAACATTTTGCCATTTACATGAGTTCCACAGATTCCTTCGTGAACCATTCTCATTATTCTTTGTGCATCCACCTTCCCTACACATAGGAGAGCTCGACCTTTAGGTACCCTTTTATGTAGCTCGTTGTCTATGAGTACATATTGAGAAGCCAAAAGTCTCAAGGCTCGTTTCGCTCTTTTGTCAGCAGGAGGAGGGTATTCTCCATTGGTGACATAGTTGAGAATGTCTGTGTACCATGGTTCTTCTTCTTGTTCTTCATCTTCGTCTTGGACTGGGTCGTTGTCTTCTATAGCCTGTATATACGCTGGTTTGTGCCTTTTTTCAATAGTTAGAGGCATTTGCTCGATATCTGTGGGAATCCTAACCATTGAGGCTAATCTTGCCAAGGCAACAGCAAATTGGTTTTCTTCTCTAGGTAGATATGTATATTACACCTTCTCTAACTGATCGGTAAGAGTTTCAAGATAGGTTTGATAAGGGGCTAGGCTTTCGCTCCTTACTTTCCACCTTTTAGATATTTGAATGATAATTAAAGAGGAATCTCCGAATATCCTTAACTTCTTTACTCCCAATGCCAGAGCTGTTTCAAGGCCTACCACACATGCTTCATATTCAGCAGCATTGTTGGTAACGTCGAAATCGAGCTTTATTGAGATTGGGACGTGTTCTTCCTTAGGTGATACTAGTAGCACTCCGACACCACATCCCTTTTGGTTTGAGGCTCCGTCGAAATACAAGGTCCAAGTATCATCTTCGGTGACCATCAAATCTTCATCTGGAAATTCATTGTCCTGTATTGGTGTCGAGTCTTCTATTGGAAAATCTGCCGGAAAATCTAACACCACAGATCCTTTAATAGCTTTTTGTGGCATAAACCGCACATCGAACTGGGCTAAGTTGACTATCCATCTTGAAATACGTCCATTGAGCGTTGATTTCTCGAACAAGTATTTGAGTGGATCCAATCGGGATACCACAAAAATGGTATGCACCAACATGTAATGTCTCAACTTAGTTGTGGCCCACACCAAAGCGAGACACAATTTCTCGAGTGGTGTATAGCGTGTTTCGTATTCGAGCATCTTCTTACTTAAGTAATAGATTGCATTCTCTTTGTTTTCTACCTCTTGTGCTAACATGGCTCCCATTGTCTTTTTGGTAACCGTCAAGTATAACCTAAGAGGTATTCCAGGAAGTGTTGGTGCTAATACAGGAGAATTTGCGAGATAGGCTTTGATCCGGTCAAAGGCTTTTTGACACTCATCATCCCACACTACAGGTACGTTCTTCTTGAGCTTTTTGAAAATTGGTTCACATATCGTTGTCAGTTTTGATATGAACCTACTTATGTATTGCAACCGGCCAATGAATCCTCGAATCTATTTCTCGGTCTTGGGCGGTGGCATTGACATGATTGCTTTAATCTTGGTTGGATCTATCTCTATTCCTCTAGAGCTTATGACGTACCCCAAGAGCTTGCCTGAGATGACTCCAAAAGCACATTTTGATGGATTCAACCTCATATTGTATTTTCTTAACCTTTCGAAAAATTTCCTTAAGGCTACTTGATGGCCCAGACGGTCCTTTGATTTCACAATCATGTCGTCGACATATACTTCAACTTCTTTGTGCATCATGTCATGGAGAAGGCAGTTGCTGCACGTTGGTAAGTATCACCGGCGTTTTTCAACCCAAAGGGCATTACCGTGTAACAGTAAGTGCCCCATGGTGTAATGAAGGTTGTTTTCTCCACGTCTTCTTCCGCCATGAGAATCTGATTGTACCCTGCGTATCCGTCCATGAATGAGAGAAGCGCGTGATTTGATGTGTTGTCTACTAGAATATCGATGTGTGGCAAAGGGAAGTCGTCCTTTGGACTTGCCTTATTTAGATCTCGATAGTCGACACACATCCTTACCCTTCCGTCTTTCTTTGGAACTGGGACGACGTTGGCGACCCATTCGGGGTATTTGGATACCTTGATGAAACCTGCAGTTATTTGTTTTTGAACTTCTTCTTTTATCTTAAGTGTTACGTCGGGTTTCATTTGATGCAACTTTTGTTTTACAGGTTTCATTCCTGGGATTAATGGTATAGTGTGTTGAGCTATTTCTCTGTTAATGCCTGACATATCTTCATATGACCAAGCAAATACATCGATAAATTCTTTAAGCAAGTTAATTAAATCGGTTCTTTCTTGTTTATTCAATGTTAGTCCGATTTTAACTTCTCTTTTAAGAGTTGAATCATTTGAAATGTCAACTGTTTCAGTCTCTTCAATTATCGGTGTTTTCTTTTCGAGTGTTTCCATTGCTTTAATAAATTCTTTATCTTTTTCATCGTTAGCTAAGCAATGTTTGTCATCTTGGGTTAGGGAAGAACACGAGAAGTAAGAAGAATGAGCGATATTATTATACTCTGAGATCATTACATCAAAGAGTGATATGTCCTCAGGGACTTGATCACTAACTATCCTAGGAGAAGATATAGGAAGGGGAGGCATTATAGCTAAAGACCTAGAAGGTTCTACGGGGAAAGACTCTGACTTAGACTCTGACTCTGATGATTCTTCAAACATCGGCCCTTGCCCTGTCGTGATTGATATCTTCCTTCCACTCGGAGTAGTTACCTTGATAGTCTTGCGCCACCCTTGCAGCGATCCTTCGGCTGGAGTAATTAGCTTTGAGGGGTCGAAGTTTTCGCTTTGTAGGACCGTTTGAATGAGTGAAGAGTTGTCTTCCTCATAAACTGACTCATTCTTTTCTCGCCCAAACAGTAATCCCATGACGTTAAAGTTAAAGCATGGGGGTGCTTTCTCCTTATGGACGGGAGTTGGGATTTCGTTAGTGAAGTAGCAATCCAAGAAAATCTTGAATCCTGATTGTCGTATGCCATTTACAACAAATGGTTCGGGAAATTCATGGCATGGATAGTCCTCTCCTTCTTTTATAAATTGACCATTAAGTGTAAGAGGGTACTGATCCATTGGAATTGCTTTCTTTTGAATGCGAGAATCCCTACGTGCTTTCAATTTGTCCTGGGCTCGCTTGAGATCTTTCCAAGTCGGTTCGAAACCAAGTCCGAAAGTATCTAGTTTAGGGAGGCCAGGTGACTCTATCGATTTTGCTATCCCCTTCTTCTTTCCTAAAGTCATCCCAGGGAAGTGTCCTTGTTTCTTCAGCATAGTGTTGATAATTATGTTGGAATGGGGGTCGTGGCAAAGAGATGTCCTTTCATCCTCTTGGATTAAGGAGACTTCTTCGTTAAAGCCCCATAGGTCTTCATCATCTTCATCGTGCTCCACGTTGATGATTGGATTCTCTATTGATTTGATCCTCATTGGCGAAGCATCAATAGTGATGGGGATTCCTCCAACTATGGCTTTCACTTGTTGGTGGAGAGATGAAGGGACGACCTTTAGATCATGGAGCCAAGGGCGTCCTAACAACAGATTGAATGAAGCTTTGATGTCTACCACTTGAAAAGTAGTAGCATGTTCTATTACTCCTGCCGTCACATTTAGGGTTATTTTGCCAAGAGCTTGACATCGAGTATTATCGTAAGCTCTTATTCCTTGTGTGGACGGAGTTAAATCCTCATCTTTTATGCCAAGCATCCTTGCAGTCCTAAGTGGACAGACATTAATAGCCGATCCATTGTCTACAAGAGTCATAGGAACATTCATCCTTTTGCAGACTACCGTGAGGTTTAATGCCTTATAATGTTTATCACCTTCCGGGGGTAAATCTTTATCAGAGAAAGTGATTAGGTTAATCGGACTAGGGAGGTCACTCGTGAGGAAGTTAGCTAGTCCCTCAGGAGTGGTGTCAGAATCTATCCCGATTTTATCCAAGGCATTCATCACGGCCAACCTATGTTCTCGAGATGTTGCCAGAAGCTTCCATACGTTCATCTCAACTTTTTACTTCTTGAATTGTTTGACGATGTCATTGTCTTCGATGATAGGTATGGGAACTTGTTGTACAGTAGGCATAGGTTGTGTTGAAACGGGAGGTTGCATCCTTCCGGATCTTGTGAGGACGTCTATTGATGAATCTTCTTCAGCCCAAATGTCGTCCGTGGTGTATGATACAGAAAGTGAAGGTCCCACTATGTCTTTTAGATAGACATCTTCTTCATCACTGTCCCATACTCCATTAACATTTATGTCCTCTTCTTGTTGAACTTGGACTAATTCCTTTCTATCAATCATTTTCTGCACCAAATCCTTGAACTTGAAGCAGTTTTCTAGAGTGTGTCCTTCTGACTGATGGTATTGACAGTAATATCTATCCGTCCTTTTTAATTATTCAAATGGTCTCGGTTCGAGAGGTTTGACCTTGCCACTCTCGGAGAGCATTTCAAACATCTGTGCATACGGGATCCCAATTGGAGTATAAACTCTATTGTTCTTTTTGGGTCTTTCAGTGACCTGTAAGGGAAAGTGTTTTGTCTCATAAGTCGTCTTCACTGGTGTGAATTCTCTCTTAGGTTCTTCATCATATTCCTTATGAAGTTCATTCAAAATTTTGAGAGTTTCACGTAACAGTTGCGATGTCTCTCTCAGATACAATGCGAGCACTCGTATCTCTACCTCATTCGCTGGTTCTAGAAGATTATCTTTGACATCGAAAAAGGTCTCTTCTTTTTCCTCTTCGACATTGGTTGCTTTGACAGGCGTAATGAGAGATGAGGGGTCAACTTCGCTTTCTTTATCGGAGATAGCCAATGTGTGAGCTAGAGGTGCATTGTCAATACTCGGTTTCTTGCTGGCAGGGGGCAACGGCAACTTGTTACTGTCAATTAGGTCTTGGATAGCTTCCTTAAGCTTCCAACAGCTTTCAGTAGAATGGCCCCTACCTTGATGATATTTGCAATGTGCATTGGGGTTCCAATTAGGAGACCTCTTCTCGACTGGTGGATCTCCAAATGGTCCAATGGGAGTTATAAGACCTTTTGCATTTAGTCGATCAAACGCGGTGTCATAACTCATGCCGATAGGAGTGAAGTTTCTCCTAAACGGTTTCTTTTGTCCTTGATTGTTCATGGCAAGGACTTCTCCTAGATTAAAGGCGCTAACATTATTTGAGTGGGCAGTTTTGGAAGAAGAAGGATTATCGCTCTTCTTTCCTTTCCAGCCACTGTTGGAGTTATTGTTGGCAGCTTTGGATTTAGCCAAGTCATCTTCAATATTAATCCCAATATCATAAACAGCCTTAAAGGTATGAAGGTTATTTTGATATTTAAGATGTTTTGAATATTTTTCTTGGAGGTTTTTAATAAACAGTCTCACGGACTCTTTTTCACTTGGTACCTCAATCATTTTAGCTGAGGTTTCTCTCCACTTGTTAAAGAAAGATGTGAAGCCTTCATTCTCCTTCTGTTTAAGGATTTCAAGTTCTCTATGGTCAGTTTCGACTTGAACGTTGCACTTGTACCTATCAACGAAAGCGTTTGCTACGGATTCCCAGGTAGAGGTCTTTTCCTTTTCAAGAGAAAAGAACCATTGTTGGCAAACGGTCTCGAGAGATAGCGAGAACAGAGAAGGGAAGACTTTCTTATCGATACCCTTGATACTCATTATTGTTTCAAACGCTCTTAGATGGATGTATAGGTTGTCGATTGCCCTAAACTTTGGGATGTCGTTGGCACTGAACTTCTGCGGAAGAAGATCTTTATCCACCGAGACCCCTTGGGATGTGAGTTCTTGAAACTTGTAGTCGCTGGACAACTTGCTTAGGCTTTCTTGCAAGAGGTCCATTTGTTGTTGCTTCGCGGGATCCTCGATCTTAAGTGCGAGAAGCTTTAGTGTCTCAGTTACAGTAGCCAGTTGGTTCTTGAGATCCTTGACTTCTTCCTGAGTTGCCATTATGACTCTTGCTTTCCTCTTGCGGGCTATAGGTTTGTCGAAAAGTTGGACTTGTACGAAAAGATTATCTTTGATTAATCGTCCTTCTTTTCTTGACCACGCGCTGTAAATTAAGCCAATTTGCGTTTTAATTACTTGACTCGAATCAATTTGACTTTATGGTTTTTTTATTTATTTTTTTTAAAAAAAAGAAAAAAGTATGCATATTTTTAGGGAGCAATAATGTATATGTGTTTAGGGAACTTAAGTATTATTATTTATTGGAGGAATAATATCTGACTTACCCCCCTAAAAAAAAGGACGAAAAATGACGCGCACACACAAGACTCTTTTAATCATGGTCAAAAAATGTGTATTGGTGTGTGTATTGGTGTGTGTATTGAGTGAAAGTGACATGCTTGGACTCTTGTGTAAGACCATGGGACTTAGTGCCTAAACTCGAATATTTAAATTAAGCATTGTAACAGCAAAATTAGTCGAGTTAAACAGAAAATTGACTAAATAAACAGTAGGTGATGACTCGACAAATAATTCGAACTGTCGGCCAAGCGACAGAACTGGCGTCACAATATGGTGCTTGGCGCCAGACTTTTTAGTAAATGTCTGGCGCTACGCACCATACAGTGGCGCTACAACTCAGATTTTTGCACCAATATTGGAGCCTCAGTCTGGGACTGTTTTCGATATTATTAGTCAATTGGGGTATGCCTAAAGTCGTACTAGGTCAATTCCGATTAAAAGAAGAGAAAAAAGACTTTATTGACTCTAATTAATTAATTAATTAATTAATTAGGCAAAGTTCTTTAAGACATTAATTATAATCTCAACACAAATCAACAAACGGTTAAGAGGAGTATAGGATATATATGCACAACAAATAATGCACAATTAGTCAAGTAGGCACAACATGATGCAATGAGTTCGCAACCTAACCATGGCTCTAGTTCTCTAAAGTTCGGGATATGGTTTAGTCAAATAGGGTCCATGGTTAATTGTCCAGATGCACCGCGTAGAAGCCTAACCGTGAAGGGTTAATGCGTGTGGATAGAACACCGCGAGTTTTTTAATAAAAACTCGCTTCCATGGTTTGGTGAATTCAACCTCTCAGATGTACCCTTTGTTGCCAGGAGCGTTCAATCGGGTAGATAGAGCATGAATTCCCAGAGGGTTATGTCCATATGTAGAACACATATGGGTTTCAGAAAAATGATAAAAAATTCAATCAGGAAGCGGGATCGAGCAAACAACGCGAAAAACCGGTCGAAATTAAAACGCATATTTCTGGCTCGGTATTGGGGGAAATTGGCGCCAACAAACAGAGACTGGCGCCAACTTTTAACTGTAGCGCCTGGCGCCAATACTAGCGTCTGGCGCTACGGCTAAAAGTTTGGCGCCAAGCTCTGGCCCCTGACGCTACTTCCCACATGCCTCAGCAGCTTTCTGTGCTCAATAAAATCATCCAGTTTCGCGCGGTGTTATTTCAGTCCTAGTTGTGAAAGACATTTCTCAAATTTCCTACGTGTAAAATCCTTATGTTTTTTACTCATTACGGATGGTCTTTCCAATGAGAACCTTTTTATGCATATGACACAATGTTAATCAAAATTACGCACATGAAATACTTAGAACTTTTCGAGTCTCATCCACTCATTCTAAATCATTGCCGAAACAAATTCAGGAATTAAAATAGAAATCCTCCCCAGCGGAGTCGCCAAAAACTATAGGGAATAATTTCAAGCCTTTAAAATCCCACTAGCTTGAACCCCACTGTGATCATACACTAAAGTACGGTGGCGTCCAAATAATTGAAATAATTATCATAAATAAAATAATCATCAAAATAATAATAAATTATAACAATTATAATCATAATCATGTTCATGTTAATATTAAAGCATAATAAAAATAGCAAGATCCTAGGCATGATACTAACAAGATTAATAACAAACCCTAGCATGTCACTAAGCAATAAAAATCAAATCTTTAACCCTAACATGATACTAACATGAATAAATATTAGGAAGAGAATAGGAAGCATCGCAGGAATCATATTTAATATTAAAGTTACCCTAGACATGATACTAGGAATATCATAATAACGATATAAACATGATTTCTACATCATAATATCAATTAAACCAATTAAAGTACTTACTTGGATGCCTCGTACCTCTTTCTAATAACAAAATACACGCGTTAGTAACTTCAAGGAAAAATAATAAACAAAACAATTAAATTAAATAATTGAAAGAGAGATTTGGGACCAAACCCTCAGAAATTAAAACCTTTCACGCCTAGGGCGAAGGCAACTTCGAATATAGCTAGGTGTATCAAAGTCTAATGAATGCAGAATTTTGTATTAAAAAGCAAAGAAAGAAAAGAAAAGAACGGAATGCTAAAGAATGAAAGCTTGATGAATGAAGAGAATGAATGAATGATTTGTGAATGAAGAGAATGAATGAAGAAAGTTGATGATTGAAAACGGAGTTTATTAAAACTTAAGAATAAAGAGAATTGGTGAATCTTGGTGAATGAAACCGGAGTTTTTGATACGATAATTATAGAGAAAATCATTCAAAAAAGATAATTTATCAAAACAGAGTCTGAAGACCACAAAAACACATTGGCGTCAGGACAAGTGGCTAGCGCCAGGCGCCAATGCTGGCGTTTGGCGCTAATCCTGATTCCAGGCGCCAAGGCCTGGGGTTGGACGCCAAACCGGCTTTTAACGCGTTTTCGAAAATCTGATAATTTTACTGTACTGGAAGATAAAATAATATAATTTCAATCGAAAATGCTATTTGATCTGATTAAAACTCTTAAGAGTCCTAATTGAATTAAGAATGATAAGACCTTCTAGAATGTTCTTGAAGACTAAAACCATTCCTAATTGCATTAGGAATGATAAATTATATTAGGCCCTCCCTAGATCATAGGGTCGTACTTAAAACTCAAACCAGGCCCAGTTTAGTAAATTGGCCATAAATTTCTCAATATTCATCGGAATCGGGCTTATAATATATCGTTGGAAAGGTCTTTGCAAGCCCCATCCAACTACACCACTACTGGACCCATATTATGGACCAACAAAACTGTATTGGCTGTTTTCTTAAAAATAAAGTTTTCAAAAACAGGGAGAAGAGAAAAGAAATAAAACTTTCCGCAACACTAGACCTTTCCACACTTTCGTTTCGTTCGATTATGATTCGACGTGAAAGGCACTCATCACCGGGTTTGGTTTTGGGGAGACACAAATGGGTGTCTACACACACCTTGGGGGCTTATCTAGGGACTTGAGCCTTTATCCCCTTCTTCTATAACCTTTAGCCTAACCACGTTATAACCCTTAAAAAGGCCTTTTTGAGGTATACACACTTGTGCGAGGTTTGGCTAGAGCTACTTTCGGCCTGATTCCTAACGGATACGTAGGCATCCTCACATCGAGGTGCGGCCGTAATAAACATGCATTCATATTCACATTCACACACTTACACCATAATCATATCAAGCAATTCCCTATGCTCATCCCTTTTCATTTAGAGCTAGACTTGGGGGCTTGATCCCTACATCATTAGCTTACCTAGCCTAAGAGTCACCACTATTTGACTCTTTTCAATATGTTTCTTCACACACTTAGCTCTTGCGGCCTAACTTTAGTGTCACTATCACACACATCACGCATACATGACCAAATATACTTTTCCTTAGGAACCCTTTGTCATGAAATCTTAATACAACGCTGAAGCATGCCTTGTCATATCAAAATTGCTCATCAATCGTAATCATCATTGCATCACGAAGTATGAAGTGCTTAGCCTCCGTGCCCAAATACTTTCATCATGGAGTCAACAGTTGAGATAGCCTAGGATGGATTAATCCTTGCACCTTGAGAGATAGTATCAAACAACATTTGACTAAGCTCATTCAACATGTATCTTTAAACTTTTGATTTTCTTTTTTCACGTCTTTCTTTTTCGGGAGAAAGTCGGTACCCTCCATAAAAATGACGGAAAATTTTAGCTTTTTTGCATTTTCGAGTCGCACGATCACATAACAATGCACACACGAGTCATGTACACATTGAGTCATGTCGTGCCATATCACTTTGATTTGAGTCTAACACATGTGTCATTACACTTCGAGTCGAGTCAACCTCGAGTCAGTCAATCAGCGAGTCAAGTTTATGCCTTGAGTCGTGTCAAGTCGATGAATCAAGCAATGCTAAACCTTAGGTCAACCCTAAGATGGTTAAAGAAATTGGCAAAGTTCTATAGTCAAAAAATAAATACAGGTGCAGCAGAATAGGGAAGACCCTACTCCAATTCTTGGCGCCAGAGATATCTCAGCAACGACAGAGCTCGAAGCCTCTCAGATTGGTGATTTCGACCTCATACATCAATTTCGGGTTCCTTGGTACGCCAGTTAGCCCCTATAAGCAATTTGACATGATTAAGTAGTCGGTTTGATTACAATCGTAGTAAGTGATTGACCTGACGAAAGATCGTCTCACTTAGCTTAAGCGCCTAAGTATTGGCTCATTACAAGCATCAAAGCATCAGTTCAAAAGCAAGCACTTAAACGACAATATTTGCAAATATGGATTGTCGCGCATTCTTATTAAACGACAAAGTTTTCCAAAAATTGGATTGTCATCCCCAACTGACAATATTTCCAAAAATGGATTGTCGTGCATCTTCTTCAACAACAATTTTTTCCAAGATTGGATTGTCATCTCTGGCAAAGTTTCCAAGCGTGGATTGTCGTGCTCCTTCATTGTTGGCAAGTTTTTCCAAGTTCGGATTGTCATAATCATAGATCGCTGGCAAGTTTTCCGAAATTGGATTGTCATACACCCAGTTCCCTATAGCAAAATTTCCCAAAGGATTGTTGTAGGTCTCTACTCATCATAAATATCGGCAAAGTTCCTCAACGTGGATTGTCATTCATTTTAGTAAGTGGCAAGTTTTCCCGAAGTGAATTGTCGATCGACTCTTTTTTGCAAATGTTCTAAGACGCGGATTGTCAATAGTGGCAATATTTTCCCAAAAGGATTGTCGCATACCGTTGGCAAATTTCCAAGGTGGATTGCTTTCAAGAGTTATATTCCAAGATGTGGATTGTCGATCGTAGCAAAGTTCTTATGAAAGATTGTTACGAAGCATTGGCAACTTTTCCAAAAATTGGATTTTGGCAAATTTTCCGAGGTACGGATTGTCGCTTCATCGTGACAACACTTCCAAGGATGGATTGTTACGTGGCATTGACAACTTTCCCTAAATCGGATTGTCATACATCATACAAGAGTTGTGTTGGCAACTATTCCCAAAGAAAAGAGGATTGTCATCACAGCAAAAGCACCGACATACTGGTTCACAAGCAGCAAAGCGCCGACGTACTGGCATGGCAGTATTAAGGATTAAAAAGCAGTGATCTTTTCGAAGACTATCACAGCGGAAATTGGAACATATCAAAAAGAAGCTCTTTGTTCAGAGACGAGTGAACATCGAAACAACAAGGTGGCGTTCCCTAGATTGTGGAGAGTTGTCACAAACAATTGAGGATTGTTTCAAGTGAAGCAATCTTCGATGGTATTCCCTTGGACGTGGAATATTATCATAGCGGGGAGGATAGTTTCAGGCGAAACGATCTTCTAATTTGGAAGCGGTTACGGGCGTAGCGGTTTTCAAGCGGGATGGCATTCTCTAGCTTGCAGGAGGTCATCAAAACAACAGCAACAAATCGGTTACTTTCAGAGACGTGTGCTCGGCGGTGCAAGATACGCGTTTCTTAACTCTTTTATCTGTTTAGCTAACGCTAGTTTTGCAGGTATCGGCGTTATAAGATTGATTTAGGATCGCAGAACGTTCTGAATCATTCTCCGTCCCTATCGTTACTTTGACTTTCGTTTTCGAAACTCGCGTTTCTCCAAACTCAGTCAAAGTGGGGGCTTCTGTAGACACCCATTTGTGTCTCCCCAAAACCAAACCCAGTGATGAGTGCCTTTCACGTCGAATCATAATCGAATAAAACGAAAGTGTGGAAAGGTCTAGTGTTGCGGAAAGTTTTATTTCTTTTCTCTTCTCCCTGTTTTTGAAAACTTTATTTTAAGAAAACAGCCAATCCAGTTTGGTTGGTCCATGATATGGGTCCAATAGTGGTGTAGTTGGATGGGGCTTGCAAAGACCTTTCCAACGATATATTATAAGCCCAATTCCGATGAATATTGAGGAATTTATGGCCAATTTACTAAACTGGGCGCGGTTTGAGTTTTAAGTACGACCCTATGATCTAGGGGAGGGCCTAATATAATTTATCATTCCTAATGCAATTAGGAATAGTTTTATTCTTCTAGAACATTCTAGAAGGTTCTTTTCATTCCTAATTTAATTAGGACTCTTCAGAGTTTTAATTAGATCAAATAGCATTTTCGATGGGAATTATATTATTTTATCTTCCAGTACAGGAAATTTATCAGATTTTCGAAAACGTGTTAAAAGCCGATTTGGCGTCCAACCCCAGGCCTTGGCGCCTGGAATCGGGATTGGCGCCTGGCGCTAGCCACTGGTCCTGGCGCCAATTAGCCAGGGCTGGCGCCAAGGTGGTTTTGTGGTCTTCAGACTTTGTTTTGATAAATTATCTTTTTTGGATGATTTTTTCTATAAATATCGTATCAAAAACTCCGTTTTCATTCACCAATTCTCTTTATTCTTAAGTTTTAATAAACTTCGTTTTCAAAAGAAACCGATCACGAAGAATCATCAATTCTCTTCTTCATTCATTCTCTTCATTCACAAATCATTCATCAATTCTCTTCATTCATCAAGCTTTCATTCTTTAGCATTCCATTCTTTTCTTTTCTTTCTTTGCTTTTTAATACAAAATTCCGCATTCACAAGATTTTGATACACCTAGCCATATTCGAAGTTGCCTTCGCCCTAGACGTGAAAGCTTTAATTTCTGAGGGTTTGGTCCCAAATCTCTATTTCAATTATTTAATTTAATTGTTTGTTTTATTATTTTCCTTGAAGTTACTAACGTGTGTATTTTGTTATTAGAAAGACGTACGAGGCATCCAAGTAAGTGCTTTAATTGATTAATTGATATTATGATGTAGATATCATGCTTAGATTGTTATTTTGATTCCTAGTATCATATTAGGATGTTTTCCTTAATTTGATGTTTAGGGTGACAACAATAAATTCCTAGCATCATGTCTAGGGTAATTTTAATATTAAGTATGATTAAAAGTACGATGCTTCCTATATTCTTCTTAATATTTATGATTGTTAGTATCATGTTAAGGCTAAAGCTTTGATTTTTATTGTTTAGTGACATGCTAGGGTTTGTTATTAATCTTGTTAGTATCATGCCTAGGATCTTGCTATTTTTATTATGCTTTAATATTAACATGAACATGATTATGATTATAATTGTTATAATTTATGATGATTGTGAATATTATTATTATTATTTTGATAATGATTATTTTATTTATGATTGTTATTGTTTTGATTATGATTATAATTTTATGATGATTATTATTATTATCATGATTATTATTATGTTGCTTGATACATTATTATTGTTATTGCTTGATCACCTTTTTATTGCATGTTTAAAGGGAATTGGTATTTGCAATCACGCTTAATAAGATAATTAATAATCTTGTTAGGGTTAATTTTGATTATAATTCAAGTGATCGCCAATAATAGTTTATTTGTGCATTAAATTCAACCAACATAGATTAAACAGGTTTAGGGTTAAACCTATTGATTGTATGTTAATCAGAAAGCGCACGTGAATACGAGCAGAATAAAGTAGAGGCCTATTATTAGGGCAGGTTCAATCTCTTTTAGGTTGGATTTTTACCATCATCCCCGAACCCTTATTTGGTTCATGACCTTATGGAGTTGACGATCTCTTGGATCGTTAAGGGGTGTAACCTTCACCTCGTGAACGGTTTACAAGTTCCTTAAAAACTTGTTGGCGACTCTTTTGCTCTATCTTCTTCCCTTTTGGACGCCACCGTACTTTAGTGTATGATCACAGTGGGGTTCAAGCTAGTGGGATTTTAAAGCCGTGATTAGGCGCTTTAAGCTAAGTGAGACGATCTTTCATCAGGTCGATCACTTATTGCAATTGTAATCAAACTGACTACTTAATCATGTCAAATTGCTTATAGGGGCTAACTGGCGTACCAAGGAACCCAAAATTGTTGTATGAAGTCGAAATCACCTTTCTGAGAGGCTTTCGAGCTCTGTTGTTGTTGAGATATTTCTGGCGCCAAGAATTGATTCTGTCGCCGAACGCTGTGATAGGGTCTTCCCTTTTCTGCTACACCTGTATTTATTTTTGAATATAGAACTTTGCCAATCTTTTTAATTATCTTAGGGTTGACCTAAGGCTTAAAATTGCTTGACTCATCGACTTGACACGACTCAAGGTATAAACTTGACTCGATATGTTTGACTGACTCGAGGTTGACTCGACTCGAAGTGTAATGACACATGTGTTAGAATCAAATCAAAGTGATATGGCACGACATGACTCAATGTGTACATGACTCGTGTGTGAATTGTAATGTGATCGTGCGACTCGAAAAAATGCAAAAAGCAAAAATTTTCCGTCATTTTTGTGGAGGGTACCGACTTGAAGCCGAAAAAGAAAGACGTGAAAAAGAAAATCAAAAGTTTGAAGATGTATGTTGAATGAGCTTAGTCAAATGTTGTTTGATACTATTTCTCAAGGTTAAAGGATTAATTCATCCTAGGCTATCTCAACTGTTGACTCCATGATGAAAGTATTTGGGTAACTTAGGCACGGAGGCTAAGCACTTCATACTTCGATGCTATGATGATTATGATTGATGAGTGATTTTGATGAAGCATGCTTCACCGTTAAGATTTCATGACAAAGGGTTCCTAAGGGAAATATATTTGGTCATGTATGCGTGAATGTGTGTGATAGTGACACTAAAGCTAGGCCGCAAGAGCTAAATGTGTGGAAAATTATATTGAAAAGAGTCAAATGGTGGTGACTCTTGGCTAGGTAAGCTAATAATGTAGGGATCAAGCCCCCAAGTCTAGCTCTAAGTGAATAGGGATGAGCATTGGAGATCCCTTGATATGATCATGGTGTAAGTGTGTGAATGTGAATATGAATGCATGTTTATTACGGCCGCACCTCGATGTGAGGTTGCCTACGTATCCATTAGGAATCAGGCCAAACGTAGCTCTAGCCAAACCTCGCACAAGTGTGTGTATACCTCAAAAAGGTCTTTTAAGGGTTGTAACGTGGTTAGGCTAAAGGCTGGAGAAGAAGGGGATAAAGGCTCAAGACCCTAGATAAGCCCCCAAGGTGTGCAACCTCGCTTTTGAATCTTTATAATTTTATGCTTGAGTTTCTACTCTTTTTAGCTCTTTTTGCTTTAGCATTTATTTTATTTTTATAAATGTGGGCAATCCCGATCATGCGGTCTATCACTCACTTGGCATTCATGTTTCTCAGGCACGGTACTGAGCACTCGATAAGAGACGCAATCTGAGACGTGCTCTTATCGAAGATATTTTCACATCAAAGACATGTGAACACTTACCCTTTTGTACACTTTTATTTATTTTTTTGCTTTTGCTTATTTTTATTTTGATCTTTTGAATTACTCAAGCTTGTTTTTTTAGAATTGCATAAGTTGCACACCATCCCATCCCAAGGTTAGGTAGATGTAGGTTGAAAAAATAAAGGTCTATCGTTAGACGAAGCTCAAAGTGGTTTATGAAGAAAAGATTGTAAATTTGAAAGGTGAAAGGAGATATGATGTGGCTACAAGGGGTGCCTCAAATCATTGGTATACCTTTTGCTTAATCCGACATGGTTTTTTTTTTTTTTTTTTTTTTTTGAATGCAATGTAATGAAATGATCATATGCAAGGAAATAAATGCTCATTTTATTAAAAAGGGAATAGAAAAGAAAAACTACAAAAATAATCTAAAGGAAAAGAAAAGGTGCCTATGCTAGACTTATTGGGGAAAGTAAAAAATGAAAAAGAAATAGAAAAAGAGGTCATGAAATCTTTTCGTTGAAACTCGCCTCTTGTCTTGTGTTGTTTCATCATTACCCTCATTTTTTGTTTGTCAATCATATGACTCAAACTCGATTCAACACACATGGATGGAAGGAGTGAAGAAAGATGGAATAGAAAGTGAAAAAAGAAAAAAATGATGGAGGTGGAGGGATATGAAGAATTAGGGATAGAATGTACCCCCTAACTCAAATGACGGAAAAAACCGACTCATGCATGAACCTAAGACATGGCCATGGTGATGTATACTCAAAGTGTGTGCTAAGACTAGTGAGTGTAGGTGACATGTTAAGACTCGTGTCATGACCATGTGGCTAGACTATGTAACTAGACTCAAGCAAAGATTAAGTTAAGACTTCACGTATATGCATTAAACTGGACAGACTGTGGTATTTTAGTCATACCTTTTGATCTGCGACTCTGATTGGGATGAAACCAACTCCAAATTAAAGATAAAACTCGGGGCTACAGATCCACAGGTGGTACGACTCGTAGTTCTTTATAGAACTCCAGATATGACCAAAACAAGTTGACGTTTGTGCAGTATACGGGAATAAAAATCCGGGTTGACTTAAAGGAACTTTGACTCGATTTTATGTTTATTTATTAGCTCAAATTAATTAATTAATTAATTAAACAAAGTCCTTTAGTCATTAATTAGTTTATTTAGTCTTAGCACAAGTCAAACAAACGGTTATGAAAAATCACATAGAGTATGCACAACAAATAATGTACAATTAGTCAAGTAGGCACAATATGATGCAATGAGTTCGCAACCTAACCATGGCTCTAGTTCTCTAAAGTTCGGGATATGGTTTAGTCAAATAGGGTCCATGGTTAATTTTCCAGATGCACCGCGTAGAACCCTAACCGTAAAGGGTTAACGCGTGTGGATAGAACATCGCGAGTTTTTAGAAAAAACTCACTTCCATGGTTTGGTGAACTCAACCTCTCAGATGTACCCTTTGTTGCCAGGAGCGTTCAATCGGGTAGATAGAGCATGAATTCCCAGAGGGTTATGTCCATATGTAGAACACATATGGGTTTCAGAAAAGTGAGAAAAAAATTCAATCAGGAAGCAGGATCGAGCAAACAATACGAAAAACCGGTCGAAATTAGAACGCATATTTCTGGCTCGATATTGGGGGAAATTGGCGCCAGCAAACAGAGACTGGCGCCAACTTTTAACTGTAGTTCCTGGCGCCAATACTAGCGTCTGGCGCTACGGCTAAAAGTTTGGCGCCAAGCTCTGGCCCTTGACGCTACTTCCCACATGCCTCAGCAGCTTTCTGTGCTCAATAAAATCATCCAGTTTCGCGTGGTGTTATTTCAGTCCTAGTTGTGAAAGACATTTCTCAAATTTCCTACGTGTAAAATCCTATGTTTTTGACTCATTACGGATGGTCTTTCCAATGAGAACCTTTTTATGCATATGACAATAATGTTAATCAAAATTACGCACATGAAATACTTAGAACTTTTCGAGTCTCATCCACTCATTCTAAATCATTGCCGAAACAAATTCAGGAATTAAAATAGAAATCCTCCCCAGCGGAGTCGCCAAAAACTGTAGGGAATAATTTCAAGCCTTTAAAATCCCACTAGCTTGAACCCCACTGTGATCATACACTAAAGTACGGTGGCGTCCAAAAGGGAAGAAGATAGAGCAAAAGAGTCGCCAACAAGTTTTTAAGGAACTTGTAAATCGTTCACGAGGTGAAGGTTACACCCCTTAACGATCCAAGAGATCGTCAACTCCATAAGGTCATGAACCAAATAAGGGCTCGGGGATGATGGTACAAATCCAACCTAAAAGATATTGAACCTGCCCTAATAATAGGCCTCTACTTTATTCTGCTCGTATTCATGTGCGCTTTCTGATTAACATACAATCAATAGGTTAACCCTAAACCTGTTTAATTTATGTTGGTTGAATATTAATGCACAAATATACTATTATTGGCGATCACTTGAATTATAATCACAATTAACCCTAACAAGATTATTAATTATCTTATTAAGCGTGGTTACAAGTACAAATTCCCTTTAAACATGCAATAAAAAGGTGATCAAGCAATAACAATAAAATAATAAGCATCAAGCAACATAATAAATAATAATCAACATCATTAATAATAATAATATCAATCATAATCATGTTAAAGCATAGCAAGATCCTAGGCATGATACTAACAAGATTAATAACAAACCCTAGCATGTCACTAAACAATAAAAATCAAATCTTTAGCTCTAACATGATACTAACAATCATAAATATTAGGAAGAATATAGGAAGCATCGTACTTTTAATCATACTTAATATTAAAGTTACCCTAGACATGATACTAGAAATCAAAATAACAATCTAAGCATGATGTCTACATCATAATATCAATTAAACCATTAAAGTACTTACTTGGATGCCTCGTACCTTTTTCTAATAACAAAATACACGCGTTAGTAACTTCAAGGAAAGTAATAAACAAACAATTAAATTAAATAATTGAAAAAGAGATTTGGGACCAAACCCTCATAAATTAAAACCTTTCACGTCTAGGGCGAAGGCAACTTCGAATATGGCTAGGTGTTTCTAGATTTAATGAATGCGGAATTTTGTGTGTGAAAAGCAAAGTTTAGAAAAGAAAGAAAGAAAACAATTCTAATGAAAGAGATGAATGAATGAATAATGAATGAAAAGAATTAATGAATGATTTGTGAATGAAGAGAATGAATGAAGAAGCGAATTGATGATTCTTCGTGAATGAAAACGGAATTTTTAATACGATATTTATAGAGAAAATCATCCAAAAAATATAATTTAACAAAACAGAGTCTGAAGATCGCAAAAACACCTTGGCGCCAGCCCTGGCTAGTTGGCGCCAGGCACCAGTGGCTAGCGCCTGGCGCCAATCCTGGTTCCAGGTGCCAAGGCCTGGGGTTGGACGCCAAAGCGGTTTTCAACGCGTTTTCGAAAATCTGATAAATTTCCCGTACTGGAAGATAAAATAATATAATTTCTTCAAAAATGCTATTTGATCTTGATTAAAACTCTAAAAAGTCCTAATTGAATTAGGAATGAAAAGAACCTTCTAGAATATTCTAGAAAACTAAAACCATTCCTAATTACATTAGGAATGATAAATTATATTAGGCCCTCCCCTAGATCATTAGGCCGTACTTAAAGCTCAAACCGGGCCCAGTTTAGTAAATTGGCCATAACTTCCTCAATATTCATCGGAATTGGGCTTATAAGATATCGTTGGAAAGGTCTTTGCAAACCCCATCCAATTACACCACTATTGGACCCATATCATGGACCAACCAAACTGGATTGGCTGTTTTCTTTAAAATAAAGTTTTCAAAAACAGGGAGAAGAGAAAAGAAATAAAAACTTTCCGCAACACTAAACCTTTCCACACTTTCGTTTCATTTGATTATGATTCGACGTGAAAGGCACTCATCACTGGGTTTGGTTTTGGGGAGCCACAAATGGGTGTCTACAACGATGTTTTGGAATTATGTGTTGCATTAATATTAAACCAATTTAGCATAATAATAGTTTGGAGCAAATTGAATCTTTGTTTGTATGCCTTTGAGATCGCAGGAATCACTTTTCACAATAAGAATCGAGTAGAGGCCAATACGGGCGAATGTGACTTCATGACTCACTTCGTATCATCATCCCCGATCCTCCTTTTGTGGTTCCGAACCATATGGAGTTAGTAATCTCATGGATTATGAACGGGGTGTAACCTTCACGGGTCAATCGTTGTTGCCTATCGTTGTCCCTTTATCGTGCTTGCCTTTTATGATCCGTGAACGGTTTACAAGTTCCTTAAAAACTTGTTGGCGGCTCCCTACTTTCCTTGTCCCTAATCGTATATGTCAATTCCCACTTCCTATGAGTGCCAAACATATTCACACATGCTTAACATAGGCGCACTTCGAGCGACGCCTACAGGTGCCGTGGTGGTTTGGTCGGATCTAGGTCTGTTTAAGGGGCTAAGCGTAACACCCCCAAATCTCCCTCTACGAAAATACCAGTATAATACGTATAATTATACCGTATAGATAGACAATGGCGTATTACCGCCTTGTGATTACGCAAGGCTACTCAACTTACTAAACAAAACAATACTTTGCAGCGGAAACTTCAGTACTCTTCTTTATTAATAATAACTAGAAATAGTAACCAATGTTATGAGTACTCAAAATAGATACAAAACCAACATTTCTAATTTGGTGAAACCAAATCCCGGGACTCCAATGCATCACTTTATTCACTTCACCTGAAATAACACTGCTTACCATTACGGTAAACAGGGCGAACCAAAACATATAAGAAGTACGGGTTAGCAAAATATGCTAAGTACGACAAGTGCAAGATAATTAAACTCAAATTATATTCAAACATGCTTTACAACCAGTTTCAATAATTAATCTAATAACTCCAAACTCATGATTCAAAACCAATTCTAAATATTCCAATAACCATAAAACCAATACCAATCATTTAAAACCAATTCCTCATATTAAAACCAATTCCTCATAATAAGCCAATGAAACCAATTAAACAATTCCTCTCCCAAGTGTCCACACCCCCCAAGCTAGTCTCCTTATGTTACAAGGCTATTCTTGAGGAAAGACCCGGTCATACAAAGTCCAAGGCCTTATCAATAAACCAAATCCGCATAGTGGGATTACTAACATGCTTATAAAGCATAAATAATAATAAATCAATGATTCTATAAATCCTTTTTTAAATCCAATAATTTAACTTTTAATAATAATAATCCAAACTCCTTTTTTCTAATAAATTCAACATGCTTTTAAAATCAATCCCTTTTTAAACATGAATAATAAATTAATAAAAACATGTTATAAAAATCAATACTCCAATTTAAATATTAAAACCAATCTTTTAAACATACTTTTATTTCATAAACCATAATTCAAGTCAATTTAATTCAAGCAACATCAATCATTCAAACATGTTCATTCAAATCGATCACTTTCAAGGTATCTAGCCACCTAAAGTAACTTGATCCTTGCTTATCCAAAATCACTTCAAAAGAACTCTCAAGTAGCTTGATCAAAAACACCCTACAAGTAATTATAACCTAATCAATATAATGTTAACAAATAATCACAAATAATTAAATTGAACCCTCCCAACTATATGTACATGAACCTTTTAAATTTATTCAACATAAACATTATTAAAATCTGATTTTATATAATTAAAACTACTCATAATAATTTTATATTAATCTCCCATAATAATAATAATAATAATAATAATAATAATAATAATAATAATAATTGAATAAGAGAAAAGGAGAAGAAGTGTAAGAAACCAAGGAGAAGAGAGGGGAGGTGGTGGCGGCAGCAGGTGGTGCCGGAGGTTAGAGGGTGGCGGTAAGTGGCGGCCGGAGTGGAGGTGATGTATGGTGGTGGTGGTGGCGCAAGGAAAGAAAAGAAAAGAAAAGAATAAGGAATTGCTTAGAGAATTTGAGAGAGAATTATGACAATTTTGTGTGAGGTTTGATCATGAATTGAAGGGGTATTTATAGGCTAGTATGATAATGAATTATGCTAGGAAAATGTAGGAAGAATTATGGTAAGTAGGGTTTTAGGGATTACTTGAAGAAGTGAGTAAAGATTTAAGGAAAGTTTTGATATTGAAGAGATTGTGTATAATTGAATATGAAAGGTATGTATGTCATGAAAAATATTAAGGAAATTGAAATTACTTGAGGAATAATTAAGAAGAATGAATGGCAAGAAAATATAATGATTGGATATTAAAAAGATGGAAAATTAGAATTAAGGATAATAGGAGATTTTAAGGAGATAATTAAAAATACAAATCACCAAAATATTTTTCCCAAAA
This sequence comes from Chenopodium album, assembly GCF_948465745.1. NCBI lineage: Eukaryota > Viridiplantae > Streptophyta > Magnoliopsida > Caryophyllales > Amaranthaceae > Chenopodium > Chenopodium album. The sequence continues at coordinate 9,875,343 of NC_137839.1, read as the reverse complement.
TCTACATGGGATGGCCGAAATTTTTGAGCTTTCCCAAGCTCATACTTTAGGCCCTTCTATTTAGTATTTAGGAAATTATTTTGCTAGTTTTAAGGAATTAAAATAATTGTGTAAATAATATTTATAATAATAATTAAATAATAAAATACCAAATATTCACCAAATAATTTAACTAATAAAATCATATTTTCACATAGGAAAATCCAAAATTTATTAGTCAAATAAATAATATTTTCAAACTTATTAAAATAATAATAAAATATAGCTTTTGCCTTAGTTAAAATATCCGAAATATATAAATAATCCGATTTTTAAAATAAAACAAATGGATAATAAATCTTATCCAAAATAATAATTTGTTTTAAAAATACTTTTGGCGCCAAAATTCAAATATCATTTTGGCTCCAAGATTTAAATAGTAAGTTGAATTACTAAAATACCTTTTTTAGAAAATAATAATTAATTAATTAATTAGGAAAATGCGTATGAAAATACAGGGTATTACACTAAGTGGGTGGGTTAGCCTTTGTGTTAGAAGGGTAGGTCGGATAGAAGGTTAGGAGGGTGGGTCGGTGTAGGGAATATTTCAAGCCACCCCACACTTGAGCCCCACTGTGATCATACACTTAAGCATGGTGGCGTCCAAAGGGAAGGAAGCTAGAGCAAAAGTGTCGCCAACAAGTTTTAGGAACTTGTAAACCGTTCACATGGTGAAGGTTACACCCCTTAACGATCTAGGAGATCGTTAACTCCAATAGGTCTGGAACCATGACTGGAAGTTCGGAGATGAAGGTACAAATCCAACCTAAAAGAGTTTAAACTTACCCTAAAAATAGGCTTCTACTTTATTCTTCTCGTATTCATGTGCGCTTTCTGACTAACATACAATCAATAGGTTTACTCTAAACCTGTTTAATCTATGTTGGTTGAATATTAATGCACAAACAAATCTATTATTGGCGATCACTTGAATTATAATCATGTTAACCTAAATAAGATTATTAATTAATTTATTAAGTGTGATTACAAGTACAAATTCCCTTTAAACATGCATAAAAGACGTGATTTAGCAATAATAATAATAATAAAAATCAAGCGACATAATAATCATAATAATTATAATCATAATCGAAATAACAATCATAATTAAAATAATCATGTTAAGGCATAATATTAATAGCAAGATCCTAGGCATGATACTAACAAGATTAATAACAAACCCTAGCATGTCACTAAATAATAAATATTAAATCTTTAGCCCTAACATTAATATGATATTAGGAAAAAAAAAAAAGGAAGCATCATAAAAATAAAACATGATATTAGAAATTTAATTAAACCTAAACATGATACTAGAAAGCAATAAAACATCTTAACATGATACTAGGATTAAAAAAAATAATCTAAGCATGATTTCTATATCAAAAGATCAATAAAACAATTAAAGTACTTACTTTGATGTCTCGTACCTCTTTCTAATAACAAAATACACACGTTAGTAACTTCAAGGAAGAGAATATTAAAACAAAACAATTAAATTAAATAATTGAAATAGGGATTTGGGATCAAACCCTCAGATTTATCAAACCTTTCACGTCTAGGGCGAAGGCAACTTCGAACTTGGCTAGGTGTGTCTAGAGCTAATGTATGAGGAATTTTGTAAAAGGGAAGGTTTAGAAAAAGAATAGAGAGAGAGAGAGAGAGAGAGAGAATAAGTTTCTAGCTTTTAGAGATAGAATTAGAGAATTCTGGGTGTTGATGATTTGAAAATAGGAAGATACGACCCCTATTTTTAGGAAAAATAGCACGGGATAGAAGAAAATCATATTCGAAATAAAATACCTCATATTGCAAACGACAAAAATCAACGCCAGACGAAAAAGGTTAGCGCTTGGCGAAGACTCTGTCGTCTCGCGCTGGTCCAAAAGTCAACGCGCTTTTCCACGCGTAATTACCTTTAACACCGGTTGTAGGTAATTATGCATCCAAGCAGTTTTCGAAATCAAATTTAAATATTTTATTCTAAATAAAACATCTTTAAAAGTATAATTATCAATCCTAACCTTTTTAGAATTAAAAAGAACCTTCTAGATATTCCTAGAAGACTAAAATCATTCCTAATCACTTTAGGAATAATAATTAATAGGCCCTCCTCTAGATCACTGGGCCACCTTTAAAATCACTGGGCCTAATATAATTTAATCCATAACTTCCTCATAATTCATCGGAATTGGGCTTATTATATATCATTGGAAAGCTCTTTTCGAGCCCAATCCAACTACACTATTATTGGACCCTTATTATGGACCAAACCAAATTGGACTGGCTATTTTTCATAAATAAGAGTAAGAAAAGAAATATTTTCAAAAATTGAAAGAGAAATATTTTAATAAAAACATCCTCATCATTAGACTTTCCACACTTTCACTTTGTTTGATAATCAAATGACGTGAAAGGTATACGCCACTAGGTTCGGTTTTGGGGAGACACATTTGGGTGTCTACAGTCGGTTTAGGGTTAGGTGGTTGGGTCAGTTTTAGGGTTAGGTGGGTGACGGCTGAAGGGAGGGATGTGGTGGTGTGTAGACTGGGTTTTAGGTGGGTGGGGATTTTTTTAATGTTTTTTTTGTTGCGGTTAGGTTGTTTGGCGGTAGGGGCTGGTGGGTAGTGGAGGTGGTGGTCTATTTAGGCTGGTTGGTGGGTAGTGGAGGTGGTGGTCTGTTTGGGGTTGGAGGTGGTAATACGCCACGCCGGTGGTGGTGTGGTGTTTTTTTAACTTATTTCGGTTGAAACGTCATCCGACCGTATTTACAATTCCGTCGGAAATTTATAACGGACTATTCCGGTGTCGAAAATTATCAAACGACGGAAAATTCCGTTGGGAATCCCGTCGGAAAAGTGTTTCCAATGGAATTTCTAACGAAAAAGGTGATTTTTCCTACCAAGCCGTTTCGGACAACCACTTCCAACGGAGATACTGTCGAAAACCCTTTTTCCGACGGTATTCAGGGTGTTTTCGACGGAATTTTTCCGTCTAAAATGGGCCTATTTCTAGTAGTGCCTTCCTCTAGCGTGTCGGCGTCGACGCTCTACTCCCGTACCACCTAAATTACCTATTTCAACCACAAAACCACCATTATCAAATTCAGAATTCCTTATCCGCCCAGCCCCACCGCAAAACCCTCTAAATGGCCATCCCCTACTCTCGAAAACCTAGCGAATAGGGTTCCAAGGGTGGGAGAGGGCCGATTAGGGTGTTTGTGCGGTGGGGCTACAACATAATTGGTTAAACTTTTAGAATTAGTTTTCAACCAATATAAGTTCTTTTGGTGCAATTTCACTCATATACATCGGATTTATCTTATGATGAGAAAGTTCTTAGAAAATCATTTATCATAAAACTAATCCCTACCAAGTACGTTTAACTATCACTAGTAGAAAAAAGTAAATGGGCAGCCGCAAATGGCAAGCGGTTGTTGAATTCTGCTTCTATAAACACCTAAAAAAAACCCTGAAACAAGTACATGGCAAGCGGTTTGGACATTGAACGGCTTGCCATTTGCTAAAAAAACCTAAAATCGTATGCGACCTTCTTCTTATTTCTCACGCCTCTTTTTCTTCTATCACCTTTCTTATTTCCCACGCTCATTTCTCTCTCCTCTCACACCTCCTTCTCTCTCCTCCTCTCCCCTCATTTCTCACGCCTCCATCTCCTCTCTTTATCTCCTTATCTTTCTCCACAACAACCATTAGCCCACCCAACAACAGCCTACAACACCAACAACAACATCGACGAGCCTGCAACACCAACAACAACATCAACGAGCTTCTTTCTCTTTGTTCTTTCTTTCTCACGACCTTCAATTTTCATGGTTTTTTATGTCAAATTTGACCATGAAAACTCTAGATCTAGAGTTTTCATGATCGAATGTGACCGTTAAAATCCAAATTTCAAGCCAATTTTGAGATTTTGGTGGAATTCAAGGTATGTTTGCTTTTTTCTATCTTTTATTTTTTTAAAAAATTTTATGGTGATGTGTGGTTATATTGGCTTGTTTCAGGCGAATCTGGTTTTGGTGAGGGTCGTGGTAGGTGAAGTGGGTTTATTCTTTGTTTTTTAAGGTGGTTGGTAGTGGGGGTGAATCGAGATAGGGTGTTGGTGGTGGTGGTGGTGGTACGGTGGTGGTGATGCGAGTTAAGGTTGTTGTTGGTGGTGTTGATATATTTGGTGGCGCTGCGCGGCTGGTGATGCGCATGGCTGGTGGTGGAACTGGACAAAAGCAGCAACCATTTTATCAATTTATTTAATGTTTTTTTTTATGAAAATCAGAAAATGTAATATTGAAGCAATTGATTAATGAAAATAATTATGTTTATACATATGTTAAGTTCTTTTGTATCAATTTAATTAAAAAAAAACAATTTTTTTAATTATTATAGGCGTAATGGCAACCGATTTTGGAAGTGGTTTCACGCCAATTAAAACCGCTTGCCATTAACTTCAAATGGAAAGCGGTTTTGAATTGCTTTCCATTTAAATGGAAAATGGGAAATCCCCCAAGCGCAAGCGATTCAAAAATCGCTTTCCATTAAGGTTTTGAGCCGCTGGCCATTTACTATTTTCTACTAGTGTATGAATTGAAATATCTTAATATACATATACTCCAATGTGTAATGATAATGATCAACTTGTTTATCATTAGTTCAAGTCTAACTATTTATACAAGCTACATTTAAACACATATGGACCATAATACATCTAATTAATTACCTAAGACACTTAGAGCATGTTCTGATTTACTTAACTGAACTGAACTAATTGGAGCTGAACAAAATTGAACTAATTTGAATTAAACTGAACTGAGTTGGAACGAATTGTTTATGAGAGAAGGTTATTAGGAGCTGAACTGAACTGAACTAAACTAAAATTAAGGTGAAGAGAATAGGCCCTAAACCCAAATATATACTTACACTAAAGCCTAAACTACAAAATAATAATACTCGTAATAATCCACAATAGTATAAATTTCTAAAATAAAGATGCATCTTGGTTCTACCACATTTTTTATACTTTCATTCACTAAATCACAGTGTCACCTATAGAAGCAATTTCATGAGATTTTGAAAATTTTCAATAGCTTTTAGAGTATGTAGTCTACCAAGTAACAAAGGTTCAAATGTTGTTTTCAGTGAAAATTCCAAAGAATAATAATGTTACAATTAGTGCATAATTTAAGAAATAATATATGGTTTCACGTCACACTTAGCCTCTATTCTACCATTGTGGATGTTCTATATTATTTATTAATTGCAAGCAGATCCATATATGATAGCTTTGTTATGCAACCTTATTCTCTCTTTTTTTTTTAACAATCAGACACTAAGCTAGTTGGCTTTAATATGATAGTAGAGTATAGAAATCTAATGAAAGTATTGTATAATATATATATATATATATATATATATATATATATATGTGTGTGTGTGTGTGTGTGTGTGTGTGTGTGTGTGTGTGTGTGTGTGTGTGTGTGTGTGTGTGTGTGTGGTTTAAGCACCAAGTGTCTCATATGCCAATCCAAAATTGTTCAACAATCTCATAAGAGTACTTTGTCACGAAAATTCTTCAAAAGGATTCCTACCAATGAGAGATGTCTCCATCTCGGAAGTGAAGATACCTATCAAAAAATTAAATCCACCAAGCTTAAGGTTGCGAATAAGCCAATGAAACATCTTTGCATTTTTTGCTGCTGGTACTCACGGCCATGTAAGGAAATACCTAGTTGAGAAATGGAGGGATAAGAAAGATGAAGAAATTCGAGTTTGCAAGTACCTTCCCAAAAACCTAAACTACCTCAAAATGTTAGGGCGAAGCAAGTATTGCTTGTGCCCCCTAGTGGTTATGAAGTGGCAAGTCAAAAGGTAGTCGAAGCTATGTATGCAAAATGTATAATAGTGATTATCAAAGATAATTACACTTTCAATTTTAATGATGTTCTTGATTGGAGTGAATTTTCAATCCATACTCCAGTGAGTAGAATTCCTGAGATTAAGACAATTTTGAAAAGAATTTCCACTAAAAAGTAGTTGAAGTTGGTTAAAGGAGTAAGGAGTCTAAAGTGGCACTTTACATTGAATAGGCCTTCAAAGCCATTTGATTTAATTCATATGATATTACATTCTATATGGTTAAACAGGCTTGGTCTAAGATTACCATATTAATAATATTTTTGAGAATTCTATCAAACATCATTAAAATTAATGTATATTATTTAGCAAAACTGTCTTTTTTTTTTTTTTTTTTTTTTTTTCTTTCAATGGAGCTAGAGTTATTAGCAGCAGTATATATACTGACATCTTAATTCTATTGAGTACACAATTGTCAATATCGATATTGAAAAGGGTGCAAAATGCAAACTCACTTTATTAATTTATGAATAAACCACTAGAATGTAATACCTGAGATTTTAAAACTCGATTTACTTTTCTAATTAGATAATATTATTATTTTACAAAATTGATCAACTGGTAGCAAATTATATTTTGAATCTCTATTTTAACAAGTACAATTGTTTTTATATTAATACAAGTACTATTTAAACATCATGTTATTTTTGAAAGCTAATTATTCTAAAGTATTTTTTTATATAATTTATTTTGGATTAAATTATATATGTTTTTTCTATGTTCCATCAAATGTTCAAAGGTTTGTATCAAAGCGCGAGATTTTGCTTAAGAAAATGATTGTTTTAAAACCCATCTTCCACACAAAATAATCTAAAACTCATCCTAATAATTGAATCAATAACATTAATAGTTGATTATCAATGATTATTGAAATTTTTTATTTTAATCAAAGAGAAAATAATTGTGAGTACCAAAGAGAATTTCCCTAAATTCTAATAATGAAAACAAAATGGTATAATCTATGAACCCAAAAAAATTAAATTATAAATATCAATCTACATTCTACTATTACCAATTACTTTTATTTTCAATATTTTCGATTCGATCTTTCATTCACGCTCTCAATGATAGACATACTCAGCTACTATCTCTTTTAGAATTTTGCTTTAATTTTTTTTTTTTACAAATTTTCTAATCATTAGTATGGTAATTTTAATATTTTTATATAATGTATAAATTGAATTTCAGCTGGAAATGAGGTGGGGATGGCGGGGGGTGGGGCGAAAAAGGTTCGCCGGCGCCGGGGAGGGGGTTTGGACGCCGGCCGTGAAGGAGGGGGGTTTTCGAGGGACAAGGAGGGGTTTAAGGGGAGGGGAAACGGAGGGAGATGGGGCTGGGGGTAAGGGAGGGGTGTCGAGAATAGGGGGTGGGCCATCGCCGGCAACTGGCGCAGGGGGAGGGGTGGGAGCTGGCGGCCGGCGCCGTCTGGCAGGGGCTAGTGGTGGGGCGTTGGGGTGGGGTAGGTCTTGGGTGGTAGGGTATTTTTTTTTTAATTTCTTTTTTTAGTTTTTTTTTTAATTTTTTTATAATTAATTAACTAATATTACAACAACCAATTAGAGGCTGCCACGTGGCATATTAGTCGTTAATGACTAACGGTGAAACACCGTTAGTAATTAAGGGCATTTGGTGACATTTTTCTTAAACTCAGGAGTATTTGGTGTATTTGAAAGTTTTGATGGGTATTTGGTGAATAAAAAAATTACTCAGGGGCATTTCATGAAATTTCCGTTTTAATTATCTTTGGTAAACCTCAATTTGTTATATTAAGCAAATGGTAACATTAATGATGTTATTAGGTTAAAGTCTAACCATGGTTAGCTATAGTTAGAGTTTTATAATAATTAAATAGTTTTCAATACCATAGCCAAGTAGCCACCACCTGACCCTCCCAGGCCGGCGGCACCTAGATCTTACAGGCGAACACCACTCCCTTTCTCCCCTGCCGGCAACCCACCCAATTCTCTTATTTTCTCATTCCTCTTTCCGCCATTAAAACACTTTAAATTCACCTCAAAACCTCACATTCTCTCTCCTCAACTCCACTCTCTCCTCCATTGCCATTCATCTCCTCCCTCTATCTTACCCAATCTACACTCTGAGTTGCAACACTAACCTCGACAAACCTTACTTTTTGCAGGTTTCATTTATTTTGTCCTTGAATCCAAAAACTCAACTCAATTTCACTACATTATACGAAGAATTATGCTTGTTCAAACAAACTTGCAAGAAAAATAGGCTGATTTGTAGGACTTTGTGTGCGTAGAATGATGTGAATTCGTCGAGTTTTCGAGGAAGTGGAGGCCGAAAGAGTAAAATTTTGGTGGGGGAGTGAGGAGGAGGGATAGGAATCAGGGTGGGGGAGTGGGAGAGTGGAGATGGGAAATGGGAATCGGGGGTGAGGGAGGGTTGGGGATCGCCGGTGGAAGAGGTGAGCTTGGCGCCGCCGGTCGGAGAGTGGGTCAGGAGGTGGCTGGGTAAATTGGGGGGGGGGGGGGTTTTAATTTTTAATATAATTTTATTATTAAAAAATGAATAATTAACCTTGATTAGGCTTTAGTTGACTAAGGTTAGGTTTTTAATTAGTATAAAAATCATTAATGTTACCACTTGACTATTATAACTAATTAGAGTTTACCAAGGATAATTAAAATTTTTAGTATTCACCATTTTGAAAATTAGAAAGTTTAGTGTTACCATTTTCCCAAATATATTATTCTCATAATAATATCTATACAAAAAATATATCACATATATTTTTCGATATATCATATTTCTAATGTATAATCTCAGACTTACCCTCAACCATTTCAGCATTCTTTAACAAAATTTTGGCCTTGAGAAACCATAATGATCCATCAGATGGACTTGCAGCTATTTTTGTATTAATGTCATCCAAGAGATTAGAGAAAATCATCTCTTTCTTCGTCTCTTTTATTATTCCCTCTAGCATCTCAACTGCCCCCTTAACACCGGACTCAAAAATCAACTTTAATTCGCCATATTTCTTTAGGGCTTTCTCATATTGTTTTGTTGCACGCAATTCATCACTGCAGTAAATGGAAAAATAAATATAAAACTAACCATCTTCACTGATACTTAAACTCGAAGAACCATGCATGATGCATGTGCTATTATGCTAATATTGGGAAGAAAAAAAATTGATAATATTCTGCAGCAAAAGAAATCAACAGAAATCTGAAAAATAGTAAACTCTTCATTCACCAATAAAGAAAACAATAACTAAACAGTTATTGAACCATCATACGTAAAATGATTAAAAACACAAGGAGGAAAAAAGAATTACCCCTCTAATTTCATCTTAAGTGGATTAGAATCTCTTATACTTTTAAATGCATCTTGTTCATGAAGCTTAAGAGACCTTGCTTGATTAATCACTGCAAATGTCTCTACATAAGGAAAATCAAGTTAGCAAGTTAATAAAATAAAACAATACTCCCTCCGTTCCATAATGTTTTTTACATTTGGAATTATGTGCGATTATTAAGAAATTATGTAAAGTTGAGATATGTTGGAATATTTCAATGATTGAAAGTACAATTTTATTGAAAAATACAATGTTAAACATGTGGGGTGAAGAAATTAGAGGAGAGAGGAGAGAGGAGAGAGAAAGTAATAATAAGTGTTGAAAAACTATTACAATAGTACAAAAAGTACCATAGCACATGGAAAGTAAGAACTTTTGAGTATAAAAATTGTAAAACAAGGGTAATTTTGTCTAAGATTTATGACCAAAATAGGAAAGATACTAAATGTAAAGAATAAAAAGGAACACCCTAAATGGAAACATAAAAAACATTTACGCTTTGTTTGGATAGCAAAGAAGGAAGGAAAAGAAGGGGAGGGAAAATGGAGGAAGGGAAGGGAAAAGAAAGGGAGGAGGAGGTGAGCTCCATTTTCCCTCCAAATCTCTCCAATTTTGGAGAGATTATGGTTATTATAGAGAAAGAGAAAATGGATCCCTCCCTCTCCTTCCCCAAATCTTTTACCCAAACAAAAGATTTTGTCCCCCTCCATTTCTCTTCTCTTCTTTTCCTTTCATTTCTTCCTATCCAAACAAAGTGTTAGGAATAGAGGGAGTACTATTAATAAATATATAAGCTTAAGAGACCTTGCTTAACACCCATATTGATTACTTGTATAAAACATGATTTATGGGTGCACAAATTGTTTTAATGTTTTGAATAGTGATCAAGTTGGTTAATTTAGATAGCTTATGTATGGACTTGAAGCAGTTCTTTACCCCTCCTATCTTACACCCACACACACCCCACCCCACCCTCTTTGACTTGTTATTCTACTTGTCAATGCTAAGTGGCTTGTTATTCGAGCATAAGTTCTTTTGTATATCATAATCCATATCTAAGATCTCAGGCGATAATAGCACACTCCCCTCCATAATAATCTTTTGTTTTCCCTAGGTAGAACGGACAACCAAAAGGCCTAGACTTTGTGTGTTCCGCTCCAACACCTCTATGTGCAAGTGATTGATGATTCTGAAATGCACACTCTTGCTTTTGCTTCTACAATGTAGAAACCTATTTCAAAGGACTTGAGCTTTTCATCAGGTACCACCGTTGTAAGTATACGTATACTATAATGATAAAATATAATGAATAATTCTCTCTGTATTTCTCATTCAACATAAACGGCCACATACAAGTATATATGATGAGCATAGGAAACTTGGAGGGCAAGACCAAATAACCTAAAAGATATGCACAATATATTCTAAGATATATATCCCAAATATTCACAATATTATCTTTCCTAATACCCCCCCTCAAGTTGGAGAGTAAGGATCCCGGACGCCCAACTTGCGCAATAAAAACTGGAATTTAGCTTTTCCCAAAGCTTTTGTAAAAATGTCGGCCAACTAAACCGTCGTAGGAACATACGAGGGTATTATCGTCCCATCTGTAATCGCATCACGAACAAAGTGACAATCTGACTCAATATGCTTTGTTCGTTCATGAAACACTGGATTCTGCGCAATATATAACGCAGACTGACTATCACAATAAAGATGCATCTCATTCTCATGTCGAACACCTAAATCACCAAGTAATCGCTTCAACCACTTTAATTCACAAGTCGTTGCATTCATACAACGATATTCGGCTTCCGATGAAGAAAGGGCCACAGTAGGCTACTTCTTGGTTTTCCATGATACTGGAGACAAACCAAGAAGCACAAACCAACCACTCAAGGACCGTCTAGAGAGAGGACAACCTTCCTAATGTGAATCACACCAACCTTCCAACTGTAAAGCACTATCAGATCTCAATAAAATGCCCTGTCCCGGACTCTTCTTCAAATATCTAACAACTCGCAGAGCTGCTTCCCAATGGTCAATCCTGGGTTTTTGCATAAACTGTGATAAAATGTGTACAGAATATGCTAAATCGGGTCTCGTAACAGACAAATAAATCAGACGACCTATGAGGCGACGATATTTCTCAATATCATGAAAATACTCTCCCTGAGATAAAGCTAACTTGTGATTTTGTTCCATAGGGAACTCTGCAAGTTTAGCATCAAGCAAACCAGCTTCAGTAATAATATCCAGTGCATACTTCCTCTGACAAATAAAAATTCCATGTTTATTCCGGGCTACCTCTAGCCCCAGAAAATATTTCAACACTCCAAGATCTGTCATCTTGAAACAATCTCCCAGATACGATTTAAAATTGAGCATAGCATTTTTATCATTGCCTGCAACAATTAAATCATCAACATATACTAACACATTAAGCTGCATTTTACCTTTTGTCAGAGTAAATAAAGAATAATCATAGTATGACTGTTTAAAGCCATAATTTTTCAAAGCTGTAGCGAGCTTTGCAAACCAGCATCGAGGAGCTTGTTTAAGCCCGTACAATGATTTCAGCATCCTGCAAACTTTGTCAGAATTGTCTTTCTCAAAACCAGGAGGGATTTTCATATATACCTCTTCTTCCAAATCACCATGAAGAAAAGCGTTATGAACGTCCAATTGATGAACTTCCCAATTTTTCACCGCCGCTACTGCAAGAAAAGTTCGAACAGTCACCATCTTTGCAACCGGAGCAAATGTCTCATTGTAGTCTAACCCTTCAACCTGATGATTACCAAAGATGACTAATCTTGCTTTTAATCTCTGCAAATTCCCATGCTCCTCATATTTTTCTTTGTAAACCCATTTGCTTCCAAGTGCCTTTTTGCCCGGTGGAAGTTTCTCTAGCACCCAAGTGCCTTGCTCTTCTAGAGCCTCGATCTCATCCGCCATTGCTTTCCTCCAACCCTCGTGTTTCATGGCCTCCCTGAAATTTTTGGGTTCATTTCCACCTGTAATAGCAGCAATATATGTTCTATGCTTCACAGAAAACCGGTGAGAATCAATAAAATGTGTTATAGGGTAAACTGAGGAAAGTAATGTCGTAGGTGAACGCTGAGATGATGTAGATGGACTTTTATTTCTTATTGTGTGTGTCACAAAGTCACAGTGCTTCACATTCGGAAATTTCTGTCTCATGCCTTTACCCAAGGCTTCGGTCTCACTTGAGATGTTACTTTGATCACCCTGCTGCACAACATTCTGCTCACTTAGAGCAGTTTGCTCACTCCATTCTGCTTCCCAGCATGCTCTTCTGTGCTGCTGCACTCATCTGCCGCACCAGAGCGCACGGAAGAGGGGTTGGCAGGCTCCTCCGCAGCCTGGTCGCGGCCTGTGGGCTCCTGCCGCAGCCCAACCGTGGTTCCCCCTGCTGTCCCCGCAACACCATCAACTCTCCCACCTCCCTCGTGCTCCATATCATTTCCCTCACCATTCACATTCTCTGCCACACACCAATCATCATCACTCACACTCCCAACATCACAATTCCCAACATCACGAGTCAACGAGGCATTCATCAAATCTTTGTTCATACTAGAAGCAATGAACAGGAATTCACTCTCATTAAAAATCACATCCCTTGAAACAAAAATTTCATGGGTCTCTAAGTCATAAACCTTCCACCCCTTTTTCCCGAAAGGATATCCTATAAATACACACTTTCGGCTTCGACTCGCAAACTTATCACCCTTAGTTTTTAGATTGTGCGCATAACACAAACACCCAAACACCCGAATATACTCATATGAAGGTGGTTTGCCAAATAACACATCACAAGGGGTTTTATAATCAAGCAATCGAGAAGGAGTTCTATTAATTAAATGACATGCCGCTTGCACACACTCCCCCCAAAATTTTAAAGGTAAATTTGCTTGAAAACGTAAGGCTCTAGCAACATTCAAAATATGTTGATGTTTTCTCTCAACACGCCCATTTTGTTGAGGCGTGCCCACACATGAGGTCTCAAAATAAATCCCATTGTCAAAAAAATACTCTTTCAAGGAATTGAATTCCGTACCATTATCACTACGGACCACTTTAATTTCTTGAGAAAATTGACGACGAACAATCGCAACAAAATTAAGAAACATATAATAAACTTCTGTTTTATTTCTTAACAAATAAGTCCACACACCCCTAGAGTAATCATCTACTATAGTAAAAAAATAATGAGCACCACAAGAAGATAGAGTCTTGTAAGGCCCCCATAAATCTAAGTGAACAAGCTCAAAAATTCGACTTGCTTTATTTTGACTCAAAGGGAAACTACTCCTATGTTTTTTTGCCCGAGGACTGATGTGTCCATTCTATATAGTATTTTACCCCCGTCCCTTGGTCATAATTAGTAGTGTTTTTGGCTCTTTAGAGCCACTTTTATTACTAATTGGTGTTTTCTAGTGTTTTCGTAGATTTGGTTGACTTTTGCAGGGATTTATGCTTTTGGAGTATTTTCCCGGGATATTTAGGAGCAATCACGAGCATTGGAAAAGCACGACCAGAGTTTATAGCCCAGGGTCGGTTAGAGACATTGAACCGGTGATTAAGGGCTCGGTAGAGGTGATACCGGGGCGTTTGGACCGAGTATTCAAGACCCAAAGAGGAAACCCAGATTGGCCCGAAGAATTTGAGCCCAATCGAAGTCCAAATAGTGGCCCAAATGATCCGCCCGGCCAAAAAGGCTGGCGCCCGGAGGCGCGCCCGGCCGGGCGCGAGATTGTTATTAGAGGTGAAAAAAGGCGCTCCCGATCGGGCGCGTGTTTATTTAGGAAACAATTAGAGTCGTTTTAATTTCTTTTAGTTTAGGATTTTTGTACGGAGTATAAATACTCCTCCGTAATGCGATTTTAGGATCTCTTCTTCTTCTCTTAATCTTTTCTCCTAGACTTTCTCTCTCTACTTAGTTTTCTCTCTCTAAACTCTCTCTCTCTAAACCTTTGTTATTATTTCTTAAATTAATTTCAGAATTATTTTGGTAATGATTTCTCTTCCCTTAATCTTAGTTATTTATTCTATTCCTTTGATCATGATTTATTTTATTGTTTTGCTTAGTTTATATTTAATTATGTGTGAGTAGTTTAATTTCTAGGGTTTGTGGGGATCCATAAATAATATGAAGGGGTAATTTATTGTTGTTAATTATCAATGCTAGATTAATTTCCTATTGATTGATTTAATGCTCTGTGACTAGATTAGGTCTATCTTTTATGCATGAGTTTGACAATATTGATTCAAGAATCGAGAGATGAGAATTAATGTTTAGGTCTAGTTTCAATAGGCAAATTAACTTATAAATGGTTAAGTCAAGATTCGAGAGATGAGATTTAATACCGATAAATTAATTGTGTGATTGTAATAAGTAGCGAGAGTCCTTTACAATTTGATTAATTGATGCATTGATGATTGACTATTATTGATTGTTGGTATTGCATGATGATTTCTTATTGGATTGTTTTAATGTTTTACAATTGCGGCTTGTAAAAGTATAGTAATATTAAATTGATGAATCGAGCAGATGTTAATTTGATATTAAAGGTTATTTTCAATAAGAACTTAGATCTAGTAAATTGCGAGAGCCTGTTAGGTCTATGTTGGTTAATAAATTGCGAGAGCCTGTTAATCATGTTATTTATGCAATGTCAATGATTGATTACCCTATTTTACCCCGGAGTATTGTTTATTGGTGAACCTATGCCCTAAATCCTTTTATATATTATTTTCTCCCTTTTCCTACTCTTTTTAGTTTAGTTTCATATTCAACTTTTAATATTGGTTACTTACATAATTTAGATTATAATATTTAATTAGGATAAAAAGACTTGTTTCCCTGTGGAGATCGACCCTACTTCCCTATCTACTTTAGTTAGTGAATTAGGTAATTATTTTTTATTAGGAGATACGACTTTACCCTATCAAGGACACACATCACATGATTTAAATTTAGTACTACTACGACTCACAAATGGAAGCTGTTGAAGTACTTTACCCGAAGGATGCCCCAATCGTTTATGCCACAACTCTGTGGAATGATCCCTGTCTATCTTCATCGCCTTCACCATAGGAACACCCCGAAAATAATAAAGTCCATCTACTCGTTCACCTGCTCCAATCACGTTCCTCGTTGTGAGGTCCTGTATAACACAAAGTTTGTTAGTAAATTGCATAATACAATTAGATTCGTCACTCAATTGAGTCACCGAAATTAAATTGCAATTTAATTGGAGTACATAAAGAACATTGTCGATTTTTAAACCCCCTTGCAATATCACCGATCCAATTTTTGATGCGTTAGCATTTTTTCCATCCGGCAATCCCACCGGACAATGGCTCACATTGGTCACATTGGTCAAAAGAGACAAATCACATGTCACATGATTCGAGGCCCCTGTATCTATTATCCAACCCAAATCATTTTTATCATGAAACTTGGATTTAATGGATGTCAAGTAGTTCAACAATTGTTGAACTTGAATCGAAGTCACTCCCGCAAGACCACCCACATCAACGTGTGCGGCCTTCACCAAATTCTGATCACCATCCATCAATGGAATCACAAATAATAGTCACTCACAGGTGCTTTGAGAAGAAAAAAAAAATTAAATGATGTTTGTGAACTCTCACAATCTCTCAAGGTTATGCGTAATAATGAATATTACATATAATTGCAATCTCTAGTAAATTATTGTTGGATCAAACCTAAGCTCTTGATACCATGATAAAATATAATGAATAATTCTCTCTTTATTTCTCATTCAACATAAACGGCCACATACAAGTATATATAGAATAGGAAACTTGGAGGGCAAGACCAAATAACCTAAAAGATATGCATAGTATATTCTAAGATATATATCCCAAATATTCACAATATTATCTTTCCTAATATATAATGACACTCGAAGTGCCCTGGTTGGTTGGTGTAAGACAGATATATCTGCAGTTCTTGTAGCTTTCTTCTCTTCCTTTTTTCACCACTTTGATAATCCATTAAATTCTTGTTTTGCTATGTCTCATTCTTAATTTTTTAAATTTATGATGAATTTGACAAGCTAGTTAAGTTTGTATAGTGATAATTAGCAATCGTAGAAATCCACATTTGCCATTTTAGGATACAGTTTATAAAAGGCAAAAGATTGTCCTTTCTGAGATTGCTGATGATCTTACACGAAATGCCTTCTCATTTTTGTTATTAAATTTTTGGTAAATTATCCCAAGTAACCCTGTACTTTAGCACTTTTTCCAAAATAACTCTGACCTTTGCATCCCTATCCATGGTAACCCTAAACTTGTAAAAATGAAAATTTTGGAGAGTTTTTTTTTACGGAGACTTAGCATTGTTACCTTTTTCTTCTTCCTCTCTCACCCCTGTTGTGTTTCCCCTTCAAATTCCCCTATTAAACTACTAAAACCTCAATTACTTTATTTGTTTTCTTAGCTATTTTAACAAATTAACAATGATATTCAACCCCTGTGAGCGAATTGACAATTGATACGTGCCCCATGTGGGCCCATTATATATGAAACGTTAAGTCTCCGTTAAAAAGAATACCAAAAATTTCACTTTTACAAGTTCAGGGTTACCATGGAGGGGGGTGTAAAGGTCAGGGTTATTTTGGAAAAAATGCTAAAGTACAGAGTTACCTGGGATTTCCCTAAAAAAAATTTATTGCTCATGACTCGCATATTGATTATTGTGGAATTTGATGCAAGTAGTGGCTCATAAATGATTGCTAAAAATTGTGTAAAAAGGAATAACTAAGGTAGCTTTTGACCGAGGTGGTTACCCTTACCATGGACGTGTTAAAGCCCTTGTTGATGCACTCTGAACATGGCCTTGTATTTTGAAGCTAATTGTAACTATATTCTCCTTTCTATCAGATTATCATTTTCCTGTGTGTTTCATTTTTTTAACTGCAAATTCCAATGCATATATTTGGTTTTATACAATTAAAATTTTAAGATTATTTTGGGATAATTTTTCACCTCCTGGTAAATTATTGATTTATTTTATATAATTGTAAAGATTTTTTTTACATCAATTTTATTTTTGCTAACAATAATTTATCTACTATTTTAAATTAGAGGTAGTTGGTTGTGAATGAAGTTGATGATTCTATCGAAATAGAAGATAAATTATATATATACTTTTAGTTATTTTAACAAGTTTTGGATTTGAACAATTTTTTTTGTTGATTATAAATTTTATAAATATAATTTGATCTACGAAAAAGAATGTTTATGAGTGATATAGTTATCCTTTGGCGAATGAGATACCATATTTATAATTTATTTATTAATTATAAATACAATTTTCACATAACTAACACCAATGAATTATAAACACTATCCTTTTCTAACAAGAAAATTAATCTAAAAAACAAGCAAATTAATCAAAATATTATATGGTTTAATAAAAAAATATTTTCTTTTTGTGAGATGAATAATTAAATCTATATAAAAAAAAAGCAAATTAATCAAAATATTACATGGTTTAATTATGAATATTATTTCTAAGTGAGATGAATAATACTCCGTAAAAACTATAAAACAAAAAAAAATCTTTTTCTATCAAGAAAATTAATCAAAATATTATATAGTTTAATTAATAATAGGAAAAATTTCCCGGAATAATCCTACTTTTGAGTCGTCCGCCCAAAATAATTTCACATTTGGCTTATTTTTAAATAATTCGACCTTTATAGTCAATCCGCTCCTAATGATCACAACCGGTCAACTAACCTATTATAACAAGTCGCTTGACACACGTTAGCCTGCGATTGGTAAAAAAAAGAATTTTTTTTTTCTTTTTAGAAAAAAAAATTAATCTATACTACTATTTCAAAACAAGAAGTTGGAAGGACATGTGTCCTCTTCATGTTTTTTTGATTAAAAAAATTATTTAACAAAAAAAATCACATGTCTTTACAAATACCTTATTTTTCAAACTATCTTTATACATGAAAATTGATAATGCGTTTTCGAAAAAAAATTGATCATGCCTTTACAAAACAAAACTAACTTTTTTCAAACTAATTGTAAATTTAAGTTCAACCGTTATTTATAAAAAAAAAAATAAATAAAAAAAAGTGAAAAAAGTCTTCACAAAATTACAAAGATGTCACTTTAGTTCGTTTTAAAAATATTAATATAGGGATGCAAAACCCAAATTTAGTTTTTTTTTTTTTTTTCTAAAAAAGAAAGATTATGTTTTTTGTACAAGAAACTTAATTGCTCATAGACCCACCCTATTGAAAATAGTAAGTTCCTTTCTATTTTTCATTCCATTATATATGTATTCATATTTTAAGTTTCATTTATGTTATTATGTATGATCAATTTGTTTGCAAATTTAACATTGAAAGTGAAGATTAAAGCAGGCTTCAAATTATGTTTAGGTAAACCCTTTTCTTCAATTTGGTGTATAATACAGTTTTAATCACATGGAAAATTTTAATTTGTAGTCCTCTTATGTATATTGTACTATATAAGGGAATGCATGATTTGTTTTTGCATGGTTGACACTGTACATATATATGAATGGTATAGTCTTAAAACTTATTTGCCCTTACAATATTGCACATGGCAGGAGAAAAAGAAAGTTAAAGAAGCCTTACATGTGTGCAATGCATATTATAGAATATTAATAATAAGAAAAAGTTACAGAATATTAATCTTGCAAAATAAAATTTGCGAGTTCGACTAAACGACTAGAAGATGATGCTTTCACAATACTTAGTAATACGTTTAAAATATATCTAGAGTATTATTCTTATATATGAAATTGAAATAATTATTATAAGAAAAAATACAATACAAAAATAATTATTATAATACATTAAATAGCCGTGTATTGCAGGGGTTTATGACTAGTTATTTTGAAAAAGCCCACACCAGCCAGAACCACCCTCCTCGTAGCCCGTTTCCACCGGCCAAGCTGCCGACTCCCCTGTCCCACTGTGCTGACCACCCAAAAACTCTCCTGCAGCATCGACAACCTCCTTCCCCTCCCCAGAACCACCAACCTCCATTCTACCACACCACGAAAACCCAAAACTAAAGGTGGCCGGAAACACCTTGCAAACACTCGAAAACCCTTGATCCCAGCCCCCTTCCCCTTCTCCAATCCCTTTTCCGTCTACCTCCCTTCCCCACGCTCCGATTTCATCACTTATCCCCTTCCCACACCTCGATTTTGACCCTTCTCCTCTTCGCATACCTTGATGTCGGTAATGGTTGTGGTGGATTGTTGGCGATGGAAGGGGGTAGGGAGGGTTGGAGAACGGCGCGCGGGGGTCTGCGGTGTGGTCACGGTGGGGCTGACTTCTTTGGGCCTCGTCTAAACTGGTGGTAGGGGCAGAGAGGTGGTTGGGGTGGTTGGGGTCGTTGTGCGGCGGTGTGGTGGTTGATTTAAATTTTAGTTTTCTTTTTTTAAAAAAAATAGTTAATCAATGTTAATTATTAATAATCAATTCTTAAAAACAAAGTTAAAATTAAAACTTGTTTTTTGACCAATCACGTTGTGACAAGTGTAAATAAAACTTAAAAAAAAAATATCCACTCAACCGTTTATAGGTCACTTGGGACCATTGAGAGCAAATTAGCTATAAAATTCAGATTATTTAAAAATAATCCAAAGGTGGAATTATTTTGGGCAGACGACCGAAAGGTGGCATTATTCCGGGCAATTTTTCCATGATAATATTATCTTTTTTTTTACACACGAGGGGCAAGCCCCAAAAAGAGAAAGGAAAACCTAAGACAGAAAGCTAGAAAATTAATATATATATATATATATATATATATATATATATATATATATATATATATATATATATATATATATATATATATATATATATATATATATATATATATATATATATATATATATGCAAACTAGGTTGCTAAGTTAAACAACACAAAGCAGCCTTTTATTCTACATCAAGTGGCTTTAGTTGGGATCTTGTCCCTTGTTACTCCCCTCAAGTCCTTCAATAAAATGGTTTGAAAATAAACTAGGACTGCCTCAAAGATGACTATCTTAGCTTTTCCGTAGTCGTTACTCCATAATTAGCTAATTAACCAATCTGCAACCCGATTAGCCTCTCTGTAGCAATGACTAATAGTAAGCTCCCAATCACGCTTAGCTATAAGGGTCTTACATTTTCGTAATAGATGAATATAAGGAGAGTTGAGGGGAATTGGATCCACCAACATACGAACAATTACCTCCGAGTCCACTGTAACTAGGATTTTTCTATGCCCTTCATTCCAAGCTATAGAAAGACCCCTCAAGACTGGAAGCAATTCAACTTTAGTATTCGAACAAATTCCACAGTTGGAAGCAAAGCATTCAAATAACTCACCCCAATGTCTTCTATTAATACCTTCTGTACTTGGTGGGTCAGGGTTGCCACGTGAAGCTCCATCTGTATTCAAACGAACCAAATTCTCACGAGGAGCTATCCACCGAATTAAGACTTGAGTATGTTTTCTTTTGCGCATGTTAGAGCCCACAATATCCTTCTCAAAAGAACGGCGAATGTCACCCACTTTAGTCATTATAAAGCTATACAGTGATCAAGTGGAATCACAACGTCCCTTTCAAAGCATCTCTCGTTCCTCCATCTCCAAATCCACCAACAAGTGGTAGCAAATATTAGGTTCCACTCACTGCCATCTTCTATCTTGGTTGGGTTCAAATTATTAATAACTCAATTATGGAAATTTAAGTTGTTCACTCACCATTGCAAGCATTTCCCATTTGCGCAATACTACAAGCTGCTAGACACTCTCTCAAAATATGATTCATATTTTCCTCAACATAGCTACACATAGAGCACCTCAAAAGCCCGTAAGATGCCTAAGGAATCGATTTGCATTGGTCATAAGTTTATCATTGTATGCTAACCACATAAATAATCGAGTTCTTTGGGGGGGCTTATATCTTCCAAATATCCTTTCCATCTAATAGTTTCTTGAGGACATTCAACATTACCTGTTCGAATGATATTGAGGGCAGACTTCAAGGAGAAACCACCACCAGGCGAGCCATTCCACACAATACTATCAATGGCTTCTTCATCGTCAATCAACTCATGAGAGTAAATCTCTTGCAGCACATTAGCTGGTAAAAAATCAGCAAAGTATTCAATTTTCCATCTAATTGCAGGGTCCTACATCTCATCCACTAGGTAATCAACCATTGTAGTAGGAGGAGCCACTACTACAAAAAATGGCTAAGAAACCATTCAAAATAGGTCTAAAAAACCAACAATTGTATGATTTCTATATCAATGGTCTCTTAGCATAAGAAACCATACTTTTAGTATGGTTTGTTAGATTGAACAAAAAGACCATGGTTACAAGATGTATGGTTTTTTAGATACCTTTTAATTTGTCTATTCAAGAAGACAAAGGCACCATTTTTGAACAAAAAATGGTTTCTTTGTATGGAGATAAGAGACCACATTTGTAAGAAGTCTGGTGTCTTTGAACATTTTTTTTTTAAAAGGGCCACCGCGCACCGCGCATCATACCCACCATGCTAGCTGCCCCTTCTACCACCCACCCACGCTGCCCCTCCACCTCCACCAAAGTGACCCAATCGACACCTTCAACCACCCACCAAACAAAATTACCATACATGAACAAATTATATCACAAACACCGTATATGAACATCAATCGAAAATTTATATCACAAAAAATAAATTTACAAGTTCAAATTACAATCATCCCACAAAACATTATACTATTAAATTCTTTAATAATAATAATAAAAAAAAGATATAATCTAACAAAAAAATTAATTTTTTTTTACAAAAATTACAACAAATTATGAGGTGATAGGAGTAATTAATAAAACTAATAGATCTAAAACTGAAAAAATAAATAACAAAATAATCAAATTAACTAAAATAACTATGGGGTTAATTTTTCCTCCTCTTGTTCTTCCTATCAAAGATGATTTAATGGAGGAGAAGCACAAAGAAGGTGCATCAATGGATTGGATCGAGGTAAAATCGCTCAATCTAGAACCCGTATTTGGCTCATAGCTGCTTCAATGGAGGAAAACGACGAATATCAACGACTGCTGGAGATGTGACGCGGTGGAAATGTTGATGCTCCGACGAGACACTGACAGTTACAACAATAATAATAAGGCGGTGAAATATTGAAAGATCAGTGAGGTTGGTTTTGGCCTGCAATGTAATTCAATCTTACTCATACTTTGATACTATTAATGATGAGAATGAAATGAGACTAAAAACGTTTGGAGTGATGATATGAACAAAAAATGAAAATGTTAGGGTTTGGGATTTTGCTTTTCACTTAATTAAAAAAGATAAGAGACTATTCGTCCCTAATTTGTGGTGTCTTAGGTTGATTACGTATCTACGTATTCATTATTTTATCTAAGAAACCATTTATCTCTATGTTGTGGTATCTTATTAATTTTCTAAGAAACCACACATCTCAAATATATGGTTTTTTAATCTAAGAAACCTTACAAGTGACTTATATATATGGTGACTTAGATATGGTTCTTTATCCATATTTTGTTGTAGTGAGCATCTATAACTGATTCAATAAGAGGAGCTTTGGTAGCCCAACGTTGATTTAAGTACTCCGTAAAACATAAATGAACAAATAAAAAAAATATGTGCATCGCACGGGCTTTTATCTAATATATTACTATTGTGATTTTTAAAAATTATAGCGATCCACACATCACAATATCTAGAACCGTGCATCGCACGAGCTTACATCTAGTATTAAAACTCAAGGGATTACACATGTTGATGACATGTGTCAATCTTATGTCATCATAAAACTTATGACATAGCGCCACATAGATAATGACATGATAAATTGATAACACATTAGTATTTGGATTAGATTTGAACAATTGCATCCCTTGGAATTTTCAACTTTTTGTTACCACTGTTATATCAAGTAGCCATGGATTAAATTCATTTTTATTCTAGTATAACATTTGTTGTTTCTATTCCACAATTAATGTCACTTTATTACTTAATTTTTTTTACACGGTAAGATACGAGGGGTGTCCCTCCTATCGCAGGAGGGGTGGGTGATGATCGAACCCTGGTCACTAGCATGGACGGAGCTACATGGGGGGCTGGCAGGTGCCCGACCCCCGTAGCCCATTCCCGCGGCCTTTAAAATTTCTATTTGGCCCTTGTAAACTTTTACAATATATACAAATTAACTAACTCATTTGCTAATGATATTTCCTTGGCTTAGTAGTTAACATCTATCCTTGTGTCAAGTATCTTTGGTCAGAGCCTCTGAGGTTCGACTCCCCTCAACAATATTTCCTCTATCAATTTAGTGTTGAAAAAAAGAAAATACATTGTAGTATTCTACTAAAATTATCAAAATATTATCACCGCTAATTAATATAAATAGTTTTGAGTCCGAGCCTAACCGAATGCAAAAAGTCCTCATTGAGAGACTACAAGTCAAGTGTTTAGCTAAGGTCAAATCTGGAACTAAACTATACAAAATTCGGCCCCCGTAGGTTCCAAATCCTGGCTTCGCCCTTGGTCACTAGGGGAGATGGAGGGAAAAACCGTCCCTCAACTCCATGATCCTCAACTGTATTACTTAACTAGCTTAAGGCCCGTGCCATGCACGGTTCGTCTAATTTGCTTAATATCCAACAAATTAAATTTGATAAAACATACAAATCAAATATATAGAAATTATAATGTCACAATCTATATTTATAGCAAAACAACAAATCATCTAAAAAATGGATTTGTAAGTCTGCCCAAACTCGAGAATTTTTCAGGCAGGACTTGATCAGGTCTAGTGTCATATTAGTGAATACTTATTTATAAATGCACTTTTAGTAAACATAAAAAACAATTGAACAACAAACTAAAACCTCCACTAAAATTATTAGCAAAAGTGCAAATATACACAAAATTACAAATAATGTATCACCTTTATATCTAAAAAATTATTTGTTAAACACAACCATTTATTTTATAGCTATACTATACTCTAGAAATCAATTTGTGATAACATGTACATATAGTAGTAAAATTTCATATTCAAATTGTAATTAACTTGAATGTATAGTTATATTGAATTGAAACTGAAATAAAATATTTAAAAAAAATTAGTGATTTTTTAAAGTAATTTCTTTAACATCTATTAAATGAATCAATTTATTTCCCTTAAAAAAAATCAATTTATTATAACTTTTTTGGCAAAATCTAATAATACTCCATTAAAAAAGATAGTTAAAAAGGAGTTGAATTTTTTTTTTTTTTTTTTTGAAAGAAGTTGAAATAATTACTTAAGTAGATTTACATAGAATAATTACATATATGAACACCAAATAAAAAGAAATATATATTTTTCATAATGATGATATAAATATTTGGAATGATTTTATTATAAATTAAATTTTTTATAAAAATAAAAGTTAAAAAGGGATGGGGAGTTTTGGAGGGAAAAAACAACACCAAGATGTGACACGTGTCACTCTTGGTGTCTGTTTTAGTATTATGTTACTAGGTTGGTCCCCGTTCCATGCACGATAATTTACAACAATCATAATTAAATTTTATAAACAAAAAAAAATTAAATTCTAAAAACTTAGTCGACAAAATTTGATCAAAATGAATGATTATGAATAGTATATTAGATATAAAATGATGTAGAAACTAATCAAAATTATGTTAAGAAATTGTTTTATAGCTATATAAATATTTGTGTTAAAGAATCAAATCTTTTTATTCAAAGTAATATATAGTATAAGATTAGGGAATTTTTGTGTTTTTTTGAAAACAGATTAGGGAATTATTTTTTATAAGATTTGTTTCTTTATTAGAGTTTAATAAAAAAAATAAGGACACACCAGAAGATGACACGTGTCATTGCTGGTGTGTCTTTTAGTATATAGTTGACTGATTGATTTTCTTTTCCTTTTTTTTTCTATTCCTCCTATTTTATTTGTCATGTTTTCTTTTCTTTTCCTCTTCTTGTTTTTGGTGCATAAACGATTCACCATCTCTTGCCGCCAGAGGTTAGTTGCTTCTACTTTATCTCTCTTTTATGTTTTTTTGAAAACAAATTAGGGAATGAGTTTTTATAAGATTTATTTCTTTATTAGAATTTAATAAAATAAATAAACTAAGGACACACCAGGAAATGACACATGTCATTATTGTTGGCGTGTCTTTTAGTATAAAGCTATTGATACTAGGTTAGTCCCCGTTCCATGCACGATAATTTACAACAATCATAATTAAATTTTATAAACAAAAAAGTTAAATTCTAAAAACTTAGTTGACAAAATTTGATCAAAATGAATGATTATGAAAAGTATGTTAGATATAAAATGATGTAGAAACTAATCAAAATTATGTTAAGAAATTGTTTTATAGCTATATAAATATTTGTGTTAAAGAATCAAATCTTTTTATTTAAAGTAATATATAGTATAAGATTAGGGAATTTTTGTGTTTTTTTTAAAACATATTAGGGAATTATTTTTTATAAGATTTGTTTCTTTATTAGAGTTTAATAAAAAAAAATAAGGACACACCAGGAGATGATACGTGTCATTGCTGGTGTGTCTTTTAGTACATAGTTGACTGATTGATTTTCTTTTCCTTTTTTTTTTTTCTATTATCCTGTTTTATTTTTGTCATGTTTTCTTTTCTTTTCCCCTTCTTGTTTTTGGTGCATAAACGATTCACCTTCTCTTGCCGCCAGAGGTTAGTTGCTTCTCCTTTATCTCTCTTTTATGTTTTTTTGAAAACAAATTAGGGAATTATTTTTTATAAGATTTGTTTCTTTATTAGAATTTAATAAAAATAAATAAACTAATTTAAGGACACACCAGGAGATGACACATGTCATTGCTGGTGTGTCTTTTAGTATATAGTTATTTATTATTGATTGATTAATTAAGATTCATGAATTGTAACTTTCCATTAAGAATTCTAAAAGTTTTTATATGCAATTTTTTTTTATCATTTTTATGTTATTATTTAAACTTAAGGTAATATTCCAAGATATTATTTAAACTCAAGGTAATTTATTTCATTTTGTATTTAAACATAACCCGGGGCATTGTCCGAACCCCAAACTAGTTATATGTTTATACATTCAACCAGAAATTCAACTCTAAGTATTAATTACATGGTTGATAATTTACATTATTACATTCAACAAGAGCTTCAACTTAATTGGTTTCGAAAAACCTAAAAATAGTTTTTTAAAAAAAATTAAAAAAACAATTTAAACTTTAATTTTTTTTTTTTTATTTTAAATATCATTTTTTTATTTTTGAATTTTATTGTTATTTTAAAAATATATATTAATTCATCTTAATTGCATTATTGATCAAAATAAATCGTGAATATTGGATTGCCATTTAATATATATATACTGTCATCTACATTTTTGACACATCAAATATCAATTACAGGTTTATTGCCTATGATGTTGTTTAGAATTACATAAAATAATTTAAAACTTTGTTCTCTTTATTATTGTACAATTTTAAAAATTGTAAATTTCAATTTTTATTTTAAATATATATTTTCATTTTATTAGTAGTTTTCATTTAAATATTTTGTGGAATATTGTGTCTCCTATTTTATACAAAATAAGTGAATAATACATCTTTAACATATCGAAGATAAAAGGATTTAGGTATGTACGTTGGAATTCTGATGAACCATCACAAACAGTGTTACAAGGGATACGTTTAAATATATGTGTGAAAGAATTTATTGAAGACTTGTTGGCTAGAAACCTTTAATATAATCCGTTTGTGGGAATAATCATGCTAGCCAACTTCACCATTAGGAAAATGCATGGCTTCATATGCTATGTAGACGACAGAAATACTGAAGACAATCCATCTGTGATGATATAGAAAAAAGGACAAGAAGATTTGTATGGGGTGGGATTGAGGAGTAATGTCGCATACAACTTTATCTAGGAGGATTGGAAATTAAGTCCATCAGACAAGCAACTTCAACCTTCTAACAAAGTTAGAGTAAACTGAGGGTGATCACTAATTTGTGTTCTTTGACTGAGAATCTTAAAAAGCAAATGTTGCAAGGGGAGAATCGACATTGACATGTTTGAGCCTAAAGATGACAAGCAAATGCAACCTTTTTTTTTTTTTTTTTTTTTTTTTTTTTTTTTTTCATTGAGTCTAGGTTGAAGGGGCTTACTAATCTAAATGTTCTTTGGTTGAGAGTCTTAAGAAGCATATATATTGCAAGGGGTTATGCGACATTGACGTGTTTGAGCCTAAAGCTAACATGCATGTCAAACATTTTTTTTGAGAAAAGACAAAATTTTATTAAATCTCAAAAAAGATTACACGGAGGCTACTAAGCCCCTAAGCACAATTGCTTGACCCAAGCTAAGTCCTTAGCTCTAACTTTACAAGATGCTATACTACTAATTCTGTTATATACATCCAGACACAATCTATTAATAACTAATGCATGTCAACCATGTGGAGCAGAATTACGAATATTGCTTAAATTTGTATGAGGATTCTAGAATGGTGATTGGTATTGTCCAAAACATTATTTGGAACCATCATGTCTATGGATCATCGAAAAACACTTCAAGAGCTTGCATTGTACGGAGCTACACCCAATAGTGGATGTTGCTAACTTGCTATGTCTATAGTAGTAATTGTTACCTATTTATTTATTTATTATTATGTGTTCTCTTTCTAGGCCTTGCCCTTTGGTTGTACAAAAGAAAAAAAAATATATAATATCTATAATAAGAGTTCTATTGTGAAAGGTAAATTTAATAATCTTGGAATGATTTGATAACTAGAAGATTGTCTATCAATAATGATTTTGCCTTCATCAATGACAAGCTTAATCCCACAATGAAGAACTATAACTTCTACAACAAAGGACATCGAATAATCCGCAAGTGGTACTTAATAAGCTGCAGTTATGACATCTTCCGTTAAGGATCGCGAAACTCCTCACAGGCTTAAACGAATCAAACTTGATCAATGATTACCTAACATGATGTTACATGACTAACTGGATAAAAGCTTTTTCAGATTGATTAGTAGCAAGTTAGCAACAAATGTTTAGTTCGTCAATAAGTTACAATTTCAGACAACATATATACACTCGCAATCTAATCTCTCTTTGTGCATAATAATGGGAATAAACTAACAAGTATAATACCCTATATAAAGATTGTTTCCCACCAAACTTTCCATGCTTATTCTGTTTGTTTTCATGATGACAATTTTGTGAAGTAAAACAAGCAAAAAGGGAGCTTGCGTTCACCTAAAAAAAAAAATACCATACCACTTTTCTGGGTTTCATCGGTTGTGACACGTGTATGTGTTCTCCCCTCCATTGTCACTTTCACCTTTAATTTCTCCCCTAATTATTTCCCATTTACTTGTTTTATCCGTTAAAATAAACAAATCTTTCAAATTTCCAAACTTTAATACAGATTATATTAGTATTAATTACATTTCATTAATCAAATTTATTTTAATTAATTACTAAAAAAAGCATTTTTCTTGCTTTAATTTCTGTTGCGTCTTCTTCTTCTCATTCTCTCCTTCTCTCAGCTCTTTTATACTGGTAAGCAACTCTGTCGCCTCATCTTCTAGCCCCTTTTATTGGTTTTTTTTTTTTAATAGTAATTATTATTATTAATGTATTTCTTTTTTCTTGAACATTAATGATGAATTAAGTTGAGTTTCTTCATTTTATTATCTGGGTTTTTTCTGGGGTAGATTAATTTTGTGATTTGGTGAAGTTGAAAGGTACAGATGATTGAAGGGTGCAGAAAGATTGCCTCAGATCTGGGTAACATACAGTGGACTTTTTAATTTGGGAATAAGGGCATTCATGTGATTATTTTTTTTATATATAATTATTTTTATTGTTAAAAATTTTCATGACCCTTTGCTTTATCTCTAATTTTTGAGATTTTCGGAATCGTAAATAGAAATAAAACTAAAAAAACGTTCTTGTTGGGTTTTTTTTTTCCCATAATTTTCTGGGTTATTAGTAGTTAGATTATTTGAAAGTATTTGAGTTCATTTGATTGATAAGGGTTACTTGAAAAGAAATGGTGTTAGATTTATATGAAATGGAATTGGGTATTTAGTAAAATTGTACAGGATTTATTGATAATAAACTGATCAAAATTTTGTTTGATCTTTGTTGCTGTTTATTTTTGTTTGTTTGAGCAGTAATATTTGTGGGGAGTAGTGAGGGGAGAGAGGAAGGTGATTTTGAATAGATTTAGGTACCGCCTATTTGATGAACTTGGTAGTTTTTGCCTTGGTGTTGAGTGATTGAGAAGTTGATTTGGTACCGGATTCCTTATCCGAGTTTCGTGATCAACACTTATGACTCATACTGAAGTGGGAAGAAAGGTGAAATTGTGTTAATTGGTTTATGATAGATGGAGTTTGTGGAGGAGATTCCGAAAGCAGTTAGTATGCCGTTAATGATTGGCAATCTTGTTAGTGAGGATAAGGCTATTAGTACGCCTCTGCAGCTTGCTGGGCTTGTGCTGAAAGCAAATTCGTATAGCCTGTCTCCGGATAGACCTGAAACAAAAGCACTCTTGGTGCCTAGTACTGTTGGGAATAAGGTTTTTAATTGCAATGATCAGCCTGCCAAACTCAGTACATCTGTAGAATCTTTCTGTGTTAAGAATCACAAGGAAGAGCCTGAATTACTGAGGGTGGTGGTCTCCAATCATAGTTCTGGTGTTTCTAATGATATCATTGGTCAGGAAAACGGGGAAGAAGATTTTGTATCCTACTCACAGTCTTTGGCTAGTGAAAATAGCAGCAATTATGGTGAGGAATCCCTAGCTGTCGAGTCTAATTCTGATGCAAACTCACCGGCCTCAAGTGATACCGAGAAGAACACCCAATCAGTTGCCCCCCAAAAGTATAATACTATGGGATCAAATTCAATGTCGAAGCCTGTTAGAGATGTGTTTGCAGTTGCAGAAGATCTTGATGTGGACGATACTCGTCGACATGATCGAAATATGACGATGGGTCTTCTTGAAGCATCGCATGATAAGATCAACAGAACAAAGAGCAGCCATTGCATATTTGAAATGGGTTCTATACCTCTTTGGGGTTTCACATCTATCTGTGGGAGGAGACCAGAAATGGAAGATGCTCTTGCTGTTATACCGTGTCTCCAAAAGCTTCCAATGAAAGTTTTGGCCGGAGACCACATTTTGAATGGAATGAGTCAGACTGCACATTTTTATGCTGTCTATGATGGACATGGAGGTTCTCAGGTAAATATTGGTGTATTGTTTCTTCAGTTTGCTGCAGATGCGTTTGGTCTATACTTGTGGCCGTGATGGCGTGATGCAATTAAGATTGACCAATTTTCGGACCTCTCTAGTTTATATTTGTCTTTTTTTTTTAAAGTTGCAAGAATAGCACTAATGGTTTTTGTATAAAGAGGGTTATATTACGCAAATTATTGATCTTATTATGTGATTGTTTTTTATTTAGGTTGCTAATTATTGCCGAGATCATCTCCATGTTGCATTGTCCGAAGAGATAGAATTTATGAAGAGGGGTTCCCAAAATGGAAGTTTTCTAGATAACTCAGAGGAGAAATGGGAAAAAGCATTCTTTCGTGCTTTTCATAAAATTGATGCTGAGGTTGGAGGAGTTCATCAAGGCCATACTGGTGTGAATGATGATTCATCTGAGACTAGTCTTGAACCCATCGCACCTGAGACTGTTGGGTCAACAGCTATTGTGGCTGTTGTTTGCTCAACACATATCCTAGTAGCTAACTGTGGTGATTCAAGGGCAGTGCTATGTCGTGCAAAAGCACCCATGCCTTTGTCAGTTGATCATAAAGTAAGACATACGTTATATTCTTGTCCTTTTTTTTCCTCACTTCAGTAACTGCTTGGATGTGATGATTGATCTTCATCTCGCCTTTCATTTTGTTTTCAGCCTGACCGAAAAGATGAATTGGATAGGATAGAAGCTGCAGATGGAAAAGTCATACAATGGAATGGCTACCGTGTTTTTGGTGTACTTGCAATGTCAAGGTCCATTGGTTAGTGATTTCACACCTTGCAAAGCTATTCTTGTCTCCCTTAGTTAACAGTACATAATTTTGGGCTTCTTGCTGTTTCAAGATTTTTTGCTTACTGTTTTTGTCATGATACAAGAATATTGCAACATCTCGCAAGGTCTATATTAATTTATATTCTCAACCTGAATTTTTTTTTTTGGTACTTTGATATAAAGATCATGGCTTCTGTTGCAGAATATCAAGCAACCAAATATCTAACCTTACCACTTTTGGCTAGCTTTTTTTTTTTTTATTTTTTATTTTTTACTTTTTATTTTTATTTTTAATCTAAACAGTCGTGAATCATTTCATTTTTGGTTTAGTAGAATCAATTACAAATCAGTGCAATAGGTTAGAGTGGAAGCAATGAGCTAACATCTTAAAAACAGATTCCATTGATGGCTTAGCTGCATGAATTATTAGCTAAATCTAGATGATTTATTAGACTGCATAGGTACCTTATTTGTTAAATTAGGCAAATAATGTACCACTTTCATTTATAATTCACTTTCTCAGTTGGTGGGGCTGTTGGGGAATTAGGTAACACAAGATTAGATTTGTAATTCGTTGAGTCGTGTTTGCAACTTGCAAGTTCAACCAACTTTTGCGATTGTTTTATAAACTTTATTTATTATATGCTCTATAGGAATCAGCCTAGTGCTAATCAATATATCAATATATTATTATTAAAACTCAATGGCAAGACATGGAATCCCGCCAAATGTCACCATTACTTATGTGGCGTCATGTCGTACTACAATCAATCACCAACGTTTTCCCACTGTAAAAATTGTAATTTGTGATAATTGAACCCATGACCTCACTGCTGCAATGACATAACGTATGACAATGAAGTCATATTAAATAGTGTTAATCGCGTTCATAAATTCTAAAATTTTAACTGTCAGCTTATGTGTAATATCAACAACAATATATATGATTACAAAATTCATCTCATTTATTTCATTTACTCATTCATAATTCTTATATATAGATTATATGTATTTATTATATGTAACCTAAATGTGCATAACAATTTTAAAGGTTTTTTTTATTCACCAAAAAATACGTTTACTTTATTAAGGAATTTTTAATGACAACCGAAGATAAAATCCTTTTAATGAATAAATAAAACAAATATAAAATTAAGGCTACTGCAGATTGAATTATGTATTTTGATGTTCAATTAATTGATTTTTTTAAATAAAACAATGAGCCGAGGCATCGTCCGGGCCAAAAACTAGTTTGGTTATTAATCAAATCAACCTCTGTATGAGCTTTGACTTTTCATGTGGAGATACTTGATTGGAGACTGTTCTATTATCCAGGATCTTATTCTATGAAATTTGACTAGCTATATAAGACTGTTTTGATCACCAAAAACTGT
Organism: Chenopodium album; assembly: GCF_948465745.1. Classification (NCBI taxonomy): domain Eukaryota; kingdom Viridiplantae; phylum Streptophyta; class Magnoliopsida; order Caryophyllales; family Amaranthaceae; genus Chenopodium; species Chenopodium album. The sequence continues at coordinate 9,842,470 of NC_137839.1, read as the reverse complement.
ACCTATAGTAGGGGGATGAATGTTGGGTTGATATTGTCCCATCATGTCCAGACAATTAACATTGTGAACATAGTAAAGTCCACACAGGGCAATGTTGGGTTTCTTTGTTATCAGTGTTGTTGTAATTGATGAATTCAACGTGATCAGTGGTTGTAATTCAAACTCTTGGGTTAGTTATTCATGGTATCATTTAGTGAATCTATTAAGATGATTCTGCTCTACAAGCATGCTTGAGAATATGAACTAAATTAAAATCTTATCCTTTTCAAGTCTAGTCTGTCTACTTATGATGACCCTATCGGGTAATACCACTATGATATTAGCATATCATTAGCACTATTGTTGGCTAATCTATTTTTTGGCCTAGGCGATGCCCTGGGTCATTGTTTTATTAAAAAAACAATTGTTTATTTTTGCAAATATTATTGAACATCAAATTCATTACTCAATCTGCAATAACTTAAATTTTACATAAGTTTAATTTATTTGTTAAAACGATTTTATTCTTTGGTTGTCATACAAAATTCCTTGCTAAAGCAAACATATTTTGTGGTTAATGGAAAACCCTTTACATGTGCATTTTTAGGTTACATATTTACCTATATATAAAAACAATGAATGAGTAAATGAAAGAAATGAAATTAATTTTGTAATCATATTGTTGTTGAAATATACACATGTAAGTTGACATTTAAAATTTTAGGGTTTATGGAATGAGTATAACCCTTTCTAATATGACTTTATTGTCATAAGTTGTGTCATTGGAGCGGTGGTTAAATATTACCGCTAACAAATTACAATTTTTTTTAAATGAGGAAACATTACTGATTGATTGTAGTACGACATGACGCCACATAAGCAATGGCGACATATGGTGGGATTGTATGTCTTGCCATTGTGTTTTTATAATTTATATTGATTGATATTGATATGCAAATAGGATAGCTAATTGAGCAATGAAGGACAACTAAAAGTATAAAAGCTTTACTAATTGTGAAATTTAGCACTATTGGTAACTAAATATGCAAATAGGGTATCTAATTATGCTTCTTATATTATTAGTTATTGACCTTTTTTTATTGGTTTTGCTATTTATGTTAATTGTTATCCACTTTCCCGTATTATTAGACATGTTATATACAAATATAAGATTAGTTACCAGATGCACGTCATGTGTAATATGAAATAAGACTGTCATATAATTGTTCTCTCACTTCATGAAACTATTGCGATAGCACTGCATTTGTTCCAGTCGCTGATGCACAATTGTCTCCACAGTTGTGTCAAGCATAGTGCTTTAGAGACTCCTTTTATTGAGCTACAGTGAGCCAGGAAAAAGAGAAACGCTTATCTGTTACTCGTAAAACTTAGGATCAGCTGGAAGATACGATTGTTATAAGGGGGTGGTAGAAAGTTGATTACATTGCTTTACAACTTCTGATGATGTTGCCAGGTTCCAAATTCAGCAGTAAAAGATATATCGTGCCTGATGCATTGGTCAAACATGTGGGTTCCATTGCCACTTCTTCAAGAAAGTGCACACCAAGTATAAAAAAAATGATATTATTCCTTTCATTTTTGCTTTTCTCCTTGGGTGCTCCACTTCTATATGGGTCCCTAGTATAATGGTAATAAACTCTATTCAGTATTTCAGGGTAAGGGAATTTGAGTTATGTTTGGTTTCAAAATAATTTTTTTGGCAGCTAAATTTTATGTATCAGGGAAAACCTTTCAGAATCCAGCTTTCGAATGTCACTTTTCATTGTTTGGTTCATTTGTTAAACATATTGGGAGAGGAAGGGGGAGGAAGTGGAGGATAGGAAGGCATTCTTTGGAAAATACGGCAGTGCTTTCTGAAATGTTTCCAACCTTGGAACTGCATTCTTCTTAACAAAAAAAATCGGGTTTATTTTTCTAATGATGAATGTTTGCAATCTACATTCTGAAAAGGTTCCATTCAAACATGTGTATTCCCATGTTAAGAAATTTCTGGGAAATGCTAAATAGGTAATTGTGTTTAATAGAGCCTTAGGCCATGTTTTCAATTAAGTACTTCATATATATCTGGTGGAATGAGATTCAATTTTGAAGACATGAGTTGTTTAAGTTGTTAGATTGGTGCAGTGATAGTGATGTCGCGAATTTAGATACATATTGCCACTGACCATTGCGCTGCACTTGGTGTAGCTTTACAATGCCTTGTTATAAACTATAAAGTCCTGTCAGGTATAAAGGCTTACCCCTGGTTGCAGGTGCATTCTGCATCCCTTGCATAGTCAAACAATGAGGTTTGAGGACTGCATGGATTAACGGGGTTATAGTGTTAAAAAAAATCTGTTAATTCTATTTAATTCATATTTTATCAAGGTAATACTTTGTTTCAATTTGCTTATACTTTGCACTTTCATTTGCTTTTCCAGGGGATAGATATCTAAAGCCGTGGATTATTCCAGATCCAGAAGTAATGGTAATTCCTAGGTTGAAGGATGATGATTGCCTCATTTTAGCTAGTGATGGCTTATGGGATGTGCTGACGAATGAAGAAGCCTGTGAAGCAGCACGAAGGCGAATTTTGCTGTGGCATAAAAAGAATGGAGGCAGCATGTCCCTGGAGCGGGGAAAGAGTATTGATCCTGCTGCTCAAGCTGCAGCCGATTACCTTGCCAAGCTTGCTTTACAAAAGGGTAGCAAGGATAACATCACGGTTATCGTGGTGGATTTGAAACCTCATAGGAAGTTGAAATGCAAAACTTAGAGGTAACACCGCCCTATTTGAGAGTGGAGTTAGTAATATTTTTTACAATCTTTTTACTCCTTAAGTCTTAGTTATGAGGTTTTCTCTTTGTTTTTTCTTTAGACATGATATAGAAATATCATCTGAGCTATATGGTAACAAATAGCCAAGTAGCTCCGTATAGTTTTTGTAAGGAGCTCCTGGAGTAGCATGATGTATATATGTTATGTATACCCAATTAGTGGAGTGGATGACATAAAATGTCATGCACGCACTGATAGTTTGATAATTAGCCTAAAGTGATCAATAAATTGTGCATTTTCTTTGCTAAGGTAATTGATTATTGATTGTGATAGTTTTATTCACAAATGAGAAGCACTATCCGTACATTCGAGAAATTTGATTTGTATGAGATTGAGTTATGGCTGTTGGTTGAATACATGAATGGAATAATTAGTGAAGGGAGAAGAACTCGTGGAGGGAGCACACACTTTCTTTGCTGCGCCTTACTGGCCTTTGTGCTCTCTTGATATGTGAAGGATGCTGCCAACAGGCCCAACAATTCAACCAGTGAGCTTCCTTTAACTTAACTTATTATAATACTGTTACACGAAAACTTTATATTTTTTGGGGTGTTGAGCCACTAGGACGGGTGATGAGAATCGATTCCAACATTCCTCGAGATTGGAAGGGAAGCTTTTAACCACTTGAGCTATCCCTCTTGAGCAATCCCTCCTATCATTTAACTTTTTTTTTGACAAGTCGTGTGCTCTGCCTAGCTCAGTTGTAGATAAACCACAAGTAGACTTGCAATCCTGACCCGACCTGATTGACCCGACTTGAATGACCCGATTCATAATCCGAAAGTTGACCCAAAAATGACCCGAACCGAACTAACCCAACCCGACCCGAAAAAAAGTTGACCTGAACATGACCCGAAGTGACCCAACCCGAACTTGACCCGACCCGAAACCCAATATGACTCGACTCGATTTTAACCCAAATTGATTGACCCGAATCGACACGACCGATAGTGACCCGACCCGAATTGACTCGAATCCTAAGTGAATAGGGTGAAATAGTGAATTACTTAGTTTAGGGCTTCTTTATTTCCTACGAAATAGGTACTCATGATTTTTTTATTATTATTATTTTTAGGAAATTTTGATTTTTACCACCTTAAAATAATGACTTTATTGAATTTACCACCTCCATAAAAAAAAGATTTACTTTACCACCTCATAAAAAAATTAAACATCAGTTTTCCCACCTCCACCCTGACTCCGGTGACGGAAACTGCCAGTGGGGCCCACTAACTGCCACTTTCCTCCAATGTATTTCATTTAAACACGATTTACCTCTCTCTCCTCCTTTTCTCACCGAATTTCTCACCAAATTTCTCACCTCCTCATCAATTTCGTCTCTCTCTCCTTTGATTTTTGCTGTTTCTCACTGTAACACCTTCTCTTTCCTTAGATTTTTCTCTTTCTCTCTGTAAAAATTGAAACCCTAAACTAGTTTGGGTGGTGAATCGCGCTGGAACCACAAAATTGCTACACATCGGCTTTGCTTGTCATCTTCATCAGGTGGAGGGAAATTAATTGTATTTCAACACCAATCACCATTATCTAACCCTAATTTCAGTAACCAATTAAGAAATCAAAAAACCCCAAATTAATTTAATGTTGCATGAACCCTAAATTTTTAAATCAAATTGGGGTTGAATTGATATAACAAAGCGTTTTATTTCAATTACTCTAAACAAATGCATCAAAATCGCACAAAGATTTGCAAAATATTACAACAGAATTAACACAAATTGCTTACCTGATTGATGTTTGATGTCGAAGAGTTCAACTGATTGCTTCACAATTTGACGGTTTAGGATTGTTAAGGTTGCCCAAAAATACTGATTTGTGAAGAAAATCGCAAAAAAAAATACCCCAAATTTGAAGAATTTGGTGTAGAAATGAAGACCTAGGTTTAAATAGAAGAGAAATCGAAAGAAATTGGGGATAAATTCAAAAAGTAGTCGTTATGGTGGGTCCCCATGCGTTTTCCGTCACCTGAGCTCAGACGAGGTGGGAAAACTGATGTTTAATTTTTTTATGAGGTGGTAAAGTAAATCTTTTTTTTTTGGAGGTGGTAAATTCGACATAGTCGTTATTGGAACGTGGTAAAAATCAAAATTTCCTTATTTTTAACGATTTTACTTTATTTTTCCAACTATTTTTTTTAAAGTGAATCTATTTTGGTGACCCGACACAAACTTGACCCGTATAGACCCGACCCGAATTGACTCGATCTGAATTTGACCCGACCCGAAATTGACCCGAAAATTGATCTTAAAAATTAACCCAACCCGAACAGACCCGACCCGAATTTGACCTGACCCGAACTTGACCCGACCCGAAGTGCTGACCCGATTTTGACCCGAAACTCGAATCAACCCGACTCGACCCAAACCCGACCCGAACATTTACTGACCTGAATTGACCCGACCCGAACCCGACCTGAATGACCTGTTTGCCAGGTATAACCTCAAGTCTTCAGACTCATTTCATATTGATGAGATAAGTAAAGTTAGCCATTAGCCCATTATTATCTTGCATGATAACTGAGTGGGCTAAGTTGATAAAAATACAACGAAGGCCTACAATGCAGTGATGCACAACATGCCTTTCTCAAAGCGAGTGAACGAAGAGTTTCCTAATAAATCCAAGAGATAAACCATTAAATAATGACCTCATTAGCCAGGTTTAGTGTAAGGTTTGATAATAGATTTTTCTGTCCAATTGCCTATTGGTATATGCAACATAGCATGCCACTTACCATAGAAAATGGTGTTAAGAACTGCAACATATGTGATGGATTCCTTGGATTTATGTGGAAGACAATTTTGGCTTACTTTTTTTTTTTTTATTATTTTATTTTATTTTATTATTATTATTATTATTATTATTATTATTATTATTATTATTATTATTATTATTATTATTATTATTATTATTTATTTTTTTTATGTTTTTGTCCCTCCTTTATCGTTTAGATTTTCTTTATGGAGGGGTGTTACAACTTTGGTAGCTTGGTACTTAGTTTTCGTGCCTATCTTTTCCCCTTATCTGCTAGTGTTGTAAATCTATGCTTGTCTTGAGCAAGTGTTTGCTAATTTATATATTCTTCATTCTCTTAAAGAAAATATTTGAAAATAAGGATTGGAAATGGGAATAGAAAGTGAATAAAAGGCACCACATAAGTAATTATTACCAATATTAACTGAAAGACAAATTTTCTAACGCGTTATCTAATAGATATGATCAATACATGAACAAAAAACACTTAGAATGAATGATCGTAAGTCCTCCCACTTAGGTTTGGGATTGTATTAAAGGTTTTCACAATGAAACGTTTCTTCCCACCAACAACAAGAAGTGCAAGCTTTAATGGGGGGTGAGAATACTATTGCTGCTAAGAAGGTTATAAAAGTTCCAACAGCTTCCAAAAGTGAAATCAAGATTGACAGTTGGAAGGTTGTTACAGAGCATGTCATGTCAGCAAAGGCAATTACGAGTTTGTTACAGAACAAGCCATGTCAGCAAAGTTATTATGAGTTATTGTATAAAATTAGTTGATCATAGCTCCTGTTTTAGTTATTCAATTTATTTGTCATAAACTTCATTTGTAAGCTCGAGCTACATAAATAAAGATCAAATATTTTATGCTTTTCTTGTTCATTCTTTAATTTGTTTAATTCGTTCAGTTAATCTTAGATCACAGATTATTACATGGTATCAGAGCTTTTGGTACAATTCTGGAAAACGCTTAGTTCTTCGTTTTAAACATTTTCATTTCAGAAATTTTAGTTCAAATTTATGCTAAAAAATGGCACAAAATCAAACATTAGATCCATCGCAAAATACTTCCCCACCTTACTATATTCATCCTTTCGACAATCCAAGAATGAAATTGGTTTCAAAGAAATTTACAAGTGAAGCTTATAGTGATTGGAAGAGATCAATGATGATTAGCTTATTAGCTAAAAACAAGCTAGGTTTCATCGATGGTAGCATTATAAATCCAAATCCAAAATATGAATTGATTAAATCCCGGGAAAGATTCAATAACATGTTAATTTCCTGGATTGTTGGAGTTTTGGATCAAAATTTGGCAAGAAGTGTAGTGTTTTACTTCAATACAACAAGAGAGATCTGGTTGATTCCTCAAGAGCGTTTTGGTGTATCATCATTAGGGTCAGTGTTGTATACTTTTTACCAGAGTTTGAATGACAAAAAGTAAGGTACAAATGATGTTATAATATCTTTCACCAAAATCAAGAGGTTTTGGGATCAATTGGATTATTTCGATCCTACAATTATACGAACTATTCTTGTCTAACCACTCAGAAATTGTTGAAATCCTAGCAAGATAGAAGATTGATTCAATTCTTGATGAAATTGAATGTTGGTTTTGAGATTGTCAAAGGTAATCTGTTACTCATGCAGCCTTTGCCCGTTATTGCTCATGCTTACAGATTGCTAGTACAAGAAGAGAAACACAAGTGGATCTATAAGCCAGATACAGATTAACCAATGGCTTTTGTAGTAGGCAACATAAGGTTCCATGATGCTCCAAGACTGAACAATTATCATGGCACATGAAAAAGGTCTTACAATGATAACAAGAGAGTTAACTATTATCGTGATCATTGTAAGATTCCTGGTCATAGTATTCAGAGGTATTACAAGGTGAATGGTCATCCTTAAAGATTTTGTAAAGGAAAAAGGGTTGCTGCTGTACTTCAGAAGATTTATGAGTGAACATGGATTCAAAACAATAGGATTTGCCATTTTCTAATGAGCAATATCAACAAATGGTGGAGTACTATGCAAAGTAGAATGATGGTTTAAGTGTTGCAGGATCATCTAAGTTAGCTTATGTGGCAAGTAAACTCATTTCTTCTACACCATTTCCTTGAATAATGGATAGTGGAGCCACAGATAACATATTCTATGATTTGTCATATTTTAGTATCATTGTGCTAGGGTCATGATAATTTCATTACAATTCCTGATGGGACAAGAGTTAAGGTTACTCATATTGGTACAGTTCATCTAGGAAGTGGCATATATAGTGCTGAATGATGTCTTATATATTTCTAATTTCAGGTTCAATCACATTTCTATTCCCAAGATCTGTGTAGATATGAGTTGTTATGATGTTTTTACTAATGACAAATGTGCTTCAGAGTTCTATGATGAAGCCATTGCTTATTGGTAGTCTTTCAGAGGATTATATATATGGTGGAGAGTTCTTTAATCAATGAAAGAAGAACGTGGTATTAAAGATGTAGTTAGAGGTTTTGACGATATGTTGCTTTAGTGAATAATAGTTCTGTTTAAGATGATAAACCAAATTATGGCATCTTAGGATGGGTCATATATCTTTTTCTCAGCTTAAACATCTTTTAGGTTTAGTTTCCAATAATTTGGGTGTTGTAAGTAATTACTATCAAGTCGATCTGTCCAATATCCAAATATACTAGATTACCCTTTGGTGTTAGATGTATAAAGTCTCAGAAATTTTTTGAGCTGTTACTTATAGATATTGGTGTCCTTACAATGTCTTAAATCATAATGGTTGTAATCTATTTCTTACCATAGTGGATGATTTTAGTAAAATGACTTGGGTGTATCTTTTGAATAATAAATCAGATGGTGTTCCTATTTTTGTCAATTTTGTTGCTTATGTTACAAATCAGTTTGGAGTAAAAGTTAAGAAAGTGAGATCTAATAAAGCAAAGGAGCTTTGTGCAGGAGATATGATTTTTTTTTCTTTTTAAATAAAAAAAGGGGATTGAACATCATAGAAGATTAGAAGTTGTACAGACACTCCTCAACAGAATGAAGTTGTTGAGATAAAACACATGCATCTTTTAAAAACTGCAAGATTTTTGTTCTTTCAAGCTAAACACGCCAATGTCATTCTAGAGGGAAGGGGGGGATCAGTGTTATGTGTTGCATATTGGTTACTAGCAAGGGTAGAAAGTTTACAAGGGATGAATATTGAAACAAAGATCAATTTTTTGCAAGGATGTTGTTTTTATGAGCAACATTTTCCTTTTTATATTTCATAGTCAAACAATCAGTCAATTTTCAAACTTTTCCTTCCTGAAGTGACTAATTTCACACCATTTATTAACTCTCAAATCTTGACATTTTTCATCAAGCTTCAACAGAAAAAAAAAAAAAAAAAAAATTATGATCAAAAAAATTCTTCACAAGAATTGTTTGATGTAGCTTCAAACATTGACATTCCTAAGAATCTTGTCCATGAGAATCATGATGTAGTTGATTATATTCCTAGTCTTAGATAGTCTATTAGAGAAAGGCATCCTCATACTTAGAGGCATGATTATATTTGTAATTCTGTTTCATCAATTTCTTCTCATTGGTGTAACGTAATTTAGTACACTACTCTCAATTTCCCAAGTCGCATCATTCATTTGTTGCTACAATTGAAACTTTGAAAGAACCTGTTACTTATGTTCAAGCAATAAAAGATCAGAGTGGGTAGATGTTATATATATGGAGAAATAAAGAGCTAACTACACTATAGAAGAATAACACTTGGATACTAGTTGAACTTCCTGCTAGTAAGAAGCTAATAGGGTGTAAAGGTTCGATTGGTTGCCATAGGTTATACGCATAAGTTTGGTATAAATTTTCAAAGTCCAGTTGTTAAGATGGGAACAGTCAGGTGTCTCATCGCCATTGTTGCTTCTAAAGGATGGTCTTTGTTCCAATTAGACGTGAATAATGCATTTTTGCATGGATATTTATATGAAAAAGTATTATGATAGTTCCTAAAGGGCTTCCTCAGATGAGAAAATATGCAGATTAGTAAAGTCTCTCTATGGCCTCAAACAGGCATATAGGCAGTGGTTTGCAAAACTATTGTCCGAGTTACAGAAAATGGGATTTCAGCAAAGCAAGAATGATTATTCCTTGTTTATCAAGAAGAGAAATGCCCTTGTAACCATTGCTTGGTTTAGTTCTTTTCTTGGCAAACTAGGCATGTCTAACCGGCCTAATTTAAGGGGGATGATGAGAATAGAATTGCTGCTAATAATATTCTAGAATTTCTAGAAGCTTCTAGAAGTGAAATCAAGATTGGAAGTTACAAGGTTGTTGTAGAGCATGCCATGTCAGCAAAGGCAATTACGAGTTTGTTACAAAACAAGTCATGTCAGCAAAGTTGTTATTTAGTTTGATGTGTCTATTTTATATAGTATTTTACCCCCGTCCCTTGGTCATAATTAGTAGTGTTTTTGGCTCTTTAGAGCCACTTTTATTACTAATTGGTGTTTTCTAGTGTTTTCGTAGATTTGGTTGACTTTTGCAGGGAAATATGCTTTTGGAGTATTTTCCCGAGATATTTTGGAGCAATCACAAACATTGGAGAAACACGACCAGATTCTATAGCCCAGGGCCGGTTAGCTAGAGCCATCGAACCGGTGATTAAGGGCTCGGTATAGGTGATACCGGGGCATTTGGACCGAGTATTCAAGACCGGAAGAGGAAACCCAGATTGGCCCGAAGAATTGGAGCCCAATCGTAGTCCAAATAATGGCCCAAGTGAGCCGCCCGACCAAAAAGGCTGGCGCCCGGAGGCGCGCCCGGCCGGGCGGGAGAAGCTAAGGTTGGCGCCCGGTGACGCGCCCGATCGGGTGCGAGATTTGTACTAGAGAGTAAAAAGGCGCGCCCGATCGGGCGCGTGTATTTATTAGGAGACGATTAGCGTCGTTTTAGTTTAGGATTTGTACGGAGTATAAATACTCCTCCGTAATACGATTTTAACTCTCTCTTCTCTTCTTTTACACTTTCTTCACTCTCTTAATGGTTTTCTTAGATTTCTTTCTCTTAAACCTTTGTTCTTAATCTACTCCTAATTCCAGATTTATTTTGGTAACAATTTTTCTTCTCTTAATCTTAGTTGTTTATTTTATTCCTTTCATTATTTCTTACTTTATTGCTTTGATTAGTTTAGTTTTTACCATGTGTGAGTAGTTTTATTTCTAGGGTTTATGGGGATCCATAAATAATATGAAGGGGTAATTTATTGTTGTTAATTATCAATGCTAGATTAATTTCCTATTGATTGGTTTAATGCTCTGTGACTAGATTCGCGCAGATCTTTTATGCATGAGTTTGACAATATTGAGTCGAGATTCGAGAGATGAGAATTGATGTTTAGGTCTAGTTTCAATAGGCAAATTAATTTATAAATGGTTAAGTCGAGATTCGAGAGATGAGATTTAATACCGGTAGATTAATTCTGTGATTGTAATACGTAGCGAAAGCCCTTTATAATCTGGTTAATTGATGCATTGATGATTGACTAATATTGGTTCTTGATATTGCATGCTAATTTCTTATTGAATTGTTTTAACGCTTTATAATTATGGCTTGTAAAAGCATAGCAATATTGAATTGATGAATCGAGCAGATGTTGATTTGATATTAAAGGCTATTTTCAATGGGAACTTAGATCTAGTAAATTGCGAGAGTCTGTTAGATCTATGTTGATTAATAAATTGCGAGAGCCTGTTAAACATGTTATTTATGCAATGTCAATGATTGATTATTATGTTTTACCCTGGAGTATTATTTATTGGTGAACTTATGCCCTAAATCCTTTTATATATTGTTTTCTTCCTATTCTCAATCTTCGTAGTTTAGTTCTTTATTCAAATATAAATATTGGTTACTTCATAATCTAGATTATATTAGTTAATTAGGAATAAAAAGACTTGTTTCCCTGTGGAGTTCGACCCTACTTCCCTATCTGCTTTAGCTAGAGGAGTTAGGTATTATTTTTTATTAGAGGATACGACTTTACCCTGTCATAGTTGTAATATAAATAGTTGGTCATAGCTTCTGTTTTAATTATTCAATTCATTTGTAATAAACTTCATTTGTAAGCTAGCTCGAGCTATAGAAATAAAGATCAAATAATCTTTAATTTGCTAGGGTTGTGCAAGGTGCGGTTTGGAGCGGTTTGGGTCTCAAACCGCACCAAACCGTAAAATTGCGGTTTGTGATTTTTTTTCAAACCGCACCAAACCGCAATTCTATACAAACCGCACCACGATATATGGTTTGGTGCGTTGCGATTTGTTGTTTTTCCACAATTATCATCTTGTTTAGGTTGTGGCATATCCTCTCTCTCAAGAAATCCTTCCTCATTAACATCTTCAGCAAGGGGAGTCCCCATAGAACTTGGACTCCGTTGTACGTATGAGACGAACAAACTAGACCAAAAAAAAAATAATAATAATAAATTAGTTGCACAAAATTTAAAATTAAATAGACTATACACAGATTACTTACATAAAATCTATGACTATGTATAAAACGAACATGAATACGATAGATTTCTAAACAAAGATTAATTTTTTTTTTTAAAAGTACTACTTACTTTAGATGTCTCTGTGAATCTTGTAGTGGAGGCTGACAATTTGCAATATGATTGCATGTGGTGGTCGATTGTCTAAATTTATATGGTCTTGATCTCTCACAAATTAAGTTTTAAAGGAGAAAGAAAGTAGAAATTGATACAGAGACTTCGAGAGGAAAAAGAAAGAGGGAGCGGAGGGCCGGGAGTAGATGAGAATTAGAGATAGATGTCGGCTACTAGAAACTTCATAATAAAATTGGTAACCCTAAAAAAATTTACGATCTTTTATTTTTATATTTGTTTATAAAAATATATATTATAATATCGTATAACGGTTTGCGGTGCGGTGCGGTTTGAAATTTTTTTGAAACCGTAGCAAACCGCAAAATCGCGGTTTGGTCAAATTTGAAAACTGCACCGCAACCGCAAACCGCACCGCAGTTTTCAAACCGCACCAAACCGCAAAATATTTGCTGTTGGGTGTGGTCTAGACTGTACTCTGCGCAGCCCTAATCTTTGCTGTTCTTTTTCAATTTTTTTTTCTTTCGTTTAATTCTTCTAGTTCATCTTAGGTCACGTATATTATTACAATGGGTGCATAATCCACATAAATATTTTGAAAAAGTCTAATTTGCTAGTGTCAATAAATAAAGTTATTGCTTACTTGAATAACTGTTACCTTTAGGTGTTTGGATCATGATTATCAAAGCGTGTTCACTTTCGCTGCTGCTAATCGTGATTCTGTTTTAAGTTATGCAAGTGTTATCACGACGCAAATTGTCAATCCAAATCATATCATTTTGTTAAATACTCGTATTTTTTTTAATCATCCTAAATTCTACACAGTAACCCTCATGTGTTCACTTTTCCACGTTGTGCCCCCCCTTTTAATAATTCCACGTTATAACCTCAAGGTCCATTTATCGACTATGCAGTAACCTTGTCGTTAACCCTCCGTTACATGTTGCTGTTTTTTTTTTTTTTTTAAAACCTCATGTTGCTGTTAGTGGGGCCCACTTTACACCTATTTATTTTTTTTCTCAATTTTCGTGCTTAAAAATGTTCCGTTAAAGGTTTTAAGAGTAATTTTTGTCATAAGATTCCAAATTGAGCTCAAATTTTGCAAAATAATGTAGAAACCCCATTTTGTGAATTCACATTTTTGTAGTTAAATTTAGAATTCACAAAACGGGGCTTCTAAGTTTTTTTTTTTGGGTAAAATCCTAGCTCAATTTGGACCCTTAAGAACCAAAATGACCACTAAAACCCTTAACAGCGCAGCTATTTCAGTTAATCTTCCTCTTCCCCCGCCGCTTTTCCAAAGGAAAAAAGTTCCTAAAAAGCTATCAAATTTCTTCTTAGGCCGGATGGTTCCAAGTGTGTCCATTTTCAAACATCGTACAAACTTTGAAAAGAAAGATAGACGGAATATTTTTCAACTCACAAATCGAGATTTTTTTTAAAAAAAATGCAAAGTGGGTACCACTAACGGTGACCACTACGATAGGATAACGACAAGGTCACTATTGAGACATAATTGTAAGTTAAAAGTTACAGTGTGTAATTTTCAAAAGGATGGGACATAGATTAAAAAAGCCAATACTCGAAGTTTATGGAAATAGACCCTCTCTAATGGTGAGACTCAAGTGAGTTTTTTTTTTAGAGAGAGAGAGAGTATTTTTTGTAATGTATACCAATAAGTTAGTATCTAAACTTAGCAACTCCTAAAGAAAGTTGCTAATTTTATATTTTCAACTTTGAGTCTCATTTGACAAAAAGTGTGGGCCCCTTGTCAATATGCTAATTATTTTGTAATTAATTTTAGTTTTACCTTTTGTTTTTTAATCTTACAATATTTGATATTAAAAATAAATGAATTTGGTGAGCCATAAATAAAAAGTAACATTTGTATATTTTAAAGAGTCTCACCGTTGGGAAATGAGCTTCACATGAATTGTTAAATTGAGAAGTAAGTATGGTATCACCATTAAAGATAAAAAGCAACTCATTTTATATTTCAATACTCAAATTTGAGTTTCACTATTGGAGATGGTGTTATGTTGTAGAATTTCTTTAATTACATTGAACTACACATTTTTTTTTCAATATCACAGTAACACTCTAGACAGTCATCCATAGGATGGGCAGACCATATGAAAACAAAGTCCAAATGAAGTGTCATCAAAGGAACAAATAGAAAAACAAAAAGGCATTTTTTTTCCCTTCCAATAGCAGATGATTTATGGTATGTGTTTAACCTTATCAAGAACAACACAGCTGGCATAATTACATGGAACAAAAATAGCACGAGAACAATCAAACAAACAATGGTCCTCTTCCCCTCCAAAATACACATACTATTAGTTCATAGTATCACAAATTTCGTGGGTTTTCGCTTTTATTACAAGCAGTATTTTGGATCGGATTTTATAGCTGATTGATTGATTGACTGACCCCAAATTTAGGATTTTTAATTGGGTTTGGTGAACTTTGAAAGAAACTGCAAGAACAACTACAACTACTGCTACAAAAACAGTTTCTGGGATTTTGGAGAGAGAAAGATAGCCTCAGATCTGGGTAATAAATCTTGTTGGACTTTAATTTTTTCAACTGGGGTGAACATTCTTGTGATTTCTGACCCCTTTTTGTTGTGTTTCTTTTTCATGACTTTGCCTTTTTATGCTTTCTTTTTCTAGTTCTTGTTAGTTCATAAATTTTATTAGCCTTTTGCTTTCTGGGTTGTTGAAGTTTTTTTCTGGATCACAAGATTATGAAATTTGTGGTGTGTGATTGAGTGAGAAAGAGGGGAAAATTGGGCATTTTTTGATTCTTTTTTAAACAATTGTTTTATATTGGGTGAATTTTTTTGTGAGTAGAGCTAAAGAAGCATGGGAATCTCATTTTCATAGTTAGATTGTTGTTTCTTCATTGTTCTGCAATTTGGGGACTAGATTTGCTGTTTAATTCTTGCTATTTGAAGGTGTGAATGAATCAAAATTAATAGATTTGTGGTGCCCAGTTTTTGCAGTTCATCTTTATAGCTATTGAGATTGGTCAACTTTTGTGGTTCTTGGTGATTTACGCTTCTGGGTATCTGGAATTAGGTGATTGCCTTTGTTTTTAAGGGATCATGTGAAGAGAGAGAGAAAGGGATAGAGAGAAAGGCCGAGACCGAGGTGGGGTGTGCTTCTGGTTGAGGGTTTGGATAATCAGATTGATCACAATGGGGAAAAGGGATTGGGTCGATGACATAGCACGAGCAATGAGTTTGCGGTTATTTGTAATGGGTACTCTATTCATTAGTGAAGTGAAGATTCTTATTTCTAGTAGATTACTAGGCTAAGCAGATACAGTTTTAGGTTTTCTTACGAGCTTATATTGTGATGAAGACGGAGGATTCTTCTTTGATAGGAGATGATAGCTCCTATTGTGAGAATCCGGTAGTGAACTTGGTAGTGGTGAAGGAGCCCTTGTGTGAAAAAGAGAACAACCGAGAACCTAATTCATCTAGAGGGTTAGCTGAAATTGATAGTTGTTGTGCTTCTAGTGATAACATTGATCAAGAAAGCGGAGAGGAAGGTTTATTTTCAAGTTCTCAGTCTGTGACTAGTGATAGAAGTAGCAGCATCAATGGTGAAGAATTTTTGGCATCCGAGCCTAATTCTTTGCCCCAGTCACCTGCTTCAGTGGATCTGGATAAGGGTATTCAAGAATCTGAAGTCACAATTGCTTCCAGCAAATTGGAATTAAAATCTGGGCTGGAGCCTATTGGAGATGTATTGGCAGTGGCAGAGGATCTTGATGTGGAGGGTAATGATTTACGCAATTCAACCTTGTTGCCTGGAGATGAAGTAAATCACGAAAAGATAGTCAGAACAATGAGTAGCCAGTGTGCTTTTGACATGGAATCTGTGCCCCTTTGGGGGTTTACATCTATCTGTGGTAGAAGGCCGGAGATGGAAGATGCACTTGCAGTTGTGCCGTGTTTCCAGAGATTTCCTGCTAAAATGTTGATGGGTGAAAATACAGTGAATGGTATAACTGAAAGTATAAGCCAAGTTGCGCACTTCTATGGTGTATATGATGGACATGGGGGCTGTCAGGTATACAATCATCTCTTCTTTCCTTCAGTTAGCCTTTGTTTGACTTGTTTTTGCTTAAGAGCCTTTTTTTGGTTCTAAAGAATAAATAAAGTATAGTTTACATTGGAAACTTTCAAATCTAGGAGGAATCGTCAAAATAAAGATTTGTGCTATGTATAGTGATATTATTGTATATTTGTGCGAATGGCTTGTCATCTTATGCCACTTGCTTCTCAGGTTGCCAATTATTGTCGGGATCGTTTGCATTTAGCATTGGCAGAGGAAATTGAAGTTGTAAAAGAGAGCTTCCTGAGTGGAGGATCTGGGGAGGATTTGCAACAGCAATGGGAGAAGGCTTTCTCTCGTTGTTTTTTGAAAGTGGATGCTGAGGTTGGGGGAGTCAAGCAAGGGCCTGAGGCTAGTGTAGAACCTGTTGCTCCTGAAACTGTTGGGTCAACGGCTGTTGTAGCAATTGTTTGCCCAACCCATATCATAGTTTCTAATTGTGGAGATTCCAGGGCTGTTCTTTGTCGTGGGAAAGCACCCATGCCATTGTCTGTAGATCATAAAGTAGGTCACTGTTCAGCTTAATTTATTCTCTTTTTGCTATTTTGTTTTTGGTTAAAGATGGTTTCGGAAAAATTGTTGCTCATTTTGTTTTTCCTAATTGTTTCTAGCCTGATCGAAAAGATGAGTGGGATAGGATAGAAGCTGCAGATGGCAAGGTTATACAGTGGAATGGCTACCGTGTCTTTGGTGTTCTTGCTATGTCAAGATCAATCGGTAAGATTTTCTTTGCTGGTTACTAAAATCTAAATGCTATCTTTTATTTAATAATGCAGCTCTGCAAGTTCAAGGCCTGAAGGAAGAATTTTACCTCTATATTTTTAAAATTTTAATCAGGAGTTTGTGTTCCTTATACCATATACGGAGTACCGTAGGCTTTCGTAATTTACTGCAAATATGTTTGTGTTCCTTGTATACTGTGTCTATTATGTTAGCCAATTAAGGCAACATTGTTGTGGGAGATTTTTTAGCATTTAGTGGTGGGTGACTTGGTATGGCTTACTCATGCTGCTAATAGGGATTTAGCTAATATAGTAACTTCACCTTGTACAGTTGTACATGGATTTAAACATTCCTGTTCGTTGGGGCTTTGGCTACAAGAGATGTGGCTTTTGCCAATATGTGAATTTTGAATTAAATGGCAGGTGGCGAATTTGGTGCGAGTATTTTTTTTTTTAAATACAGTTATCTAAATATCTAGTCTCTTGGGCCAAGGAGTGATTCAAGCCAAGATGTTGAGAACCATTGAGATAATTGGATCTTTTAGATAAAGGTGTCTATGATTAGCTGATAATTCCTGTTGTGGTTTATATGGTTGAGTTGTTCATATATTGGAGAAGTTCCTGGAGTAAGTTGTGGAAAGAGAATTCGAATATTAATGTTCATACAAGGCCACAATATTATCAGATATTTGAGCAGTATCAGCTTTTATTGGGTGCAGCTTGAGGAATTGAGACACTTAAGAATTTGGTTATTGATCATGTTCTATTGGCATCTGGTTGGTTATATTGCCTCGTTTTGATTTCCTATTTAAAACTCCCACAAGATATTGTCTGATATTCAGTGTGATTGGTACCAATGTATTATAGGAATGATTGGCACATTTGGGTCCTCAAATCTTTCTAGCAATGCCTTGTCAAAACATGAATGGTGGAATATATGAATTGACAATTGAGCACTGACCTTTCAAGGTGATATAATTATGATGGCTATTTTTCTAGACTTTGATTGAGTATTCTTAAGTACTTTGCAGTCCATCTGTGTTTGTGCCTAGTGAGTGGTTGAACCGTTCTCTTGATTTTCTTTGTCGATGAATGTTCACCTTAAGCAACTTAGAGGCTTAGACTGAATCTTCAAATTATGGCTTTATGTCATAAGGCAACAGGATGCATGTTGTTCACAACTTACAAAATAGAGCGAGTTGGACAAACTGTAGTGCTATTTGCACTTCTTACGGGTAGAAATACTACTTGAAAATGTCAATTAGTTGAATGTGTACAACAAAAGTGCCATTATTTAAAGAAAGGCCATACACCAAAATTCTTCTAGGATATCTATAGGGAAGCACTGAGTAGCCACAGTTGAAGACATAAACTTGCCCATGAGTTTTTGATTGTAGGCCTTAAGTTCATTAATGCTCGAAGTAGATTTGCAGGATCAGACTTTGGGATAGTATGGATCATGAAATTGACTTTAAAACTTTTGGAATGGTTTTTGTTTATCCTGATTGCTGCTGTTTACATTAAAGGTAGTCCTAGAGTTGTCATACATGTACCATAGAGTAGAGTAGAAAGGCATATTCTGCACTTTGAATATCTGATCGTCAGTGAATACTTTAGAGACTTGCCCATTGTCAGACTTGTTCATCTTATGAACATTTTCCTTTCTAATTTTTAGTCCAAAATGGAGCTTCAATATCAATATTTGAGTATCTACTTATGCTCAGTATGAGTGCTTATGATATGAAGAAGCTAGGTCTATGGGTGTTGGATTTGACTTCCAGTAGCAGTGTCTAACACAGATAGGTGTCTAAGTGTTGGATGTGTCTATTTAATCGAAAAATTGGATGATTTTGGTCCAAATTGAAGTATCAAGTGTCAGAATGTTGAATATCCAACATAGATGCTGAATCGAAGTGAAGAGTCTGAGCTGTCTAATGTTTTATGAGTAACAATGGCAACATTTTAACCCAATTCAGGATTTTGTGATGTAGCTAGATCAGCATATATGTTATACGTTTAATGCATTAGGATGACTGAACAAAATTTGGTGCTGCCTTTTAAAGTTTTCAGATTGCTGATACTGATTGATATACAAAGAAGTCACTTCATCAATTGAATAAACAAGATGTGATTATTCCTCTTATATAAGCTAGTGATTAAGTACATTAATGGGTTGTCATATTAAATGTTATGGAGATCCATGCATCAAATGATTGCGCACATGGATATTGAACTTTCTTGGCACTTTGTTCATAGATGGGTAAAAGTAGTTGATGATGGAGGCTTATTCACTTTATGTATAAATACTTGCAACCAAAATTCTAAATATAGATTCTTATTTTACTCGAATTTCTTTCAGGTGATCGTTACTTGAAACCATGGATTATACCAGACCCAGAAGTGACAATAGTTCAGCGGGCTAAGGATGATGATTGCCTTATTCTTGCCAGTGATGGTTTATGGGATGTCCTGAGCAATGAAGAAGCTTGCGATGCAGCACGAAGGAGAATTCTGCTCTGGCATAAAAAGAATGGCACTAATATCATTTCGGATAGAGGCAAGGGCGTTGATTTGGCTGCTCAAGCTGCGGCAGATTACCTCTCCAAGCTTGCTCTCCAGAAAGGAAGCAAAGACAACATTACTGTCATTGTGGTTGACTTGAAACCTTATAGGAAATTCAAAACTAAAACATGAAACATTTCAAAGGTTCACCTTTATTTTGGCAAAATGTTAATTCTTTTTTTATATTTTTATTTTTTTTCTATAATTTTTTTTGCTTCTTTTGGCCTGTAGTTTGTATGAGGTAGAAATATCTGTCAGCTCTCAGAAGCATCACATAATCTTGGATTGTAACATATATTTGTAAGCCCATCTTTTTAAAATGGGCTGATTTGGAGCTCAAGAACATGTATAGTATATTTCAGATAGAGCTAGCAAGAATATCCTAGTTTCTGTTGGTATAAGTTCTAACTAAGAACAACTTTATGAACAGTTTTACTCTTAAGAAAAGCTCTTTCCATGCAAATTGAATGTGAGGAATTCTCTAGTGCAATGTTCAGGTTCAAGTCTCTGTTGCTGATCTTCATATTCGCGTGTTAAATCTTGTGGAAGCATTGTTTGGGAGATCTACTCCTAATATTTCGTGTCTTTTGTTTACAGTAATTGGATGATTTAATATTATGATTCTTGAGAAAGCAATGAAGAGGAAGGTAACATGAATGTGATTGCCATGTGCAATGTTTCCTGGTTTGATGTAAAAGTTTTGTAGCATTGATCTTCTAATAGAATGATACGAAGTAGCAGCATAGCTTGTAGTTCTTTGAAATTGGGATCGCAGATGGCAGAAATATATTGATGGTGGTGGTGAGCTTCATTTTCGTGAAGTCTCATTGAAACAGATTGAAGCTTTTTTTCCTTAAAATGGCAAATATAGAAACATGAGAAATGACATAAAAAGACTTGTGATATATTAACAAGTTTATCACAGATATAAACTTGTATTTCCTCTAAAGCATTTCCATAGTAAAACTCATTTTTATAAAAAAAAAGGCGGAGAAAAGAAAGGGTGATCAATGAAAAAAAAAAAAAAAAAAAAAACCTCCATACGGTATAGTTTTCAGAAAAACCAACCACAACGCCAATCCGGGGAACCAATGCCCAACAGAATACTTCAAATAGTGTAATTCAAGCATCGAGTAATGCCCATATTTAGCTCAGCAATATCAAACAGTGTAGTTCAAGCATCGAGTAATGCCCATAATTTAGCTTAGCAATACACATGTGCATGAAAAATTGACAAAACATTGATTCCTTCAAGAGTAGAAGCCTAAAGTTGACAGATACTGCAGTTGGACAGCTGATCATTTCAATGCTGAAAACTGCATCAATCAAAAGCTTTCTGTCATGAACAAAAATACATATTCCTAACTCTAAAGTCTCATGGGCTCATGGCATTAGCACCCTTCAACATCCATCAACTTCTCAAGCATTGTGTGGTTTTTGGGACAAGAATTCCGCATCTAATTTCATTTGCTCTGATAGAAGATTGCCTCCATAGTGTTTTGTACCTAATAATTGAAGTCCAAATTCCAGAAAAGGAGTTATGCGCCCGAGACCACAAAGAAATATACACATTTTTAGCCACCATATGTTGTCATGATTGCTAGATTCAATTAGCTAGTGTTTGGTAACTCAAATTTAACTTGCATTCTTTGAATTCAAATCCAATTGAAATTCTGAAATTGAATTCCAAATTAAGTGCTATGCAAACACTAATAATTTCAATTCCAAAATTTCAATACATTTTTAGCATTTTATGTCTAAACTTAAAAATATAATTAATCACACCATTATTGGAGTTCCAATTCTAGCCAATATAGCCAATAAATTCCTCCGCTGCCGCTGCCAGTGTTTGAGGAGAAGCAAAGGAGGCAGAGATCAACCGAAGCTTGAGAGCGTGAAAAGGATGTACAACTATTGGTGGAAAAGTGAGAATTGTTGAGGGAAGAATGATAAAGGAGTTCAAACATAAACGAAAAACACCATTGACAGAGTTTTCATATCTTTTAATGGTAAAATATTGCCGCCAGTGGCGGCTTTGATTGATTTAATGGTGATGGCATAAAAAGGAGAGAGATGGACGGAAGGAGGACTGGAGGAGAGAAGAGATAGAAAGGAGCAAAGGAGAGAGGAGTGAGAATGACAAGAAATGAAGAATTTGAAAAGAAGAGTGTAGGAGAGTAATTTTAAATTTTTATTTCTCAACAATGTTTTAGTTTGTCTCGGATTTGGATCAAATCCAATTCCAAATTTTTTAATCTGCCAAACACTTGATATTCAATTTAGGATTTCAAATGAAATCTCAACACCCAAACAGAGCATTAAGGATTTTCATGACCAGCTTGCTATTCCTTCTAATTGAGGCCATACTTCCGACTTCCTAGGTAATTTGTCACCTTTGAGGCTTTGACTCAACTGCATTGAATAAATTTTAACAAGTAACATTTTACTAGTATCAAATCAAAGACTTACCAGAACAAATCCTACAAGGTTGTGAGTGGAGATCCAGCATTTGAGAAGTATGATGCCAGATCAATATGCAAGTCATCATACATACTGAGGAAAGGATGTTCCTGAATAACATATGAAACCAGCCAGTACTTTGTAAGGTTTGCAGAACAAATTGCTTCAGACCCAAATTAATTACGAAGTATATGTATGAGGAGAGCAAAAAATTGAGCCACATACCATTAGCTGTTGAGCTGAGAGCCTAGCCTTTGGATCTTTCTGTAAGCTGAGTAAATAAACAAAATTTAGCATAGAAAAATTATAAAGCTAATGCAGATTGTAAGAAATGCAAGGAATGATTTGAAATTTGCTACATCAGGATACTCTCCAATTTTTTGATTTTAAGTTAAATGTTGTCTCAAAAGTCCTAGGATGCACAAGCACACACATTATATTGGGATTGTCCATTGATTGCTAGAGCCATACCTGTTGGGTTTAACTTTCCTATGGAAAACACATTAACTAATTCAACGGTTTACACGATCGGCAAGCCTGAAGTCAGGATTTATTACTACTGCCATTGCAAACTTGAGTCCGTAAATAATGTTTGTCAAAGTTACTAGATTTAGAAGGAAGCCTTAAATTAAAACTGCCCTACAAAAGACAGCCTATACAGGAATGGTCTTCTATACACCTGCCCTCTGCAAAGAAGAAAATGAGTCCAATGACCAGAAAGATCTATTCTTTTTGTTAAGCCTAACTGTGTGGGTGCATGGGTGGTTTGGAGAAGGATGTTGTGGTGGCTTAGTAAGCAAAGGGCTCCAAAGGCTATGCTCCACAATACGAACACTAAGTAGACAAGATGCCATTGATTATTGCTGTATGTTATACAGATTGAGGGAGGCAGAAGGTGCAAGGCTGTGCAACAAACAGTTTCTCTATGTGATCAATACTTTAATGGACATATGATACTCTAAAGTTAATGATCACAGTGAAGCAAGTTGTTTCTTATAATTCAAACCACAACTAGACTAAGAGCACTACATGGCTTAGCACATTAATTTTTAACCACCAAAACAGCCTGCAATATCCATGCTACTGACACTACTATACTGACTGTCAGCAATCTGATGCAAGCATCCTTGACAGGTTGAAATGTCAAATGTCTTGTTTATTCTCATGACATCACTTGCAAAAAAAAAAAAAAAAATTCAAAATATCCCGCAGTGGGTCCTCCTCTTGTTCTGGTGGGTCTTTCACTTTGTTCAGTGTGTAAATAGTACTATGTATAAAACTTTGGACTATCTTCAGAAGGTACCCGAAACATTGAAGAAATGTCAGGTTGAAACCTGATGCAACAATCCTTCACAGGTTGAAATGTTAATTGTCTTGTTTATGATTTCTCATGACATCGCTTTCAAAAAGGGAGAATTGACATGAACACTCCAGTGTTCACCCATTTTCTAATTAAACCCTACCTTTGATGATACAAAACATTAAAAAATAGGCCGCAGTGGCTCTCTCTCTCTCTCTCTACAAGGGCGGATATAACTTCTAATTTTGTAAGTCAAATTATATATGCAAGAGCTCACAGTATATTGTGGATGGGAAAGTAAAAAGTACCCTTCACAAATTTTTAATTTGCCATCTATGTTTGTCCTTGGAATGAAATGATTCCAAAACAATATATTACTTGACGAGAGAGAGAGCGAGGGAGAGAGAGAGATACCACGAGGATACAAATGAACAGAACTCAGGAGAAAACAGGTCAGAGCGAGCACAAGGTGGTGGCTGCTCAATAATGGTCTGCATAATTGAAAAATAATTAATCCAACCATCATCTTCATCTGGTAGTGGGTAGGGAAATTTTCCTGTTGCACATTCTAGCACAACCAAACCAAAGCTCCAGATGTCACTTTTGGCATTATAGTTTTCTTCACTGAATCTCTCAGGCTGCATAACATCAATGCACATGGCAATTTAGAGAGATCACCAGACAGCTGTCAGAACCTCAAAACAGACTCCTGAAATCGTATGCACAATAAATCATATTAAGGTAAAACTTACAGCCATATAGTGATACGTCCCGATTTTAGTGTTAGCCTGGGCGGAAGTACTTGCAACAATTGCACTAACACCAAAATCAGTAATCTTGACTTCTCCTCTATGATTTATCAACAAATTTGACGGCTTTAAGTCTCTATGAATGATGTGCTTCTCATGATGAAGATAATACATACCTCTTACCACCTAAAAATGTAGAATCAATCAGATGTTATCAAAAGTAAAAAATAGGACAAGAGAACACATTAGGAAATTGAAGACATCATCTAATATGCTTAGTTTATTATTGCATACTATCTACCTGTTTACAGATGGCTGCAAGATACTCTTCTGGGATAGTTTTTACTTTTTTCAATAAGTCTACAAGGGATCCACCATCCATGTACTCCAGAATTATTGAGAAAGCCTCATTCTGGTAAAAACACTGGTAGCAGGCAACAACATAGGGACATTCAAGTGACTGATTGATTTTCAGTTCTCGTGCGGTCTGCTTGCGAGCAGACTCTTCAATGTTCATCTGAATAACCTGAAAGTAAGGTTGTATAAATTAATAAACTGCCAAAATAAGATACATCATATTACTAACATAGTCAACATAGGCCGTAGGGGTTAATGATTCCAAATATCAGATTTCTAAAGTCAGAATTTAAAAAGTCAATAAGATCAATATATAAAATGCACCATCAATTTTGTTCAAGATCAAATCTAAAATGGACAAACATTTAGAGGTTGTCAGGTTGGTCAAGTGAATAAGTTAGAATTCCACTTGGAGCTCATTAAACCAAAACTGAGATCCTAGGCTTCTCAAAGTACCAGTCCAACGTGCATAATTTGTAATCAACTTCATTCATGAGGCAAAGGGGTAGGGATCAACAATTCCAGGAAAGTACATTAAATGTCCTGAACCAGGACATAGAGATCTACCCAATTAAAGAGTTGGTAACAATTTATTCTGAAAATTCAGCCAGATCACTAAATTAGTTACAGAATTGAACTAACTAAAGACAGGGGATTGACCCAAGCATTCCGGATTGGGCCTTGTTTGGGCAAAAGCTTTTTGGAGAGCTTTTAGCTTATTGAGGCCTGTTAGAGCCTTACTGACAAAAGCTACATTGGGAGTTTGGTAAACTGCTTATTGAATGAGATTTTTGGGCTTACAAAATTCTTTTTGAAAATGCTCATAATAGGAGCTTTTTGGTTTGTTAAGCATAAACATTTTAGTTATCACGTACACTGAAACAGCTTACAATTAATAGCTACCAAACATACTTAAACAACCAGCCAACTAGTCAAATCAGTTATACAACCAACTATATCACTAGCGAACAGCTAATTACCAAACAGGGCCTAAATCAATAGTTTTGCATTCTTGAATGATGTTCAATGTAATGATGCCTTCAGTACACAAAAAATATAAACATTAAGGTAAGGAGGTTGATGGAGATAAATTAGAGAGAAAAAATGGGTAGTGAGTGTGTGTCTCAAGGAGGATGAACAGGAGGTAAAACCATAAAAGTAGAATGTAACCTTTGATTTGAGGATTTTTTTAAACTTCACCACCTTTAAAAAACCCCCTATGCCTGGAAAAGCCATGGGCCATGTCATTACTCTCCTTACATTACCTCTTTCCAGGGGGCTTGGTTTTGAAGTAATTCACTTGAAATTATGGCAGAAACACCACTAGATGGGGGTTTTGAAGTAATTCACTTGAAATTATGGCAGAAATTAAGGTTTGAAGTAAACCGTTGGACAACCAGATTTCAATGTGAAGTGGAAAAAAAAAAATGGTTTGGCAAGGGGTTTGATCCCGCGCCAAGCTAGTGATTGTATTTCAATTAAAGTACTTGACTACTGAGTTACGGACATTCATAGTGTTACACAGTACTTTCGTTTATATTTAATTTATATTTTTGTTTCCTCTGAATTACGAATTTTCTCCCGAATTCAATATGGGTTCAGCTGCATCAGAATGCATTGAAAACCCTACAACCTTCTAGTCTAGTAATTTCTTACCTTCAAAGCAAAGAACTGGTTAGTCCATTTGTGCTGTACCAGCTGCACAAGTCCACCACTACCTTTGCCAATGACCTTAATCGTGTCTACATCAGCCAAGCTTATCTGGTTGTCCAACGGCTTGATGGGGGGAGGAGGCTGAGGAAACAAATCAGATGATAGTGAGCAGTTATTTATTTATCAAACAAAATCAAGACTAAACGCTAAGTTGCACTTCATTATAGGCATTAAAAATAACATTGAATACTGGAAAAGAATGGCTTTTGGTGTCCTTAATGCTTATTATAAAACCAAGTGTCGATGATTTTAGTTAGTTAACTACCATTCTTGCACTTTGGGGAGGGAAGAGATCGAGCGGTAAGAGTTTTCCACATGCCAAATTAAAGAGTTTTTTTTTTTTTTTTTTTTTTTTTTTTTTAAAGAGCCTAGTCGTGCCAACATTGCCCTTCATATGAAATAGTTTATATACTACCTCCGTTAAATGTTTTCTGCAACTTTGGGAGGGTTTGCGGTTCACGAAGCAAAATTTGATAATAGTGATTAATGTATTATAAGGGTATGTAATTAAGGTGGAGAGAGAATATTTGGATGATTAATTAACCACCCACTACCACCCCTCAGACCAGCCAACACCACCGCGGCACCGCCTTCACCAACACCACCGCCGCCTTCAACGCCGGCTTCACCACCACCACTACCATCCCCACGATACCACCACGAAACCCCCACCATTTTAGATCTGACGGAATTAACCACCACCACCACCACCACCATTCTCCCAAAACCCCCACGAAATCACCACCGGCCCCTAGATTTGACGGAAACCATCAAACCACCAACACCATTCTCACAAAACCACCACGAAACCCCCACAAAACCCCCACGAAACCACCATCAACCCAACGAAACCCCCACAAAACCACCTTCAGCCCAACGAAACCCCCACGAAACCACCACCACCATTCTTACGAAAGCCCCCATAGATCGACGGAAACCCACTACGAAATAATCACCACCAATTCAACAAACCCATCAAGAATTCAATTTCTTGAAAGTTGAAGAGAGAGAAAGAAGATCTAAAAAGATGATGAAAGATAATGATATGGAATGAGGAGAGAGAAAATATGGGGGAAGATGAAGGTGGTTGGGGTAAAAATTGGGTGAGAGATTAGTGATTAATTAAATTTGGTTATAGTTAGTAACTTGTGTTTTAATTTTTTAAATGAGGGTAAAATTGACATTTAACTAGTTTTTTTTACTAAAAGTGGAAAGAAATTTTTTTGTTGCACATAATGTTTAGCGGACAAAAATAGTAAAAGTTGCAGAAAACATTTAACAGAGGTTGTATAAGAAAAAAAAGGAATCATTTTGATGTATATATATTTCTTAAAAATATTAAATTATGAAGTATTATTTTTTAGCAACTAGAAAGTTAAAAACACTCTCTTTTGGTATATAAGATGCATGAATATTTTTGTCTATACATGGAAAAATCCATCAAAGGAAAGAAGAAGTATCATCAAGGCTGAAATTAGGATAAGCCACTGAAATCTCTTGATAAGATCATCACAAGCAGCACAAACAAGTCAATGTACTGAACCATACCCAGTCACCATCCAATTTCCGGTCATATGGATTCCATAAGGGAAGAGGGAAATTAAGTTGCTCCAGTATATACTGAAAGGCCAGCTTGTCACTCCCTTTTATTGATTAGACATTTACTAAATTGTCATTCCGTTATACGAAATAAATTAGAAAAATCCGACAACTTAGCGAAATTTACTTCGTATTTTATACAATTTGGTTCCTTATAATCCAAATCTAACAATGTAGTTCGATAATTAATTTATTCAACTGTGTAGGAGCTAACAATCATACCTATGAACAAAATTATGCAATTTAAATTAAACCTTTCCTTTAAAAACAGTATAAGAAATTTATGATGAAATTAGGAAATCTCGATCATTTCGATTCATTTACAGCTTTCTAGGTTTCTAATCAAAATCTCTAGTAAGAATTAGAAATCCTTTCACAACAATTACTTCCGCCATTTTATTTCACAACATCAAACTTAAATTTCAATCAACAGTATTAAGATCAGAAAATTGAATTAAACTTGAATAATTAAGTAGTTGGTAGAAAAGTAACTTACAGCATCAGAATCAGTTTGAGAAACAATTCGAATTCCATCCAAATTAACCAGAAGATCGCCATGACGAAATGTACCACTTTGAGTTCTACCAAAAAATCAAAATCAGAGAAATTAAAATGATGAAGAATACAAAATGAAATACATTATCATAATCAAGTAATTGAAGGAAAGAATTACAGAAATTTGGCAAGAGAATCTTCATCAGGAGGAACATCGAGCCTGAGATTGAAGCCGCCTCTGTTGGGCATAGTTGGTGTAGCTGAAGAGAAGATTGAGAGAGAGAGAATGATTTAGGAGAGAGAAAGAAGAGAAAAGTCTAACGAAGTCGTCGTTGTTGATTTGATTTAGCAGAGAGGAGAAATTTGAAAGAAAATGCGGTGGGTTTTGACATGTCAGAGATTCATCATAATTGACGCGGATATACAAAGTAGGTACGGTGGAAAAAAGAATAATTGGGACCTAGGCCACTAACACTCTAGCGGTATCGATTTATCGGTTCGCTTTGGAAGGTCATTTTAGATTTAAGGGTCTGTTCCGACTGACTGAACTTAGCTGAACTGAATTGAACCGAGCTGAACTGAACTGAGCTGAACTGAGCTGAACTGAACTTATTAATTAGTGATTTTTAACTACGGATTAGTGATCTTTGATTATTTATTGATATTTATTACTATACATATGTGTATATACAAATGTACATATTAAAATATTTACGAAAAATATACTATATAATTATAATTATAAAATGTATGGAAAATATATTATAAAATGTATGGAAAATATATTAAAAACTTGAAACCTCTAAACATTTTAAACACATATACTATTTAATTCAAAAATAAAATAGTATTAGGACAAAAGAACACAAAATACTTACATGTATCTAACCCATTTAAACAAATTTTAAATAAAATAATATATATATAAAAATAAAAATAAAAAAAAAAAACCCAACAAAACACCCTAACTAACCCACGATGCTCTAACCCCAAATAAAGAGAAAGAAAAACACTTTCTCCTTCCTCCTGCATTCACCCATTCGGCAGCGCCCCAAACGGCGGTTGTCCAAGCTAAGGTTAGTATCAGCGGCGGTTGTCCAAGCTAAGGTTAGTATCAGCGCCCCCTTCTGCCTGTAGTCCACCAGCGGCGGTGCCTAGGCGGTTGTTTTGATTTTTCGGCGGCCTGAAGGTGTCCAAGCTAAGGTTAGTATCATTCCTCCTTTCTAATTGGAGATTTTGTTTATAATTTTTGTTTATAATTGGAGATTTTGTTTATAATTTTTGTTTATAATTTTTGTTTATAATTGGAGATCGGCGGCCTGAAGGTGTCCAAGCTAAGGTGTCGAAGCTAAGGTTAGTATCATTCGACGGCCTGAAGGTGTCCAAGCTATTTAGATAGTTCTGTTTTGGATAGGTTAGTATCATTCATCCTTTCTAATTGGAGATTTTGTTTATAATTTTTCTTTTTTAATCTTGAATCCTAGCTCTTATTTTATTTGGAGATTGCAACCTAAGCCAGATTTGAAAAACAGTTTGGTCATTGAAGCTTGAATCGACCTCTCTTATTTGTGTTGTTTAAGACATTGAATCGACCTCTCTTTACTGTTGTTGTTACAATTGTAGTATGAATTGAATTATGAATTGAATAGTTGTTGAATTAATTTCTAATTGCCTAATTTCTAATTGAATAGTATGAATTGCAGTGTAGTTATTTTTTTAATATCATAAAATTAAAGCTATGATTAATTGATTATAAGAAAGCATGTAGAAATCAATCAATATTTCTCCCAAAAAAAAAAAAAAAAAAAGAGAGTAATCCATCAGTAAGTTACTTTGGTTACTTTGTGGTGTAATGTTTGTTTTGTTACTTTGGTTGATGTTTAGCCATATCTTGTTTGCAATGAGTACCAAACGGGCATCATTCACTTCGGACATTGTGACCATACTTTTGGGAATCTTGCCGGATCATGTCACCCCGGCTGGGGGGAAAGTTGATTGGGATAATGTTGCAAATATTTTAAATCAAAGAACAGGAAAGACATTTTCAGCCGTTTCTGTTAAGAATTGGTTCTCGAATATGAAAGAAAAACACAAAGCTTGGAGAGAATTGAAGAGATGGACTGGTCTTGGATTGGGGCCGAATAATTGCCCTCTAGTTGATCTTGAATCAGAAAGATGGCTAGCCTTTTCTAAGGTACTTGTTGTGTATTTTTATCCATTTAAATTTCTATACTGTACACATATGTTTTTTTTCCCCACTAATGCATCTCTTTGAAACGGAATCCTTTTTCAGAAATATAAATCCAACGGAAGATCCCTTCTTAGGACTCCATTCGAGAATGAGCAAGAATGGAATAACATTTTCAAAGGTGGTTATGCAAGTGGTGATTTAAGTTTTACACCTGTTTCACTTGGGCATAAAGAACGGGAAGATGTTGATGAAGTTGAAGATGAAGGACCAGGTGACTCTGATGATGTTCCAGGAGATGAAACCCAAACCCCCAACATTTCCATCCAGCCTTCTGTTGCCCGAAGTGACCCAAAAAAACGTAAAAGCATTGACAGCCATCCTTCTAGAATTTCTGGTAAAAAGTCCAGGGAAGAGGATATTGATGCGTGTCTTGATGTACTGAGACGATCTTCTTTAAGTCAATCTTCTAAACCCAAAAATGCTTTTGATGAAGTTCTCAGTATCTTGGACTCCATGGGGACTATAGAACAGTATGGGGAATCCTTTGCTGTAGATATTCTTGATAGCTTTCGCAAAACTCCCGGTGCTGTTGATATTTTCACCATTTTGCGTTCTGATGAAGGGAGACTTCACTTCATCAGGAAGCATTGTAAGCTTCCTGATGAAACGTATAAGCCAGACACCACTTTCAGTTCATTAATATCTGAAGATGTCTTGATGTATGACAGCTAGTATGTTAGGTTGGAATTTTGTGACTTTCTGCCGGCTTTTATGTTTGTGATCAAATTTTCAATGTGGATTTTAGTTACAACATATGTTGTTGTAATATGATCGGATGATTTCGGTTACATTATTTCTGTTATGTATGTTTTTATCAACTTTTGTGACCACTATGTATCAACTTTTATTTATGCTTTTTATTTTAAATTTCGTATAAAGTAATTTGCGTTAAATTTTTTGTTGGTTATGTAGAATGGATGATGAGTTGGTGCAAGAAAGTTTGACACGTATAGCATTGTATGAGCTACGGAGATTGACGTCCCAAGTTGAACGGATACCTATGCATGTTGGTGGGGAAACGGGGAGCCAATGGATTCATAGGATAGTGACAGGCCATCATAATTTGTGTAAAGAACAACTTCGGCTAAGTAGAGAAATATTTATAAGTCTTGCTAATGTCCTCAGAGCACAACAATTGTTGACAGATGGTTCTGGTAAACATATGCACATTGAAGAGCAACTTGGGATAGGTTTGTACATGCTTGCCAAACCTGCTTCCGTTCGTGATGCTGCTGAAAGATTTCAACATGGGGTATCTACTATTTCGAGGTATTTCCACAAAGTGTTAGAGGCATTGCAGACATTGTCAACTCAAATAATTCGACCTTATCAAAGTTTGAATGAAACACCTCCTGAAATTCAAAACAACAACAAACTCTGGCCTTTCTTTAAGGTACACATTCACATTAAATTTTCAAGATGATTAGTGTCTATGTAATAACCTTGTTCACTTTTGTGCTTAGGATTGTATTGGTGCCATTGATGGTACCCTCATACATGCAGTTGTTGCCGATGCTATGGGTAAGGCCCACAGAGATCGAAAAGGGGATAAATCATGGAATGTGATGGCAGTGTGTTCACATAACATGTTGTTTACTCACATCAACGTAGGCTACGAAGGCAGTACACATGATAGCACCGTTTGGAAGCGAAGTTTAGGAGAAGCAAGAATGGGATTCCCTCATCCACCGCCTGGTACAAACTAAATTTCATGAATAAAATGGGAAAATTTATTAGTTTCGTTAACTAACATTATCATTATTGCACAGGAAAATACTATGTAGTTGATTCAGCGTATCCTAATACACTCGGGTACTTAAGTCCCCATACAGGACGTGATTTGAGGTATCATTTGCCTGATTTCAAGAGATCAGGTCCTCCGCAAGGAATGTTTGAGCATTTCAATTACCTACACTCGTCTTGTCGAAATGTAATTGAGCGGATTTTTGCAATTCTGAAAAATAGGTGGAAGGTTCTACAACCTAAATTGATGCCGCAAATGGAATTACGTTTTCAGTTGCAAATAATCGTTGCTTGTTGTACTCTACACAATTTTATTCGTTTACATGAACTAGGGATTCCAATCACGCACCAAGTTGAAGTCATGGAGCG
This sequence comes from Chenopodium album, assembly GCF_948465745.1. Classification (NCBI taxonomy): domain Eukaryota; kingdom Viridiplantae; phylum Streptophyta; class Magnoliopsida; order Caryophyllales; family Amaranthaceae; genus Chenopodium; species Chenopodium album. Next base: position 9,809,812 of record NC_137839.1, on the reverse strand, counting down.
AAGAGAAGATCATACTATGTACGATCCTAACAGAAAAGCAGCTATGGATATTGTACGACAAGAAATAACTGATCAGATATGGGAGTTAGTTCAGAGGAATGCCGAGGTAATGGAGGAGTTTGGTGGACAAGAAGAAGACGAAGAACTAACTGACTATGAAAATTAGTTTAAGTTGTGTAGTACTCTAATTTTCTCAATGAGATTAACATTAGAAATATGTTTCAAAAAAATAGAACCATTTGAACAATGAATTGTATCAATATTATTATTGTTATTATTATTATTATTAATTATTGATAATTATTATTATTATTTATTGATTATTATTATTAGTATTATTAGTATTATTATTATTAATATTATTGTTATTATTATTATTATTATTATTATTATTATTATTATTATTATTATTATTATTATTATTATTATTTTTGATGTTGTTGTCGTTGAATAAGAGCTTAAAAGAATGAAATTTGGCTTTATATCATTAGCAATATCATTAGACATAAATTAAGAGCTGAGCTGAACTGAACTGAACTGAACTGAACTGAGCTGAACTGAACTGAACTGAACTGAACTGAACTGAACTGAACTGAATTTCAACGGAACAGAACAGGCCCTAAGTCCTGCAACATTAGTGTACCTATTAAGGGCTTGTTTTATTCAACTTAATTTCACTTCATTTTAATTAAACTTCTAATTTCCTTCTTACATAAACAATTCATTTCAGTTTAGTTTAGCTCCAATTTGGGCTGTTGAGAATGAAATTTTTTCCCTGCAGGCGAATGTATGATGATTCGTGCATCCAGTTTTGTTTTTTAAAAAAAGTGAAAACACCTTTTTTTTTTTTTTTTTTGTTTTTTTTTTTTTTGTTTCCTGTTTTTGGTTTTTAGTTTTAAAAAAAAACAGAAAACTAAAAACCAAAAATGATGTCAAACAAGCCCTAATTTGTTTGTATTCTTTTTTTAAAATGTAATAATTGGTCGGTTTCTTCAAGAACTTCATATAGTTTCTCATTGTAACACCAAAACCACATAATCACAAATTTACACCAAGAAGTTGAAAAAAAACTACCAATCGAACTCAAATTGAACAACTATGCATGTCGAAATTGTACTTACCTTTTGTTTTCGTCAGTCATCTTGAACAATTTTGCACCAAGAAGTTTGAAGTTAACGATTTCTTTATTAAGGTTTGATGAACTTGAGGTGGTTTTCAATTTTTTCTTTTTTGGGAGAGAAATCTTGTAGAGAGAGAAAAATTCTAGAGAGAGGTATAGTTTAAAATGATTTGAAATTACTGTATGGTAAAAAAAATAATTACTATTTATCTTTTTGCTTTTTTACAAAAAAGAAGCTCAATATAACTCGTGTACATTAGAATTGAACAATATGTTCTTTCTTTAACCATGTACATTATGATATGGAATGTACATTATGATACATCATAATGTACATTCCGCAGCGGATGCACCATGCGGATCGTGCATCCACCTGCAGGAATCACCCATTGTGTTGAGAATTAGTTAGTTTTCTAGTAGAATGGAAAGTGGTTAAAGGAGTCAAAATACGATTTAGATGGTATTGCACAAAGAGGAAGGGAAAAAAAAAAAGTTTATTGCTTGGTAACATACTAGTGATTGTCCGAGAAGTGATCCATGCCATAAAAAAAGAATGGGTTGAAAATCTATAGACATATAGTTCAAGATTTAGGCATTAAGGAAATACGGACAAAGTATTTAGTTAACATGTTTCGGAGACATAAGAAACAGTCAAACACAATGTAGTTCCAATATTATGTTGATATACAAAGTAGTACCACTCTTCCTCAAAAAGACTATTTGATACAAATGTAACAGCAAAAATACACCTAGCTAATTTCAAAACCAAATAAATCTATCTTATATACCAATACAGTTACAACTTACAACCACTATCAACAAATCTATGATACTAGTAAAAAGTTCACTATACAAAGAAAGCGCCAGTAGACTACAATGTGCTCTGCCCAGAACTAAAATCCTTTCTGCTACATACAATTTATCTTCAACACAATATATTGTATATAATTGCTTCCACGAACTTTAAGCCTCGATCATGTTGAACGAATACTTTGATAATAGCTGCGGGATCCCAGCTATTATGGGTCCATATGTCTACAAGCATAAGATTATAAACTTATCAATCTTCTAACAAAAGTATTTTCAGCAACACAACATCATATAAGATGAAAAGCTATTGAAATTGTCCACGAAAAAAGTAATTAGAAAGATCAGAGACAGGAGAGTACAAAGGGTGTGACTTCCTACACAAAACATATGAACCATAGTGAAGAAAAGCAACATAATGGGCAGTTTGGCACAATGTATTTACGATTTTAGAATTTTAGGCTCAGCACAAGATGATACTAATGTTGGGATTCACTCCAATAAACTGAAATAAAAGATTAAAATAATAACAGTTCAATCCCAAAGTAATACCACCCACTATGCTGAAACTGATCAAATTTACAAGATCCCCAACTGACTTGAATAACCAACTGAACAAGTATATTCGAACCACATTTTAGCAGGTTGAGGCTGACTAGCTGAGGGTCCGGATCCAATGCATGAAAAGAGCTTCTATTTAACCATGTCAACTGTATATTAGTGGAATGAGATAAGCAATAACTTAGGAAGTTCTATGGTACCTCACAAGCAACTTCGATGAGAGTAGTGTTTAAGCTTTCTCTTTATATGCAACAAACAAACTTGTGATCTGACACTTATTGACTAAACAGACATCACGACATAAATGGTGACTTAATTAAATAATCCAGGCAAAACGCTTTTATAACACCCATCTAAGTTAAGGTTTCAAGGGAAACTACAGTACCACGCAATTCCAAATCCACACAAATAGCTGAATCATACAACAATTTAAAACAAGGTTGATACCTTGTGGTTGTCATGAACCTGACATAACGGAACAGCGAGCAATTTTAGGTTCTTTGGCACGATAAATTTTCGACTTACTGGCAACTTCACCAAAAATAGCTTAGCACACTCCTACAAACATGACAGTCAAATTAAATCAGTCAAGTACACAATTATATAGATATGAAAATCTAGTACAGTAAATGATAATATGTACGAGCTAACCTTGGGCTGCTTAATATTAGGGGGCAAATATGGGTAGAGCACGGTCTCAAAATCTGGCCTCCACCACATTCCCAGGCAATCTCCCACCTAGATTTAGAAAGATAGCTAATTAAAGTTATAATATTCTAAGATTATAATTTAAGTAAAGCAATAATAAATTAAATATTAAGAGCAATCAATGATATAATTACCTCCCATTCTACCTCATCACTGTCTTCATCAAGAGATAGCTTCCTTGATAGTTTGCGACGCAATCCTTCAAGATCTAAATCACAAGCAAAGTAAGCAAATGTACTCCCCTACCTCTACATCTCGAAACAGTAATGAACTTATGATGTGAATTACCTGATTCACCCTGCCTTAAGCGGCCTCCAGGAAGGTCAAAAGTTCGATTCTTAACTTGTAACAATAAGAGATGGGGGTGTTTAAATAACTCAACCTGAAATGATAAGTTCCCTCATCATTGTAACATTGTGTTCTAACAAAATCAAACAACTAATTCAGTAAGCCAAAAGGTTAAATAGCCATTCTCATCTAATGATACCTTGGCTTCTTACACGCTTTAGGTGACACTTTACACAAACCACTATAACCAATTATATTAAAAATTTTACACTAGTGTGACATGCCCTCACACAAGACTAAAAATTCCAACATTTTACGTCAAGTGATCAAACCCTTATAGTGGTTTAAGTAAACACCAAACCTCGTACAAAACCGATGTGTTTTGACTTTAGAGTTTAGAGGCTTTAGACCCATTTAACAATATTAGATGTGGATGTTTAAACAGCTCAACCTCAAATAATAAGTTTCCTCAACATTGTAACACAAGAACACCTGCACAAGTGCACAACATTTTGTGTTCTAAGCTTCTAACAGAGATTAACAACTAATAAGCCCAAAGGTTTACTAATTACCCTCACCTTACGATACCTTGCGCGTAAGGGTAAATCAACAGTGATTGATACTTAGCAAGTTAGCATAAACTACTAAAGCAAATCAAATTAGAAAATTCAACACTAGAGTGACATAGTCTCGCTAAAGACCAATTATCATAGAGAATATACGTAGAATATTCTTTTCCCAGGTTTAGGAAATGAAACATTTTTCGTACCAAATCTTTTATACTCCCTTTGTGTCAAGGAAAAATGTAACTTCATTCCATTTTGAGGTGTTTTTATTCGATATATCCATTTATACTTTATTCTACTCTTATTTTGGGTAGTAGTGGTTTCCTAGTTAGCACGAAAAGCCAACCACTATACCATTACTAGTGCATAGACTTTAGCTCCATTTATTTGTACACGAGAAATGCTTATAATTAGCCTTAGGACCGCGTATATCAAAACCGTTAATAAATTCATAACAATAACAGTAAACATAAACCCAAGGAAAGAAGGATTTACCAAAATAACAGCTTGAACATTAGTCCTTAATCCACGAGCTTCATAACTAAACAAAAACAACACCCAATAAAAATAAACAACAAAATCAAATCAAAATTCAACAAACCCCAATTCAATTCAATCAAAAACAAACAGATTAGAGAGAAAATAGTACTTAAATTTCAAGCGAAGAAGCGAGTCAGCAATTGTTTCATCCTTAGTAGAAAGAGCATCTTTAGACCCAAAATAGTAGCGGTTTAAAGGGTAAACATCAACCACATAATCCGCTAATCTCTCACCCTCTTGTGGGTTGTCATCGGCGCCATTAGCAAGTACGACCACTTCTCCTTCTCTCATCTTTCTATTTTGGGAAAGTTTCAGTTGTTTACTGTAAAGAGTAAATACTGGGAGTTTCCTTTTATATATGATGGTGTTGGAGAAAGAGATGATAGCGGATTTTGCGCGAAGGTTGTGGAAGAAGAAAGAGAGAGAGGGTTGATTGTGGGTGGAAGGTGGTGGAGTTGTTGTTGAGTGTTGAGGTGGGAGAAAGTGGAGGAGTTTCTAGAGGGTGGATGGATTTTTAAACTTTTTTATGGATTGTGACATTTTGAAAGTTGTAGATGAAGGTACTGTGCACTTCCTCAGCACCTGGCAGAGGTGACAGGGCTAACCAATAAATATGAGGATTAACTTATATGACTGGAAATTGGAGAAATTTAAATTTTGGCTTGAGTCCTAATACACCGTCCATCCCATTTTTAAAGGCTCATTTCAGGAGGAAATACTAACATAGATTTGATATGTAAATACATATCAAACCTTAAAATATTAAAAGGTATTGTAAAGTACATGGGGTGAGAGAAAGGAGGAGAGAGATGGACAAGTGAAACCAGTTTTTAAATGTACTATTGAAAACTTATATAATACGGAGTATCATTGAGTATGTAGTGATATTATTTCTATACGTACTTAGTACCACTAAATGAATATACAGTACCATTGAATGAATATATAGTACCACTGAATGTTCAATGATACTTTTTGATCATCTAGTGATACTATTAATCACCCAGGGATACACTTAAATCAAGCACGTGGGGGGAGAGAAAGGAGGAGAGAGATGAGTAAATTCCATGCGAAATGTATCAAATGCCCCTTGATATGTATATACAAGTACCTATCAAACCTCCTTTTGGAAGGCCTCGTATTTCACAGGGTTTGATTACAAAGGAAAAAGCATGTGTGAATTACATTGGCTATTATAAATAATACAATATTTTGTTTTTTAGTGGAGACAAAAAGGAAAAGGCATGTGTGAAGTACATATGGACACCAATTTTAAAAGGTATAAAGTGGAGTATGTAGGTAATTATACATGAAACAAAAATAGAAAAAAGCAATTAGGGCCTGTTCTGATTTACTGAATTGAGTTGAACTGGTTGAAGCTAAACTGAATGAAGAGAGCAGGCTCTTAATTTTAAGACACCCAATTAGAAACATGCACTTTAAAATAGGGTGGAGGGAGTAATATTTATTGGTGTTAAATTATAACGCGTTTTGTGTGCGACTGACTACTCACCGTTTGTAGAACAAAGTAACCCCTAGAATACTGATCGAGTAACTCCTATAACAATGATCAAGTAATCCCTATATATTATACTAATATATCTTAATACCTACAACACTAACGAATTAACCCTTGTAATAATGACCGAGTAATCCCATGATATACGATTGTTAGTTGAGACGAACACTACAAGAGGGGGTGAATCGTATGTGAGTTCCTATTGACTACTTTTTGCGGAATGTAAAACATAATGTAAAGGAACTTGCAATGCACATAATATTTTACGAGGGAACCTTCTAGGGCCCAGCTGGAAGTAAAATTTCGTTCCTTCTAAGGGATTTTCAAACCAAACCAATTCACTATAATAGGGCAAATTTCACAAGTTATAAACCTATTATAATCAAGCTATACTCACAAGTTCCATAATGAACTTGCTACACTGTAGAACTCTATCCTACCCAATCTAAGTCCCTGACTCAGATTCACTCGTACTTCCTGAATATTGATTCTAATATATGAGGCAAGCTACGCATGAAACCCGAAACTAATATGACAAACATATAGACTTAGCACACTTACACAATTAAGCACACTTGGGGTCGGGGCCTAATGTCACGAAATGCGTATCGAGGGCCAACAATTGTCCCCACAAACCAACACAAGTCCTTCCGGCGCATTTAATCCTCACCTATGCGCACCTCGAGAAAACTTCTCAGGAGGTCACCCATCCCAAGACTACTCCCAACCAAGCACGCTTAACTGTGAAATATCTTAGCAAATGAGCTCCCTAAAAGGAAGATGCACCTTGTTGATATGAGTAGTATATCAAATCCTTTTAAAGCAATCATGAGGGGTATTACAATAATGAATTTGGATTTCTACTATAGAAAGTAGGGTTTTCAAAAGATAAACATGTTAATTTTCCAAAATCCAAAAACACGGTTTTTAAGTAAATCTTTTTAGAAGAAAATCTTTTAGAAAATTTTACAAAGATAAATTATCTCAAAGAATAATAATATCTTTTTGATAACTAATTTTTTAAGAAAATAAATCTTGTTAGAAAATCTTTTCCTAAAAACTTATCTTTTAAACTTTCCAATTTTAAGAATATTGCCAAGCTTTTGTCACGTACTCCCTCCGTTTTTAAATACTTGCTCCATTTCTCTTGGACACGCATGCTGATGCTAATCTTTGATCACTAATATCTTTAATTATCAATAAGTATAAATTCTAACAATTGAAAATTAATAATCTATTCATTGAGATGATTCCAACAAGTACCCGCAAGACCATATTTTTTCTTATGTATAAATCACAAACATTAGTCAAAGTAGGATAAATGAATAGTGCAAAAATAGAAATGGAGCAAGTATTTAAAAACGGAGGGAGTATCTAATAGATCTCATGCGTAAACCCACTTAACATATTTACAACAATTCTAAAAGATAAAGACTTAACAAAACTGAATTGCTGCATCAAAACTTTGTTTGCGTAGGATACTTGTGTAATCCCCCGTATTTTTAAATATTTTATAAATAAAAATTTATTTTATTTGTAATATTTATTTGTTGTTTTTCATAATTTAATTTCAAAAGGTTCAAATTATTAATCTAGGTCGAAATTTATTTGAACAAATTATTTTATGCACCTTTATTCTACAATTTACGTCCAATCACACAAGCCTAACCCATTTGTTTACTTAATCGACCCATTATTTTTATGAGGCCCAATCTTCTTATTTACCCTACAATTCTCTCCTATAAATACTCCATTAATCCCCAAAAATTTCCCACACAAAAGGGTTAGTCTTATTTTCTTTCTCCTTAGTTTTATTAATTTGTGTAATTATAATTATTGATTTATGGGTTTTGATTTTATTGTTTGAAATTAATTTAATTAGTATCAAATTGTATTTTGATGATTAAACTTTATAATTTCAGATTTTATAAGTGTCCTAATTTTCAGATTTTGTAAATTTTATAACCTAGGGTTTTTAATTATTGAAAATCATGATTTTAGGGTTTTTATGAACAATTGATTAGGGCTTTTATAGTAATGATGTTTTGAAATTTTGGTGATTATAAGTACTAATTAGTTTAACTTAATTCTAGATTGTTTAGAACACTTAAATTCGTGTTTTAATTTTAAGATTTCCGTTCATTAATATTAATCCCGTTTTAATCCCGATCAGGTTCTGAACTCATCCGATTTTGACAAAAAAGTAGTGTTTTCCATGTGGAAACCACCCTCTCGTGGCCAAATTCAGCCTCTAAATATGATTTTCGGGCAGTTTTTGATTTTAACGAAGTTTTTTTATACTTAAAATATTATCCTTGAGTTTGATTAATAAAATTAATTATGTTTAAAGTTAATTAAGCATAAATATATTTTTTTTATTGAAGTTTTAAGTGCTGGAAATAGTTCCTAAGTACTACTTTTGATGTTTTATAAAGAGGGTTTAATCACCCATTAAAAAGGGAGATTATTAGAGGTTTTTAAATAATTTTAAGATTTTTATTAAACTTTAAACTTGTTGTAATTTTATGTATAAGAGTGTATTTTAAGGTTTTTATGAAGAAAATTTAAAGAACTATATATAAGCCTTTAATTTTAACTAAAGGGAGGGTTTTAAAGTGTTGTTTGATTTGGATTTTGAAGGTTTTAAAGTAAGTTAGTGTTGCTGTAAATTTGATTGATTGGGTATTGATTGAGATGTTATTGTTTGGTTTAGGAGAGGAGTTTATTGAAGGTGATTTCTAATTTTTAAGTGGCCAACCGAATTGTTTACACGAGGAACGTACATGTCTACTTCGTTGTAAGTAGTATCATGTTTAGGTACCAAAGAAAAGAACTTAGTTGCATGATTAGAGAACACTTGGATGAAAATTGTTTGGTTATACATTTAATTAATTCATGTGCTTATGTTTATGAGACATGTTTTGGTGAATTGATTATGTTTGTATGGAATTATGGATGCAAACATGTTGAATTATATTGGATTAATTGTTTGTATGGAATGTTGATACAAGCATAATTTTATTGGATTGGTTTGTTAACCACATTTGGATTATTAAAGGATTGGACGGAATTGAATGGTTTAAGTGGAATGAATTTATTAATTATTCCACAAGGTTGTTATTTATTTTATTTATTACTCAATCATGACTCGTTAGTATGTTGAGTAAAGGTGGATTAAGCCGAATGGATAGGTGAGTTGACTATGTTCAACAATTTGGATAATTTGGAAGTTTAATGAAATTAAAAGTCAATTTGTGATGTGATCACCCTTGTTCTAATAAGATTAAAAGTAAATTGATGTATGAATTTATGTATGGTCTAATTGATTGAGTCGGCTATTACTTAAAATTGTAATCACGTAAAGTGAAACATGGATGAGCAATAAAACTCTAGAAAGCGTGCACTTCTAGAGTATTGACAATTATGGGTTGGGGTACACGGTGGTAGCCCGTGGCTTTCCGAGGCTTGTTTGATCAACATGTCCTCTTTTCTTTTGGTATTTACATTTTATTTTTATAATGAAAGTTAGATGGGATCCTAGACTAACTTTGTGAGAATGGAGTCGCGCCCATTCTTGCATCGCGCTAAACTTTTATTTTAAATGGTCATTTGGGACCAAAATGATTTGGTGGATTGGACAACCTCGTCTATTGCTTACTCCAAATTAAATTAATTAAATTAAATATAAAGAGTCACGTGTTTGGAATTGATTAGCAAGTATATTGAGTCGATTGAATTGTTTAAGTGTGGAGTCTTGATTAATGAATTCGTGTTGTATGTTTATTTACTTTAATTAGTTGAGCATGCTAGGTTTTGTGCGTTGTAGCTTGTATGTACTCAGCTTTGCTGATTGCGTGCTTTTGTGTGTTTTCTTTTGGTCATGGCCTTCGTCTTTCAATGACCCTGTGATGATCCAATTATTACACATGTATTATTGGGGAGCAGTATTGCACAGGTTAGCTTGATGATGTGAAGTTCGGGGATTTGACATACGCATTGTCAAGGGATTGGTGTGATTGAGAGTATTCATTCTTTGTGTTGAACTTATTTATGTTTTACTATTTTAATTATGTTTTGGGATTTTGGAATATTGGTTTGGTTTTAATAAGGGCCTTTATGGTTCCAATTTGTAAGCTTTGACTTATTGGTTTTCTAAATTATATTATTTTAAGATTTAAGTTGGATTTCTGCTGCAATACTTTGATAAAGCCTTAACGTTTTAACACGTGGCGGAAACATGCCAATGGTTCTCCTCTATTTTTATTTAAAGTAAGTGGTTTGGAAAAGGGAGAATTATTGGGGTGTTACAACTTGGGCTTTACGCAGTCCAGGACTAAGTTCCTACTGTCAATTCCATTCCAGTCCCAAACTGGAACTTTGCAGGCCAAATTTTTCTTAAACTTGTTGTCTTCATCGTAGACCAAGTCAACTCCATCCATAAATTTGTTGTCTTCAGGTTCCTATTAAGGAACTTCGTTAGTTCCTGTGAGGGATCTCTTCTTCTATCTTCCTTAACTTTCCTTTAGTTTTTATGAGTCTTCAAGCCTAGTGTTAGAATCCAACTCCTTTTGATGTATTAGATTCCCTTTAAGTGCTTTCCTAGAGTTTAGTTTATGCTTTCTTAGCTTGAGGTCCCATTATTGTGTTACTGTCAGATCAGTGTTCACTAGGGATTCTCCTTGTATGTCATTTAAAGCTCTTTAGAGGGTGAATGATTAATGAAATCTTAAGCCTTCTACCAAGTATTGCTTTGCTTTTATGCTTGTTTGTTGTTAGACCTTTATAGATATTGTGTCTTACTTGCATAATAGCTCCCCTCCAAACCAACTTGATGCATTAAGAACTCGTGGTTCGGACCTACTTGTGCCCGCCTTGAAGTATCGGCCGTCACAAGCCCCGAGCACCTGCACTCTGTCGCCCAAATAGACGCGAGTGCTCCTTTGATTTAATTGCCCGCTTGTGTTGCTTTGTGCTCACAAGCCCCTCTTCCGCTCAAGGCTAGCGTTCTTGCCGCCAAAAGGCTAGAGCACGCCGCATGTTTTCGGGGTCCAAACTCCCGGACCGTGACACCTAGGCTACTCTTTCACTTCCAAAGTCAACTTCACATGTTCTAGTTACAACACTAAGAGAACTCTTATTAGTTTGAAGTTTGCTTTGTTTAAGTTCATCATCATCAAAACCTTTAAGGTTCAACAACGATCATCCACATATAAAAATTGGTGATTAAATTATGGTTAAATTGTATTGTTATCAACCCAAAATAATTCTTTATTACATCAAAAGAAAAAAAAAATCTTTATTGGTAAAAATTAATGCAAAATGTCTTGTTGATACTAATAGAAGTTTTTGTTGTTATTAAGATGATACCAGTCATACCACCAAAGATTTTAAGCACAATTCAATACCAACGAGCGTGATTTGGGTCATTTATGAGAATCATGACTCAAGTTATTAGAAGTTGAGAAATTTCATAGAGCTTGAGCCAAAGCTTTGAAATTTCAAGTTTGGTAGCACTTGACTTGAATCACAAATAAATGATTTTGACATTTACTTTATTAATATAGCATATTTCTTTTTCCTCAAAAACACACTAATTCATGCAATGCACCCCAAGTGGACTATACATTAAAATCACTTACCAAAGTTTGTAGATTAATTAAACACATTATAAACTTAAGCCTTATACAAGTTCATATACCAAAAGCTTAAGCTAATGGTTGAGTCCTAAGATTATGTTTTATACTCTATCACTCCCCCTCACATGAAAGGCCCTTTGGGCTTGAAATGTGGATGCAACACAGGACCACCCATACCTGGTGCGAAACAATTCCACTTTAAAGGAGGGGCGGATGAGATTCGAACCCGTGACCTTTGTGTCACGCTGACTCCGATAACATGTTAAAGGACCAACTCAACCAAAAGGTTAAGCTGATGGTTAAGCTGATGGTTAAGGCCCAGGAATATGTTTTATACTCTATCATACTTTATCCGCTCCATTGTATATAAAGTATTTTGTACTTATTATTATACTATATTCATAGAGAAGAATTTTTGGGTGTTACATAAGATTTGCTCAATATAAACGATCTCTACTCTATTAAAATGACAAAATATGTCCATATAAGATATACAAATAAAATTAATCTAAATTTGATTTAATCATAAATAATGTTCGACTTCATTGAAGTTTTTTATTTGTTTAAATTAATGTTGGATAAAAAAGGGATGTTTTAAAAGAGCGCTACCAACCTGTGCCAATTGCATGGTGCTGCGTCAAAGCAAGTAGGACAACGTTGCGAGCTTGTGCATGGGTAAATTTTGGTGGAAATAAAACAAGTTTACATTAGGTACAATAATGACACAAGACCTACTTGAGCACAAGACAATACGTACATATTCGTAACGTTGCTATGAACTCATCTATATTCCAAAAAAGTTCTACATCAACAAAAAGTTTTTCTCTCTCTAGAATTTGGAGAGTGTAACCTCTCTAGTGTGACTGGAGACGCTTTCTTCTAACAACACAAAGTCATCTGCCTAGCGCTTTCTTTCTCATTCTTCTCCTCTAACCAATTTTCTTCTCTAATTATTTTCCTACTTCAATATGTTTCACCGCAGCTGTAATCACCTAAATGGAATAGGGATTTGCATTCCTAAGCAGCCTTATATATGACTATCTAGAAGACGTTAACAAGTATAATCTGACAGTTGTTGCCAAGGTGTTTGACATTAGAGAGTTCTCTGAATTTCAAATTCAGAATTGGGTGGATAGTATCTGGAAAACTAATTCTCACATCATAGTCTAGAAGGTTAGTCATGCTAAGGATTTGTTCTTCTTCTTCTGCACTTCAGTGGAGGACCGGGATAATTTAATCTCGTTAGGATCAGCCTCCTACAAAGGAGCTTTCCTCAGTTTCAAAGGGTGGATAATGGGATCGAATGTCATGACTATGGACTTTTCAGAAGCCACAATCTGGATGAGGGTTGAAAGTTTGCCAACAGAGGAATGCCAACCTCAAGTAGCCATAAGGATCTTGGAAAGGCTGGGAAGGGTTATCAGATTTGAATAGCCTTCACTGGATGATAGACCTCACAGCTTGCTGAGAGCAAAGGTCATAGTCCCGTTTGATAGACCCCTGGTGCCAGGATTCTTCTATGAATTAACTCCTAAAAAAGCGTTGTGGGTGTTTTTGAGGTATGAAGGGGTGTTTCTCTACTGCCATGCGTGTGGTAATGACAACCAATGTGTAAAGTCCCAGCCCAGTAAGCAAGTAGCAATGTACGAAATAGAATAAGGAGCTTATGTGGTCTGAATCATGACATCCTGCTAGCCAGATCTCCAACACCCCTATACTCTAAAAGACTTATGGGCTTAGAGGACAAGGAAAGATTTCGCACTTCAAGAGTTAACTTAACAGTCTACCCTCATCCTAGCCCAGTTTCAGAGTCCCCTGTTCACACACCTCCTAATCAATCATCGAATCAGGAGTCTGGTGGAAATGGGAGAAGTAATGCACAATCAGAAAATGATCAATCTAATGATGAATCGGATGCATCCTCGTCCTCAAGCTTTGGGAATTCAATTAACCTGGGCCTAAGTCAAGGGGGTAGGAAAAGAGGCAGCCCAGAACAGGGTATCAGTGATAATCAGGAGGCAACCTTGGAAAACAAAAGACAAAAGAATTGTTTGGTGGGAGATGCACCTGCTGAGGACTCCAAAGAGTATAAGAAGGAGATTCCCGGAGATAACATGATCTCAATCAGAGGTAGAAGAGGTTTACCTGAGTTACCCCATGTCATAATCCCTGCTCTTCAAGTGGGCAATGGAAGAGAGGAGAGGCTAAAATGGCTAGCTCAACCCTTAGTGAAACAGCAAAAGATCAAGAGAGACTATGCTAGAACTTGGTGTACTAGAACAAGCCCTCCAACTACCACCGAGAGCCAAAGAATCAAACTAGTCAAATTCACGGATTCACCCCTTTCGGATAAGGATCAAATCACTCCTAAGATGTCAGAGACTGGTCATTTAGGTTCAAAGGGGGAGAAAGGAGGTGCTAAAAAAGACAATTCGAAAGAAGGAGATGAGGCCATGGCTGTAACGGAGTATACCTACGACGGAGTTAGTGCAAAACACCGTTCCATCTTTGTTTCAGAACGGGAAGGCAAACGAAGCCCAGGTACTACTCTCCCAACTAACTCCTTTATGACTCTGGTAAATGATTTGGAACAAGTTGACCATACACCATTGACCCCTGTGGAGTATGAGCGAAATGTGGAGAGGGTAGTGCTAGTTCAGCAACCTCGAGACACAAAAACTATCTCATCCCACAGTGGCATTTATGCCTCTTCAAACTCTTCCTCTTCTCTTAATGCCATCCCCCCGTATTTACCTCCTGATATATTATTGCATTTAGTTTTCCCAACCACTGGCAATGAATGCGACTCGGTGCTTAGCTTACCTGATTTATTCGTTTATTCTCTATTATTTAAGGGTATTACTCCGTTTTATTCGGTTAGTCCTACCTGGAACTATCACTCTCACTTATTGTAGGGAATAATTTCAAGCCTTAAAATCCCACTAGCTCGAACCCCACTGTGATCATACACTAAAGTACGGTGGCGTCCAAAAGGGAAGAAGATAGAGCAAAAGAGTCACCAACAAGTTTTTAAGGAACTTGTAAACCGTTCACGAGGGGAAGGTTACACCCCTTAACGATCCAAGAGATCGTCAACTCCATAAGGTCTAGAACCAAATAAGGGTTCGGGGATAAAGGTACAAATCCAACCTAAAAGAGATTGAACCTGTCCTAATAATAGGCCTCTACTTTATTCTGATCGTATTCATGTGCGCTTTCTGATTAACATGCAATCAATAGGATTAACCCTAAACCTGTTTAATCTATGTTGGTTGAATTTAATGCACAAATAAACTATTATTGGTGATCACTTGAATTATAATCAAAGTTAACCTAAACAAGATTATTAAATATCTTATTAAGCGTGATTACAAGTACAAATTCCCTTTAAACATGCATAAAAGGTGATCAAGCAATAAATAATAAGCATCAAGCAACATAATAAACAATATCATGAATAATAATTATAATAAGGAAATTTTGATTTTTACCACCTTCAAATAACCACTTAATTGAATTTACCACCTCCAAAAAAAAAAGATTTACTTTACCACCACCAAAATTTCCAAAAATTCGATTTTACCACCAACTACCAGATTCCGTCCATGAATCCGTTAGTATGGCCCACATTTTTGACGTTTCTTCTTCATCTTCCCCGATCTTCCATGTCAACCAACCAGCAACGAAATCAACTACCTCGATTGGTCGGAATTTCATGTGGGTTTCGCGTCTGGGTGGTGGTGGTTTCGAGTCGCGATCGTTTTGCGTGTGGCTGGCGTGGTTTCTGGTCTAAGTGGTGGTGGTTTTGAGTCGGGGTGGTTTCGCGTCTGGGTGACGGTTGTTTCTGGTCTGGGTTTGGATGGTGGTGGGGTTGGTCGTAGCTGTTAGGTGGTGGCTAGGGTTTTGAGGTTGGAAATAGGTGGAAAGGGGTAGAAATCGGTGCGGCTGTGGTGTGCGGTGCGGTGGTAGCGATTAGGTGGTGGGTTGGTCGTAGCTATTAGGTGTTGACTAGGGTTTTGAGGTCGGAAATTGGTGGAAAAGGGGGTCGAAATCGGCGCGGCTGTGGTGTGCGGTGCGGTGGTAGCGGTTAGGTGGTGGGGTTGGTCGTAGCTGTTAGGTGGTGGCTAGGGTTTTGAGGTCGAAATCGGTGCGGTGGTTGTGGGTCCCGACGGTGGCTGGTAGCGGTTAGGTGGTGGGGGCTGGTTGTAACGGTTAGGTGGTGGGGCTGGTCGTAGCCGGTCCAGCGGTGGGGGTCCCGACGGTGGCAGCAACCACCGGTTGCTTGATGGGGATTTTTTTTTATTTTTTTTAAAACTTAACCAATAATATGGCGACACGTGTGCAAGGTAGGCCCCACTAACGGATTTTTGGACGGAATCCGTTAGTTGGAGGTGATTGGTGGTAAAACTGATGTTTAATTTTTTTATGAGGTGGTAAAGTAAATTTTTTTTTTTTGGAGGTGGTAAATTCAATTAAGTGGTTATTTGAAGGTGGTAAAAATTAAAATTTCCTTATAATAATCATAAATACAATAATATTCATGTTAAAGCATAAAAGCAAGATCCTAGGCATGATACTAACAAGATTAATAACAAACCCTAGCATGTCACTAAGCAATAAAAATCAAATCTTTAACCCTAACTTGATACTAACAATCATAAATATTAGGAAGAAAATAGGAAGCATCGCAACAATTATATTTAACATTAAAAATACCCTAGACATGATACTAGGAATATCATAATAACAATCTAAACATGATATCTACATTATAATATCAATTAATCAATTAAAGTACTTACTTTGATGCCTCGTACCTCTTTCTAATAACAAAATACACACGTTAGTAACTTCAAGGAAAATAATAATCAAAACAATTAAATTAAATAATTGAAAGAGAGATTTGGGACCAAACCCTCAGAAATTAAAACCTTTCACGCCTAGGGCGAAGGCAACTTCGAATATAGCTAGGTGTTTCTAGATCTTGTGAATGCGGAATTTTGTATGAAAAAGTAAGAAAGAATTGAATGCTAAAGAATACTTGAGAATGAGAGAATTGGTGAATTAGATGAATGTAGATGATGAAAACGTGAAAATTGGTGAATGAAAACGGAGATTTTAATACGATATTTAAGAGAAAATCAGCCAAAAAAGATAATTTAACAAAACAGAGTCTGACGATCGCAAAACAGGATTGGCGCCAACCCTGGCTAGCTGGCGCCAGGCACCAGTGGCTAGCGCCAGGCGCCAATGGCTAGCGCCTGGCGCCAAGCCTGGTTCTAGGCGCCAAGGCCTGGGGTTGGACGCCAAACTGGATTTCAACGCGTTTTCGAAAATCTGATAAATTTCCCGTACTGGAAGATAAAATAATATAATTCCTTCGAAAATGCTATTTGATCTTGATTAAAACTCTGAAAAGTCAACAAAGTCAACTTATCAATGCTAATTGAATTAGGAATGAAAAGAACCTTCTAGAAGATTCTAGAAGACTAAAACCATTCCTAATTGCATTAGGAATGATAAATCATATTAGGCCCTCCCCTAGATCATTGGGCCGTACATAAAGCTCAAACCGGGCCCAGTTTGGTAAATTGGCCATAACTTCCTCAATATTCATCGGAATTGTGCTTATAATATATCGTTGGAAAGGTCTTTGCAAGCCCCATCCAACTACACCACTATTGGACCCATATAATGGACCAACCAAACTGGATTGGCTGTTTCCTTAAAATAAAGTTTTCAAAAACAGAGAGAAGAGAAAAGAAATAAAAACTTTCCGCAAAACTAGACTTTCCACACTTTCGTTTCATTCGATTATGATTCGACGTGAAAGGTACTCATCACTGGGTTTGGTTTTGGGGAGACACAAATGGGTGTCTACACTTACCTTTTCTAGCCCAACCACCAACTACCTTTCCCTTCCCCCACATGTCGACTTTAAAAATGGAAAAAGATGGCGAGTATAAAGTACTCCTCTGTCCCACAGATAGGGTTTATACTCTCAACCCATTATTGGATCCTTTCAGACCAAAAAGCATTCTTGTTGACCCTATTATTAGGAAAATAGAATTCTTTTTCCCAAAGGAAATGATGAATGAACAAGAGCTAAAAACCTACCGTGAGTACCAAGCTACTCATTCCTATGTCTCCCTCCAATGTCTGATGGAAAGCTCTCCAAAGAACCAAACCGTTCCTTCTGCTAACCACCTCTAGAAAAATCCAGCTCATGAATGGCCAAAGTTAAAGGGCCTTGAGGGAGCTTCGGCCTCATACACTTGTGACAACCCTGGTTCTCCTTCCACTTTGAAGGATACCCCACCTAACTCCCCTGCATCCATAGAATCCTTCAATACTACACCCTCTTCAATTTCCTCTGATTCCATGAACTCCCTTCTCAACTTAAGCAAACTGGATATTCAGTCTAGTGAAGATTCGTCAGATTTTGAGTTGGAGTTCTACTCTCATGATGAGAAAAAGGTGCTCTTTAAAAAGAGGAAGGGGAGGAGATTTACAGAGGAAGGTCCAAGAAAAAAGGTCTGGAGCCCTAACGTGGAGAGTGATCTGAAGGTGGTGCTTAACTCGGAGGGTGTGGGGGTGAAGAGAGCTCAGATGTTGGAAGGACTGGCAAGCGCAAAAGGAAGCAAGAGCAGCCTGGACAAGGTTGAAAGGATGTGTGATAAGGTGAGATATGGGCTAAGCAAGGAAGATGATCTCTAGGAGAAGTTCATGGAGATAGAGGAAGGAGGAAACTCAGCTACGAGGATTTAAGTTCTGAGAATAGCAACCAAAGAAGATACAGTCAGCTCGGATGAGGAGGTGACTAGCAAGGGTGAAGATCAGGGAAGGACAAGGAAGGTCTGTGATGATGGCGCGGCTGGCCAACAGCCTCGAGAGGGAAAATGAGCATCCTCAGCTGGAACTGCAGGGGATCAAATGACAAAAGCTCCCCAATTTTCCCAGTAGCTAAACTAGTTGCGGTAAGGTTTAATGTAGATCTTATTTTCTTGTGTGAAACTAAATGTAATTATGACTCTATAACTTCAATTTTTAGTAGATGGGGTTTTAATGGTAGTGCGGGTTGCGATGCAGATGCTAGCAAAGGAGGACTGTTCCTTTGTTGGTCGGATAGGGTGGTAGTGAGGGTGATAGAAACTCACCCCTACGTACTTTTGTGTAATATATTACTAGTAGGAGGCTTTAACTATTACGTTGCGTGTGTCTATGGTAATCCGTATGTGGCTGATCGTACTAGTGTGTGGAACAAATTGCATGACCTCATGACAACCTATAATGGTAACATTGTGCTAATAGGAGACTTCAATCAAATAGAGTCTCTAGAGCAAAAAATAGGGGGGTAGTCGAATTATCCCGGGACGTAGCGATTTCGTAAATTGGACTATAGAAAACAAGCTAATTAAAATCCCATGCACGGGACTAAAATTTACATGGTGCAATAATAGAGTGGATGATCCAATTTACGAACAATTAGACAGAGCCTATGCAAAAGATGGTTGGAAATCCATGTTTCCTGACGCATTGGTATGGAATTTACCAATTATGTTCTCTGATCATGCCCCAGTAGTCCTCCAGCTCCACGAGACGAGAGGATCAAAGTGCACGGCGTACAAAATGGAAGCTTGGTTCTTAAAGAAGGAAGAAGTGAAGGAGATGGTGGAAAATATTTGGAAGGCGAACACCCAAGGATCACCATTGTATAAAATACAAAAGAAAGTCTTTCAATGCAGACAAGGCTTAAAACATTGGTGTTTAGACGTCAAGCATAGACAAAATAGTTGGAACTGGCAGGTTATTAGGGAACAATTTGAAACACACCAAAATCATGAGGATCGAGACCTACTCTCCTCACCATCAGAAATAACAGCGAGGAAGCACCTCGAGGAGGAGGCCACCAAAAAGTGGTGGTATTGGAGACAGAGAGCAAAATCGAAATGGGATGAATATGGGGATCAGTCTACAACCTTTTTCTTCAAGAGTGTTAAGCAAAGGACAGTAATAATGGAAATAAGAGCTTTGCAAAGTTCCAGTGGTGCCTGGATCACTAATGCAGACGAAATTAAAGCCCAGTTTAAAGCCCACTTCCAAGACCTATACAATGGGCTCCCAATCTCGGAAGAACAAGCCCAACAGCGGGGCCTAATAGAGGAATGGTTGAGAGATATCCCGTCACTAAAACAGGCAAGTAAGACCTGGCTTTCAAAGCCATTCACAGAAGGAGAAATCAAAGAGGCTGTTTTCGCTCCTAAACCTCTTAAATTACCAGGTCCAGATAGGGCTCCACCAATGTTCTTTCAAGAAAACTGGAATACTATCCGATCAGATATAGTCAAAGCAGTTCAACATTTCTTCAGAACCGGAAATTTGTTAAGAGAATGCAATAAGACGTTCATCACTCTTATCCCGAAGAAAAAGCAACCATCGAGGATGGATGATTTTCGACCAATCAGCCTGTGCAACTTCATGTACAAGATCATTTCAAAATGTTTGGTGAACAGACTTAAAAAGATTCTCCCGGAAACAATTGGAGAATTCCAGAACACTTTTGTACTAGGTAGGAGTATGGTGGACAACTGCTATATAGCACATGAGTTACTAAGCCAGGTAAAGGCAAGAAGGAAAGGAGGCTTCTTTGAGGCTATGCTAAAGATAGACTTAAGCAAGGCATACGATCGAGTCTACTGGACCTGGTGGATCACATATTAAAGAAAATGGAGTTCCCAGATGATTGGAGAAAGTGGATTCGAAGCTGCATCCAAACGGTTTCCTATGCGGTTCTGGTCAATGGAGAGGAATCAGATTTTTTCAAGCCTGAAGCTGGTCTAAGATAGGGAGATCTCCTATCTCCCTATACCTTCATCCTGGTTATGGAAGTACTTTTGAGGAAATTGATAAGACTCCAAAGCGAAGGAGTTATTCGAGGAATCAAGGTAGCACAAAGAGCACCTGAAATAAATCATCTATTTTTTGCAGACGACGCCCTTCTCTGTTTCAAGGCAACGCCTTCTTCATGCAGAGCAATTAAAAGAGTACCGGACGAATTCTGCCTCATTTCAGGAGAAGTGGTGAATGCACAGAAGTCTTCTATCATTTTCAGCCTAAATACCCCTGCGAGATTTATTAGAATCCTAAGACAACTGCTTAAGGTTCAGAGCTATAAAGAGCTAGGAAAATACCTGGGTTGTCCCATGGATGTGGATGGGAGATCAAGCACAAAATTTAATAACATCGTAGATAAAATTCAACAAAAGATCTCCTCATGGAAGTTCTCAATGCTAAACCAAGCAGCTGAGCTAGTTTTGATTAATGGAATCTTTGTGGCAATGGCTCAGCATATCCTGTCTCTGTACTAGTGCCCAAGGATTGTAGTTAAAAAAGAAAATAGCATCCTCATGAGATTCTGGTGGAGCACGAAGTACGAAAAAACGGCAATTTGCTGGAGGACACAGGAAGTTCTTCACCTGCATAAGAATGATGGAGGTCTTGGACTTAAAAGCTTGGAGCACATCAATACTAGCCTGCTCATGAGACAAGGATGGAGACTATACAAGAATCCAGGAATGCTAGCAAGCAGAGTTTTTAATGCTAAGTATGGGGGGGGGGGATCCAATAAAGTTGGGTTACAAGGGCAAGCATTGCAAAAAGGGATCCTGAGCAGGAAATAGTCTAATAAGAGCTGCTAAGATCATGAAAGAAGGAATTGGTAGAAGAATTGGGAATGGACAGGACACGAGTATATGGCAGTACATATGGGTAAGGAAGAATAAAATACAGGTAAGCAACCAACTAGCAGGATCACAAATGGAAAAGGTAAGTGACCTTATGACTTCAGACAGAAGATGGAATGCCAACTTAATCTAGAGCACCTTTGAGGAAAATACAGCTCGAGATATTTTATCAGTGCACATTCCAATACAAGAATGCGAGGATGAGTTCACATGGATCCTAGAAAGAACAGGGGAATTCAGTTTTAAATCGGGGTACTGGATGGCAGCAAATCAAAAGAAAGAGACCATATGGAGTCCAACATCCAAATCATTCTGGAAATTGTGGTGGAAAGTGCCCCTGCCACCAAAATTGAAGATGTTTATCTGGAAAATCTCTCAGAATATCATCCCTACAAGGGAGAATTTGGGGAAAAGAGGCATATGTTTAGACGGTCTTTGCAATCTTTGCAACAAAGCACCAGAAGACATGAACCACTTGTTCCGGTTATGTGAAATATCTCAAAGGGTGTGGGCGTCCTCACCTCTTAGGATTAACTCAGCTAACCCCCAGTTTCTGTCTTGCAGGGAATGGGACTTTAATTTCATTCAATATTGTATGGCACAGCTGAAGAGCAGCCCACAATTATTACCTAACTTTGTGGCGACCCTCTAGGCAATTTGGCTGCATAGAAACAATATCATCTTTAGAGGCGTGAGTGTTAATCCCAAATATATCTTGGAGTTAGCACAGTTGCACGCGGCTAAATGGGAGGAGATCTAGACCTGGAAACAAAAGAGTCAGGATTCCAACCAAAACCCCAAGACAACAACACTTCTAGTTATATGGAAGTCAGGGAATGCTACAACTCATTCTTTTGTTTCAGTATGCGTGGATACAGCATGGAAATAGGAGAAGGGGAAACAGGGGAAAAACTGGAGAGCAGCCATAGCATGGACAACAGAAAATGCGCATCTACATCACATTCAAGGGAGTAAGAGAATTTTTGCTCTTACACCAACTCAGGTTGAGGGAATTGTAGTACTGGAAGCCTTAAAACATGCTCACACAGAGGTAAAGAATCTGGTCATAAAAACGGATTCAATGCAACTGGTAAAGGCTATAAAGAATCCAGAGGATGCAGAAGAGGAGCTGAAACATATTGTCAAAGATATTTTTCTCGAAGCTAGGAAGAGACACTATGTTGTTTGTATCAAAGTAGATAGAAGTATGGTTAATAAAGCCCATATGCTAGCCTCTCATTGTAGGAAGCAGGGGTAAGGTGGAGGTGTTCCCTCCTTTCCACACCTGTTAAAAAAAAAAAAAAAAAAAGAAAAGAAAAGACAATACGTACATAATTTTCTAGATTTTATTTTATAGAGATTTTTTTTTAAAAAAAATTCAAAATTATGCTTACTATAACATATCATTAGAAAGTAGAAAACTCTACTTTCCAACCCAATTTAACCTTGCATCAACAATTGTTATATTTTGGACAAAAGGTAGAGAGGTGTTCAATTTGATCCTTGTTTTTATAAAAATCTCATGTCATTTGTTATAAATCAAAATTAGGCTTATGATAGTCACCAAAGGTCTTAGTAAAATGGCTTATTCAATCATTTGAAGTTCACATATAAAAGTTTAGGTTGATGGATTATTGTATGAGCAATTGAGCATGGCTTCGAGCAGAAAAAGACTGTATGGTAGTAAGCGCTTAATGAGATGTAGGTATTTGAATGAGATTTTTTTAATTTATTTTTTTTTATTTTGATTTGATGAGTAGGGTTTAAAGCAATTCATTAAGCTTTTTTTCCAAATGATAAAAGCCAAAAACCAAATTAAATATTAATGAATGATACATATTCCTTTTTTAGGCTTGTCAAAACCCTTAATGACTAAACTTATACAATCTCCAGGTTTTTTTTTTTTTTTTTTTTTAAAGAAGTAACTTGCAGACTCGATTTTTTTAAAATTATTTTTTAATTATATTGAACCTTATATGCAATCGAAAGTTTGAAATATCTATTCAATTATCTACTTAGGTCCTGTTTGGTGATAGCGTTTGAGGTACCGGTTAGCGTTTTGACCAGTCAAAACACTACTAGAAAAAATTTGAAAAGTTTGGTAAATAACGATTTTAGCGGTTAGCGATAAAGGTAACGTTCAGGTAGCTTTTCTCAAACGTTAGAAATAGTAGTGTTTAGAAGTAGCGGGTAGCGTTTGACAAATTTTTATTACTTTTTAAACAATATTTATATGAATTTTAATATATTTATATATTTTAGCATTGCAACCGCTACTTTTTCCAAACACTCATATAATCAATCGTTACTTTGACAGTCAACCTCTACTATTACTAATTGACCGCTACTTTTTCCAAACACTCATATAATCAAACGTTAATTGACAGCTACTCGCTACCTTAACAGTTATCCATTACTCGACCGCTAAAAATCAATGCTACCGCTACTTTTATCAAATGAGACCTTAGTATGATGGTTATTTTTTAATTTTCACTATCCACATAAAGACACAATACTCCTAAATTTGAGCCGAAAACTCACCCTCAATCCTTAATATTCCACATACAAAACAAAAAAGAAGAAAGAAAAATTCCAAAAAGGCGGTAGTAGGAGAAATTGCATAAAAGTTGTTATTATCAAAACTTTAAAATTAAAAATAGAAAAAGTCAAATAAATTGAAAAATATTTATTTGCACATCGAACAGTCAGCTTCTTCCCCCGACCCCCGGTTGTTAATGCGCAGTGACCGATTAGTTTGCTTTACTTTGCTTAGACTTCTCCCATTTTTCACCCCTTCTCTCACTCAACTTCTCTCCCAATTTTCTCTCTCCTAAAATTCCACTAAACTAAACAACCCCTTAATCTTTTCTTCAACAAAGGTTAGTCATCTGTATTGGGTTTTTCTTTTAAGTTATTTTTTCTTTATTTAGTGCTAGATTGTTGAATTGTTGTTGTTATGGGAATTTATGGTGATCTGGGGTTTTGTTGATTTTCTGGGTTTTTTTGTTGAATAATGGAAGTTTAGCAAGACAATGAAATACCCAGAAGAAAATTGTGCAATTATGTTAGTTTTATAGTGATTTTATCTCGAAGTATGCTTGATTTGACCATTTTAAATGAGGGAATTTTGAGTTAAATGAATAATTTAATGTTTTTTTGTTTGATTCAATTGATGTAATTAATGGGTTAATCTGTTTGCAATTGAGGTATGTGATTTTTAGTTGTAGATTTGACCATTGTTTTTATTGAATTTGTCTTCTGAAGCTGTTTAAGATTATTGGGTTTTGCATGGTATTTGCATCTTGAAGAAAGAATTATATTCGTTGATTGAAGAATGAAATACTGAAATAGCTGCACTTTAATTAGGTGGAAGTGGGAAAAGATTTGTAAAGTAGTTTCAAGGATTTGTTTGACATTTAGAGGAAATAAAAATGAATTATGTTGTGACATGAATGTGAAATTAGTTGATATGGGTGAGATGGATTGGAGAAATGAGGCTTGTTTTGGTTCTCTTACACGGATATGATTGTTTGATTATAAACTTAAACCACTTGTAGTGTGCAAATTGTGTAACGTATATGTTACCGTTTGTTTAATTATGAGTGATTTGTACATAAGTATGATTTGAGATGTATTACATTTTTGGCTTTGGTGATGCAGGGATTGGAGGCTTGCTGCTGCTGAGAATTTGACAAACTCGATTGCTCGAGATTGTTGAATGCCACACTCAGTAATGGACAAGAGTATGGATTCTATCCTAATTTTGTCATTTGATTGTGTTGCATGACTTTTTCTCTCATTAACTTATTTGAGCCCCTTGAAAAAATCTGAATTGTGTACCATTCTTACTTTATCATCATCTTAGTAGTGTGTTCATTTTTCCACGACTAGTTATTCTAAAAGCATTAATATGTACAAATGGTCATAGACTCATGAGGATGTATTCTTAATATGTCTCCTTGTTATTCATGCATATGCAATTACTTGTGATTGTTTGTTATCTTGTTTGCTGGGTATATATTTTATAATTTCACAAACCCCCAACTGAAATGGAGGTAGCGGTAGTGAAAAAGGAATTAGATTATGTTTTCTTTTTATTGGTTTAATATAGCTGGTGTCACACTACCCTTAGTTTCTTGGATATGTTCTTTCCAAGCCTTCTGAATGTCGTACTTGTGATTAAGAAGGCTCTAGGAGTTCGCTATCAATATTAATGACAAATTTTACATGGAAATGATGGATCTGTCTTAACTACGTGGAGAAAGGCTTTCTTTCTGATACTTCACAACATTTCTATATCTCATGATAGTACATTGGGGTCCCTTTCTTCAAAACTATCTATGAGTTGTATCTTTAAATGCAGTTCTTTCTGTTCATTGATATAAAAAAATTGAAGAATGAGTTTGATATGGGATTAGCTCTTCCAACTAAAATTTCCAGTGATTGCAAATGTGCTGAAAATCTGATACACTATTTATTGGTCCTTGTGCTTAGCATACCTTTGTTTTGGGGCTTATTACCTCATTGTTTCTCAACATCTTTGACTCCAGTATGTTTAGATTTGCCAACTAAAATTTGCAAATCCAGCTATCATCTGAGCTACTCCTCAAGTTGCAAAGTGCAAACGCATATTGTGTTAAACATGAATATATGACCAAGGACAACAGATACTCAGTGTATTTTACTGCTGTATGTCTAAATGGTTTAGAGAACTTTGGAGACCTAAAGGATATCTTAGGATGCTATCTCTGTTCTTTGACATATACTTTGTGTGAGGTCACGCTAATTTTGTATGGAGGAAGGATTTCTCCTTGGTCCCCAAAGTCCAAAACAGTACTTATTTAATGATTGAACCTGAGATTGGTAATCCCAGAGGGCTAAACCTGAAGAGTTAAATCTGACTACTTCAATTAGTGCGATGATAAGATCATATGATTAGCTTCTAGGCCTTTTGAAACCTGCCGCTGAATACTCCCAACATTTTAGAGGTAACCATCAAGAGTTCTTTATTTGTTTTCTAGATTTAGGCTATGTTCACTTCACCTTAAAAATATAATATTCATTAAAAATAATTTCAGTTCAGTTAAATTCAGTTCAGTTGAAATCAGTAAATATAAATAAGAAATATAATAGAGATTTAGTAAAAATAATTTCAGTTCAACAAAAATAATTTCAGTTCAGCAAAAATAATTTCAGTTCAGTAAAAAATAATTTCAATTCAGCAAAAATAAGGTGAAGTGAATGAGGCCTTTAATTTAGTAAATAAGCTAAGCTTTCACTTTCAATCTTCAGGGTGCCTTTGTCCACCTAAATAGTGCTCATAACTATTGATTATTCCCTTAGAAAAATTACTGAACTAGATTTCTTTGCGAAACAATTGATTGTTCTCTCTAAGAGTAGCTCACCTCTTGTCCTTGTTAAATTTAGACATTTATATTTTGTCTTCACTGATTTGATTTATTTTGACTGCAATGGAATAGGGTTCATAAAATCTTTGCTCAAGATGTATTTATGGATTTGTAGGGCAAGCAAAGGATGTTGCAGAACACGGGAAGACCAAATACACTCTTATTAAAGATGTAGAAGACTACCAACCTGGACTCTATGAGAAGCGTCTTCCTTGCTTTGGCTGCGGGCTGGGGTGGTTTTCGTAAGCATCTCTTTTCTCCATTCTTAGTGCTTGTTTGGTTGACATACAATTTTTGATTTTCTGATTAGTGGAAATCTGTAAAGCTGTTTGGTTGACAAACACACTTAATATGGCTTACCTAGCCCCATGCCTTTAGGCAAGTGGTATTTTCCACAGGAAATTCTGCTTCCTCAGTCAACCAAACAAGTTTCTTACATTGTAGGGAATGAAACTTCCCTGGAATCGCATTTTTCACGGGAAGTACAATTTCTTGCATATAACCAAATGACCACTTTAATATTCAGCTTTCCTTTAATACTTCTGTTATCATGATTGTGAAATCTTTCCCATGTCCTGTTGTGCAGTTTTCTTTTTGGTTTCTTGTTTCCTCCGATGTGGTTTTACGCAACAATCCTATATTTTGGGAACTACTACCGTAAAGATCCAAGAGAACGAGCTGGCCTTGCTGCTTCCGCAATATTAGTATGTTATCCCCCCTTTTTTATGTGAATTACTGAAAATCCTTTCCCCCCTTTATACACGTCCTTAATATGATTCTTAACTCTTAATGCAGGCTTTGGGTTGCTCTGTTGTAGTATTAATATTTCTGCTCATTCGGCTATTCTGGTTTGCATCAACAACAACAGTGTAAATACACATTTTCACTTAGCAACTGCCATCAAAAGTGGTAGTGGTATGTGACAGACTATAGATGCATACACTATAGATGCATACACTTGGTGCAAGATTGACCAAATTTCGGGAAAACCCTCCCCATAAGATGGATGAATCAGAGATAATGATTTTATTAGGCCATTGTATCATACTGTGAAGGATTCACCAAATAAATATTTATACTGTGAAGGTTAGTGAGAAAGCAATAGATGATTTGTGTGGATTTGTATATTATACAATCGTTTGACATGTATTTACACACAATTGAGGAATAAAGTGACTGGTGCAGACGCGCAGTTCATAATTTAGTTGTCTCTTTTTGTATGTACTTGTGGGCTTGTGGCTTATCAGCTTATGCACATGAAGAAGCACTACAATATGCTTACTGCTAATTGATATTCCATGAAAGGCCTTACAAATGTGAGCAAGTCCCTACTAATAGTTACTCTTGTCAATGATAAAAACAAGTGTCCACTAGTACTTTTAGACCTCATTTAGTATAAACATTTATACCAACATGAGATTTAAAAGTACCAAGAGTCTTATTGGTACTTTTAGACCTCATTTTGTGCCAACACGAGGTCTACATGTACCTATAGAGATTTGTTATTGTCATTAATGACGACAATAATTGTTGATCTAGACGACCTCTACAAATGCTCATTAAAAGCACTCTCTATCCATTATTGTCAATTGGTCCTAATCCATTGACGGCGAGCTAGGCAAGTAGATAGCATGGACACACACTGTAGCCAATTGGCCATGGTCCATGGATAATCATAAATAAATTATACGAAGTACAACTTAAGGAGGACATATTCACTACCACCAATCTTTAAAATTTATTACAAAGTATTTTATTTTATTTTATTTTAATGGCAAATTTGTCAAAAAAAAAAAAAACTTTTAAAAGCACTATTTTGCGAAAAAAAACATTTTTTAAAAGTTTTTTGGTTAAAAAAAACCACCACTTTTTTTTTTTTTTTTTTTTTTTTTTTTTTTTTTTTTTTTTTTGCGAGAGGAAACCTATTTCCTTAATTATCCTTTAATTTTTTTTTAGACTCTAATTAGTCCCATTTCTTCTAATTAACCACCAACCCACCCAATTACTTAATAATTATATATAATTTATACATTTGAAAAAAAAAAAAAAAAAAAAAAACCCACCACCCTAGCCACCAACCAACCACCCTTCCCCCTTTTCCTCCCTTTCCCCCTCCCTTTGAAGCAACCCCTTCACCCACATAACTCGCCGCCCAAATCCCCCCACCTCTGGTGACCTGCCTCCACCACCGGTGGACTATCCCTTTCCCCCCCTATCCCTATCGGTGACCACCACCTCCCTTCGAATTTTTGGATCTTATATACTCAAACAAGCTCAAATAAAGTCCAAATCAATTCCAATTTATTTGTTTCTCAATCACCCTAGTATCACATGCATACATAATCAAAATCAAAACAAGCATCAATTGCAAGAAAGATGCAAAAAATTAAAAACTTCCAAGTCAATTTTCTAGGGTTTTTCATAATCAATAAGGAGATGGTTGTTGGGATGTGATTAGGAGGAAAGCGAGGGTCGCCAGAGGTGGGGGGATCCGGACAGCCACTACATGTCTATTGCCAAACATTTTTTTTTTAAATTAAGTAGTGGTTTAACCAAGTCAAAGCACTATAAGTTATATAAAATCTACTCAAATGCTACTGTTAAACACGTCCAAAGTATATTGCACTGTAAAATAATGATAAATGTCTATTGCAATAATAAGTAATAGAGGACCAGTGTTATTATGTCAAATCAACAATATCAATTGTCCTCTCTACATCACTAAATTCTAGCACTAATTATGAATGCTATGTTGCTGTTTGATAGTTCAAACAACATACATTATCTTTTTCAATTAAAATAGCATTGTGTAGTCTACCATTACTAAAATTACTGCCTTTCTTGATACCTTTTGACATAATTTTCTAACGCATGAGTTTTTAAAAAGTTGCATAGTATATAAGCATATCAATTAGCCAAGTACCATTGAAACTTTTTTACCTTGCTACGTTGTTATGCATATATCATCTTTTTCATGTAGACTAGTCTACAACTACAACTTTATATTCTAGATGATTAATACAATCAGAGGCTGATCATAATTAAGTTGGGAATGGTCACGCTTTTTCCACATAAATAAAGTGGCTCGTATATATATGAAATATATCAAGCCAATGTGTTTTCTTGGGATAGGTTGGGTCTACAATAGGACAAAATTAGGCAAAATAAACTAAAATTGAGTTGGATAAATTATTTTAGACAAGATCTAATAAATTTAGATAAAGTAGGAGTATATAAGTTTAGAAAAAAAAAAAAAATTGTCACCATTAATCCCAACTTTGTCTCGTCCGCCAATATTATTCTCAACTTTCGTTTATCCCCTCTCACTCCAAACTTTATACCATATTAATTTTTATCATTCCCTTATGACCTGCAGCCGGTTAATCAGGTTAACATTTGTGAATTAGATTTATTATTTTATTTTTTTTGCACACGTGTCAATATGTAATTATATTGGTTGGAAAAAAAAAAGGAGAAAAAAAATAAAATTTAAAAATAAATAAATAAATAAATATCCTAAAACTAACCCAGCAGTTGCCCTACCTCCACCACCACACCACAACCACCGACGCACACCCTCCCCACATGCAGCCCAGCGCAACCAGCCACCACACACATTCCTTTCCCAGCCTACCACTACTAGAAAACCCATCACAACTGGTTTTCGTGGCTGATTGTCACCAGTTTTCGAAGGGGCTGAATGGTTAGGGGAAAAGGGCGAAATTCGACGGGGAAAGGGGAAAAATTCGAAGGGGAAAGGATCGGAAGATGTGGGCGAAATCAGCAGGGAAGGGAAAGGGGCGGGTTTCGAGGGCGGGGGAGGGGTTTTCGGGGATGTGGGCGATTTTCCGGCGGGGTGGGGTGGGGTGTTATGTTTTTCGGGATAGGGGTGGGGGCTGGGTTTGATAGTTGGGCTTTTTTTTTAATTTTCTTTGGACGCATCAGTGTGGGCACATGTCTAGGTAACCTGCTACATCAAGTTAGATGACCGGTTTAGGATGATAAAAATTAATAGGGTATAAAGTTGAGAGTGATAGGGAATAAACGAAAGTTGGGATTAATATTGGCGGACGAGACAAATTTGGGATTAATGATGACAATTTTTCAAAAAATAAAGTAAGAAAAAATAAAGGATATCCAAGTTCAATTGTTAGAATATAACAAAGAGTTACTAATTGTCTAGATCAACAAGGCTTATGAGTGGCTAGTCATGGTGTGTACTGATAGAGAATATCCATAGAATATTCTCATCCTAGGTTTAGGATATATTTTGTACAAGATTATCTTTGATATCTTTACGTACATATCTTATAGTTACCTAATATGATTAGGTTTCTCATTGTAACCCTATAAATATTGATAAATGGAAATCACTCTAATCAAGGAGTTTACATTATCTGACATGGTATCACAGCTTAGGTGAGATCTTGGGATCATATACAAAAATTCTCACCCTGCCGGTGGGTTAGAAAATTAAACCCACCGGCGGGATATACACAAATTTGTTATGCTTCCGCAAACACACACATTTTCTTTTTTTGCTTCCGCGTTTTAATTATGGAGTACGATGGTTGACCATCACCGGCAACCCCTCTTGTGCTCCAACTAATTCCCACCACACATAGGAGCTTTGTGCACCACCTCTACCTCTAGGTTCTCCACCTAATACGCCACCTAGCTCACTCATAGTCTTCCTTCTTTAGCCTAATATGTGAGTGAAATGCAATCTTGCATAGCGTATCCGATGACTGATAATAGTCTTGGATGAGCCAGACCCACAAGACGAACCACCCCTTTGTTTGTCTTTTTTTTTCTCAATGTCGTTGTTGGCCTCCACCACCTTAGTTACATTGTAGTCTTGCTCCTGACCCCTTCTACTTGGCAGGAGCCTTGTTCAACTACACTACAATAACTTAAAGGGAGTGTTGGATTTTTGGCACTAACAACACTTATATTTTTTACCTTTTCAATTTATTGTTAATTTTAATTATCACAAGTACATGCGGTGGAATTTGTTATTCTCTAAGTCCAACCGCTACTTAGCTTGTTTTAATTTGGTGGAATTTATCTTGTTGTGTAGGTCAATTTTTTTTTAGAGGTAAACACTTACTAGTGGTTAAGTGGTGTGGGATTTATGCTATCTTATTTGTTTTTTCTTCAACTGTGATTTCCCGCAGTAGTGTAGTGTCTTCTTCCCGATGATGGTTTGATCCCTTAGCTTCTTCTTCACTGGATCTGCAACTTAGCCCAGGTCTGTGTGCGGCTCTTCTCCTTCTCCTCCGGCCTAGCAGTACTTATCTCTACTCTACGTAGGTCGTGGCTGTTGCTTCTAATCGTCATCACCAGCATATGTCTACTACTTCTCTTTTGATCATGGGTTACCATACTATCCTTACCGCTCGATGCGTGATTCAGATCTAGTCTGAGCATCAGATTTTCTCCCGCTCCGACTACGGGGGTGTGATAGAGAATATCCATAGAATATTCTCATCCTAGGTTTAGGATATATTTTGTACAAGATTATCTTTGATATCTGTACATATCTTATAGTTACCTAATATGATTAGGTTTCTCATTGTAACCCTATAAATATTGATCAATGAAAATCACTCTAATCAAGGAGTTTACATTATCTGACATGTACCTGTATTTGTTTAAAAGAGTAATTTATTTAATGTTAATTATTCATATATAAAGATAACTTGATATGTCCATAAGAGTAATTCTAATTATACGAGTAACATCAATTAATTAAAATAAATAAATAAGTAATTATAATTGTTTATTTGAGTAACCCCGGCCCTATTCTTTTGTTTTAATAACTAAAAGAATAAATACACCTGTATACAAGAGCAACCCAATTTTTCCATTACACTAACTCCTCATTTGTCAAAGTAAACCCATTTGATTATTCTCTTAACCGCTAAAAATACTCAATTAAAGTGCTTATATGTGAAGTGGTCACACCATCAACTAATGACCTGGGTGTGGTTGGCCACAATATAAGGTGTTGCTCATCTGGTATGAGAATTTACTTTCCATGGGAATTTGTATTTCATAAGAATTAATTCCTACATCCAATTCCTAGAAATTGCTTAAATTTGTTTGGTTAGTATAAAGGAAGTTGCAAATTATAGTAATTTTAACTTACTTAGGGGGTTTGGGTAATTAACTTCTCATGTTTTGTGAGAACTTATAACTCCCATGAATTTGCAATTCACGCATTTACACTTTTTATTTAATCAAACAAGTCAGTCATTTTTAAATTCTCGTAATTTTCTACTTCCTTCATTTTCTTTGTACAACCAAACAAAAGTCCAGATTGGTTTTAAGATGAAGCCTGAATGGGCTTGTATGCAATAGACTCCTCCGGCGTGGTCTTATATAAGGCTCGATGAAAATTAGTCATTAGTATGTGCAAGTACAAAATTTTCTACCCTAACAAGTTCTATATCCATAGCGAAGTTCATACTTTTGTCTTTTTCTCGATGAAGTCTTTTTCTTTATAGAAAAATATAGTGCTTTAGCTCATGGATAATTTTTAAAATCTGGCAATAACTCATCAGGATTTGGTACATATAAAAAGTGGCAGGCGGCTGATAAGCTTAGTTGATATAGTTAGTTTGTAATAAAATGTGGGTTGTATGTTGTACCCGTGTCACGTCAGCTTTGATATCATGTTAAGGATTAATTCAACCAAAAGTTTAAATTGATGGTTGAGACCCAATAATGAACTTGTTTGATAAATGATTTTTCATTGGCTTTTTGATTGGTTTTTGGCTTTTTCATTTGATCAAACATCCAAAATTTGTGTTTGGTAAATGGCTTTTTCAACCAGTTGAAAAGCTAGCTTTTAAGCCAAAATGAAAAAGCTACTTGGAGTAGCTTTTGCCTTTTGGCTACCTAAGTCACTAATAACATCCAACAACCAATTTTACCAAACATGTTTTTAGACTAATAAAAAATCCAACAGCCAACAAAAAAAAAAACCAATACAAAAAGTCAGTCAAACTAGATTCGTGTGCAATGTCAAATTATAGAGACGATGAAATGACATGATAATAAGAAGGAGAGTTTGGAACACGTATTAACTTTACGGTGAATTCATTTCAAGATAAATTGACAATGAAAGGAGTATATCATCAAACTTTTATGCGTTTTATTACTTCGTAAAGAGGTTAAATAGTTTATCCTTGAGACAAAATACACTACTTTCCACTTATAAGTGTCGCAAGGATTTAAGAGCTATATGGAACCGTAACTTTTTTTTTTTACCGTGTTGGATATTTTATGAAGGTAAATCATTATCCAGTTACTTCACTAAAGGCTCAATAAGTAGCTCAAAAGAGTTTTCACACCAAAACCAAATCACAATGGGAGTAGTAGTTTCAACTTATAAGGTGTTTAGTGAATCTTTATTTATTCGTTGCATTAAACCATAGCTTATGTATAAGGACTAAGGAGAGTTTAACTTCGTACAATCCTAATAATGTTTCATCCTAAAATCAACCGGTATTATGCAAAGTGATCTAGCTACTAGTGAATTCTTGACAGAAACTCCAGGTTTGAGCGTGGCAGAAGCTAAGTAATGTTTTTTAGGCGAGCAATTTCAATGTCAAGTTAATTGTCAAACTTGCTTGTCATACAAACTAGGATTGCAAATCTATTCTTCCTTCTAGTTAATTTATACCATAATGGTTAATCTAATTGTCATTTAGTTTTTTCAACTTTATTTTTTGAATAAGTAATATTTTATTAGAGAATTAATTTCTAAACTAATTAGCTTAGCTAAGCTAATTTGTATGGCCAAACTAATTATAGAATTATCCTCCAATGATTTGGCTATTAGCTTGAAAATTATTAAAGTTGCAAACTAGTCCCCAGAAGTTTTGCGTTTTTACAATACTGATATGAGAATGTTGTTATGGAGATACTCCCTCTGTTTTTAAATACTTGCTCCATTTCTCTTGAACACGCATGCCGATGTTAATATTTGATCACTAATATTTTTAATTATCAATGAGTATAAATTCTAACAATTGAAAATTAATAATCTATTAATTAAGATGATTCTAACAAGTACCCACAAGACTATATTTTTTCTTATGCATAAATCACAAACATTAGTCAAAGTAGGACAAATGAATAGTGCAAAAAATAGAAATGAAGCAAATATTTACAAACGGAGGGAGTATTTGAAAATTTCCTTCATTGCCATTTAAGCTTATTAGTATCTCCACTTTCCTTATACATCAATGTTGTCAAAACTTTCATAATCTCATAATTCGGCCTAGTACAAAGTTAGCTTAGATTAGAATTTAAATCATGTAGCCTGGAGATTATTATTAGATCGATAGCATGACTAGAGGGGGACCTTCCACCGGGGCCATTCGGAGCCTGGCCCCCCGTAAATTATTGTAATTAATTAGTTGATGAACTAAAACAATCTATATTTACTTATAAAATTTTTGGACATAGTGATACTTTTAAGGAAGAGGTAAAATATTTAAATTCCAGTCCCTCTAATGTTTTCAGCCAAGATCCACCACTGAGCATGACATACGTGCAAGTGTGCAACAACATCAAGATCTTTAGAGTAAACAAGTACGATAATATACAACAACATAACATAACTTTTATTCATGCTTTTGATTACAAAGTACAAAGTCACTCGATAATACTAGCTCACTCGTAACATAGAAAATAAAACACCCCTCTAGGAGCTTATTTATAGTAGCACGTACATAAGCAAGTAGAAAGGCACGAGGAGTTTACGTAGAAAGTAATACGTAAACTCGTCGGCCATATATGATTAGTTAGAGCATCATGGTACACCAGCTCCAACAACAGGAGCATCATGAAACTTACGAGTGTTTTGTACTTGAGCAACATCATCATCATTCAATGGGTATGCTTCAGCCTGCTGCTCAACGCGGCCACAGTATGCTGGTCCGCGGCCACAGTAGCCATACTGGCTACAACACATCCCCCTTGGGCATCTTCCATGCCTGCATTCGCCGGCTGCGAGTGATGTTTCCACCATCAAGGCGGTCATGATCACCATGATTATCACTAAGCTCTTCATGGTCTTCATCATTTTCACTCTTTTTTTGTTTTCTTGTTTTGTTTTTGTTATGAGTTTTTTTTTGTGTGTCTAATGTGGTTATGAATTAGGGCTATTTATAGGGATTTGAGATGGGTAATATTGGAATTTTTATGTATCTTATAGGGTGATTAACATTTATTTATTTATTTTTTTTAAAGATGAGGCATTAAAGCAATACTCTTTGGTCAAAATAAATTAACCAATATTTTCTAAAGTTCAGTAAAAGTAATTTCAGTTCATAAAAATAAGGTGAAAGGAACATATATACAAGGCCTAAAGTTTATTTTGATTACATACCTATTATATTTGTTCATCAGTGTTACTGATTTTTGATTGAGTATATAAACGATTTTGGACTTCAACCATAATCTTAAGCTTCTAATTGAATTGAATGGTCCTTTAACATGGTATCAAGAGCCAGTGTGACACAAAGGTTACGGGATCAAAACTCAGCCGCCCCTTCTTTCAAAGTGGAATATCAAACGCTAGGTATGGTGGGGCCCATGCTATATCTACACTTTAAGTTCAATGAACACTCATATAAGGGGAAGTGATAGAGTATATACTCCGTAACTGATCTTAGACTTCAACCACCACCTTAACTTTTTGGTTGAATTGGTTCTCTAACAATTTTAACTATTATAACTTATTTTTACGAAACCTTTATTATATTTGTTCTTTAGCGTTACTAATTTTTTCTATTAAAACCTATTTATATTTAACCAAACTTTTTTTTTTTTTTTTTTTTTTTTTTTTGCTGAACTTAATTTTACTACTTACTACTTCCTCTGTTTATTTTTAGTTGACACGTTTCTTTAGTCACGTTTGTCAATGCACAACTACAACCATTTATATCTCTAACCGATAAGCAAAAATTATGAAAAGTTGAAAATATATATTGTGACGAATCTAACAAGATCTCATATGGCTATATTTTTTTATTATGTATATAAAGCACAAAACACGGTCAAAGGGGAGTGTGTGAATAGTGCTAAAGTCAAAACGTGCGAGTGTCACCAAAAAAAAAAAAAAAAAAAACGAAAGTAGTATTATTTTTAATGAACTTAAATTACTTTTGTTGAATATTATTTTATGAAATAAGGTGAAATGAACAAGGCCTTAGTCAAATTTGTATTATTCATAATGCTCCTTACTAATGTTTACATAATTTAATTAATAAAAAGTGAAGATATTGATAGTTAAAATTAGATGTTGGCAAATTGTAATTCCCTACTTTATAAAAAGTACAAAAGAACTCTTATGAATAGTGTGATGACTTTTTTACCCGTAAAAATGTTTATTTACCCATATACCCTTTTATGTCATATTAACTCTTATGCTTCCGTATTTATTTCTCTAGGCTTCTTTAGGTCTTTTTTGGTTAAAGGAATTTGGATGGAAAAGAAAAGAAAGGAAATTGTTTTAATCAAATTCCCATGTTTGGTTGAATAAATGACATAAAAATCTAAAGGAAAGGAAGGGAAGTGGGAGGAAAGTCTCTTAACAAAATTTTGGCTTTTCTTTCCTCCCAAAATCGGAGGAATTTGACTGGAAAGAGAAAAATTAAAGTAATTTCCTTTCTCTTCCCTTCATTTCCTATTCATCAACCAAATATTGGAAAATAAAATCACCTTCCTTTCCCTTCTTTTCCTTTCTTTTCCCTTCCCATCCTTTCTCTTCTTTTCCTTTACTAATATTGAACCAAACAAAGCCTTAGTCTTCCTTCCCTTTCAACTTCCAACCTTTTCCTCTCTTTTAAACCCCTCTTTCTCTCTCCTTCCTCTTTTACTTCCCTACTCTCTTTTTCTCCTCCATTAAAGCGAAGGAGTCCTCCATTAAAGCACCTAACAAGCTAAGCCACATGAAGAAGAGGAAGAGGAAAAGGAAGAGGAAAAGGAGGAGGAGGAGGAGGAGAAAATTGTTGAATTTAATGGCAAAACTATTTAACGTGAAAATAATACTCTTTAAAGGGTGGGGGAATAGTCTGGATATAACCCACTTTGTTACTATTTTCTTTAAAACAAACACACACACAAACCCACTGAATTTAATTACCTAATCATCTAGTTAGACATTTTTCTTTTGAATGTTTTTCTGTTAAATTTTAAGTTGTAACATTTTAACTTTCACGTTTGTCAATACATAATTTCAGTCTCTTGTATCTCTAATTATAGACATATAAATAATCTAAAGATTAAATATTAAAAACATATATATTAATCGAAATGAATCTAATAAGATCTCACATGACTATTTTGTCCAACAAAAAAAGTCAATAAAATAAAGATCAATTATTAAAAAAAAAAAAAAAATGAAAAAAGTATATATTTTCAAGTGTTGCAACTAAAAGTGACGGATTACTTCTTAGTCATTTTACACCATAAAAAACTTACAACTAAAAAGTGAATAGTATTTATATATTTTCAAGTGTTACATTTTTGTACCTATGCAAGGGTATGATTATCAACAAATTACTTCTTAGTATATGTGTTCAAAAACCTACCCAGTAAGTTTTGGGTGTCATGACAAGCTATTACAACTCAACCATGCATAAACATGGATTATAACACGGGCGACTCCCCTAGTCTTATTATAAGCGAAGAGTTTTAAACTTATAAAATAAGTTTGGGCCAAGACACAAGTTTAACAAGGAGAGATAAACCTTACCATTAAAGGAGTAGAGTAAGTAAATCTAAACATTCAAAACGTACAAGAAAATGGGGCATGCAGTTTGAGATGAAAGTCTAATTTATCTGTGGGAATGTGGGATGGAACATGTTACAATCTTACGGAGTACAATTTTATAAGTTTAAGCACTATCATATTGACTTGCACAGCTCAAAATATTGTTGTTAGCTTTTTCAAATTTCTACTTAATCCAATTTTAAGCACTATCATATTGACTTGCACAGCTCAAAATCCAGTTTGACTAATTCTTTTATAAAGCAATTCGAGATAATATTATGAGATTATTATGCATGAAATTTAATATAATTTATGAGATTATTTTTATAAATGTATAAATTTCAAAATATCAAATGTTTATAATAATTACCATAATAGTTAATGAGTTTTATAGTCAAAATGATAAACAATAAGTATAAGGCCCCGTTCACTTCATCTTATTTTTGCCGAACTGAAGTTATTTTTACTGAACTGAAAATATTTTTACAGATTTTCTATTATAATTCTTTTTTAAGATAACTGAATTTTATTGAACCGAGCTCATTTTTACTGAACTGAGCTTATTTTTACTGAACTGAAACTAAATTCACTGAACTCAAATTAATTTTGCTGAACTAAAATTATTTTTACTGAAACAAAATTATATTTGCTGAACTTAAATTATTTTTACTGGACTTAAATTAATTTTACTGGACTTAAATTAATTTTACTGAACTGAAATTATTTTTGCTGAACTAAAATTATTTTTACAGATTTTCTATTATAATTCTTCTTTAAGATAACTGAATTTTACTGAATTGAGCTTTTTTCTACTGAATTGAAATTATTTTTACTTTTTTTTTTAAGGTGAAGTGAACAGGGTCTAGATAAAATAAAAATCAATTACATGGTACAATAAAATAAATAGTAGAAGTAATAATAGCAAGTATATGATATATTTTAAGGCCTGGACATAGACTTGACTAAAATTTGAAAAGAAAATGGGTAGACTAATCTACAATAAGATGATGATACATAGTTCCACCAGCACACGCAATTTGAATTTTATGTACTCATATAATATAGTTTCCAAAAAGCCCATGGATTATATTTTATATTACACTTTTTTTTTTTTTTTTTTTTTTTTAATGCAATAGTTTGATTTTTGCACTATTTATATTCTAAATTTCTATTCTTAACTTGATTTTTACTAAGGATTTATTTATAAAAACCACATATTATTATGTAACTAGGTTAGTTCCCGTGCCATGCACGGTAATCTTCAATAACCATTATAAAACTATCATTATAATTAGTTTTTATAAACAAAAAAATTTCTAAAAATATAGTTGACAAATTTTGAGGAAAATAAAGGATTACGAAAGATATGTTAGATATTAACAGACGTAGAAAATGAGCAAATTTATGTTAAGAATTTTTTTTATAGCTATATAAATATTTTTGTTAAAGATACGTCAATTTTTTTTTTATTTTAAGTAATTATATTGTGTAAGGTTATGGAATTTTTGTAAATAAGATTTAATTCTTTAATTGAAATTTATTAAAAAAAAATAAAAATAAAAAAAACTGAGGACACATCATAAAATGACACGTGTCACTGCTGGTGTGTCTTTTAGTATATAGTTATTGATATATCTTTGTATTAGTCACGATTTACATTCTAATACAAAAATATAGACACAAATAGTCAATATTATCTCAGTAAATGTATGTGTCAGTCAAATTGTCTTCTACGAAGTTTTAGCTTCCTTGTGGTGCTTCAATAAGGACAGGAATATGCATCCAAATACGCCAAGTCCTACAAAATAAAGAAAACACTACAAAAACACTAAACATAAGGTATTCCATCCGTCACTAATTGTTTGTCCCATTGCAAATATTTGGGTCGAACTCTTAAATTTTGACTCTAAATTCCCATTTCCCATTGATCTATAATAAGAACACTAGTGATATTCAGAAGAAGAACAAAAGCAAGAAAATCTTAAGAAAGGCAAGATTGAAATTAAAACAAAATTTTGGTAAATTACTTTGTGGGGGAAAACCTTGACACTTCTCATCCCAATTTCTACTAGCACAACCAAAAACATCAAAAGTCATCAAAGAGAAAAACAAGAGTGAAGCAAATCTTAATTGGTGGTAACAACGTCTAGTGGAATTACTTGGGAACTCTAGCAACATAGTACGATATATATTTCTGCAATACTAGACATCGAATGTTAAGCTACCAACCTTACATGCCATCAAATTTAGTCTATAGATTTAGGGCGTGTTCACATTAACTTCTGTTCAGTTAAGCTCCTAATTTCCCTCTCTCATAAAATATTCAGTTCAGTTCAGCTCCAACCAGTTCAGTTCAGTTCAGTTCAGCTCCAATCAGTTCAGTTCAGTTTAACTCAATAAATGTGAACAGACCCTTATAGCTCAAATTAAATTGCAGGATAAAAATCTAGTTGAATGTTGACAGCTTGCTCATTACTATAAGTAGACCTGTTGAACGATCTTATGATCTCACCTTGTCCTCGCAGTTAGTTTTAAATTCACAAGTGTTCACTGAGATGCTATACTCCTGGAGAGTTTTCAAAACCAGTTTTGGTAATTTCATCTCTAGAACTCTATCTGGAGATTGTTCCCGGTACATAGGAAACAAACCAGTACAGCAACAAAGGTACTTCAACGTGGCAAACAAAAAACATGATCTTAACAATATATGTTGAATAACATCTTCAATTACTTCTCAGTGTTCAATGTAGTCATTAATACAAAATTTAGATTCTAGTCTAGTACAAAATTGCTTAGAATTGCTTCTTCCAGAAGAAAGAATACTCATCCAATGAATGCATACCAGGTTTCTGGGTGAAAGTCTACTGTTTTCTCCAGTTTATGTATCGCTCCAATAATTAACATCGACTGTTAAACTGCCAATCTTACATACTTGCCATCAACTACAAA
Organism: Chenopodium album; assembly: GCF_948465745.1. Lineage (NCBI taxonomy): Eukaryota > Viridiplantae > Streptophyta > Magnoliopsida > Caryophyllales > Amaranthaceae > Chenopodium > Chenopodium album. The sequence continues at coordinate 9,768,176 of NC_137839.1, read as the reverse complement.
TTTTGAGCTTGAATTAACCTGCAGGATAAAACTACTTGTATTAGATTGTTGACAGCTTCTCTACCATAAGAAGACTTGTTAAAAGATCTTATGATCTCACCTTCTCTTCAAGGGTAGTTCTAAATTCAATATCGTTCACTGAAATGCCAGACTCCTGGAGGCTTTTCGACACCAGTTTTGGAAGTTTCTTCATCTTCAGAGCTCCATCTGGAGCCTGTTCCCAGTACAGAAAATTATAGTTCAAACATCGTGACACCAGTACAGCCACAAAGGTAAAAATATAACATGATATCTACTACCCAAAGATCACAGTACTCAACATTATCCAATGATATTCAGGATGGGATCTAAAAGTGACCTGATTAGATCAATGATGGAAAACACTTTATTTGGACATAGTGAAGCATAATTTAACATTTATGAATAAATAGAAGAGTCAAGGGAGAGGCTGGACTCAAAAGATCCTGTATCTTTGCTTTATCTTAAAGCATCCTAAAATTCAGACTCAGTAGTTTCACAAAGCTACCGGGAAATTAATCATCTATTCGTCTAATATTTCATATGAAATACTCTCCAAGTTTTACCAACTTTACTTGCTTATTGTGACACCCTGGAATTCAAATATTACTGTACTTCTCCTAATTGAGATGACTATAGCCATGACAAGACTTTGTCTAAATACTTTAATTTAAAAGTCAGTATCAATTCATACATGGATTGCCAAATGCCAAAATGGAACAAAGGTTCACAAAACTTGTATGGCTCATAATTGAATTTATCACCTTAAAGTAGGTAGCTGAAGAGTGAAAATTATATCCAATATGGTTATACCTAGGAGCCAGGACCACAATTGATACAAAAGCCAGTAACAAACTAACATTCTAACAATAAGACCTTAAATCAAAAGGACGGATGAAAAGGGAGGAAGGAGAGGTAGGGGAAGATGGTCTGGTACTCTGGTGCAATAGGTGCATTTCTTTGCAAATATTTCTAAAATTTGACTTCTTTCGGTCCTTCTTTCCTTCCCATCATTTCCTATCTTTTCCCTCAATGAGTGCATACCTTAGTTATTTATCCTCAATGACTGTGCATCCAGAATATGAGTAAAAGTTTAAAATCACTGCTAGAAATTACTACATAGCCTTTTTTTTCAGCAATGAACCATAAAACAACAGCAACAACGACAAAGCCTTAGTCTCAAAATAAAGCAATGAACCATACACAATATGAAAATGTTTATAGAAATATTCAAAAAGAAAGCAGAACAGATACTCACAGATTTAAGCACGGAAGATATCAGCTTCTTCCACTTAATTTCTTTTCCAGTACCAGTGGTGCCTCCCTCACCTTCCTTTGCTTCATTTTTGGCTTTCTTCTTTTCTGTACCTTTAACCTCTGAGTCTTTCCTGCCTTTCTTTGACTTCTTAGGTGCTTCCTCTGCTTCTTCTTGAGTAACAAAACCATTAACTGCTCCATTTGCACATTTTTCCATGTCAATAGATGCGTCTTTTTTTCTCTTTTTCACAGAAACATTCCCATTTTCAGCTGAAGAATTATCATTTCCTAAGGCCTCATTTGAATCCTTTATACTTTTGTCAATTGGAACTTCAGTTTTGGGAGTGTTTTCTGTAGAGTCTTTATTGGTTACAGCCCCTTCCTCAGGTGGATTAGGCTGTTGTTTTGCAGTAAAGGCTCGGGCTTTAGCTCTGTGCTTCTTTCCATCAGCATGCAAAAGCAAAGCCTGCTGGCTAGTAGCTTTGGTGTTGCAAAGACTACATATCAAATGTAAGCGTTAATAAATAAATAATGGTACCAAAGAAACTGATTCGGCAAGTTTTGAAAAAGAGAAAAGGTTCCTTATATAAAACCAAATCACAGTTTCAGACAACAGCTTCAGTTCATTATCAACGTAAGAGTGTAAGCCAATCTTCAAAGAATTTTGATGATCCAACAACAAAGCAAGAAGGAAAATTGAGGGTACTGATACTCTCCATAATAATAATTATTATTAAAAGATGTTAGCTCAACTTAAAAACTGAACATCTTCATCACTATGTACACACAGTTATGCTTAAACTGAACTTTGGTCTCATATTATGGACAAGAGAGACGAAACAATTGGGGCAAGACCTTGCAGCATTTGTCTTAACACTAAATAAAAGGACAATAAGATCAACATTGTGTGGCAAAACCATCAAGGTAAAGTTGAGATCATAGCTCAGCTAACAGGTGCCTTTAAATAACTAATAATTAATATTGGTTTATCCACATGCATAGAGAAGGCCTCTACAAACATATTTTAAAAAAAGATGCACCTGCAAAACCATGGATATCGATTAGATAATCCAATATTTATATCAACATCTGGCTTTGGCTTATCATTATTTGGCTTTGCAGGTGTACCAGTTGCAGCTTTTGCTTGACCCTTTGGACCATACTTTTCCTGAAAAACACAACGTATTGAAATGAATTTCCACCCTGAACTATAAAAAAGAACTTAAGCACGGCATTGAACGCTATAAAAATAAAACATCTCCAAAATGATGGCTTCAAATCCAATTAATAACTCATTAACCAAACAGATTATTTCTAACACTCGGAAAGGCCAAATATTAATCAAAAAGCTGACAAGTAAAAAACCAAACAAGGCCAAGATGAGGGCAATGTATTCTCCATAATTCCATTAAAAGGCAAGAGAGAAACTTTCAACCATGAATCACATTCCATTAGCAATGCACCACTGTAAAAGAAAGCCTTTAAAGAGCATGCCTTAAATCAGTTGTTTGAATAAGTAAAATTTTAATCGAATGCCTCCAAAGGGGAAAAAATGACCATAACTCTTGGTATAAAAATATATAGAACTCCAAATAAAAATATATACATAGAACTCAAATAATCCATGGAATAATATTAATTTGAACATAACTCTTGGTATGTAAGACTCCTAAACTCAGTCTAAAGTCACTTCGTCTCACTAACAATTTCTCTATTCCTAATGAAATCCGAAATATGAGAGTAATTCAAACCATACAAAAGCAATTCGTTTTTGGTTTTCGCTTTCACAATCATTCCCTTTCCGAAAAATGAGAGTAATTCAAGCCATACATTGCATCTCCTTAACTCCTTGTCGACGAAAAATCACAAATACTAACTTATGTATAATAACCAATACCATCATATTTTTAATGCAATTGCAAGCAGAAAAACCAACCCCAATTTATAATTCCAGCAAATTAATTCAATCCAATATTAATCTACCATTTTTTCCCATCTTCATTGAAAATAAAATTAATAGAAAATACCCATTAAAATAACCAAAACAATAAAAATAAAATTTGCTAAATATCAGTAATGAAATCATACAGCTTCAGTTATGCATTGAGTGTGAGATTGAACACGCTGCTGATCGAACACCTCCCCACAATCGATGCAAGATAACTGTTCCAGAAATTCAAATGTCAAAAACCCATTACTTCAAATAAAATATCACAGTAAATTTCCAGAAAAAATTACAAAAACATTCAAAAAAAAAAAAAAAAAGAGAGAGAGAGATTTATAAACCTTATATGCAGAGCACATGCGAAAATGATTAGGGAGTTTAGGCTTCTTGAGATTTTCCCCACAATCTTCACATTGAAACCAAACCATTTTGATTTTTCTTGTTTACAAAAAATTGGGGGAAAATGGGGATTTGGTTTAGTTCTAATTTCTAGGGTTTTTGGTTTTGGAAGAAGGGTTTTTGGTGCAGTTTTCAGCCATTTTTATTTGTTTTTTCACAAACAATTGATGAAAACAGCTAATTAAATACTTAATACATATAAATATGTTATTGTTAAATATTTTACAACAATAAGGGCGTTTGGTCTAGTGGTATGATTCTCGCTTTGGGTGCGAGAGGTCCCGAGTTCGATTCTCGGAACGCCCCATTTTTGATAAAATTTTAATTTGTAGACTTTTGTTTTTCTTTTTAACTTTTATAATTTTGAAACCTTTTTTTCTTTTTAACTTTGTTCTTATTAATTATTTCACAAATTCTTATAAGTGATTGGTCACACCATGTGGCCTATAGGTGTGATTATGAGACAATTTAGTTCGCGAGCTACATGTGCTTGACTCGACCAAAACTCAACTCGTGTTAGCTTGGCTCGATCTCGAACTCGATTTGGGACCTTAATGAGTCGAGTCGAGCAACTTACTACTCGACTCGAAAAGCTCGCGAGTAGCTCGATTTAATTTCTAATATACAAGAACATTAAACTAAAAACACACTATTACTTTACTTAAATTACGAAGTATTACAATTCTATGAGAAAATAAAGCAAATTTAGATTGTATAATTAATAAAATGTTATGTATATTACTAATATTAGACTGTTGATGGTATGTATATCAGTAAATGTGTATAATTGTACAAACTATAAAAATATTTATATGATGTTACACAACTTGTACCACATCGAAAAAACATAATGAGTATAGTAGAATTAGAGATATATAAGAGAACACTAATGTTATTAGAGGTTCTAAAAACCCACATTCCCATATTGAAGTTTTGGAAAAGATCAAAGAAGGGCAAGAAATGTTATCCAATCCCTTTCTATAAATGTGAGGAGTTTGCTACTGTAGCTTAGGAACAGTAGCGCGGTTTACTGTAGCTTAGGAACAGTGGATTGTCATTTCTGCCCTTGTCACGTGCTTTTTCCTTCTTTTCTTTTCTGTTTCTTCTTTTTGTCTCTTTCTTCTATTCTCTCTCCATATTACTTTATCTTTGTTGTCTTTCTCTGTTATTATTCTTTTTGTTTTTTTGTTTTATTTTTTTTTCCATTTCGGATCATCCTTTTTGTTGTGTGTTTTTTGCTTGATTTGGTTGAATTGATTATGGGAGCAATCATTGTGCTTTTATTGTTGTGTTTTTTGCTTTTATTAATATTATCCAAACCCTTTCTATAAATGTGAGGAGTTTGCTACTGTAGCTTAGGAACAGTAGCGCGGTTTACTGTAGCTTTGGAACAGTGGATTGTCATTTCTGCCCTTGTCACGTGCTTCTTCCTTCTTTTCTTTTCTGTTTCTTCTTTTTGTCTCTTTCTTCTATTCTCTCTCCATATTACTTTATCTTTGTTGTCTTTCTCTGTTATTATTCTTTTTGTTTTATTTTTTTTTTCCATTTCGGATCATCCTTTTTGTTGTGTGTTTTTTGCTTGATTTGATTGAATTGATTATGGGAGCAATCATTGTGCTTTTATTGTTGTGTTTTTTGCTTTTATTAATATTAATATTAATAAATGTCGATCAATTAATTATGGGATAAATTTATTTTGTTTTTTTTAATTGTGGTTGTAATTGTGGGTGTAATTAATTTATTTTGTGTTCTTTTATTGTGGGTGTATTTAATTATGGGTGTAATTTTTTTTTTAAATGTCGTTTTTTCATTTTTGGGAGTAATTATTTTTGGTTAATGAATTATATTTTGTAATTATTTTGGATTAGTAGGAGTTATTAATTTTGTTTTTATCTGTAATAATTTAATAAATGTTGATCAATTAATTATGGGATAAATTTATTTCGTATTTTTTTATTGTGGTTGTAATTGTGGGTGTAATTAATTTATTTTGTGTTCTTTTATTGTGGGTGTATTTAATTATGGGTGTAATTTTTTTTAAATGTCGTTTTTTCATTTTTGGGAGTAATTATTTTTGGTTAATGAATTATATTTTGTAATTATTTTGGATTAGTAGGAGTTATTAATTTTGTTTTTATCTGTAATAATTTATTTATTGTTTTTTCCCCTTTTGTTAATGAGTGAGAGACTAATAATGTTTAATTATTAATTTGGATATTACACGAGTGATATAGATAGAAGTGATGATCAGTATTAATTTTGCATGTGTGTAAGCTTTTGGTTTTAAAGTTGTAATTGACTATACTCTAATATTGATTGTTTGATTGTATATTACTATATTGTATCTAAATATTTTTGTAAGAGATTTAATATTATAAGTGCAAATATAGTAATATTAAAATATTCCTTAGATTTGTCAAATTAGGAATTCTTGAAAAAGTAGCTTTGGTGAGTTGTACTTTATGTTGCTTGTGGTTTTAGGTTAACTTAAAATACATACATGCATAAGTCTTGTTATATACTGCACTCAAAGCATTTCAGCAGTTTATATTTTGATAGAGCTCTTTGTTTGCATGAACCGTAAAAAGGTATCATTTATTGGTTTTTCTGATTTCCTTCTATTTCTGGTGAATCCTCCAGTTGTTCTGTATTTTTTGTTAATTTCCTTTCGATTGCTTTGTGGTTTTACTAGGTTTGTTCATCCTTTGGAAGTTATTATAGTGATTATTGTTGTGGTTGAAGTACTTCTTTTGGTAAGTTTTTGTGCTATGTATATTGAGATTGTTTCTGGTTTTTGTGTGGTTAAATTTTTGGCTTCATCGTTCATTGCATTAGATGTATTTATTTGTGCTTGTAGTTTTAGTAATAGTGATTAATTGTAAGAAATAGTAGTGGCTTTTATACTCTCTTATTATTTTCAGTAGATGTGTTTGGTTTAAGATAAGATATAGCTTTGATGGTGGGTTAATAGTGTTTGAGTTTTTTTGCTTCATGTGGTTTTCCATTCTTTGTCTCTTCTTATTCCATTGTTTAGGTTGTTTTAATTTCCTTTGTTTAGGTTGTGATTTTAAGCTTCACATGTGGTTTTCTATTCTTTGTCTCTTGCTACTCCATTATTCAGGTTGTTCCAATTTCCTTGTTGTTTTTGACTCTTACCAGTCTAGTTATTTGGTTATCCCTATTGAGCAATTGTTGTGTAGCTAACAGTGACATACTCTTTTGCCATTTAATTTAAAGCTTTAGACTATTCTTTAAAATGAGAAATACTCCAAGGATTAGTAATCGAATGTTTTAAACTTCATCCTTGAAGTAATCTTGTTCAAAAGAACTGTGCAAAGTTTTGAGTAAAGGAGCAAAAGAGGCTGTCAGTGTTGGCTAGAGGATAATTGCTCTGTAGGGAAAATTATTTAGGTGGGTTGGTGCGAGTGAGAATAAAAGGAAATTTGAATAAAGTGGGTTATGGAGTAGGGATTGATTAGCATTGGGAAATCCTGTCATAATATAACAAACAAAATAAATTGAGTAGGGGAAATATTGAGAAATTAACTATTGCAATATTAGGCTGCAAGTAAGCCATTTATTTATCTGAATCAATCATTTGATGTTTCAGATTGATATTAGAATGTTGTTCACATCATGATGGCTTCTTCCAAGTTTAAAAAAATGCAATGCATTTGATTCTTAAAAGATTAAGTGCCATAAAAGTGTTTAGGTTTTTATTTTCATGTGGTTTGCTTTTCATTGTCTCTTGGTACTCTATTATTCAAGTTCTTTTAATTTCCTTTTTTTTGACTTTTACCAGTCTTACTATTTGATTATCCTTGTTGATCAATTATTGTCCAGCTAACAGTGACAAACTCTTTTGCCGATTCACTCTAAGCTTTACACTGTTCTCTGGAATCAGAATTATTCCAAGGATTAGTAATCAAGTGTTTTGAACTTCATCCTTGGAGTACTTCTCTTTCGAAAGAACTTTGTAAAGTTTCGAGTAAAGGAGCAAAAGAGGTTGTCACGGTTGGCTAGAGGATTGGTGGTCTTTAGGGAAAATTATGTAGGTAGGCTGGTGCGGGTGGAAATAGAAGGGGATTTGAATAACGTGAGTTATGGAGTAGGGATTGATTAGCATTGGGAAATCCTGAAATATGATAACTTGATCACAGCTTTGGAAACAGGTTCTTTGAATCAGAACCTTTTCTTGAGAGTATATTTGGCCTTTTGTCATCTAAACTTTCAAATAGCTAAATTGAAATAGTATATTAATATTAAAAGTCATGCACTGCTTTCTTTGTAACTTGGATTACATGTATATGTTTGAGTTGTAAATTGAAACATAGTAGCTTCATTTTATCTATTACTTTTAGATTATGTATTGTTCTGGTTATTAGTGAAGTTAATACTCACTTTTGTCGTTATGTGTGTGTATGTTTTTATCATGAATATTGTTTATATTCATAAGGTCAGTTTCTTAAATTATAGAAATGTGGCATTTTCAGGTTATGGCTTCTTCATCTTCTTCACGCGAAAAAATTTCTATCCCTTTCCAGCCACTATTGGTTCAGATCACTGATTGTCTTGACTTCCCTAGGCCTACTTATTCTGTGATCCAGTTAAGTGTAGTTCATGTGTGTATATAAGAACTGAGGGTGAGCGTGGTATTTTCTGGTTTGATGGAGAAGCAGTTACCATTGAGGAATCTAAAGAGAATGCAGCTCAGAGAGCAATGTCCTTTTTAATTAAGAAATATGGTGTGTGTGTTAGTGATTTCACAATGGATAGAATGCGAATGTATGACTTGTGTGGAAAGTTGTATAGGCTAAAACGCAAAACTGTAGAATGTCGTAATGGAACAAATAATTATAGTAAGAAGATTGTAGGTGATGTTCTACATGTTGCACTTGATTTTGTGGCCTTTCTTCCTAAAGTCATTAGGCAAACTGGTGTTCTTGTAACTGGTTTAGAAACATTGTATTCAGAAAGGCAGGGTTATATATCTTGGCTTATAGTCACTTCTGCTTATGTCACCAGTGGGATGGAGTGTATATTCAGTGAATTGTGTGTGGATAGCAATGAGTCTGTACAAATGGTTGCTAAGAAAACAATTTATTATATTATGCAGTTATATAATTTGGATATTGTGGATGCAAACTATGGATGTGCAAGTTTTAGAGGAGTTTTATGTTCTCTAGAAAGGGAAAGTTGTTTAGCAGTAGAAGAGCGAAAGAAAGGGCATAAATATAATGCACAACCGTTACCTTTCTTAGCTGCAGAAAGTCCATCTACTCTATCTAAGGATTTCTGAAGCTGTTGTGATTGTTCCTGCTCCAAGCACTCCTGCTCTTTTAGTTTTGAAAAGGCTATCAGGGACTTCGGGTGTACCCAAGTCTGAAACTAGCATTTCCTCTGTAGCAGCAAAAAGAATTAAATTTGTATAGGTCTAGAATTTTAGTTAGCAAAATACATTATGTCTGATGTAGTTGTATATCAACTATCTTATGTTATGTATCTTTTTGGATTAAAGCTTTGTAATATGTAGTTAAGAATGTTTAATTATATACCAATTTTCATGATGTATCATAAATTATGTTTACATCTATGTGGTTGTATGAAACACTTTTGAATATATATATATGGTTATTCTAAATTTATGTCGAACAAATTTCGTTGTTATTTAGATAATATAATATAACTTTTGTGCTATTGTTATAGCTACAATGATTTATTTATTAGACCCTTATTTATGGTACTATTGCTTTGATTAATAGCTCAATATGTGATATTATGAATATGTTTTAATATGAGCTTCATGTCAAGGTCTTTACCAAATACAGTTAGACGTCGGCATGTAATAGCAGTCATATCGCAGTCAAATATTATCAGGTGCTTACTATATGCAGTTTGTTTTAAAGTTGCCTATTTCAATTGATTGCTTATGCATTGTGTATATTTATTTAGATTTGTTTCATTAAGTGTTTACAATGATAGTACATGAACAAACAGGACTGGTATATTGCGTAAGCAAAGTGCTGTTCAAGAAGCAGCAAATCCCAATGGTAGAATAATAGTATTGAAGAGAGTTAAAAATTTTATTTATTCCCTACATATTATTAATTGCCAAATAGACTGAAATACTAAAGATATAATTATTATCAATCCAGCTACGACAGTTCCTGGTTCTGGAACTGAATTGCTGAATACACAAAATAATACTTTGAGAGATGAGGTTAACATGGCAATTGAAGCAGAGGTTACCCCTTACAATGATAGAGTAACTAGGCTTACAACACGAGTAAGCAGACGAAGCAGGATAATTCAAATGGGGACTCAATCGCAATCTGTGAGGTATTTATAGTATGATGTAGTGCCAAGTTAATGTGGAGTTTCTTCTCTTGAATAGTAATCAAATAAGTTTTGTCTGTTTTTAAAAGAATGTTTGTTTTAATGTTGCCTACTTCAATTGATTGCTTTTGTAGTGTGTATATATATTTGAATTTGTTTCATATAGTGTTTATAATGACAGTGCACAAACCAGTAGGACTGGCAGATTGCGTAGGCAAAGTGCTGCTCAAGAGGCAGCGAATTGTAATGGTAGAATAATAGTATTGAAGATTGTTAAAAGTTTTAGTTATTCTCTACATACTATTAATTGCTAAATAGACTGAGATACTAAAGATATAGTTATAAATGCAGCTGTGGCAAAACCTGATTCTGGAACTGAGTTGCTGAATACACAGAATAGTAGTTTGAGGTATATACAGACTTTTCAAAAGTTGTGGTTTATAGTATTGATAGTGTTATAATGTTATAAGTACTTTTCTAACTCTCTACTACCTGCTAAAGTAGGCCTAACAAACGTAGGCGTCCAAATCTTTCACGTGTGAATACTTCAGGTAGTTTAAACTTTCAGATTTATTCATGGATATGTTGAAATGGATGTTGATTATGAATAGACTGCTTTGAGTGATGTAGATGAGCTCAACATGAGAATTGAGTCAGAGGTTACTACTCACAATGTCAGAGTAACTAGGCGTACAACACGAGTAAGCAGACGAAGCGAAGTTATTGGAATGGGATCTCAGTCGCAACCTGTGAGGTATTTATAATATAATGCAGTGGCAAGTTAATGTTGAGCTCCTTCTTATGAACAGCAATCAAATGAATCTTGTCTTGTTTTTTTTTTTTTAAAAAAAAAAAATGACTGTTTTGCATTTTATTACTAGGACTACGATGGCTAGGCAGACACAGAGTCGACACCCTATTCGGAATATTGGTATTAACTATTCTATTCATTTTGTAGACTACACAAAAAAGTTCTATTTCATGTTCGTGAATGATATTAGTATATTAATGCACTATTTGTTTTGTAGAAATTCCAGCAGCTACGATTGGGTTACGATTGCATATTGGTCCTGCAAAATTAGTTCTGCCACATTATTGTTCTAAATGTAATGCTAAAAAGTTTGCATATGAGACATTGCATTTTTGTTGTGGTAATGGAGAAGTGCAAATTGCTGTCAATGAATATCCCTTAGAGTTAAAGAGACTCTTTACAAGTGATGATGAAGATGCTCTTCATTTTAAGAAATATGCTCGGTTGTACAACAATTTATTTGCTTTCAGCTCACTGGGTGGTAATTATGATTCTGATACGCACAAGGGAATTTATGTGTTTAAGGGGCATGGTCAAATGTATCACTTTGTTCAGGATTTACTTCCTACTGATGGGAAAGCTAAGTATTTACAGCTTTATTTCTATGATGGTCAACATGAAAGTACTAATCGCACAAAAAGTTTCCCAGAAGTAAGGGAAGATATAGTGGCTATATTGATGAATGTCACGAGGGATAATCCATATGCCAAGTTATTTAGATCTTTGCAAGAAATTCCTGTTGATCAAACCACAACTATTGTGCTGAATAAAGATACAGTTTTGGATCAAAGAGTGTACAATGCTCCATCGGTTGATGAAGTTGCTGGTATATGGCCAGATAACTCAGGCTCTAGCCATAGTAGTAGTCCTCATATTGTTGTTCAAGGTAGATCTTCAGAATCTCATCGCATTCAACATTTTTATGGGTGTTATGATCCATTGCAATACCCTATTTTATTTCCAAGAGGTGAATGTGGATGGACTCAAGGGCTCAAGAAAACAACATGGGGAGGGAGACAACAATCAGCTAATCAAGTTGATCCTATTATGTCATGTGTTGTTCATACTGAGGATGAGTTACTTGCAGAAGAAAAGTCACGTATGTTCTGACCTATTGATTTATACTAGATCTTTTTAATATACATTTTACGTTCACATTTTATATAATAATTTGTGTTTTTTGAAATAATTTGTGTTCTTCAAGACGGAATACAAAAGCAGACAAGCATGTGTCGGCTAGAGAATATTATGCTTACAAATTACAAATAAGGCCTAATAATTTGCTACTTCGAGCAGGGAGATGTTTACAGCAGTATATAGTTGATATGTATGTCAAAATAGAAAATACAAGGCTGGATTTCTTTTGTAAGAATCAAGATACAATCAGAGCTGATTTATATCAAGGTGTTCTTGATTCTCTGGATTGTGGTGAAACTGTTGTAGCAAATGTTGGGCGTAGAGTTATACTACCGCCTACTTATATAGGAGGACCATGAGATATGAAAAAGATATATTATAATGCATTGGCTTTGGTGCACAAGTTTGGGAAACCTGATCTTTTTGTAACAATGACTTGTAATGCAAACTGGCCTGAGATAAAAAATGAATTGGGTCCTAATGAACAAGCACAAGATCGCCCTGATTTAGTAGCACGCATTTTTCATGCTAAATTAATTTCTTTGAAAAAAGAAATCAAGGAAAACAAGTGCTTTGGTGAAGTTGCAGCTATGATATTTGTGGTTGAATTTCATAAACGAGGGCTTCCACATGCTCACTTTCTGGTTATCTTAAAACCAGAGTGCAAGCTGAAGAGTATTGAAGATTATGATAGATTTGTGTCTGCAGAGATATCTCCCACTACATCTCCTGTACTTCGGAAAATAGTACTACAACATATGATGCATGGGCCATGTGGAAACTTGAATCCTAAATGTTCATGTATGCGCAGATTAAGGAATACAGAATCTTGCAAATCTGGTTACCCTAAACAGTTGTCTGATGACACCATTGTAAACAAAGAAGGCTATCCTTTATACAGACGAAAAAACACAGGAGAGCATGTTAAAATAAGAGGTGCTCAATTGGACAATCGTTGGGTCATACCATATAATCCATACTTGTCTGTGTTGTTTGATAGCCATATAAATGTTGAGGTCTGTTCAACTATCAGAGCTGTCAAATATTTGTATAAATATGTGTATAAAGGTCATGATCGAATCCAATATAACATTGTACCTGAAAAAGAGAATGTTGTTGATGAGATTAAGCAGTATCAATCTGGGAGGTGGGTGTCATCGTGCGAAGATGTGTGGAGAATTTTTGGTTTCGATCTATTTGAAATGTATCCTCCGGTTCTTCCATTACCAGTACATTTACCGAACATGCAAAGCATTTTTCTTAGGCCACATGAACGGCTACAGTCTGTTGTTTCTGATGGTATGCGGCGTAGAACTCCGTTGACTGAATTCTTTAAAATCAATTCCGTTATACCAGGTATGTATACATTATTATTAATTTGCAAGTTAGTATTTCTTATATACTGTGTTGTCCCTTTGCACAAAATTTTATACTTTCTTGATATCTAATTATTCGTACTGCATTTATATTAGACAATAATACAAACTGTTATATTTAGGATAGAGTTTTCTGCCAGTTGTTAACCAGATTTTCAAACCTGTAGATCAAAATTATTTAATTTAACATTTAAAAACCAAATTTAACTTAGCTAATGAAACTAACTTAACTAATTGAACAATTATAAAATACATATATAGAAAACAAAATGAATTTATTAAACAAATGATCAAATGAATTAGCAGAGTGATAGAGTTGCCTAACCATTTTTGCTTAATGCCTAAACTCGTCTCAAGGTGGTACGAGTTATTTATATGGAGAATTTTGTGAGCATTATCGATGGGATGCATCTAGCAAAGAGTGGATTCAAAGAAAAGCAAACATCATAGTTGTTGGTAGATTAGCATTTGTTTATCCAGCTGAAGGAGAGCATTTCTTTCTTAGATTACTTCTAATAAATGTTAGAAGTCCAACATCTTTTGAGAATCTCAGAACTGTGAATGGGCACTTATACCCTACATTTCAGGAAGCTTCTTTAAAATTAGGATTACTTGTGGAAGATGATATAGGTGATCTTTGTATGTCAGAAGCAGAATAAACTCACATGCCTATGGCTTTACGCCGTTTATTTGCAACTATTCTGATATTCTGTCAACCAAAAGACCCTTATGCTTTATGGTGTAAATATTTTACATCTTTATCTGAAGATTTCCAACATCAATATCAAGATAATGTTCTTAAAGTTAAGCAGTTGACCATTAGGTCACTTGAGCAATATCTTGAAGCAATGGGTAAATCACTAAAAAGTGTAGGATTGCCTAAATTGTGTTTTGGTGAAGAAGATGACTTTCAGCGTATGAAAGACATTATTGATGCTCTAGATGCTCCTATACCTCAGTCATGTATTGATTGTATTGATCATCTCAATAGTGAGCAGTTGGTTGCTTTTTCACAGATAATGCAATATGTCCAGCTAGGGAAATCTAGAGCATTTTTTATAGATGGACCTGGTGGCACCGGTAAAACCTTCTTGTATAATGCTTTATATGAAAAAATAAGGTTAATGAATAAAATAGTACTGCCTACAGCTACTTCTGGGATTGCGGCAGCCAACATTCCTTCTGGTAGAAGTGCTCATTCAAGGTTCAAAATCCCGATTGATATTGAAGCTTCGTTAGCATGTGATGTACCTAAACAAGGTAGCCTAGTAGCACTTTTGAAGGAAACAACATTAATCATTTGGGATGAAGCTTCTATGGCCAATAAAAGTAACTTAGAATCGTTAGATCTATTACTGCAAGATATATGTAGTAATAACAAACTGTTTGGTGAGAAATTGGTTGTTCTTGGAGGTGATTTTCGTCAAGTATTACCTGTTGTTCCGCTTAAGAATCAAAAGGAAATTGTGCAATCCAGCATTGTTACTTCATATATATAGCCTCGGCTCATCAAATTCCAACTGACACAGAATCAAAGAGCCAAGGATGATCCAAAATTCTCTTCTTTCTTACTTGCTCTAGGAAATGGTCAATTACAGTAGCCTGAAAATGCATATGTTCAATTGCCTGCAAATATTTCTAAACCTTTTGCAGCTAATGTGGATCCTGTATCAGAAGTTTTCACATCAGTCTTTCCAGAGTTTTATAAAGGAGATTTTGATGAAACTTGATTCACTGAGAGAGCTATTTTAACTCATTTAAATGATATTGTTGATTCTATCAACAGTTCACTTATACAACAATTTCCTGGTAATGCTGTTATATATAAAAGTTTTGACACAATTCTAAGTGATACGTGTGACGTGTATCCTACGGAAGTTTTGAATAAACTATGTCCTGGTGGTTTAAGTCCTAATGAGCTTGTTTTGAAAAAAAATTGTCCCGTTATATTGCTTCGAAATCTACTTCCTTCTACTGGTTTATGTAATGGGACACACCTCATCTGCAAGAATTTTTTCTCAAATACTGTTCAATGTGTCATTGCGGTAGGCCAATACAAAGGCACTGAAGTTTTTATTCCACGGATTAATCTCCGACCTTCTGCTTCAGTTAGGTACCCTTTCCAATTTGAAAAGAAACAGTTCCCTCTAAAACTGAGCTTTGCCATGACAATAAATAAATCACAAGGACAAACCCTAAATCGAGTTTCTATTTATCTACCTCGTCCTTGTTTTTCTCATGGACAACTATATGTTGCTCTGTCACGAGCTAGGAAACAAACTGATGTAACTGTTTTCTCTACCATGCCTCTAGAAGAGTTCCCTTCAACTTCTGTTAAAAATGTAGTTTGTTATGAAGTTTTAAGATTAGCTGAGATTTGTTAAGAAATGTCAATGCAATCAGCTGTATTTTGTAGTTTGCCTTACTATAGGTAGTCATAGAATTACTATGGATGTTGTTTTATTGTTTAAGATACATATGCAATGTTGCATATTTTTTGTATGTAATGTAATCTACTACACAAACAAATGGAACCAAAGAAAAAACAAAAAGATAAATATCCATATATAAGCATCACAATATATACACATATGTCTTAAGTCAAATTAGCTATGAAATGTAGAACAACCAAATAGTAGCTTCATCAATAAACCTAAAGTAATATAACAGTTATAAAAATTGTATATCTCTTGTTAAATAAAACAATTAAAATAGAAAGAATATATATAAATTAAAGCAACTTTTAGCCTACTATTGTTTTAAAATAAAAGTATGAAATCTTTTCAAAGTATAAGTAAGATCTAATGAAACCTACAAGATATGACATATGCCTTCAGCCTTAAGGAATATGAAAGAGGACAAATCTTTGAACTGTGTTTACATGCAACTTACTATTCATCTCACATGTGCATCTCTCTGTCCTTATTCTCTTTTGTGCAGCCTATATATAAAAAAAGAGTCATTATCCATGACTGTGTTTCAAGAAGCTCCAAAGCTCTCAAACTATCAATTACTACTGCATATTCAAGGTATAACTCTTCCTCTTCTTTTCATTGATTTCATTTATATTAGATTTTTCACATATATTCATGCTTTGCTGTTTTTTTCTTGCTTCTATAGTATAGTTAATTTCTAAAACTATATAAACTTAAATTAATTATATTCAAAATTTACAATAATCTACAGCAAATAAAGGTGCTTGCAAAGTACCAACTTAAATTCAGTCTATATGAAATTGTGAAGTTATTGTGATGTATAAATGCAACATGTTTTCTCATATATAAATACATGTTTATATTCTGTAGGTACATAATCATGGAACAAGGGTATGTATATCTGAATGAGTTAAACAACAATAGCAAGAATTATAGTGTTAAAGTCAAAGTTGTAGAAAAATCAAGGCCAAAAACTTCTAAAAAAGGAATTCTGTTTCAGACTTTGATACTTATTGATGAAAAGGTACTTTCCTATCTTCAGTTGATTATATGCTTTCAATACTAATATAAATACATATAGACTAGATATTTAGGTTTGCTATCAAAGTTACATCTAGGAAAGTTAGCAATAGTAGTTGATTAAGTGTAAATTACAGGAAAATAAAATGAAGGGTGCATTGTTCGGGGAACAAGTTGACAGCTTCAATGAAGCAATAGTCTATAATAGCCAGTATATCATTTCAAATGCTCCTATCAAGCTTGTTTAATAACGATGGAGAAACAATTCAGATGAACTTCCTTTCCAGATGAGTTTTGGAGGACAAACTGTGGTGCAGAAAGTGAAGTGTGAAGGAACAACAGATGGACCACTGTTTCAGGCTATACAATCGATTCATCGTATTGTAATACCAGGCACTAAATATGGTAACCAATATCTAACCTTCTGATTATATATATATATATATATATATATATATATATATATATATATATATATATATAGAGAGAGAGAGAGAGAGAAAAAAAAAAAGGAAAACAGCAAAGACAAGAAGGAAAAGATCATTCCTTTATCCATCATTATCACTACTTAGTATTCCTGTTTTTGTAGATGTTTTAGGCATTGTTCTGTACGTAGAAGATAAAGTTCGAATTATCAATGTTAATCAGGGCCGAGAGTTGCATGTTAGAAAAATTGTGATAACTGATCAGACGTAAGTCTATACATAATCTTAACTTTATACACACTTGTTCATAGAAAATTATCTTAGACTATATTTAAAATTGTCTTTGGATTTCCAGCATTGACCAACCTCTTGTCATAACTACTTGGAATGATTTAGCTGATAATGCTTGTGATGCTACTAGCCTATATGCTAAAACCTTTGATGTGATTGGCTTCACTGCTTTAAGACCATCTATGCATAAAGGTATGCATCAATATAAATACTAATTTCATAATTCAAATTTGTGAACTATATTATGTATTTATCTGCATAAACTAACTTCTAAAAGTTCTTTACTAGGATTCTCTTTGTCTACTGGTATGTCTACTGAGATCATATATGATCCTAAAGGGGATAAAGCCAAAATCCTTAGAGAATGGTATGTATAGAACAACATTATATCACTTAATGTTTGATATAACTGAATTTAATAAATAGTAATTAACTTTCTATATAGGGCATGGTTTCACACTCAGCGGCTTCTAGATAGCCAGGCAAAGGTACTGCAGGTGCGCTCTGCACCTACAGATACAAGAACAATAGATATTCAGAGTCTGAGAACAAAAAAAGTAAAACATGCTCCACTTTCAAGATCAGATCACAATTCAACTATTTTCTATAAAAAACATCTACTAATATGTATGTCTATTTATGCTATAGCCATGTGATGTACTTTAGGAAGAGCGACATTGGTTACAAGTTATTTAAGAAATGTTGTTGCTTATATTGGGTCTTCAGTTTGTGGGAAACGTATAGATATTCCAGTTGGGACAGAGTTTAGCTGTGCCAACTGCAAAAAAAAAGATAGCATTTCTGCATATCGGTAAGAAATGTGAACTGTAAACTTTTCAATGCAGAAGCATAACTGTATATTACTAATATAGAGAATTACCCTTGATATCATTGCAGAGCTACATTCAAATTTGAAGCCATAGATGACTCAGGAACAATGACTTTCACAACTTTTACGACTGACACAGAAAAACTATTAGGAATATCTGCACACAAAATTCATTTGATAAAACACTCTGTAAGCATTTTTCAGATATTTATACTTACTGCAATGCCTTCATAATTTAATGAACTTTTACCTGTTTTTAAGGAATAACATAATTGTCACATTAATAATGGTTACATAGGAAAATGTTCAGATATTTGATTTAATTCAGCAGCAGATTTGTGACAGCCATGTTCTGGTACAAGTAGGTCCAACAACAGCTCTTTCAAGAAACAATGTTCTTCAGTGGTGTTTGAAAGGCATAAAAGTTGAAGTAAGCAGCACAAAAGAAAATGATAGCAATTCCATGTCAGTGTCTTCAACACTTGCACAGAATCACAATGCTGAAGAAAAAAAAGCAGGAAACTTGTCTTCTGATCAGAATGAACTGATACAAGTACCTAAATCACACACTACGAATTCTAAAAATGTTAAGGCAACAGAATATGAAGAAACTGATGATATGGCCACAGCTAACTCATTGCTAGAGTTATCACAGCAGCCAGCTAAGAAAAGGTATACTGAAACACATATTGCCAAGCTCAAAAGTGATGAGAAAGATGGGAATCCTACTATACTTGGTGACTTTGCTGCTTCAGGTTCCACAATGCAAGATTTCTTATCTTTTGACCCTGTTCAGCAATTTGATGATTCTATCAATCAAGAACAAGGGGCGAAAAAAGGTACTGAAGCCATTCCCACAAAGGCAACACCAAAGAAAAGCTCCTTGACTTCTCTGTCTACAACAACAGAAGCTATAAATACAACACGAAGAGGTGTTGTGAAAATCAACAACCAGCTTGAAATTGTGGATACTATGGATATGCAGCATCAATAAAGTAACATAGCTTGTTAGACATTAAAATATATTTAGTACTTTAGCAAAATGGTGATGAAATTTTTTGAATAGAAATATATTTTGTGTCATGCATGACTTGAAAGATGAAAACATTATAAGAATAATGCTTATTCATGCATGTTACTGACTTAGTTAAGTTAGCTTTGATGGACCTTTAATTTAGCAACATGAATATTTTGCTTTTGTATACTTAAAAATATGTAAGTGTGTAATATATGATGTTTATGATAACCCATCTATTTCTATGGTTCAATGCAAAGGAAAGCTCTTATTACTTTACTTTTAATGAAATGATGTTAAATTATATTAATAGTGCAGCTTATTACAGTTTGATATTATTGATTTATAGTATACATGGTTCAGCTAATGTTATTATATAAAGTTAGCTTATATTGACAAATTTAAAAGCTTAGAAAGTTGATTTTGCTTTATAACAATTTATAATTTATAAATTCATTAAAAAGACATTTATTCTATAATGATGTCCTAAAAGAACTTAAATCTTCATGCACTTTCTCCTCCTTGTACCCTTGATCTTTCTATATAATCTTAGCCTTTACCAAGTCACCTATTTATTTCAGTTTTCCTCATTCTCCTTACATGCTTTTAGTCTCTCTATTTTCCCTTACTCCTATTCTTTATTCCTCTGTTATTCTCTCCCTTCTCTCTTATTATGATTTTAATTTCATCTATTACTCATTGTATAATAATAACAAGCAAACTAAGAACATTTACAGACAATATTATATATACAAATAGCTATAGTTTGAATTGTAATCTATGAATGTAATTAGACAAACCATATGAACTAGATTTCCATTAAGTCACTTTTAAACTAAATATCTAAAAAACACTTCTTAACAGAAAACATTGATCTAAAGAAGCAACAAAACAGTTACATAGCTAAGCAAACTTAACCTTTCTTTTTTTTTTTTTCCAGTCTTAATATACATGCAAATCTAAACAGTAAAAAGTATAGGTATGATAGTCTTATGCTTATTACAAAAGTTAAGTTAAAAAAAAGATCAAAATCTTCTCTGCAAAATATTCCACTACCACAGACCAATATAATTAACAATATATAGAAAAGTTCATGCAACAAAGATCAGCCATAGGTTTACTTGCACTAAATCTAAACCATCTATTCACTTTCATTCTCTATTATAAATAGTTCATCCTTAGAAATCAGAAATTTACTTTTACAAAAAAAAAAAAAAAAAAAAAAAAAAAAACACACACACACACACACACATACACAAAAAAGCTCTTTGATTCACTATTATAATACTGAAAGCAGACGAAAGGCAGCTACAAAATACTCTACAAACCTAGGTAATTTACTTCCTCTTTAATGTAACACTATAAAATAAATGCTACTAAACTTGCTATGTTTATATTGCTTATGTCTAATTACATTTCTTAACAAATTTGCATGCCAAAAATCCATTACCTAATCTCATATTTGATTATTGAATACAGAGCTAAAAATGAAGCCAGAATTGTTGTATATTGAAGAACTAAATCCTGAAAGTAAAGAATACAGAATCCAAGTGAAATTAGTAACCATTGGAAATCAGCATCAATCTTTTACTGATGGTACACTTTATGAAACATACCTATTTGCTGATGAAAAGGTATTTTTTGTACTTTCTCTATCAAACACTGCTATTCATTGATGAAAAAGGTGTAATTTGTATTCTAATAACATATACATAGCCTCCCTTGTCCTTATTATAAACCACATAGCATATAATAATTATCAAAAGAAAAATCACCATATAGTTATCTGTTATGAGTTTCAACATAGATAAAGCCATATAATTATGCATATTGATCATAAAAATGATTGATATACTAGAATATTAAGTACCAAATTCGTATTCTGACAATAAAGGACAAATTTCATACAAAACTAAGTAGATAAACATATAATTAATACCTATACCACTTAATATAATAACCTCAAGTGCAAATTAAATTATAAATTATGTTGTTAATTTTATCAATTTTATCATGCAAAATTTTAAAAGATCTTCTATTTTAACAATATCTTTTTAACACATACACTTATATTTATTGTTAAATAGGGAACTTTGATACATGGTCGTTTGATAGATGATGAGATACAAACTATTGGACCAAAATTTTCAATGAACAAGCATTATGAGATTATCAATGCTCCTGTGAATCTGATGCCACCACATTTTAAGATTGCTGCTACAAAAATTCCATATGAATTAGCTTTTGGAGCACCAGCTGTGATTCATCCAATATGTCCAAGAACTGGTCATGCAGAACCTGATTTTGCTCAAATCTCTACAATTGCTACAACTCATTTTCTTGATGAAATATGTGGTATGATAGAGTACTGCTTCAATTCAATTTTGAATATATTCTATCAGGTATTTAACACGACTTTATTGCAGAACTGAAACAAGGAACCATTTTCACAAAAAATATTTGTGATGACTCTACATATGGTATATCATATTAATACAAATATAAATGTTAAACAAATGTTGATACAGAAGTCATTAACACTTGCATCCTCTTTCTAGATGTATTAGGTGTAGTATTATTTCTAGAAGAAGAAGCTCGACTTGTAGACTCTTTCTATGGGCACCAAGACTATGTTAGAGAGGTTGTTATAACAGATCAAATGTAAGGCTATGTCCAATCTCTTTCATATTCAAATCATTATACGATTCAATAACCAAAATATAACAAATCTAATTTATATCATATTGAAATAGGAATGCACAACCTGTGATTGTTAATTTATGGAATCATTTAGCTGGAACTGCATCTGATACTTTGAATGTGTGGGCTGAAAAGTTCATAATGGTTGGATTCACATCAGTTAAACCCGGTAGGATACAAGGTTAGTATTCCACTTTAAACAATAAGTCTAATTATTAGCATTGAACATAGGTTGATCCTCATATTTTTCTTATAGGGTTTTCTCTATCTACTGGAATGACCAGTAAAATTATCTACGATCCACAGGGTGATAGAGCTAATGTTCTGCGTGAATGGTATTTGTACTGCTTTTATAAGTTATGAAAAATAAATTTGACTTCATATCACCTATTTTAACACAAAAATCAATACACAGGGCAAAACTTTACACCCAACTGCTGCTAGATTGACAAGACAGAATTCTACAAGTTCGTAATCCTTAAACAGACAAAGACACTGTCACAATTCAATATCTCAATTCAATATCTGAAAGAAAAAAGGTTAGTTCCTCAAACTATACATTCTTATACAATGAAAAACTCTATACTTCATTTAATTATATATAACTAACTCCATAATAATCATCAAACCAAACTAACTATGATAATGTAAACAGCCGCCGAATGCAGAAGTATTGGATATCTGCAACAATACAGTCTGCAATATACCTAGGCTGCTTACAATGTGGAAAACCCACAAATTACCCAGAGGGAAGACACTTTGCATGTAGAAAATGCTACACATGAGAGACAGTGTCATGTTTCAGGCATATAAAAATTCTACTACAACTACTTATATCCAATTTTGAAAATTAGATACTTCTATAACTATATATTCAACTTTTTACATGCAGAGCTGCTTTCACTTTTGAAGCTATTGATGCTACCAACAGCATCTCCTTCACAACACTTAACAATGAAACTGAGAAAATCTTTGGAATGAAAGCCGAACAGCTCCACGAAGAAAAGTGTAAGAATTTTTATCCCACTAAACAAATATGCATATTAAGTGTGAAATACATTTCCTAAAGAAGGAATTAGATTCTTTTTTCATTCCAAATAGTACTCACAACAATTAATATCATCACAACAAGACTCATGTCTTTTAACATTGAAGAACTGGAGATTACTTCAAAGTTGTTCAATTTTAAGGTTGGACCAACATCGGCATTGACTGCCAGCAACACACTGAAGTGGTCAATAGAAGCAGTTGTCATTAATTCTACCGATAATAAAACTTCATTCCTTTGGTCACTACAAAAACAAGTTCGAACATCAGTGAAAAAAAAACAGCACCTGTCACTCAGTGAAACAAGCAGTAACGTACATAGAGCAACATCTTCTGAACAACAAACCAACATATCAGCAGCTGAGGCTACAGGAGAAGGTGAAGAAAACAAAGAAGAGATCTGAAACACCAATATCACACCATGAACTATGCAGAACAACTCTTTCAAGATTGGGTGAGAATTTCATTTTGCTAGAGTACATATTCAACTTCCAAGTACCAACATATAAAGACTGCATTTTGCTCATTTTGCAGCATCATAACTTTAGTGGCTACTAAAAGTAACATATATTGTTACTACATTTTGGTATTTTGTATCTTGTAAAAAGTTAGTATCCTTCCATAACCCTCTATCTATATACAAATTAGATAAACCTACCTATGTAATTAGTACATGAAAAAATAGACAAAATCTTTTGATGGTTTTTCAGTGAACATTTAGCATACATAATACATGTTCTTATGAAAAATACAATCTATGTATTTTGTGGCTAAAATTAGATGTACCGAATCAATCTTTATAATATAGAATCTAGAATTAGATGTACTTTCATGCTTCAATTTTGCAAGGCATTTATAATCTTAAAACTACTACATTTCCGTTATACAAAAACAGAAAATGAAAACAAATTATACAAAACAAGTGAATACAAGTACAACTTGATCACCATTATATCCCATAACAAAAATGAAATCAATAAATATCATTGATACATATCTTTATGATTTCAATATTTAATAGAATAATTGAACTCTGGTACAACTTCAACTAGATTACTATCATCATACAGAACATTGCCACCAACACCACCTTCATTACAATCTTCTACACCCAATGAATGGACACTTGATTCACCAACATAGATCTGCATCTTGATATCTTTATCAACATCATTTTTTAGCAATTGTAAATATAAAACCATTTCATGTGAAACCTGAGATATATAACTAATGAAGCTAATCACCTCTGCACTTTACTCTCTTTTGGGTTAGGAATCCAGATTTTTGGAACAAATGAATAAGAAGTTGACATAGCAGATTTATTTTTCATTTACAAAAATTACAAGCAAACTCAAATATAATATCACTAAGTTGCTTAAAAAGAATAAATAAAGACTATATACTTGTTCTTCAAGGCAATGTATATAGTTCACTTTTTTTTGGCCTATTTCACGTGTCTTAATTTACTTAATTTTTATATTCTCTACTTTTTTCCTCTATTAATCAAGGTTGTATCCTAACATTTTATAAAAATCACCATCCAACAAGTAAAATGCTAAGCTTAATTGATTTACAACATACAACTTACGCATAAGAACAAGAATTAAAGTTCTCTATTTGATTATGGTGGCCGGGCTGGGCTTTTAAAAAACAAAAGGCTCCATACTTTCATATTTATATAAGGATAATATGCTTATTGATCTCATGTCATAGAATAGACATAACAAAACATAAGACTATAGTCATATAGCACTACTAAACTAAGCCAAAATGAAAGTCATACAATTAACTTATCAAATTAAGTTCTTATTGATTCAAACTAATAACATTAAAAATCAGTACTAAATTGCAAATAAACATAAAAAGCAATACGATTGCCCCGACTAAGCTTGAACACAACGCCTTCATCTACTTGTACATCATATTCATTGATAAATTTATCAACTCCTTTTTTAATAAAAAACACTTCACAATTCTATTTCCAGAAGTGTGTATCTTCAATTCAGCTTCAAATTTTGAATCATAAAGCCGCAACAATATTTTCGTTGTCTCTTCAAGATTTTGAAAATTATCTCGAGCAAAATCCACTGGTACATTCTACATCCAACAACACAAACAAATGGAACCAAAGAAAAAACAAAAAGATAAATATCCATATATAAGCATCACAATATATACTAAATGATATCTTTAAAATATCAACCATATATACATAAGTAAATAAACTAAGTAAATAAACAAAGTTAAAAACACATACTATAATTCCTTGTGAATGATACGATTCTGAAAACACAAATTGGAAATTACGCCCTTTTAATCTAGCTGACATACTATTTGCCCAACTATTTGCCTCAATCATCCATTCCGAGCGTCCTTCAATCAAAGGCTTACGACCACGCTTGTTACCACCACTACTACCTATATTTTCCATATTCTTTTCAATATGAGAATAAAAACAATACAACAATCATACTTTTATAGACAACAAATTAAACAAATGAAATACGTTATTCACACTTAAGTCAACCAAACACTTAATACTACTAAAAACCACATTAACCTTTGACTTTAATATGCATGAAACCAATTCCCTACAAGAATTAAGCAGCAAAATGTAACTGCATCCACAAGTTACAATTACATATCCCAAAGTAATACCTTAGTCAAACATATAGTAAATAATATACTTAATAATGTCTTTCACATTAATATAACACCTTAATATTCATAAAAATAACTTGCTTAGACTATGCATATATAATAATATTCACATAGACTATGCATATATTCTCATATATTAACTTGAAACATAATAAACAATAAGCAA
Organism: Chenopodium album; assembly: GCF_948465745.1. Taxonomy (NCBI): domain Eukaryota; kingdom Viridiplantae; phylum Streptophyta; class Magnoliopsida; order Caryophyllales; family Amaranthaceae; genus Chenopodium; species Chenopodium album. The sequence continues at coordinate 9,742,308 of NC_137839.1, read as the reverse complement.
ACTTCCCACTCTAAAACACTGCTACCCCTTTTATAATTTAACATAACCGAAAAAAAAATTTAAAGAATACCAGTTGGCCTAATGCATATATCAGTTGGGATTTTAGAACGAAGCCCACTAATGAATCTATAGCCAATTGAACAAGCTTACCATACAACACCAAATAGTATTACCAATAATAATTCTATACATTCACTTAATTAATCCATTGATGAACACACAAACCCATAAAACAATTACGTCAGCCTATTACCGATAACTTGGGGAACCACGCAACGCGCGCGGGTCCACAACTAGTAAAATTAAAGTAACACAAAAATATTCTAGAAAATGATTAGTGCGGGCCTTATATTGGACAAGCTATTGAGTTCAAAATCAAGTCGAGCTCGAGTTTAAGCTCGAGTGTTGAACTAATGAGTCGAGTTCAAGCTAGAAAATGTAAGCTCGCGAGTTTACAAGCGCGAATTTGAGTTAAGCCTAGTGAGTTCGAGTCGAGTTTAGTACACTCGTGCTTGACTTGAATTATAATCAGCCCTAGTGTGGCCAACCATCATAGGGGTTACTTTATTAGTACAAGCTACTCAAATAGTTATAAGAGTTATAGGGGTTATTTTGTCCAGTGGCGGATCCACTAAGGCACAAGGGGTAGCACATGCTACCCCTAAAAATTTTGGGGGGGGGGGGAAAGAGTTCAAAGAGACCTGTTATCTTAAATAACTGGTCTCTTTGAGGCTGCTATAAAAAGTAGCAACAAACCCGCCTGTTTCCATACTAAAACAAAAGAGATCTGTTATATATAAACAGGTCTCTTAGATTCTGCCTTTTTATTGAACATACTTTCCATGTTAAAAGAAAATAGATCTGTTATGCATAAAACAGGTCTCTTATCTTAATTTTATTTTCTTACTTATTTAATTTTTTTTATTATTGATTACTTTTACTTATATTTGTACATAAGTTTTCGTTTTTGAAGGACTCTCATTTATAAAAATTATAAAGTAATAGAATCTATCTACCAAAATGAATTTTTAAAATTTAAAGGCTAATTATTAAACGATAATACTAATATATAATATAGAACTTTTTTCTAATTTTTTTCCCCTTATTATTCTATGCTACTCCTATTTAGAATTCCTGGATCCGCCACTGATTTCGCCAATATTAGAGGGGATACTCGGTTAGTGTTATAAGGATTATTTGATTAGTCAATTAGTTAGTGTTGTAAGGAGTTACTTTTTTCTTTTATAAGCGGCACATGGTCTCGCTGATTTTTTTTTTTTTTTTAGCTAGGTGCACAAAGTATAGAATCACCAGAATTTTAAACAACAGGTAAACTTCCATAAAATTTTCTAAAAAAGGTGAGTAAACTTGAGTATATATTACTATATTAGTAGTATTAGTTCTTTACATGAGCAACTTTCGGATATTCAATGGAAAAAAGGAGTATTTTCATAAATTACTCTAGTTTGTACTTGTTTAATAAATTATTATAAATAAGGCACGTTAATGTAGGGTATCTCTATTTTTGCAATTTGCTAACTAATTATGAATTTAAAATTGAGTTAGAATCCCTTTCTTTAGTAGGAAATGGACAATTCATTTATAGATTAAGAAATGAAGATTCAAGGAAATATCCAAGATGTTCTAATCTTAATATATAATTAGAACTTTTTTAGTTTTGGTGATTTTCTATTTACAGCAATAAATTTCTGTTAAATTAAGTTTCGAAATTTAAAGGGTAAAAAAAATCACTGATTTACCATGACTTTACATTGTTCATCATTTTTTAATCAGTTATTTCACTTTTCTTATTTATTCATAAAGCAAAGAAAAAAAATTAATTATTTAAAGTTCATGTTACTGTTCTACTTTTTGGGGTTGTTGATTCTTTTTTAAAAAATAATAAATTATCTTATTATTTTGTAATTGAAAAAAAAGGAAAACAATTGGCGGGAAAATTTTTGTTGTGGATACGACACGTGTACTTTTGGGATAGATAATATAGTATTGGTTGATTGATGTTAGGTTTGACTAGTTTATGCCCGGGTGATGCCCGGATTGTTGATAAACTTTTAGAATAAACTTTTTGGCTCGAATGTTCATTAATACAGTCATGTAATCCATTTTAATAATGCATGATATTTAGATATATGATATCCTATCGCTTATTTATAGAATAGTGTACTTTTTGTATATATATAAACCAAAATTATTTTTACTGATTAAAACTTTTTTTTACTAATACTCTATTTTTTTAACTTAATTAAATATATTATAAATGGATCTCATTTTAAAGAACTTTTTGAAATGAATTTTATGATGAAAATCAAACTGAGTTATAGGATATTTATTAAAACTTATGATTAATTTTGTATGTACGAAATATTAGAAGTATAGTGGTAATAAAATTGTATACAACATTTTTATCTTTAAAAATCTATCCAAAAATTGCTTACTTAGCATCATTTGTGTCACAATAATACCTAATTGTCGCCTATGTGGTGCGACACTTAGCGAAAAATTAGAATGCCAAGTGTCCTTATCTTTGTCACCTGGGTGCGAGACCGACTTTATTTATTAGTGATTAGTTTTTTGCCCGGGCGACGCCCGGATTGTTGATGAAATTTTATGATAAACTTTATAATTTGAATATTAAATATGCTCATATAATATTTTTTCTTTTTCTGATTAGAACTTATTTTCACATATTCCTTATGTCTATGTTATTATTAGCTTGATATATTTTTATTGAAAGTATTTTTTTTACCAATATTCACTATCATTTTTTAAAATAAATTAATATATAAATGGATCTTATTTTAAAGAACTTTTTAAGACGAATTTTATGATAGAAATAGAACTGAGTTATAGGATATTTATTAAAAATTACGATTAATTTTGTATATATAGATGTAATATTAAAAGTATATCGACATTTAAACTCTATACAACAATTTTATATTAAAAAATCTATCCAAAATTGCATTTTTTAGCATCATATGTGTCAAAATAATAACTAATTTTCGCCTACGTGGCGTGACACATGACAAATAACTGGAATGTCAAGTGTCATTGTCTTATGGCCTGGCTGTGAGACCAACTTTATATATTAGTGATATGATAGGTAGTTGCTTGACATGCACCTGGCATACCCAATCTTTTTTTTTTTTTTTTTTTTTTTTTTTTTTGTGATTAGTGTAATCCATATAAAAAGAATCTAAATTTTAAAAAATATACATATATTTATCTTACATTCTTACCTAATTGATATTTTAGTTTTGGCATACATAAAAGAAAACAAGACTTTGCTCTAAGTGGCAACATCATAACCAAATGTTGATCTAACCAAAGCTTTATATGCACTCGTGAATTCTATTTTCCATGTTAAGTTTTTTTAACCATTAATTATCTAGTAATTTTTTCCATTTTGCTAGTTTGGTATTAGCAATGCCATTTTTTACCCAATTTTTAGTCATTAAAATAATTACTCAATCAATATTCGAATTTGCAACCTTAAGATATAACATTAGATGATTTATTAATAAGTTATGTCACATATTATTTTTTTTTCGAACAAATTTTAAAATACGTGATTTACTAAGAAAAGGATTTCTTGTACTGATTTTTGTGTTTAATAATTGTAAACAATACACTTTTCCATATTTTTTTTTTAAAATGTGAATAAGAAGGGTGGTAATTTTATTATGTTTTTTGTATCAATTTTATATAAAATGAATATATTAATTGTAAAATGATACGATTTTCTAAATTATTTCATAAACATAAGTGTAAATTGTAGTAAATGTATTGTCAATACAAAATACTCGCTATGAAAAGGCAAGTAATTTAGTGTGAAGAACTTAGTAAGTTCTAAAAAGAAGAAATCAATTTGGGAATTATAGAAATTGTATTAACTTGTTCACCAAGTATCAAATGAATCAATACAACAGTTTATATAGGTGAAAAATATTGCTACAACTAACAACAACAAAGATAAATAACAAAAATGTGAGAATCGGATTGATGGCATGTATAAGTATCGGATTGCTGAGCTGTACATATAGCGGACTATTGTTTTGTACATAGCAGAAACAGGGGAATTAGAGAAGCAACAATAACATTAATGCTCAGAATTTTTGTTAAGATCAGATAAGAACTGCATGAGATCTTCCTCCTTTCTACGATCTCCGAAAGTTTGTTAAGCAAGTTACAACTCCACTGCTGCTAAGCACCACAAGAATAGGCTGGAAATTCTTCTATAACCTGTAATTGATCGCAATGTTATTTAACTCAAACATCTAAGGTACATTAATATGGCAAAAACGCTCTTTAATCTGAGTTCATAATTCAGCAGATGAACTCACAAAAAATAAAACTCTTATATATAATTTTCTCCATAGAATTGAGAATTTAAGAAATAACCATATAATCATTTCTCAAGCATTTCTGATAGACAACAAAAGAGGAAATTGAAGCAAGAATTGTACTATCAACAAAACTTAGTTTATTTCTAGCTATCAAAGCCATGCAAATAGTTTGACTCCATTTAATACAGTTTGGTTCAGTAAGAAAATGATTACCTAACTACATTCCTGGTGAACACCATTTGCCAAGTCTTAAGGATCGTTGTAGTGATTGATTCTAGCATTCAAAGTAGAATTTACAGAGTTATCAGACATTAACCATGATTCGATCAATATAAGAATATTGCTGAAATTGATTGAAAAATGAAGAAAATATCAATCGAAATTATGAGAAAAGAGGACAAACAGTGGATGAACAATGAAATTCTTGATCAACAATGATCAAGAATACAAAATCAAAATAATCTGTGGAAGAAAATTTCAGAATCAGAAGCTTAGGGCCTGTTCTCTTCCGTTGAAGTTCAGTTCAGTTTAGTTCAGTTCAGCTTAGTTCAGTTCAGTTCAGTTCAGTTCAGTTTAGTTCAGTTCAGCTCTTAATTTATGTCTAATGATATTGCTAATGATATAAAGCCAAATTTCATTCTTTTAAGCTCTTATTACAACGACAACAACTACAACAACAACAACAACAACAACAACAACAACAACAACAACAACAACAACAACAACAACAATAATAATAACAATAATAATAATAATAATCAATAAATAATAATAATAATCATCAATAAATAATAATAATAATAATAATAATAATAATAATAATAATAATAATAATAATAATAATAAGGAAAAATTGCTCCCATTAATCTGAACTTTGCCTCGTCCGCCGAAAATAATCCCAACTTTCGTTTATTATCTATTGCACCAAACTTTGGGGGGTATTAATTTCTATTGCACCCAAATGACCTGCAACCGGTAAACCAAGTAAACATTTCTGATTTATTTTTTTTGCACACGTGTCAACATGTAATTGGTTGAAAAAAATAGAAAAAAAATTAAAAACTTAAAAAAAGAAAAAAAAACCGACCACCACCAGCAACCCCCCAACCACCGCCAAACCCTAACCGTTCCCCTAGCCCCACCGAACACCGGTCGGCCGCCACCATAAACCCATGAAAACTGCCGGCCGGAACCCCTAAATACTGAAAACCACCCCGCCAACAAAACCTACCCCCAAAATTACCCTGTGACGCACAATCCCACCCCAGAAACCACCATAACCACCACCCTGAAAATCGCACCTAGCCGCTGTAAATCCGTCGAAACCCCACACAGGCGCCGAAAATCCCACCCATCTATCGATAAACCGCCGATAATCACCAACAACTTCATCCAAAACATCCCTAGCCCGGATTTTCGTGGGTGGGGGAGGGGTTTTCGTGGGTGGGGGAGGGGATTTCGGGGGGGGGGGGAAGGGAAGGGGTGGGTTTCGATGGAGGGGGAAAGCTGGGCGGTGGTTTCCGGCAGTAGGGGAGGGGGTTTTCGGGGGTGGGGGTGATTTCCCGGCGGGGTGGGGGTGGGGGTGTGGTGGCAGCCGCTGGGTATAGGTGGTTTGTAGGGTTTTTTATTTATTTATTTTTTGTTTTTTGTTTTTTTTTTTTAAAAAAAAAATTTAAGCCAATCATACGCTGAAACGTGGCTAGGTAACCTGCTACATCAGGTTAGATGACCTGTTGGGTGCAACGAAAATTAATACCCCCCAAAGTTCGGTGCAATAGATAATAAACGAAAGTTGGGATTATTTTCGGCGGACGAGACAAAGTTCAGATTAATGGGAGCAATTTTTCCTAATAATAATAATAATAATAATAATCAATAAATAATAATAATAATAATAATAATAATAATAATAATAATAATAATAATAGTAATAATAATCATCAATAATTAATAATAATAATAATAATAATAATAATAATAATAATAATAATAATATTGATACAATTCATTGTTCAAATGGTTCTAATTTTTTGATACACATTTCTAATGTTAATCTCATTGAGAAAATTTTAATATGTACATTTGTATATACACATATGTATAGTTTTAAATAATCAATAAATAATCAAAGATCACTAATCCGTAGTTAAAAATCACTAATTAATAAGTTCAGTTCAGTTCAGTTCAGTTCAGCTCAGTTCAGTTCAGTTCAGTCACTCGGAACAGGCCCTTACTCTGATATCATGAAGAACTTAGCAAGTTCTCCAGAGAGAAGAAATCAATTTAGAAATTATATAAATTATATTAACTTGTTTATCAAGGCTCAAATGAAGCAATACAACATTGCAAAGCTGTACATTGCAGGAACATGGGAAGCAGAGAAGCAGTATATATATTCTTCAACAAACAACAAGCCTCAAATGAAGCATTATGGGAAATAGAGAAGCAGAGTTGTACATTGCAGGAACATGGGAAGCAGAGAAGCAGCAAACCGAGATCTCTCAATCACTTTTAAAATTCAAATATGGTGTTGTTGTTGTACGTGTATTGTTAATGGTAAAGTCGTTGCTAATATTCCATTTGTTCTGATCAAACTTGTTCAGATGAGTCATAGGAATTTTCATGGTGATGATAAAGCGGAATGTTCGAAATCTTTTTTTTTTTTTTTTTTTTTTTTTTTTTTTTTTTTTTTTTTTTAATGAGCAAGTTTATTTGTAACAATGTTTTTTCCTCCTGCCATTGTTAACCTTTTTATTATTTTTATAAAATAAATTATATTGTCTAGATTATATCAGGGTTAGATGATATCATTTAGGAAAAATTGCTCCCATTAATTTGAACTTTGTCTCGTCCGCCCAAATTAACCCCAACTTTGGATTATTATCTATCACTCCCAACTTTAAGGGGTATTAATTTCTATTGCACCCAACAGGTCATCCAACCTGATATACCAGGTTACCTAGACACGTGTCAGCGTATGATTGACTTAATTTTTTTATTTTTTAAAAAAAACTCCACAAATCACCCATACCAAGTGGCTGCCACCACACCCCACCCCGCCTGAAAATCACCCCCACCCACGAAAAACCCCTCCCCTGCTGCCGGAAACCGCCGCCCAGCCTTCCCCCTCCCTTGAAACCCACCCTTTCCCTTCCCCCACCCCCGAAAACCCCTCCCTCGTTCCCGGAAACAATCGCCAACACTCCCCCTTCCCTCGAAACTCACCCCTTCCCTTCCCCCACCCCGAAACCCCTCCCCCGTTACCGGAAAATGGCGCCCATCCCTCCCCCACCCTGAAAACCCATCCCTTTGCCTTCCTTCACCCTCAATTTCACCTCCTTCCCCGTCAATTAGCCACGAAAACGACACCTCCTTCCCCGTCAATTAGCCACGAAAATGGCTGTGCTGGGTTGTTTCTAGGGTCTGAGATGGGTGATGGAGGAAGGGCGGTGGTTTTTAGTGGAAGTCGGTGGTTGGCCGGTGAAATTGAGGGCTGGGGTTAGGGTTCCGGTGTGATTGAGGGTGGTGGTGGTGGTGGAAGTTGCTGTGTGTGGTTATGTTTTTTTTTTTTTAATTTTTTTATTTGACCATTCATGTAGTGACACGTGTCCAAAAAAAATCTAAAACACAAATGTTGACCGGTTAGCAGGTAATTTGGGTGCAATAGAAATTAATACCCCCTAAAGTTGGGAGTGATAGATAATAGTCCAAAGTTGAGATTAATTTGGGCGGACGAGGCAAAGTTCAGATTAATGGGAGCAATTTTTCCTATCATTTATAAAAGTTGGATGATATTCTTTATAAGCTGGATGATATCATTCATTGTCTATATGATATCCTCTATTAATTTAATGATATCCTCTATTATATACTTCCTCCGTTTTTTAATAGTTGCAACACACACTTTAAAACGGCATTTAAGAAATGTGGGGTTCACATGATATAATACACTTAAAAATGAGGTGAGTGGTTGTTAGGAGTGTAATTTAGTGGGCCATGTGCGTGATTTAAATAAGAGAAATAGTAAATCTTTTCCCTAAAATAGCTTTCCATTTAAATTGTGTTGCAGGTATTGTGAGATTTCCATTTTAGGAAAGTGTTGCAAGTATTAAAAAACGGAGGAAGTAGGTTTCATGATATTATCTATAGGGTGAATGATATCCTCTATTGGTTTTGTGATGTCATGTATAAGCTGGATGATATCATCCATTGCCTAGATGATATATATCCTCCATTAGTTTGTTAGAGGATATCCTCTATTGGTTATATGATATTATATCTATAATAATCCTCTATTGATTTTTATGATATCCTCTATTGGTTTTGTAATATCATCCTAAATGATACCATCTATTGTGTATATAATATATGATATCATCTCGCCTAAAAATGATATCATCTGTTTATTTAAATAATATCCTCTATTAGTTCCATGATATCATATTATCATGTGTAGGCTTGATGATATCATTGGTTATATAATATCATCTATAAAGGGGGATTGTTGTTTTAAGGCAAGACTCACACGATACATATTGCCATTTTAATTCAAAATCAAAATAAATAGGAAAAATTATAAATAATAATCCCAACTTTCATCAATTTTGGTAGAATAATCCCAACTTTTGATTACACTGGAATAACCGAACTTTAGGGGTCTTCTTTTTCTTCAATCCTAAATACTGGTTACCGGTTGAATGAGTTACTTTATTTTTTTTGTTAAAGTGACACATTTCACAAATTAATTGGTTAAAAGGATATTAAAAAAAACACCCAAAAAACAAAACCACCATCAATCACCCAACCCTCCACCCCTGCTCATCAGAGCCCCCAACCCTTGCTCACCAAAGCCCCCAACCCCATCCACTGCCCTCTCCCTCTTTCACCAGAAAACCACAGTTCAGACCGCAACCAAACCTCGACCTTCCCCCACCTTGGAAAACACCACCTCCACCCCCTATCTGACCTCCTTCATCCCAAAACCCCTAACCCTAGCCCCACCTGTTGTTGGCTTCCCCTCTTGCCTCGCCAAACACCACAACACCACAACCTCACCAAACACCACAACCACCCCAACCGCAGCCACCAACCTCAAATCTACCAAACAATATGTATTTCAATTGCAAAATACACATCAACCAAAACCGCAACCCCAATTTCGCTCAAGCAATTACATTGTTAAGTTCAACTCATTAATTAGCAGTGCGTAGGGAGGGGAATTAGCGGCACAGGGAGAGGGGGAATTAGCGGCAGGAGCGGATTGGTGGTTGCGTGGGGATTTCAGGGTGGGGGGATGGTACTTTAGATGGTAGCTTAGCTGCCGGAGCGGCAACTAGGGTGGTGGTTGCGTGGGGGTCCAACGAGGCTGGTGGCTGGGCTAGCGACAATTAGGGTGGTGGTTGCATGGGGGTCTGACGAGGTTGGCTAGGTAATTTTTTTTTAAATTTTAATTTTAATTTATTTTCTGTTTTAGTTTTTTTTTATTTTTAGACCAATCAGAACTTGACACGTGTCAAGTGACCTGATATAATAGGTCATTGACTTTTGTTGACCGGTTAAGGATTGAAGAAATTCAAGACCCCTCAAAGTTCGGATTATTATAATATAATCCAAAGTTGGGATTATTCTACCAAAATTGATGAAAGTTGGGATTATTTTTTTTCTAATTTTTCCAAATAAATAATTATCAATTGCTAATTTGCTAGTAAAAGAAAAAAAAAAAAGTTATCCAGTTTTCGATCTAGTCTGATCCGATCTTGGACCAATAAGAAAGATTTCAATTAATAACTTTAGTTGTCTACATTGTCGATGCATAATACGAGTAGTGTTGTTAACTATCACGGAGTACCACATAAAATCGATTAATCATATAACTAATATACAAAGCTAAACTTTTAGTCAGGTCACAAGACAGCGACACTTGGTGTTCCTACTTTTCGCCAAGTGTCGTGCCACGTTGGATAAATTTAAATAAACTTCATAAGATAGAATTTTAGGATAAAATTGTTGGTTTAGAGTTTTATTTTCGATAAAATACCAATACTTCAGACGTGCAAATCATATAACTAATATATAAAGATAAACTTTTAGTGAGACGACGAGATAATGACACTTGGCGTTCCAATTTTTCGCCAAGTGTCACGCCACGTAGGGTAGAGTTATATAGAATTCAATTTGTAGGATAAAAAAGTTAATTTAGAATTGTATTTTCAATCAAATTTGGATAGAATTTTAGGATAAAATTATTAATTTAGAGTTTTATTTTCGATAAAGTAGCAATATTTCATAGGTACAAATTAAATTATACTTTATTAAAAAAAAAATTATAACACTCATAAATTATCATATAAATTTATTTTTGTATCATAGTATTTTTTTGGAGCGAAGGAATTAGCTCAAAATGCACCACATCCATTATTTATAAGGAAAATTTGGATTTTGGTACCTCGAAAATGGGGGTAATTAAATTTTACTACCCATCTAAAATTTTATTTTAAATTGGTACCTCAAAAATGACTAAACTATAGATATCAGTAACTCCGTTAGCATTCTGTCAACTTTGCCGTTAGTGGGTCCCATTATCTAATTATTTAATAATTTAATTTATTAAAAAAAAAAAACATTTAATAAAAAAAAAACTTAAAAAATAATTTTTTAAAAAAATAGAAAAAAAACCCCTAACACCACCAGCCACCCACCTTCCGCCGACGGTAGACCAGCCCTGCCTACTAGCCCTGCCTCCCCGCGCCGAAATCTTCCCCCACCAGCCCTGCTTCCCCGCGACGACGCCACCCCCCCACCAGCCCTGCCTTCCCGCAATTCTCTCTCCCCTCCTTCACCACCTCTTTCTCTCCTCCTTCACCACCTCGTCTTCATCCCAGTACTCAGATTTAGGATAAGAACGAGATTCTTTGGTTTTAGGATATGAAGGCGGAGAAGGGGGAGGAGGACCGCGGTGAGTCTGCGAATCGGATTGGGTCAAAATCGGCGAAGGCGGGAGATCAATGAGATGGATATGTAAGTCAAGTGGGTCATCGACGTTCTCTAGATCATCGCCGAAACCTTCGAATTGGGGAGGAGGAGGAGAGGCGTAGGTGGGGAGAGAGAATTGCGGGGAGGCAGGGCTGGTGGGGGGGTGGCGTCGTCGCGGGGAGGCAGGGCTGGTGGGGGGTGGCATCGGCGCGGGGAGGCAGGGCTAGGAGGCAGGGCTGGGTGGCGGGGTTGGTCTACCGCCGGCGAAAGGTGGGTGGCTGGTGGTATTAGGGGTTTTTTTCTGATTTTTTTTTTAGGAAATTTTGACTTTTATCACCAAAAAATTTGGACAAATTGTTTTTTACCACCTACTATTTAAAAAGTTGTATTTTACCACCAAATAAAACTCAAAAAATTGTTTTTTACCACCCACCGTTTAGAAAACCGTTAAATCTAACGGAATTTTGTAAATTCTTCGATTTTCGTGCCCAAAATATGTTCTTCACAGGTTTAGAGGGGCATTTTGGCCATATGGGTCCATTTTGAGGTCTAAATTGATAAAAATGATCGGAAATACCTCGTTTCGCGTGTTTAAAAATACATCGAAATGCGTGAACACGCAAAACGAGGTATTTCCGATCATTTTTTTTATCAATTTTGACCTCAAATTGGACCCATAGGGCCAAAATGCCCCCCTAAACCTATAAAAAAACATATTTTGGGCACGAAAATAGAAGAATGTTTTTTTAACACCGTTAGATTTAACGGTTTTCTTAACAGTGGGTGGTGAAAAACAATTTTTAGAACATTATTTGGTGGTAAAATACAACTTTTAAAATAGTAGGTGGTAAAAAACAATTTGTCCAAATTTTTTGGTGGTAAAAGTCAAAATTTCCTTTTTTTTAATTATTTTTTAAGTTTTTTTTTTATTAAATGTTTTTTTTAATAAATTAAATTATTAAATAATTAGATAATGGGACCCACTAACGGCAAAGTTGACAGAATGCTAACGGAGGTACTGATATCTATAGTTTAGTCATTTTTGAGGTACCAATTTAAAATAAAATTTTAAATGGGTACTAAAATTCAATTACCCCCATTTTCGAGGTACCAAAATCCAAATTTTCCTATTTATAATATATTCTAATCAATTAAAACAATATACTATACAATCTAATATAATTTTATTACTATGTGTAGACCTGTCAATTGGGTCGGGTCACGAGTCATTTCGGACAGGGTCAATATTTCAGGTTATAGGTCAAGAAATGTTTTTCACCAATGTTATTATTATTAGTCATTACATGTCTATTATATGGTTTAAATCATCACAAAAATACATCAATTCCTAACTAATTTTGTATCAATGATATGTTTTAAAATTTGACATATAGATTAAAAATTTATCTTAAAATTCAATAAACAACCTGGGCATCGCACACAACAATACTATTATGATCCAAAAGAATCGACAGAAACTGGGAATGCTTTGATCTAGAAGAATCAATAGAATGATCGATAATATGAGCACATGATGCTGATATACCGTGCAGAAGAAAGGGTCTTTATTTCATGAAAGAGTGCAATTCACATCAAAAGTGTTAATCCATTTAAGAACTTTTAATCTCTAATAAAGAAAAGTGATTTATTAAAGAAAATGGTAAAAAAGGAATTAATAATTAAAATAGAAATAACAGAGTAGCGTGACATCCCACCAATATTTAAAAAGCAAGCAGTGAAAAAGGGTCATTTTGTATGTTTGTTTCCCCTCACTTTTGACAAAGTGTTTACTTTATTTCCAACCAGATTACCCTACCATTAAACTTCAAAGTATTCCCACCTAAATTAAAATATATATAGGACTTTTTTTTTTTTTTTTTTTTTTTTTTTTTTTTTTTGGCAAAAGGATATGGTTGTGTGTAATCATCATATTCATCACTGTCGTACTCTGAATCTTGATCTAATATATATGGTCAATATGGAGTATTAACAGCTAAGTAACTATGAAGGGGTCAGTAAGTTTGCGTTCTATTCACCTGCTTTTTATTTTAGAATTTGTTAAATATATTCGGGTGTGTACTGTATACTAATAGGCAGTGGCGGATCCAGGAAATCTAAATAGAGGTAGCATAGAGTAATAAGGGGAAAAAATTAGAAAAAAGTTCTATATTATATATTAGTATTATCGTTTAATAATTAGCCTTTAAATCATTTTGGTAGATAGATTCTATTACTTTATAATTTTAATAAATGAGAGTCCTTCAAAAACGAAAACTTATGTACAAATATAAGTAAAAGTAATCAATAATAAAAAAAATTAAATAAGTAAGAAAATAAAATTAAGATAAGAGACCTGTTGTTTTATGTATAACTGGTCTCTTTTCTTTTAACATGGAAAGTATGTTCAATAAAAAGGCATAATCTAAGAGACCTATTTATATATAACAAATCTCTTTTGTTTTAGTATGGAAAACAGGCGGGTTTGTTGCTACTTTTTATAGCAGCCTCAAAGAGACCTGTTATTTTGAACTCTTTTTTTTTTTTCTTTTTTTTTTTCCAAAATTTTTAGGGGTAGCATGTGCTACCCCTTGTGCCTTAGTGGATCCGCCACATAATAAGTATTTTATTCTCATTTTGATGATTGTTTTTCATTTAATATGAAGAGCAAAACTAACCTTTGGCTAGTTGGGTATACCGTATACCCAGTGGAAGTATATAATAATCTCTTTTTACTTATCAAAACTAATCTGATCTTATTTGAACATTTCTGAACTTATTAGAACTTATCTGAACTTATTTTACGAGTAGTTATAAATTGAACATGGGTGACCCTAATTAACCTTATTTGAACTTATTTTTTTATGAACTTATTATCTCTAATATGAACTTATCTGAACTTATTTTCTTGAAATAAGTGTAAATAAGGTGAACAGTACATGACATAAATGGATTTTAGTAATATTAGTTTCAAATAACTTCTTTCTGGTGGTGGATCCAGGATTTGGGAAATGGGGTACAAAATAAAGTTCGATAAAAAAAATTTACAAAATAACATGTGGATTGCAATAATTTTTTCCTAACTAAATTTTGAGTTAATAAATCATAAATCATTCTTTTTTTGTTTGTTTTAGTATATATTTGCGTATACGATACACCCCATCCTTCGTCAATAGTCCTATTACTGATAAACTATTATGTCGTGTGTAAAAAAATTATCTAAGAGTTTATTTGGAACAACGGGTCTCTTTGATCGAAAAAATACTTATCTGGCGCTGAACAATTTAAAATATCACCTAAGAAGCTAGTTTTTTAAATAGGAGGTCACTTTGAAGCTAACACAAAACACGCGACTGATTCGTTGCCTTGGCTAACTACATAACAGATCACCTATTTATACAGGCGATCTCTTTTCTTACCATTTTTTTTTTTGGTTGCGGAATGGGGGTACAACTGCACCTATGTGTACCCCCTACATCCGCCACTGCTTCTTTCATGAACAATTTCTATTTTACGTTCTTGTTTGTAAAAAATTTGCAATTATTTATAATATCCTAAATCAATTCAATTAGCAGCATTATGTAGATGCTAAAGATTGGTTACAAAAAATATATATATATATATATATATATATATATATATATATATATATATATATATATATATATATATATATATATACATACACATATATATATATATAAATGAGAGTGAGGGATAGCTCAAGTGGTTAGAGCATCCCTCCCAATTTCAAAAGATCCCGGGATCGATTCTCACCCCGCCCTTGTGGCTCTCTAAACACCAAAAATCCACAAATAGACAAATAGTAAACCCGAGGTTGCTCGTAATATCTCTGAATACAAGTAAATCTCAAAATCATACATTTTTGTTTTGTTTTTGGCATTATTAGTGAAAAACAAGACACAACTAAACCCGCTACTTTTATATTTTTTGGGTGATTGTTTTTAATATAGGATTAAACTTTTTATTTTTTAAAAACTATTTGAATTTAGGTAGTTATTGAATGGTTTTGAAGAATAACAAAGTTGGAATTTCTTATTTTTATTTTTTTAAGGACAACAATGGTTTTTTCTTTTTAATTAAAAAAAGTGCATGGGATTTAAGGATTTTAGTTTTTGGAAAATTGTGGTAAATACTTGTAAAACTAATGCCTGAATTATTATACAGATAGATATGTAAGAAAATAACATATTCCTGTATATAGGGTCTTATTTGAAGTGTCTTAATGAATGGGAAGAAAATCAATTTTTAATAATTATCTCAAATATGTAATGTTGAGATAATATTGACATTGACAAATGTACACTATCAAAACAAAAGAAGTAACAAAAAATTTATTAATTATAAACATTTTGTGATGAGTGATTATTATGAAATTGAATTGAAACCAATAAGTGAACTGAGTCGTTGTAAGTCTTATTATTTTATTATCTTCTGATACTTTCATACTTAACTGTTAACTCAAATATATCCAACTTGGATTAGAGGTTTACTTTGTCTTAATTTTTGGTTAGTGCTTCTGTTATTTGCTATATGATATACAAAGTGATAACTTAGTGCATCATTAGGGTCACTCACTAATTTAATTTGTACTAATAAAGTTAGCAAGGAAAGTTCAAAGAAGAAAGAAAAAAAATGGCCAGATTTATCTACAATTCTTAGTGAAAAGAGTAGATAGAAAAGACTAATACAGTAATACTCAATCTCATTTAATAGAAAAAAAAAAAAAAAAAAAAAAAAAAAGTATATTTGTATCATTTGCCTTTCTATGACTAATTAAATGACTAATTACTTATTTACCCATTATGGAATTTTATTTAAAAATTTTATAGTATAAATTCCTTAAAAGCACATGAAAATGAATCTAACATTACTTTAAAATTATATGTCAAATTTTACAAATTATGGTACCTGAAAAATAAAAAATGTTACTCCAAAAATAAATAGAGATGAAATATTGCAAAACTACTTAACTAGGTATGATGTACGACAACCAAATTTTTTTTTTGTCTGATGGTCTCCACTTATCCACCTTAAAATTGGGAGATCAGTCAGGAATCCATAGTTTCATACTCCTTTTCTTAATAATTTTCTTTTTTTAAATTTAAAAATAATTATATTTCTTAAAGATTAAAGTACTTCCAAGAAAATTAGTTTTGTACATAAAACAATATATCTACAAGAGTTGGTATGCGTTTGAGGGTGATTGGGCTTATGTCATGAAGATCAATAATGGAGTAAAGTGTATCCTTCCTTGCCAAAAGGAAGAACACTAATCTACCTTTATACTACTCAATTTTAAGCAATAAGCAATATTGTGTGATGTGTTGATTGTGTTCTAACAATACATAGTGGATCGGAAATTTGAAAAAAACCCTAATTAAGTTATAGAGTAATAACTAAATATAAGTTACAGAATCGTGTATTCGTGTTAGAGCTAAAAAAACGTTTAATAAAGTCAAAATGTTATCAAACATAGCTCATCAGTATTACTCTTAATTTTGCACTAGACTTGTTCTTAATTTCTTTATCATGCATTCATGCAACACTTCTCATTATGAACTACGGTTATAAAGACTTGGACATCCAAAAAACGTAAAGTGGCATCAATAATTCAATTGATAATTCCTAAAATTCCAAAAACACCTAATATAAAAGAGAGGAAAACTGAAATATAGATAATTCCTACTGCAATTATTCAAGCTATACCTGCACAATTAGACAGCCTAATTACAGGCCTAATTCAATGGTTCCTGTATTTCCAAGAAATGCTTAAGCAAGCAAAAAAATATAAATATAAAAACACAATAGAAGACATAATAAAATTGATACTTGTAAATTGTAATATAGTATTTGCATTAAAGATTAATATGGATAAGGACCTGTCAACCCACCCTTCTCAATCTTAACAGCTAATATTACCCATTTATTAAAAAATGTACACCCCTAAAACTTTGCATGCTTCCAAACAAGAGGTTGAAGAACATTGATACATCCAAATTAAAATAACCTTCTTTATTTCTCTATCTTTCCTTTTCAATTTTTTTTTATAAAAAAGTATATGAATTTTCATGCAAAATTTGTTCACTCAATCCATTATTTAGTTTGATTAATCGAAGTATAATTGTTAAAAATTTAAATACCAATAAAAGAAAAAAAATCTTTTAAAATCACCTAAAATAGTACTGCATGATTGGCAATAATATCCTTATCCAAGTATTATAAGCTCCTAAACAAAGGCAACAATTTTCCCACACTTTAATTTTCAAACCAAAAAAAACACCTCTCAAAACCCCTAACAAACACCCCAAAAAAAACCCAATGGAAGATGGTGACATCCCACCATTTTGGCAACCACCAGCCACCTTAACACGGCGGAACCGACATCGATCATCGTCTCCGATACTAAACTCATCTCTACTCATCATTCTCCTACCCTCCATCGCCCTCCTCTTCACCGTCTTCATAATTATCCCTAGCATACACAAAATTCTACCGATAACAAACAACACCAATAATACTCAAAATCAGAAATCTATATCAGTCAAAAAGAGTTGGGACTTGCTCAACATAACTCTAGTCCTCTTTGCTATCTTATGTGGGATTTTCGCCAAACGAAACGACGATCCATCATCCGTCACAACAATTGAACGTGATGAACATGTCCAACAACATCCCAGACAAACTCGTAGTACTAGTACGACTACTAGTACTGCTACTGGTTCACTACGAAGGAGTAAAACAATGATGCACAACTACAATCATTCATCAACAAACGTACCACAATGGTTCGAGTACTCGCAGCAGCAGAGGATCACTACCTCTCCTACAAACACTCCTCAACCGGATACCGGCATCTCCCGGTTACGCCGCACAGTTAGCTCTGATCCTTACATGAAGTATACTAACAATAATGATAATCATAATAATACCAAGAATACCCAGTTCCGGTTTTTCGATGATCTCGACATCAGTAGATTTTATCCTAAAGATGAAGAGTATAAACCTCACCTTGCTGAGGCTACAATGTCACCGCCGGAATTCGAAAAAACTCCGGTGAAGGATATCGGAGTCGATAGTTCTGAACTACAAAATAGAGGAGAATCACAATCGCCGACATTCTCTCCGCCGCAAACACCGCCGCGAAATCCACCAGCTCCGTCTCCTCCTCCGCCACCGCCGCCGCCTCCGGCGAAGCAGAGACGAACATTCCAGACGATTCCTCGAAGAGAGCAGGTTCCGCCATCTCCGCCACCACCTCCTCCACCGCCGCCTCTGCCACGTGGACGGGAGGAGAAGAGGAGAAGCTCGCGAAAGCGAATGAACGCAACGAAGGAGATCGCAACAGCAATTGTTCATCTCTACAGTCAACGCAAGCGAAAACGACGACAAAAATCGCAGAAACCAACCAGAAATTTCGAAGATTTTTCATCGGAAAATCGATCGCAATTCTTTCCTCCGCCGTCACCGCCGCCTCCTCCTCCGCCTTTACCACCGCATCCGTCATCTGCTTTCAAAAGCTGGTTCAAAAAAGGGAGCAAAACTAAGAAGATTCACTCGTTTTCCTCCATACCTAAACCTCCACCACCACCGATTCGGCAAAAACCGGCGAACTCCGCCGGAAAACCGCCATTACCGGCGAGGAGAGATACCGGAGTGCCTCCACCACCGCCTCCGCCGCCGTATAAGGTAAGGCCGGAGATCATCGGTGGAGATGAAGCGATGAGTGAGATGAACGGTGGAGTTGGAGAGAGAGTGAGTTCGGTGACGTGTCCGAGTCCAGATTTGAATGTGAAGGCTGACTCGTTCATTGCAAGGCATCATGATGGGTGGAGGCTTGAGAAGCTTAATTCTTGGAGAGAGAAACTCAACAAGGCTGGTAATGGGCCCACTTTTTAAGGGCCCACTTTTATTTTTGGCCCAATATTAATCCCACGCTTCACGCTCACTTGTCACTACTAATACCTCTCCACCAACTTGGTGCTTAATTATTTCTATTGCTATTATTAGGTGGAAACTAAAAAGGGTGTGTTACATATGGTGTGGATTTGGATTGTTGAATTAGTTAGTATATAAGTTTGAGGCTAGGGTCTAATTTTGGTCCGTTTTACTGTATCCGAAATTAGAGTTTTGATGTCTATAAAAAGTTTTATATATTGTAGTTTACTGTAATTTAATAGAGGAAATCATGAGTCATGTCGACTTTTGATTTAGATCAGCATATATCTAGGCTGAATCAAGATGAGATTCCGACTTGATGAGCTATATATTTCACGGATATCTACGAAAGGTTATAGAATGCAAGGCAATAACAAGAAGGGTGATATGAGGTCATTTTCTCCCTTTTTTTGGTGGGGAAAAGGAAATTGCAATTAAAGGGAATTACAATTTACATTTTGTTAATGGAGACATAATTTTTAAAAAGAGCTCCACTTTTTAGGAAGAGATACCATGATGGGGCATCTTCCAATTTGTTTGGATTTGTTTTACTATTGTAATTATTTATCTCATCATTTTTATTTACTCTGTTTATAGTGAATAGAAAGAAAAAAAAGAAAAAAAAAAATGTTGGCCGGTATTGTGTATTTGTGTTTAGGACATGAGTGGGTATAGTTTCATCGAGTATGGTTGAAAGGGCCCTCTTGGTGTCGGTTGAAAGAGCAATCTGCTCTCTTAAGTACACTTCTTCTTTAGCTTGGGGAAGTTGATGTTAATTCCAACATAATTATCCCTTTAACCCGTGTTTGACCATGGTTAAGGGCTTTAACCAGCCTCCCAAAAAAGAAAATGGTTTAGGGATATAATGACGTCATGGTTAAGGGCTTTAATCATAGGTTAAAGTGATATAATGACGTTATAGTTGGGTTTAATGGGGGTTTGGTAGTAATCGCAACATTTTAAAATTTTTTGCGGTAGTAATTCACAACTTTTTAAATTTGCGGTAGTAATTTACAAAGTAGTATTAACTTGCGGTAGTAATTGGCAAATTTTCCATAAAATTAATTCATTCTAATGAGCACGTTATTACCCCCTTTTTTTTTCTTCTTAAAAACTACGCTTGGGTTTGGACATTTGCCGATGCATAACTTTGACCATTAAAATATTTAATTAGATATTGGTAAAAATTATGCAAAAAATTAATTTATACAAGTAGACATTATGACAAATCCAACAACATTATAGTTGTTGATAGGTTGTCATACAACCAGGTGTCAACAATAGGCGTACACAAATCATAAAATAATCAAAAGTTAGGATTATTCCTGTTAATTTTTCCTTATTGATATTTAATTTTCATAATACATTTTCTAATGCGAGATTAAAGAAATTTGCGATAAAATATAAACGTAAATCATAAAATAATAAAAAACTTCATATATAAGAAGTTAATAGAGATAAAATGCATGTTGGCAGTGCTTAATCATGCAAGTACAAAATTTTTATGGAATTTAATAATGACATACGAGACCTAGTTGCCTTGTGAATGTCCATCACCGGGGTTGGGACTTGATCTACTAATAACTCTAGGTTTATAGTTATCTAACAGATCATACCCTTGAAGTGTCCCTAGCTAGAGAATTTCCATCACCGGGGCTAGGACTTGATTAATTGGTAACTCTAGGTTTATAGTTATCTAAAAGATCAGACCCTTGAAATGGCCCTTATGAATTGTCCATCACCGGGGCTAGGACTTGATCTATTGATAACTTTAGGTCCATAGTTATCTAAGAGATCAAACCCATCTTGAAGTGAGCCTTGAGCTGAGGTAGAGATTGAAATTTAGTAGTGATTTGATCTGTTGTTGTATATTGGAGGTGTCATCTTGCATATTTATGAGGTCTTTTGTGATTTTTGTTGTTTTTTTTGGAGTTGTCTACCTTTGACAATATGAATTTCTTAGTGGAAAAGTATTGCCACAAAGCCCACAATGAAACAAGCAATTATAAACTTAATGCTTCCCATTTCTAGCTTCAAATGAGGAAGTGGAAACAAGATTTTTAAAGCTCTTAAATGTCTAAGTAAGAATAGAAAGATGATCTCACCTCTAAACTACTAGTCACATTTATAGTACTTGGACACCATCAATATGGTTAGTTTTGATATCAACAATAATACTAAGATACAAATTATATGTCTAACATTAATTCTTATTAATACTAATTATTGTTATCAATAATTTATATTACGACTATTTCACCAAATGCCACTGAATACTTACAAAATCACCAAATGTCATCAAAGTTTTCAAAATTCATCAAATGCCACTGACAAACAATACAATGCATGACACCTCGTGCCACTAATAACATATGGACTTTAGTTTTCCGTTAATGCAATTCTTATTTTACCAAATACCATTACTTGGAAAATTGTTTCACCAAATGCCATTACTTTTTAAAATTAATACACAATAATTTTTTATTTTAATGAATAAAAATAATACTTTTTTCGATTTTCGTGACGAATATTGTTCGGGTAAGGTTTTGGGGGTCATTTTGACCCTTTATGAGTACAAATTAAACTCAAAATTGGCTAAAAAAAACATAAATACTCCGTTTTGCATTTTTTTCCGAAAAAATTACGGTATTGACATACAAAACGAGGCATATATGTTATTTATTAGTCAATTCCAAGCTTAATTTGTTACCATAAAGGATCAAAATGACCCCCAAAATCTTACCCGGTCAATGTTGATGGTTAAAAAATAATGACACGCTAATCAAAATATTTTTCAACACACAAACGGAGCATTTACATTATTTTTTTGTCAATTTGAGCTTAATTTGTGCCCATAGAGGGTCAAAATGACCCCCAAAACCTTACCCGATCAATTTTGATGGTTAAAAAATATTGACACGCTAATCGAAATATTTTTTCCATGCTAATAGAAATATTTTTTCCCATAGAGGGTCAAAATGACTCCCAAAACTATACCCGAGTAATTTTTGCCATGAAAATGAAGAAAAAAAATTGTTATTTTTATTAATTAATATTAATTAAAATAAATAATTAAAATGAACCGATCATTTTATGACACGTGTCAAGATTTAATAATCTTAATGACTAACGGCCACGGAGTTAACAGCCGTTAGTCATTAATGGCATTTGGTGAATTTTTTAAAAGCTTGATGACATTTGGTGAATTTTGAAAACCTTGATGTCATTTGGTGAATTTTTTTTAAGTATTTAATGGCATTTGGTGAAATAGTCGTTGATATTAATGTCAAGTATTGTTACCTTATTTTACATCAATTATTTTAATATTATTACTAAATGTTCATTTTATATTACTAAATGTTCATTTTTTACGTGTTTATAATTTTTTTTTTCAAAGTATTCATTTTTAAAATTGTGGGCTAGCGATTCTATGATTATATTGTGGGCTCACCACCTACATGTGTCATTGATATATAGTTTTTTTTTTTTTTTTTTTTTAAAAAAAAAAAAAAAATTAAAAGAAGAATTAAAAAATAAAAAAAAAAATCTACAACCTAACCCTGTCGACAACCAAACCATCGGTAGCCCAACCGCTAGCACCCCTTGCTCCATCCCAACCCGTCCTCGGAACCCCTTTTGGAGGGCAACCTTATTAATAATGCCCCACCACTTTGTTAGACAAGTAAATTAATATTTTAAGGAAAAAAATTTCTACTATCAAGTAAAAGTAATTAGGGTATTTTAATGCATTGTTAATATTCATATAATTTGTTTCAGAAAATATTATAAAAACCAAAATTAACACAATATTTTATTCATTTTTTTGGTACTTCCAGCACACCTTTTTTTTTTTTTTTTTTACATACTAAGCTATTTGAAAAAGTGATTAGACTACGTAAGCTAGCAAATTATACTATAAATTTAAATCGTAGTGATTTAACATTTTTTTAAACAACACTTTCTTATTATTGGCGGTAAATTTTTTTTTAATTAATTTGACCGTTTATCTAGTGTAATATCTCTCTTAAAATGAATGTCTTGTCAAAGTAGTGTGTTATTGTAAGTAAAAATGGAGTTATGTATTTTTTTTGGAAAAAAAATTTATAATAAATATATCAATAATAATATAATAATGATTATAGAGGAAATATTCCTCAAAATACCTTATCCGATGGCCGACATACCATTTTGCACATATACAACAAAAGGTGGTACTGCTGAAAGCAAATAACTGATGTCGCATTATTTTATACCTATTGCAAATAGTTGGGATTATTTTCAAGCAATTTTCCTATATTTAAAAGAAATAGAATAAGAGATTTATTTATTTATTATTTATTTTTAAAAAGAATTATTTCAAGTTTTGTTTCCAAAAGAAAAATTATTTCATGCATGAACAATAACATGTTGTACATTTCTATATGAGAATCTTCATTTTTGCCTTATATTAGTGAAATTCATTATTTTAAGCATCAATAATATGTCTTCATTATGCTATTGTTAATTCTAATTACTTTATTCTGATTCGGCATAGCGCTTTATTAGATTTACGATTTGTTTCAACTTAGGTGGGTTAATTTGAATTATTTAGGGGAAAAGACTACACATACAATTATTGTGTGTACGCAGGCCCAACATGAAAGTTAGGCGGATATTGGTGGATACATAAAGTTCTCAGACATTATAGTTATTTTATGCTTAGAATTTTTAAAAGTTTTATGAGAAGATTAGAGCTTGGAATAGGTCTTTCGCCCCTTGGTCAGTTATAAGGGTGGAGTCATTGATCTTGTTAACAGGGCTAATTTGCCGGTTCGAATGGGAGAGAAGCGTAAATGTGGGAACATGGTTTTCCAGTTCCCCGTTGTGAAAGACTTGTCGGTTTAGAAACTTATTCTTGGTCAAAAAACTCTGAATATCGATACGACGGTGATTTTTCCAACGTAAATAATGATGAGGTTTGAATGTGGTGATGGAGCCATTGGTTGGTGATGCGAGGAAAAGTAAAAAGCAAGAGATTGTTAACTCATGATTGTAAAGCTTACCTCGGCCGGCCATGATTCTGCTAAAAAAAAAAAGAAATCAGAGACCTCGTAGGTTAGGAAAAAAAGAAAAGCCATGTTTGGTAATTGGCTTTTTAATGGCTTTTTGGTTATCTTTTGGCTTTTGGCTTTTTTAGGTGGTCAAACAACCAAAAAATATGTTTGGTAATTGGCTTTTTAGTCAGCGAAAAAGCTGGCTTTTAAGCCAAAATGAAAAAGCTGCTTTGAGTAGCTTTTTTGTTGGCTTTTGGCTTGTTGGCCCCCAAATTATCTAATAAACAGCCAACAACCAACAATTAATTTACCAAACACTTTTATAAACAGTCAGCTTAAACAACCAATTTCAAAAGCCATTATAAACAGTCAAACATTCCAGCTAATCAAACAAGCCAAGTGAACCAGCCAACAGCCAACCGCCATTTGCCAAACAAGGCCAAAGTCATCAGTCAGGAAAGAACTTAAGTAGGAGCTACTATTGAGTATTCGTCAGCCAAAAGAGCTCAGACTTTAGCCGATATGCAAGCATATGAAAATAGCTCTAGATCTAGCTTGGCCTGAAAGTATAGTTATGGTTAAAACGGTAGCAGCCAAGCACTTCTTGATTTGATGTAGAAATTAAGGGATATGTTGCTTATAAAGGGGTTACTGTTTACGCGCATAACGGGGTTACTGGTTTTATCAAGGTTACTTGTATTTTTCAGGGGTTACTTGTATATTTTTTTTCAAGAGTTACTTGTAATTTTTTTTTCAGAGATTACTTGTATTTTTTTTTTCAGGAGTTACTTGTATTTTTTTTTTTCAGGGGTGTAGACACCCATTTGTGTCTCCCCAAAACCAAACCCAGTGATGAATACCTTTCACGTCGAACTATAATCGAATGAGGTGAAAGTGTGAAAAGTCTAGTGTTGCGATTAGTTTTTGTTAAAAATTCTTTCTTTCTGTTTTCGAAAACCCACTCTATTTTATGAAAACGTCCATTCCAGTTTAGTTTGGTCCATGATAAGGGTTACAAATTCTTGGCTGCATTCTAGTGCAACCAAGCTAGCTGCAACAGCAATAAATATGAACATATAGTACGTTAAAATGAACATACGTTTTTTTTTTCTTCCCTATATCTTAATTTTCTTTCTTCTTCTTCCTAAGCTCTATTATTTTTCTCTCTCTTCAGTTTTCTTCTCAATTTAAAATTTTCTCTTTCCTCTTTACCTCACTTCCCTTCAATCTTTAAAGTTTTCTTCTTCTTTATATAAAATTTTGAGTTAGTAATTCGTGTTTTGATGGGTATACTCCTTTCTTTCTAAATCTATGAGTTTCAGATTCAATCATTTGGCTTTATCAAAGAGGAAAGAAAAAAATAGAGGAGAGAGAAAGTTGAGGTCAAAGAAAACAATGGAGGTTAGATTTTATCAATTTGTAATTGTATTTTGTATGATTTCGTTGATCATGCATGATGATTTATTGTTTGATTATTTGAAATTATTATGAGTTTGTGATGAATATCAATTAAATTGCTTAATTGTTAATGAATATCAATTGTATTACTTAATTTGTAGTTATTTTCTCTCTCCCCTATCTTTCTCTCTCTCTTTTGATTTTTTTTCTTTTGATTTCTAATCATGTTACAAATCAATAATTATTTTCTCTATGATGAATCAAGATTAGATTTAAGGTTTATAATCAATTTTTTAGAGTTTCAATAATTACAATCGATCTTGAATATAATTTCTGTAAAAAAAACTGAATACGTAGGAATTTAAAATGAACATCTTTTACAAAATGAGCATTTAGTACACCGAAAATGAATATTAAATACATAAAAAATGAACATATTTCGACAATTTATTTTATCTTTATTTTTCATTAATAATTATGTACAATGAATTTGAACCTTTATGAAAATCATGTTCATTTTAATATCTTAAATGTTCATAACTTTTTGTTACATATTCATTTTATAAGTGTTCATTTTTTAATACTAAATGTTCATTTTTATTAGGTTGAAAGTAAAATATAATACGTTGAAAGTTAAACTATCTGAACATTTATGTTGAAAATCTGAACAATTTATTATGAATATATACTTTCGTTATTCTTTACGAACATATCTGTTATTGATTATGAACACATATGACATATAGAGTGAATATTATTTATATTTTTAAGTATTGTATTGATGATTATATATTATAAACATTCTAAATAATTATTATGAAGATATTTTGTGATGATTATGAAAATTCTGATTATTTGTTATATTTTAGTGAGTACAGATTAATTGTATTTGTAGAAGACAAAGACTCTGAATTAGTGAAGAAACAACTAAGAAGTGATGAAAAAGTATATGATATGTACAATGAATTTGCCTTTAAGTTGGAGAATTTCCAATGTATATGATCCCAATTTTACGGTTGTATGATAAAGGTTCATTTCTAATATACTAAATGTTCATTTCTTTTTTTTTGACATGTTCACTTTTTATTACTGAATGTTCAATTTTATTACTGAATATTCTTTTTTTTTATGTGTTCATTTTTCTAACTAAATGTTCATTTTTAAGGTCCTGGTCTAGCAAATTTATGATTATATGATGATTAGATTCATTTTTAATAAATTATCATTTCCTTGTAACATGTTCACTTTTTAGTATTAAATTTTCATTTGTTTTACGTGTTCATTTTTTGTTTTTATATGTTCATTTTTTTCATGTTCATATTTTTCAACTAAATGTTCATTTTTTATTTGGGCCGCGCGTTTTAGACTTCACTTGTTGTAGCTATCTTAGCTGCACTAGAGTGTAGTCAAGACCAATTGGATAAGGGTCCAATAATGATGTAGTTGGATGGGGCTTGAAAAGACCTTTCCAACGATATATTATAAGCCCAATTCCGATGGATAATGAGGAAGTTATGGCCAAAATACTAAACTGGGCCCAAACCGGATTTTACCTACGACCCAATGATCATGAGGAGGGTCCAAAGGTTTAATCCTATTCCTAAACTAATTAGGATTGATTAGAATCTTCTATATGTTTCTAAAATATCTTAATTATCCTTTTTTGAAAAGATAAGATTAAGGAATTTGATTTAAATATAAACTTTCCTTTTTTATAAAACTTTCCTTTTTTAAAGTCCTAATTATATTCGGATTTAAATATGTTCAAAGACAGTCAGATATTATTTTCGTTCCTCATATTTTTTATCCAAATTTTATATGGTTGGATAGATCTTGAAATTATCTTTCCAATGATATATTATAATATTAAATCCGAGCTATAACGGAAAAGATATGAATAAGATATCAAACTCTATCCAAAACTGACACTGTCTCACTATTTCGTTCATATCTTTTATTCTACAACATATTTTAATCTGATTCCAATAAGGTTAGAAAGTAGACTTCAAGATCTTTCCAACGACATCTTATTCATCTTATTCCGATTCCTGGATCAAAAGATATGATAAAAACAAAATCCGCAAAAACTGCTGTCTACGAGTTTTATTTCGATTCGAATTTGGATTCTTTTCTTAATTCTTCGACCCTCTTTTTTCCCATAAATAGAGGTCATATCTCCCCTTTTTCGATAACCAACTCTCATCAAGATTTTCTTGATTATTCTCTCTCTCTCTTTTTCTAAACTAGCCTTTTCTCAAATACAAAATTCCGCATTCATTAGATCTAGAAACACCTAGCCATATTCGAAGTTGCCTTCGCCCTAGACGTGAAAGGTTTTAATTTCTGAGGGTTTGGTCCCAAATCTCTCTTTCAATTATTTAATTTAATTGTTTTGATTATTATTTTCCTTTAAGTTACTAACGTGTGTATTTTGTTATTAGAAAGAGGTACGAGGCATCAAAGTAAGTACTTTAATTGATTTATTGATATTATGATGTAGAAATCATGTTTACATTGTTATTATGATATTCCTAGTATCATGTTTAGGGTAAATTTAATATCAAGTATGATTAAAAGTACGATGCTTCCTATGTTCTTCCTAATATTAATTCATGTTAGTATCATGTTAGGGCTAAAGATTTGATTTTTATTGTTTAGTGACATGCTAGGGTTTGTTATTAATCTTGTTAGTATCATGCCTAGGATCTTGCTATTTCTATTATGCTTTAATATTAACATGAACATGATTATGATTATAATTGTTATAATTTATGGTTATTATGATTATTTTATTATGATGATTATTATTATTATCATGATTATTATTATGTTGCTTGATGCTTATTATTTATTGTTTGATCACACCTTTTATTGCATGTTTAAAGGGAATTTGTATTTGCAATCATGCTTAATAAGATAATTAATAATCTTGTTTAGGGTTAATTGTGATTATAATTCAAGTGATCGCCAATAATAGATTTATTTGTGCATTAATATTCAACCAACATAGATTAAACAGGTTTAGGGTTAATCCTATTGATTGTATGTTAATCAGAAAGCGCACATGAATACGAGCAGAATAAAGTAGAGGCCTATTATTAGGGCAGGTTCAATCTCTTTTAGGTTGGATTTGTACCATCATCCCCGAACCCTTATTTGGTTCATGACCTTATGGAGTTGACGATCTCTTGGATCGTTAAGGGGTGTAACCTTCACCTCGTGAACGGTTTACAAGTTCCTTAAAAACTTGTTGGCGACTCTTTTGCTCTATCTTCTTCCCTTTTGGACGCCACCGTACTTTAGTGTATGATCACAGTGGGGTTCAAGCTAGTGAGATTTTAAAGGCTTGAAATTATTCCCTACAAGGGGTTACTTGTATTTTTTTTTTCAGGGGTTAATTGTATGGATTAGTTATTCAAGGGTTACTTGTATTTTCAGGGGTTACTTGTATTTTTTTTTTCAAGAGTTACTTATATTTTTTTTTCAAGGGTACTTTTTTTTTCTAGGGGTTACTTGTATGGGTTAATTCAAGGGTTACTTGTATGAGTTGCTTATTCAAGGGTTACTTATATGAGTTAATTCAAAGGTTACTTGTATGAATTACGTATTCAATGGTTACTTGTTACTTATTCAAGGGTTGCTTGTAGGTTGGTTTAAAAAAAAAAAAAAAGGGTTGCTTGTAGGCCCCATACCAAACCAGTAACACCCTACAAGTAACCCCCGACCAAAACCAGTAACACCCTACAAGTAACCCCCGACCAAAACCAGTAACACCAAAACCAGTAACACCCTACAAGTAACCCCTGACCAAACCAGTAACACCCTACAAGTAACCTAATCCCTGACCAAAACCAGTAACACCCAACAAGTAACCCCTGACCAAAACCAGTAACACCCTACAAGTAACCCCTGACCAAACTAGTAACACCCTACATGTAACCCCTGATCAAACTAGTAACACCCTACAAGTAACCCCTGACCAAACTAGTAACCCCTGACCAAACTAGTAACACCCTACAATTTTTACGTCGAATGTTCGATTTGAGATTCCACGAAGAAAAGGAGCTCAAATTTCTTTGGTTCTCATCGATTTCACTACTTCAAATGTTGTTCATGATCTTAAGGATAATTAATCACAATTTTTCACAACAATTTGACACCCAATTTCTACAATTTCGGGCTTTAATTGTAGCAATTTAGCAAAGAGGAGAGAGAAAATGGGTAGAGTAGAGATATGGTTGTTGGTGATGTGTGGTTTGACTTGAAATAGAAGCTAAGAAAAGAGGAGAGAGAAAATGGGTGGAGTAGAGATATGGTTGTTGGTGATGTGTGATTTGACTTGAAGAAGAAGCTAAGAAAAAAGGAGAGAGAAGAGTTGTGGTATTTAAAAAAAAAAAAAAAAAAAAAAAATTGTGGCTGGCCACACCGTGTGGCAAGCCACATACAAAAATTTGTGATTAATGATATACTAGCATAACTATATATCCTAATGATATATTCACTCAATAATATCTTAACACATATATACTTTATATATTATTCTCCTAAAATAATGATATGTACGAAAAATATATCACGCATATATTTTTCGATATCTCATATGTCTAACAATATTTATTTATTTATTTTTTATTTATTTATTTTTTTTTTTTAATTTTTATTTTTTTTAATCTTAATAGTGAGGAGCGACAAATGTTACTAAATGGAGCGACGAATGTTATAAAATTTCTCAAACTTAATAACATTCGTCGCTCCTCACTAAACCTAAGTTAACTCTACTAAAATTTAGAACCTCGCACGGTTAGTGAACTTCCAACAAATAAAATTCTTCGCATAGTTATAAATCTTATAATAAAATACTAAGCGATTAGCTGTAGAACATCAGTGCCAATTTTAAAATCTCTTCCTAAAGACATAGCTACATTGTGCGCAGGGGCCAATCATGTTATGACTCACCAGGAAAAAAAAATTATTTATTAAAAAGACCGCCTATTATAGATAGGTGGTTTCTTTGCTGCCGCCTACATTTTTTTTTAAAATATCAAAGAGACATGTTATTTAGATAACCGGTCTCTTTTCTGCTGACATTGAATTTAAATATGTATTGTGTTGTTTTTTTTTTTTCCCTTAAAGAGACCTGTTATATTAAATAACAGGTCTCTTAAGTTATATATATATATATATATATATATATATATATATATATATATATATATATATATATATATATATTGTACTTTGTATAATTTTTTAATAATTCTTGTTTCTATTTATACTATATTTATGAAACCAATTTTAATATTTTCCTACAAAGCTTATCAATTAAGTAAAAATTCATAAAGTTAATTTAATGTAATAATTTTATAGTACCATTTGTTTGTAACATGTTATTTATTTGGAGTACGTACTTTCAACTTGTAAGATTGAATTTTTAAGTACTATTGTAGTATGGATTTTTATGTCGTATTTTTGGATTGAAATTGTTTGGGCCCAGTCCATTGTCCTAAGCCCAGTGACCTGGAATTACGAAAATACCCCTCCATGATCCAGCCCATCATTAGTCAGAGCAAAGTACGGATTTACCCCTAATCTGTCCAATTAAGTACAACTCTTGTCACCTGAAAGTACATCTATAAATAGCTCTCCAATCATTGATGATGGTAACTTTTTCCTAATCCTCTAATCTTCTCTCTCTACTTTCTCTCTCTACTTTCTCTCTCTAGAAAGTACATTCGCTGACTTAAGCATCGGAGGGGCTTTCCCGGGTCACACCCCCGGGGCAGTTAACCTTTTTTCTCAGACAGCAAGGCATAGCTGAGGGACATTCGGACAATCATTGAACATAGCTCTAGGACATCTTGATTACCCTTATTACCCTAAGACTCCCAGGAGCATTCTGTTTCCAGAAACAGGTGGCGCCGTTTGTGGGGATTGCTAACAAAAAGTCATGGCGAACACTAGGCGTCCCCGCAGCACATATCAAGATGCTACTAGAGAAGCTCCGAATCTCTCAGCTTGGCATAAGCATGAAGTCGAGGAAAATATTAGAGGCAAACCCTTATACAAGCTAAGCTCTCATCATTTTACAACTCACTCAAATGAAATGAACAATTCAAGAATCATTGGCAAGCCGAGCCCCCAGCCAGTCTACATTAGGCTCTCGGCATGCCCCACCGAACATCAAGGCCCTCGGCTTGCCTGGCTACCCCCTCGGCCTGCCTGGCTACCCCCTGGGCATATCAGCATACCCCCTCGGCCTGCCAGCATACCCCCTCGGCCTGCCAGCATACCCCCTCGGCCTGCCGGGGCTACCCCCTGGGCATATCAGCAAACCCCCTCGGCTTGCCTGGGTACCCCCTCGGCTTGCCAGCATACCCTCTCGGCCTGCCTGGCTACCCCCTCGGCCTACCAGCATACCCCCTAGGCCTGCTTGGCTACCCCCTCGGCCTGCCAGCATATCCCCTCGGCTTGCCTGGCTACTCCCTTAGCATACCTAGCCGAAGGCCATGTTTTTATCAACCGCCTCGGCATACCTAGCCGAGGGCTATTCCTCTAGCTATCATCTCCTCGATATGCCTAGTCGGGGGATATGCTTCTATTAACCATCTCGGCATGCCTAGTTGAGGGTTATGCTTCTATCGTCTTCTCGGCTTTCTCGGCATGCCTAGCCGAGGGCTATGCCTCTACCATCTCCTCGGCATGTCTAGCCTAGGGATATGCTTCTTTCAATCCCCGTTGAAGGTTATGCTTCCATTATCTTCTCAGCATGCTTAGCCGGGGGCTATTCTTCTATCAACCTCCTCGGCATGCCTTGTCGAGGGCTATGCCTCTATCGTCTCCTTGGCATGCCTAGCTGAGGGCTATGCTTCTATCATCCCCTTGACATGCCTAGCCGAGGGATATGCTTCTATCAAGCCCTCGGCATGCCAAGCCGACTTAACATGCCTAGCTAAGGGTAATTCTAAGGTGCAAGCATCCCTCTTGAAGATGAACTTTACAAGAGCGAGGAGGTCATTCACTCGAGGGTCTTCCACTCACAAGTTCCAAATAGAAAGGTCCTCAGTTATCCTCCCCCATCTATCATGAATATCTGCAAGGTGGAGCCTGCAACCGATATGCTTGGAATGCGGACTTAAGACGCTGTGTCTGAGCAACTTCTCAAATGACAATGATGCCCTAGGGGCAATAAGAGCTTATACTAGAAGATATTTCTTTTTATAGTCCACCATTTTCATTTTTTGAGTTGGTTATCTACATAGCTGCCTAAAGCTCTAAAATCTCAGGAATTCATTATCTTCTCAAAAAGCACCGGGCCTTCCTTCATACAAGACACCCCGGGTCGCTAACTAACGTTATCAATAACAAGTTTGTTCCAATATTTGGGGCAATATGCTAGCTTATACTCAATGTTTAAGATAGTGTCCTGGCGAATCGCTTAAATAACAAATGGCTCGTTTAGCCCTCGGCCTATCCTAAAAGATGGGATACCCCAGCTCTCATACATCTTTAACTTTGGGCTCCATTAGCCCCTCATCCTATCCCAAAAGTTGGGATAGCCTACCTCTTATACATCTAAAACTTAGGGTTCGTTCAACCCTCGGCCTATCCCAAAAGTTGGGATAACCTACATCTCATACATATAAAATAAGGGGCTCGTTTAGCCCTCAAACTATCTCAAGATTTGGGATAACGTACTTCTCCTTGGCCTATCCTAAAAGTTGGGATAGCCTAGCTCTCATACATATATAACAAGGGGCTCGTTTAGCCCTCAACCTATCTCAAGATTTGGGATAATGTACTTCTCCTCGGCCTATCCTAAAAGTTGGGATAGTCTAGCTCTCATACATATATAACAAGAGGCTCGTTTAGCCCTCAATCTATCTCAAGATTGGGGATAATGTACTTCTCCGTCCCTAGCCTATCCCTATGATTGGAATAGCATACCTCTCATCAAGCACACCCCGGGGACTAGCTTCTACGACATCAACAAAATTCAAAAGTTAGAAATAATCATCAAGCTTCAATTAGGAGAAAAATAATTATCTTGGGTTTGTGACAAACTCAAAAACAAGGCATACCCCAGGCTCTCAGCGTCGCTATCTAAGGCTCAGCTCCCGGCTTATCTATATCACCCCTCAACCTTGGGTAATTTTTAGCAAAGAGAATGCATGTCGAGATCTTGGCTAATAGACCCAGCTCGAGCACGCTCTTGATACTTGAAGCTAGGCCCTCGGCCTAGAGGAGACCTCAACATGACAAGTCAAGCCCATCGGCATCTCCCAGCCTAAAGTTGGCTCTTTAATCCCTCCACTCGGCCTATTGATTTATTCTCTCATCTAGGCCTCCATTCGCTCGACCTATTCAATCACTCTCTCAACTTGACCTCTATCCGCTTGGCCTATTCATCACTCTCTCAGCTTGGCCTCCCTCCGCTCGGCCTATTCAATCACTCTCTCAACTTGGCCTCCCTCCGCTCGGCCTATTAAGTCACTCTCTCAGCTTGGCCTCTATCCGCTTGGCCTATTCATCACTCTCTCATCTTGGCCTCCCTCCTCTCGGGCTATTCAATCACTCTCTCAACATCGCCTCCCTCCGCCCGAGGTATAAAGTTCTTGGGGTTATTTTGAAAGAGTACCTCGACTTGGGGTATAAAGCTTCTTGACTTTTTATTTCTCAAAGTTTTACCTCCTGGGGGTATAGGACACTTGTTTTATTTCTCAAGATACCTCCGCCTAAGGGTGTACAATACTTGGTTTATTTCTCAAGATACCTCCGCCTGGGGGTATAGGACACTTGGTTTATTTCTCAAGATACCTCCGCATAAGGGTGTACAATACTTGGTTTATTTCTCAAGATACCTCCGCCTAGGGGTATATAATACTTGGTTTATTTCTCAAGATACCTCCGTCTGGGGGTTAAAGCATTTGGTTTATTTCTCAAGGTACCTCTGCCTAGGGGTATAAAGCACTTGGTTTTGTTCTCAAAAGTACCTCAGCCTAGGGGTATGAAGCACTTGGTTTTGTTGTCAAAGCACTTCCGCCCGGGGTACAAAGTCTCTTGGGTTTTTATTCTCAAAGTTCCTCCGGCTAGGGTACAAAAGTTCTCGGACTTCAGAAATGCCGAGAGCTAGGGGTAGCAATACCCCGGAGAGCATGCCCTCTTCTCACCTTCGCTCACTCCTCCCTCACCTAGGGGTAACAATCAAACTACCTTAACACCCCGGAGAGCATGTCCTCTTCTCACCTTCACTCACTCCTCCCTCACCTAGGGGTAACAATCAAACTACCTTAACACCCCAGAGAGCATGCCTTCTGTAATCCCCCGTATTTTTAAATATTTTATAAATGAAATTTTATTTTATTTATAATATTTATTTGTACTTTTCCGGAATTTAATTACAAAAGTTTCAAATTATTAATATTGGTCAAAAATTATTTTAGCACAAACTATTTTATGAACCTATGTTCTACAATTCATGATCATACAAACAAAGCCTAGTCCATTTCATTTACCTAATTGGCCCAATAATTTTATGAGGCCCAATCTTCTTACTTACCCTACAACATTCTCTCCTATAAATACCCCATTAATCCCCAAAAATTTCTCACACCAAAAGGTTAGTCTTATTTTCTCTCTCCTTTGTTTTATTAATTTGTATAATTATAATTATTGATTTATGGATTTTGATTTTATTGTTTGAAAGTAATTTAATTAGTATCAAGTTGTATTTTGATGACTAAACTTTATAATTTCAGATTTTATAAGTATAATAATTTTCAGATTTTGTAAATTTTATAACCTAGGGTTTTTAATTATTGAAAATCATGATTTTAGGGTTTTTATGAACAATTGATTTAGGGCTTTTATAGTAATGATGTTTTGAAATTTTGGTGATTATAACTAATGATTAGTTTAACTTAATTCCAGATTATTTTGAACATGTAAATTCGTGTTTTAGTTTTTAGACTTTCGTTCGTTAATATTAATCCCGTTTTAATCCCGATCAGATTCTGAACTCATCCGATTTTGATGAAAAAATAGTGTTTTCCATGTGGAAACAACGTTTTAAGAAAGACTCACTACCTTTGGTAGTGAGCACCACCCTCTCGTGGCCAAATTCAGCGTCTAAATATGATTTTCGGGCAGTTTTTGATTTTAACGAAGTTTTTTTTTACTTAAAATATTATCCTTGAGTTTGATTAATAAAATTAATTATGTTTAAAGTTAATTAAACATAAATATATGTTTTTATTGAAGTTTTAAGTGTTGGAAATAGTTTCTAAGTACTACTTTTAATGTTTTATAAAGAGGGTTTAATCACCCATTAAAAAGGGAGATTTTTAGGGGTTTTTATATAATTTTCAGATTTTTATTAGACTTTGAACTTGCTGTAATCTCATGTATAAGAGTGTATTTTAAGGTTTTTATGAAGAAAATTTAAAGAACTATATATAAGCCTTTAATTTTAACTAAAGGGAAGGTTTTAAAGTGTTGTTTGATTTGGATTTTGAAGGTTTTAAAGTAAGTTAGTATTGCTGTAAATTTGATTGATTGGGTATTGATTGAGATGTTATTATTTGGCTTAGGAGAGGAGTTTATTGAAGGTGATTTCTAGTTAGTAAAGTGGCATACCAATTCGTTTGCTCAAGGTACGTACAAGTTACGAAACCTTTCTTTTAGGTGCATGTTTAAGGACGACGGATCGAGAACTTAGTATCATGTATAGGGATGACTGAGTTAAATTGTTTGGTTATACATTGTGAATTTCGTATAACGTGCACTATTTTATATTGCAAGTATTATTTGTGCTCTAATTATGCAAGGTGCGCTTAGAGGCAAAGGTATATTATTGGTGTAATGATTAATTTATTACTCATTCATGATTATGCAAGCAGGATGAGTAAAGGAAGAATTTAAGTCTTCTAAGACGAGGTTAAGGTTTTGGGGTGCCTTATGCACTCAAGGTGTTTATACACCGAGGTAGTAAAGGAATAAATAATAAATGTTGCTTGCCACTAATAAATCAAGAATTGAAATTGAAAAGTTGTTTTACTTGATTGAATTGATATTGGATTGATTGTATTGTTATGCATATGAGTCATCACCAAGTCTAAACCTGTAAATCACGTAAAGTGCAAGATGGATGAGCAATAAAACTCTGGATTGGTGCACTTCTGGAGTAATGACAATCAGGGGTTGGGGTACATGGGGTATTAGCCGTGTACTTTTCTCGAGGCCGTCTGATCTACGAGTCTCTTATTTCAAATATTTTTCAAAACTAGGAGTTAGGTGAGATCTCATACTAACTACGGTCACGGAGTCGCGCCCGTGGTCGTTGGATGTTTATTGATGTTTCCGAAAGGAGGCATGGGGTTTTTCTTTTATTGATGTTCCAAATGGAGCATGGGTTGGACAACCTTGTCTATTGCGTAATCCAATGAATAAAAATAATGATTTACCTATTATTAATTAATGGAGTCTTGATAATATAAATAGTTGAGTCGTGTGTTGAGTCTATAATTTAATGATGCATGATGATTGATTATTAGTAGCATGTTATGGATTTCTTAATTTATTTTGCAGCTTGTATGTACTCAGCTTTGCTGATTGCGTGCTTTGTGTGTCTTTCTTTGGTCATGGCCTTCGCCTTTCAATGACCCTGTGACGATCCAATTTTTACACTTGTAATATTGGGGAGCAGAATTACCACAGGTTCTTACACATGCAGCATTCATCAGGGTTGTGGGATCTTGAGTAGAGAGTTGATTGTTTGCATTTTATTTCTTTTGCAAGTTTGAATTTATTTTAATTCGATTTTATTTGACACTAATTCTTTTGGGTTTGAATTTATTCGAACACTGGAATTAATCACTTACTACTTTTATTGGGTTTTGAATAAGAGTCTTAATGGTTCCAAGTTGTATGACTTAATTTGGTTTCATTAGTTGGTTTTGAAACTTATTTATAACTGATTTAGTTTTTCTGCTGCTATTTTCTGATAAAGCCTTAACGTTTGAACACGTGGCGGTAGCACGCCAGTAATTCTCTTGAATGTTGTTCAGGGTCCTCACAAGTTTAAAGAGAGAATTATTGGGGTGTTACACCTTCTTCCCACTCTCACTCAATACTCCCTCACCCCGGGGTATAGCCCCCTCACCCCGGGGTATAGCTCTCCCTCTCACTCAATACTCCCTCACCCCGGGGTATAGCTCTCCCTCTCACTCAATATTGCTCCCTCACCCCGGGGTAGCACTCTCAATATTGCCTCACCCCGGGGTAACACCCAGCTAAGCCGAAGTAAAACCTCACAAAAAACTCTCTCTCTCCGGCATTGCCCCGACTCACAGGTTCCTAAGGGGAAAAACTTAAAAACGCGAAGTAAAACCTCTTGGCACTGCCCATCAACCCTTTCGGCTCGCCCTCAACACTCTCCCTTCATGTTAACCTCACAAAAACCCGAGAAACCTCTCTCACCTCACTCAAATTAAAAAAAAACCCCCGAGTTAAACCCCTCGGCAAGGCTAGGATACCCTTATGGCATCTCCTCTCCCCCTCGGCTTGTCGCGCGAAAACCTCCTCAGTCGTCTCACTCTCAAACATAAGAGATGCCGAGAGCTAGGGGTCACTCGGCTTCTCGCGCACCGACCCCCTCGGCCTCACTCTACCCTTTCGGCACCTAGGATGACAAGCTCTCGGCCCCGCAAATCTCCCTCAATTCTCACCCGTTTTTCTCCCTCACATCACTCCCTCTCTCCGGCTTATCTCTCTCACTCGCACCGTCCTCACCTGGGCTCGGGGAAGCAACCGAGGTAATCCCCTCGGCATGGACTGCACCCTCTCAGCCGGGAAAAATCATTAGTTATCCTTAAGCCATCATCAGATTTAGCTCTCCAAAACTGCTCATTCATCTGATTTAAAGTACCTACAATGCATTGCTTGGGGCTGGTTTTCACCCTTGCAATTCGCTTGGGGCTCATTTTTAGCCCTCATATGCCCTTGGGGCTCGTTTTAGCCCTCGGGTATGCCTCGGGATTTACTTCAGCATATGTGACAACTTCTCTCATCTCTATTCCGCGTGATATCCGAACTTCATGCGATCTCGTTCCCACATCACGCGTGGGGCTAAATGTTTGGTCCCAGTCCATTGTCCTAAGCCCAGTGACCTGGAATTACGAAAATACCCCTCTATGATCCAGCCCATCATTAGTCAGAGCAAAGTACAGATTTACCCCTAATCTGTCCAATTAAGTACAACTCTTGTCACCTGAAAGTACATCTATAAATAGCTCTCCAATCATTGATGATGGTAACTTTTTCCTAATCCTCTAATCTTCTCTCTCTACTTTCTCTCTCTAGAAAGTACATTCGCTGACTTAAGCATCGGAGGGGCTTTCCCGGGTCACACCCCCGGGGCAGTTAACCTTCTTTCTCGGACAGCAAGGCATAGCTGAGGGACATTCGGACAATCATTGAACATAGCTCTAGGACATCTTGATTACCCTTATTACCCTAAGACTCCCAGGAGCATTCTGTTTCCAGAAACAGAAATCATTTTGATGAAATATATTTTTTATATATATATAATTTTTAGATTGAAATAAGTGATCAATTATTGATGATGACTCGCCAGTTTGAAAATCCTAGATCCGCCACTGATTGTGCGGGTCGGAAACCCCTAGTTAACAACGAAAATGGTAGCTTCTATAAATAAAAAAGGACATGGATAGATTGATTTTACGTTCACATGCCGCAAAAATAGAGAAATTGTCAACACAAGTTTATGATAAGCATCTATAGTTCCAGCATACAATGTACAATTAATTGGAACAATTTGTTATTCTTAAGTACCAGCAACTGTCAAAAAAAAAAAAAAAAGTACCAGCAAGATCAAATGTATCATGACTATTGATTCATAAAAAAAGAAAATAAGCAATTAAGTCGCTATATATTACATATAAAACCCTCCCTCACTCACCTAGAAA
This sequence comes from Chenopodium album, assembly GCF_948465745.1. Classification (NCBI taxonomy): domain Eukaryota; kingdom Viridiplantae; phylum Streptophyta; class Magnoliopsida; order Caryophyllales; family Amaranthaceae; genus Chenopodium; species Chenopodium album. The sequence goes on along the minus strand of NC_137839.1, from coordinate 9,702,600 downwards.
CTACATCTAATAAAATAAGAAAATATGCAATTAAGTCACTAGAAACATTAAGATGGAGATCGATGATGGTCGATACTCGATGTTGGTGTCCCAAATGGGATAATGGTGGTTGAAGTATAGTTGTGGTAAGATCGAGGATGTTAAATGTGTGTTGCTGGATTACTGGTGCATTAATTGTCGTAGTTTTCTTTTTCTCAACCCTATTTTTGTAGCGACTTTCGTAAATAATGCTAAAATAAAAAATAATTCCGTGTGTACATTGTTTTAAAAAATATTTCCTACCATACCGTCTACGTAGGCTCGAATTTTTGGTTCGTTTTTTTGGCTATTAATAAACCGTTAATAAAGATTGCGGTTCTACACAAATTAGAACCGCTAATGGTATTAGATCGAGGTTCTTCAGCGGTTCTATTTGAAGAACCTGTAATGTTTAGAGGTTCTTTAAATAGAATCTCTAATGGTATTAGCGGTTCTATTTGAAGAACCTCTAATACCATTAGCGGTTCTATTTGAAGAACCTGTAATGGTTGGAGGATCTTTAAATAGAACCTTTTTTTTTTTTGAAAGAAATCATTAAATAGAATCTCTAATGGTATTAGCGGTTCTATTTGAAGAACCTCTAATACCATTAGCGGTTCTATTTGAGGAACCTAAACATTAAGCTTAATAAGTTACTGAGTATTTTAAGTATAAACCGCTAATGACATTAGCGGTTTATAGCCTCGGATTTTACAACCCTACACTAATCCTACGTGTACGGTATTACGAAAAATAGTTTTAAAACTGACATATATACGGAATTATTTTTTATTTTAGCATTATTTACGAAAATCGCTCAAATCTGTTTTCAAAATTGTAAATATAATTTCCACTTCTTGATTTAGCTTCTTGTACATATATCAATCCAAACAACAAATAATTATGGTCTTGTTTCACATCGTTTTTTATTTTCAGATTTTTGATGTTTTGAAAATAAAATAACCAAAAATAAAAAGCAAAAAAAGAAAAAAAATATATATATTTCATATATATAATTTTCAAAAACAAAAAATAGAAAAGCACAACGATAATAAATGAACTATTTTTCTTTCCTTTTCACTTAGGTCCCTATCTTTTTCTCTTTGTAAATCAAATGGTCCCTAAACAATTACAACAACTTAGACTGTAATAGGGCACTCCTTTTTGATTTGCTCCATCTCTAACTCATTCAATAACAATTCCATATTACACCAAGATGATCCTCCCTCTTCAACCGATTTCCTAGCAACCTCACTTAACTCCTTTACCTTTTTCCTTACATTCTTTCCCATATCACCTTCCATCAACTCTTTCACCATTTTACTCAAACCATCCCACTTAACAAACCCTCTTGGTGACCCATCAATGGTCTCAACTCTTACTCCCACCTCGATCTCCTCAGCCACCATCTTCGCATTCAAATGTTGATCCGCCATCATAGGCCAAGCCAAGATCGGTACACCTGCACAAATGCTCTCTATTGCCGAGTTCCACCCACAATGACTCAGAAACCCTTGTACACTCTTATGTTCAAGTATATCCCTTTGCTCTACCCATCCTCTTACAACCAACCCTCTTTCTTTAATTCTCTCCTCAAACCCTTCCATAATTTCTTCTTGGCTAGGTTTTATCCTTAAAGCCCATAGGAAACATGCTTCCGATTTTTCGAGCCCGGTTAAAATTTCCTTCAGTTGTTCATTACTTATCTCAGCTTGTGAGCCGAACGCAATGTACATAACTTGCTTTCCTTCATCCCACTTTTTATCCAACCATTTCATCCATTCAGGCATCTCCGGACTTTCTAACGTTGTTGGCTTATCAGCCAAGCAAAACGGGCCAACACACCATGATTTAGGCTCATTAGAGATTGAGTTCATGTATTCCACAAACGGTTGTTCAAGCTCACTAAAACTATTCATAATAACACCACAACTCATCATAATGGAATTAAGAAACTTGAAATTAAAATCGAACTTTGGTTCTTGAGTATCAAACTTTTCATGAAAAGAGCTATCGAAATCATCTATTCGTACCTTAATCAAAGGAAACTCTGGTATTTGGATCTCTTCATCCTTGGACTCGACCCCCGAAAATAGCTCGTTAACCAACACCGACCTTGATAGAGCATAAGCATACATATTCATACCAAAACAGACTAACCTACGGATGTTAAACCTAGCAGCTGATGGTTGAGTCCAGTAGAGAAAACCATCAGAAATTAAGAAACTAATGGGGTTGCCTTGTTTTTTTATATTTTCAAGGGCGCTTTCGAAGTGAGGTTGGATTGTTTCAGTTGTAAGAGCAAATGAATGAAAGAAGGACATCGACGGGAGTCGATCAGTACTCTCGACTCCCATTGGAATGTGATTGTTGGTGAATGAAAACGGAAGGGAGATAATGGTGACGGTGTTAGGAGGGAGTGTCGAAAGCGAGGCGGAGATGAAGGGCTCGTTAGCCGGGGTGGTGAAGAGGGTGAAGGTGGCTTTGGGTCGATGGTTGTGTATGACTTTTGTTAAGTCTAGAAGAGGAATGGTGTGGCCTTTTGACATGAAGGGGAATAACGCAATGTGTAAATGTTGAGGAGTTGTCATTCTGAATGTTTCTTTTTTGTAGAATTGTTTCTTAGAACTATCATATTTATGGAGTGCAGGATATGTAATTTGGTAACTGATTCATTTATAACAGCATTAATTAGGCCTCAATGAGTACAACTGTCAATGACTTACCCATAATAATGTATGTACAATTATATATATATATATATATATATATATATATATATATATATATATATATATATATACTCCCTCTATTCCCACTGGGAGGGATGCTGCCCATCGAGGTACCCATACAAATTCATGGGAGAGATTAGTCCACTCACCAAATGCGATGGGAACTCCTCGTAGTTGTACGAAAAAAGAAAAAATTTATACTTTTTCTATTTTTTAATATTTGAATCATTTCACTTCTGCATTATTCACATAATGTTTTTGATTTTTTTTTTGTTGAATAGTAAATATTAGGTAATTTTGACTTTTATTACATTCAAATAACCACTTAATTAAATTTACAACCTCAAAAAAAAAAAAAAAGGATTAACTTTACCACCACATAAAAAAAATCGTTTTACCATCTAATTCTAACTCCGATGACGGAAACTGACTGTGGGACCCACACTCTGTCATTTCTCTCCAAATTTAATGTCCCAAACTCGATTTCCCTCTCTCTCTTCCTTTTCTTACCTTCCCTATTCAATTTCTATCATCTTCTCACCTTCTTCCTCTTAAATTTCTTCTCTCTCCTCTGAATTTTCATCACTATGTAAAAGTAAACCCTAAATCTACTGCATCCTTTAATTTTTCAAACTTGGTAGTCGAAGACGAGGTGGAATCACAAAATCGCAACACAATTATCATTTTCTAAGACATTTCCTTTTGGAAATTCATTAACAACGAACAACATTGAAATTAGTTTAATTTTAACACAATTATCATATCCTAAGACTAATTTTACTATCCAATTGCAATTTCAAAAAAACCCCAATTTAATTTTGACTACCAAGAACCCTAATTTTTTTTTCCTCTGAATTTGAGGTTCAATTAATAAGTCATATGTGCAATTTCAATTACGCTAAACAATTGGAACATAATCACGACAAGAATTGCAAAAAATTACAAAATACATCATGGAATTTGCGTACCTTCTTCTTATTTCTTGTAGAACAGCTGACTTGACTCTAAGACCACAAATTTGGACGAATTTGATGTACGATAGTTAAGGATCCATCAAATTTAAGGATTTGGGAAGAAAATCACATAAAACAAGCTCAATTACACCTTGATTTTGTAGAAAGGAAGAAGGTGGGTTGAAAAAGAAAAAGGAAATCGAGAAAAATTGGGGAAATTTTCCAAAAGTAGCCGTTATTGTGGGCCCCCCCAGTCAGTTTCCGTCATCGGAGTTAGGATTAGGTGGTAAAACGATTTATTTTTTGTTTTTATGTGGTGGTAAACTAAATTTTTTTTGAAGGTGGTAACTTCAATTAAGTGGTTATTTGAAGGTGGCAAAAGTCAAAATTTCCTAAATATTATTATGTAATATTATTCTATCATTGAATTAGTTACAATGTGTAACTTAAATTATTTGAGGATCATGTAGACGGTTAGGTCCCTCCATCTCCCCCACAAGCAGGGGCGAAGCCAGGATTTGAAACTTACGAGGGCCGAATTATGTATAGTTTAGTTCCAGATTCGACCCCAGTTAAATACCTGTTTTGTAATCTCCCAATGAAGACTTTTTACATTCGGTTAGGCTCGGACTCAAAACTATTTATATTATTAATTACCGGTGATAATTACTTACCATTCAAAACAATCCTCATTGATCAATGTATGGGTTGGTGTGATAATATTTTGATAATTTTAGTAGAATACTACAATGCATTTTATTTTTTTTGATAGAGGAAAGACCATTAAAAAAAACATTGAAGAGGAAAAAAAGACAATATTGGAAGAGCAAAAGAGCAAATTTAAGCGTGAGAAAAACCCAAAGAAAAACTCGTTACTTTGAGTGTGAGGAAAGAGGCTTTTTTATTTTTATTTTTACTATTTGATTAAATCATTGGCCTAAAAAATTAAACCAAAAATTACTGTTGAAGGGAGTCGAACCTGAGAGGCTCGGACCAAACATACTTGACACAAGGATATATGTTAACTACTAAGCCAAGGAAATATCATTAACAAATGAGTTAGTTAATTTGTATATATTGTAAAAGTTTACATGGGCCAAATAGAAATTTTAAAGGCCGCGGGAATAGGCTATGGGGGCCAGGCACCTGCCAGCCCCCCATGTAGCTCCGCCCATGCCCACATGTGACGTCCCCCGGTATCTTACCTTTGAAAAATTAAATTATACTTTAAAAAAAATTTCTTAATATATAATTAGATACATTAATGGTCAAAATTATTATGTCCTCTCAAATATATGTCACTTAAAATTATGCAAATGTACTACCTCCGTTAACTATTATTTGCAACAAAAGGGTATTATTTGTGAGATATAAAATATTTCTTTGTTGCAAATAATAGTTAACAGAGGTAGTATAAAAAAATGTAGTTCTCTGTAAACAATACCGATTTCATTATCCTATACTCTTTGACCAAGCTACTTTCCACGCACATTGTAGTTTTTTAATTGAAAACAGTAATTGTCCATTTTTTTCAATTAAAAAAAAATGATCAATCTACAAATAATAGGAACAGCCGACAAAGGCAAAAAAAAACGTTAAAGAACGTGATAGAAATGGTTGGAAAACATTGACTATCAATATCATAAATAAGGAAATAACTAAAGAAGAGAATAAATAAATAAATAAAAAGAGTCTAAAATGACAAAATGGGTTAACTAGATTCGAAGTTAAGAATACAAGACACCCATAAATCACTCTTATGACACTAATTTACCACAAAACTGCACTATCTCATTTACTTATACTTCCCTTCAAATTCATATTACTTCCTTCATTTTTATTAGATACATCACATTCTAAATATAACACTTTCCCTTTTAATAAATAAATTCCCTTTATCTCTCTTCAATCTCTTTCACTCCAAAAATTAACTAGGAGTCCGCAATCATAAGAGTGATACAATTAAATAAAAACGAAAGAAGTATATAAAATCTGATCAGGGTATGCAACTATGCAAGCGTATGGGTGTATAGCCTTGATGTTAATTGTATCCTCCCATGATAAGTGACAAACCATATATTATTCTATAAACATACCAACAAAATCAAATGTGTTTAGCTTGCATTGTGACTTTGACCTTATAGGTAATATCCCGGAAAATTTCTCCTTTTGAAATACCCATTTACCTTTATTAAAATACAATTTAGGAAAGGAAAATTTGGTATTATTAATCCAACTTTGGGCCATTTACTTTTACTAATCCCAACTATAGCTTATACCTGAATAATCCCAACTTTAGGGGTTATTGACTTCTACCAGGCCTTACAGGTTACTAAACCTGCAACAGCAGGTCATATGCTACGTGTCAACATTTTGTTGGTTTTTTTTTTTTTAAAAAAAAATAAAAAAATCAACAATTTTGGAAATAAATAATAAAATAAATAAAACCACCACCACCTCCCCCTTTCCTCACTGGGAAACACTCCCACCTCCTCCCCTTCCTTCTGCTGGGAAACGCCCCACCCCCTTCCCCGCCGTTGGAAAACGTCGAAAACCTTACCCCACCCTTGTCAGCCGGAAACCCATCAATTTACAACAACAATGTAGTAGATCGACCACCATCAACAACCACCTTTTCTCTCACGTAATGCAACAAGCTTCCGACAACCGCACCAGCAACAACATAAATTCCACCAAGCTCAAATCTCCACAAATTCTGTCTATTAGTCACCAACTGAACCACCAAAACAAAATGCAATAGAGTGATCACAAATTTATAGAATTATGTGTGCGTTAACATACTTTTCAATATAAGGATTGAGTAAAGGCCAATACGGGCGAATGTGACTCCATAACTCACTTCGTACCATCATCCCCTATCCTCCTTTTGTGGTTCCGAACCATATGAACTTAGTAATCTCATGGATTATGAATGGGGTGTAACCTTCACGGGTCATTTGTTGTTGCCTTTCGTTGTCCCTTTATCGGGGTTGCCTTTTATGATCCGTGAACGGTTTACAAGTTTCTTAAAAACTTGTTGGCGGCTCTCTACTTTCCTTGTCCCTAATAGTAGGATTAATAATTATATTTAAATAGATTAGGGACAAATAAAGTAGGGAGCTGCCAACAAGTTTTTAAGGAACTTGTAAACCGTTCACGGATCATTTAAGGCAACCATGATTAAGGGACAACGAAAGGCAACAATGATTGACCCGTAAAGGTTACACCCCATTCATAATCCATGAGATTACTAGCTCCATATGGTTCGGAACCACGAAAGGAGGATCGAGGATGATGGTACGAAGTAAGTCATGGAGTCACATTCGCCCGTATTGGCCTTTACTCGATTCTTATAGTGAAAAGTGATTCTTGCAATCTCAAAGGCATGCAAACAAAATATTCAATTTGCTCCAAACTATCATTAAGCTAAATTGGTTGAATATTAATGCACCATATAATTCTAAAATATCTTAATCACTTGATTAAATAACAAGATTAGAAAGGAACCTAAGCCGGTTGTCCAAATTATCTTATAAGGCGTGATTTTCAATTACATATTCCCTTTAAACATGCAATATGGTGATCAATAAATATATAATATAATAAACATTAATATTGGAAGCAATTTAACAATTAATTGTTAGTCAAATCAAATATAATAAATATAATCATGATACTAACAATATAATAAAAATAAGTAATTAAATTAATTAATTACTCACCACTACAAGAAAATAACATTTTCGTAGCGATTATTTTAACCTTTAGTATCGATTGTAATTGCAACAAAAAGCTTTCCCAACGAATGGTCATTCAATACAATATCCCTCAGCTCGTTGCCTTAGCCTTTAGTAGTGGTTTTCAATATCGCTGGGGTAGGCCTTAATAATCGATACGAAAAACTACATCCAATCGTGGTGATTATTGTAGCGATTACAATCGCTATAAATGTTTAACTCAGTTTCTTCAAAAAAAAAAAAAAAACATGCGTATGATCTTTACAAGATTCGAACATGCAACCTTAAACTCTTATATTAAATGTTTCACCAATAAGCTATGACATATTTTATGTATTCTTTGTCAAACAATATTTATATATCTAGTGTTGAAAAGGCCTTTTGTATCGATTTTTAGGATTTAGTGGCGATTGTAAATGATACGATTTTTCAAAATTATATAAATGTGTAAAAATAGTGTGGATATGTATTATTATGTTTTCCGTATCGATTTTATATGGGAAAACCATGGTGATTGTAAAAATGATACAACATCCTTAATTATTTCACAAACATACTTGCATATTGTAGCGAATGTACAATCGCTACGAAAAGAGATTTTTCTTGTAGTGCACATTAAGCGCGTTCCTTATAATTGTTACATCATGAATAAATTGTTAGTAACTTCAATAAAATATAAATCAAATTGAAATTATATTAAATTAAATTAAAAGTAAAGTTGATTTGATCCAAACCCTTAGTTAATTATAGCTTTCACGCCTCGGTTTAAGGATGGAACCTCGGGTTAATTATGGACTCCTTGAAGTGCTTAAGGAAGGAATGATGTAATTAGGGATATAAGTTTAAGGCTTAGAGAGAGAGAGAGAGAGAGAGAGAGAGAGAGAGAACGAGATAATGATTTTTGGTGCAGAAGAGAGGAAGAGAGAATGATTTTTGGTGCCCCGAATTGTAGAAAGGAGGGGGGGTATTTATAGAGAAAATGAGTAGAGGGAACACACGAAACCCTAAAAAGATAAAACCCTAGTTTTGAGGCACCGTGACACGGCAGAGGTTGCCGCGACACGGCAAATATGTCGCGACGCGACAAAATAACTGCCCTATACGACTTGGCGCACGTGCCTTCACCATCCCACGTAGCATTAGCTAGGTACACCCTAGTAGCATTTGCTACGGGTTACAAGGTGCTAGACACGATGCCACGGCTGCTTGCCCCTTTACACCAAAACACCAAGCACATACACGCACTAAACACTCGCACACCCCACGCACATGGCCGCACACATCGAGCATGCCCTTGGCAGCCACATGCGGGCTGCTATGCAGCCCGGCTAGCCAAGGGAGGCTTTGCCACGATTTGCGTGCCATAGCCTCGGGATTTTAATCCCTAATTTTGCGTGACAATTTATTAATTCTAAATTAATTTTAGAACTAATTTTCGTGAGCAAAATTGAAAATTTAAACAAGTTTAACTTAAATAAAAAATCATCCAAGCGCATGTAACCAAAATTATTTCCAAGAACCATTCTTTAATAAAATTGGTTTAACTGGGTGCAACAAAAATAAGAGGACAATTACTCACTATTAATTTAATTAATTTAAATTAATCTTGAGTTTTTGACAAAATAAAAGGGAGTTGGAAAAATGAACATAAGTTCAATAAAGATTCCAACTTTAATACTTGTGAATCCTTGAAAAAAAAAAATTATATCTTCCAATATGAAGATAAACAAATTTCTATCACAAGTTTCAAACTTTATGATTCCAATCAACTAAAAAATGATTAAATCAACAAAGTTCAACAAAAATTCATGGAATTTAGTAACTCAAAGTTTCAATCACTTAACATAATTAAAGATTGAATCTTTAGTACTTGGAAGCCTCAAAGAACAACAATTTCACACTTAATGCAATTAGTTTGCAATTATGTGAAAAATAAAATCAAGCTTTCAAACACAAATTACCACTAAGTAATCATGCCTAAAGAGGTTTAAAATTGTATATAAAATTACATAACCACCATAAATATGCAATTAATTTTCAAGGTTAGAAAGACTTAAAATTTTTCGTAAAAACGAAAAACCCCTCGAAAAATGCATTTCTGGTCTTTTTTAGCTAAAAACCGAGTCCTGAAAGAGTTAAACCATTTCCAGAATGCCTTTTCCACCAAAAATTCACTATTTTTGAGTTGAAATCTGGGTTCGGGATCTGAAGTTAGCTCTAATACGTGGTTAAAATGGATAAAACGAGCTACTAATCTAATTAGCAACTTAATACCAGAAAAATTAAGCTATAAAAACACCTTGAAAAATATTATGATTTTAAAAGTAAACGAGCGAGGCTCCGATACCACTGTTGGGGTTTGGTGAGTCCGACTCACCGCGGAAACAAACCCAAAAACAAGGCCGCACTCGCAATAAATAAAAGGCAAAATTGGCCTCAACACTCTGAACTTTGGCTTGGGTGCACTCAGCACCTTGAACTAAGAAAAATAGCCAAAACACCCTGAAGTATTGGCATGGGTGCACTTAGCACCATACAAGAAATTTTCCGGCCAAAAGAGGCCGGATTCCGGCGACTTTTCTTTTTTAATAAAAATATGTTTTTATTATTTTCTTATTATTATTATTATTATTATTATTATTATTATTATTATTATTATTATTATTATTATTATTATTATTATTATTATTATTATCATCATCATCATCATCATCATCATCATCATCATCATCATCATCATCATCATCATCATTATTATTTAATATTTTTATTGTTATTATTATTATTATTACAAAAATACCTCGATTTGCGTGTTGTTATTTATTTTTTTACGAAAATTGTTCGGGTAAGGTTTCGGGGGTCATTTTCACCCTTTATGGGTCCAAATTAAGCTCGGAATTTAAAAAAAAGTAATGGAAATACCTCGTTTTGCGTGTCGAGGAATATCTTGATTCGCGTATTGTTATTTTTTATGACGGAAATTGTTCGGGTAAGGTTTCGGGGGTCATTTTTACCCTTAATGGGTCCAAATTAAGCTCGGAATTCGCAAAAAAATAATAGAAATACCTCGTTTTACGTGTCAAAAAATATCTCGATTTGCGTGTTTTAGCTACTTAGATATTTCTCGACACGCAAAACGAGGTATTTTCGTTTTTTTTGCAAAATCTGAGCTAAATTTGGACCCATTATGGCAAATCGAGGTATTTTCGTAATAATAATAATAATAATAATAATAATAATAATAATAATAATAATAATAATAATAATAATAACATTTTTTATTAAAAAAAAAACATTTTTTATTAAAAAAAAAAAAAGTCGCCGGAATCCGGCCACTTTTGGCCGGAAAATTTCTTGTAAGGTGCTAAGTGCACCCATGCTAATACTTCATGGTGTTTTGGCTATTTTTCTTAGTTCAGGGTGCTGAGTGCACCCAAGTCAAAGTTCAGAGAGTTGAGGCCAATTTTGCCTAAATAAAACCATAAACATAATTAAATTAATCACAAGATTAAGATAAAACGATTACCTTTGGAGCGTGCTTCGCCCGACCAGAAGGGGCTCTTACTTCGAAAGCAAGCCTCGAAATAACGACGGCCTCCAACGATAGTCCACCCACAACTCGACCATCGTAAACGGTCCAATGCCTTGGGGTTAGTAAGGCCCGACCAAAACCCGAGTAATTAATGAGTTCAAAGGTTTTCACAATGGTGATGCCTTTTTCAACTCTTACTCAAGTGCTTTTTCCAATACCCCAACTTGGGTATTTATAGGAAAAAGCTAGAGAGTGAAAAGCTCTCCCATCAATGTGGGAGAATTTGATTTTCCCATTTTATTTTAAAGCTAAAATAAAATTAATAATCAAACTAGTAATAAATCAACAAGTGGCAAGCTCATGTGAGAGGTTAGGTGAGGACCATTTGGAGGAGGGGGGACCAAACTTGTTCCCCACTCCCTCTCCCAAAACCGGCCAACACAACACCTCACACACCTCTCACCGTGCGTTACATGGCACCCACCCTTGGGCATCAAGGCATCCAAGATGGGCTGCCTTATTCGTGGCTGCCACGCCCAGCAGGCCCAGCACAAGCGTGCAGGCTGCTAGCGCTGCCAACCAGCAAGCCCAGCATGCTTGTGCAGGCTGCTTGCGCTCTCAGCCAGCGAGCCACGCACCAAGGATGCGGGCTGCTGCTGGCCTTGGGCCTTGGCCCAGCAGTTCTAGGCAGCACGCATTGGCCCAGCCATGCTGCTGCTAACTATTGCGGTTGGCGCGGATAGCCTTGCGATGCTAGCATTGGTGCACTAGCACGCACCAGCCAGCCTAGGCTTGGCTTGGTGCGCATGCTAGCCACCATGCTAGGTCATATGCCCCTAGCACTCGGTTTGCTCGGGGCATTCCGATGCTAGGGGTATTTTGGTCTTTGTTGATTTATTATTATTTTCATGTCTCGTCTTTTACTATTTTTTGACTCGACTTACGACGTTCGGTTTTGACGCTCTAAGCTCAAATACCCGACGTCTAAATAGTAATTACTCAGTCGACTTATTAATTAATTCCTAATTAATTCGTCGCTTCGGTTCGTTAGGTGCTTGGGTGTGACCCGAAGGGTTCAGTCAAGATTAAGCTGTAATATTAATTATGCATTAATATTACTGATCGAAAGCGACCTCCACCCAGGCATTCCGATCACTTGACCTTACTGAATATATTAGCTTTCTAATAATTCTGAACCCACTAACGGAATAGTACACTTGTTCGAAGGACACCATTCCTTTTAGATAAAGTTTGAATGATTCTTCATTCAAGGCTTTCCTCCATTTCTAGTGTGCAGATTAGCTCCGCGAAGAATCCCCACTTGTCGTCTTCATCATTATCATGGCTTATTTCTAGAAGTGATTGATCGATTATTGCTATTTTGAGAGGAGACGCATGTATAGTCATAGGAAGACCTGGATAGTTCAACCTAAGCATTTGATGAAGTGAGGATGGTATTGCACTAAGCTCATGTATCCAAGGACGTCTAAGAAGAAGATTAAATGTAGGTTTAATGTCAATGACATGAAATTCAACCGCATTTTGAATTGAGCCTTTGGTAATTGGTAGATTAACAGTTCCACACACCGCTCTCCTCGAGTTGTCAGAGGCCCTAATGCTTTGTGTTGTTGATTGGAAGTCTTTTTCTAGATGAAGGCCTAGATATTTTGCAGTTCGTAATGGGCACACATTTACAGCTGACCCATTGTCCACCAAAGTAAGAGGGATGTTGCATCCCTTGCACCCCATCATAGCTAAGTATAATGCATTGTTGTGGGTAGTGTCTTTTGAAGGCAAATCATCACTAGTAAAAATGATTGATTTGTCGGATTTCTCGCTATTAAGCTAGCTAGCGATATCCTTGGGAGTTGTGTCTGTACTTACAGACAAAGCCGTTAGAGCATTCATAAGAGAATTACTATGTTCTTTAGAAGTACTTAGGAGTTCCCAAATGCTAACATTCGCCTTGGATTGGCGAAGTTGTTTAACCAATGGATCTTCCACCTCAAGTGGAGGTGGTATTGAATTTTGAACTTGACCTTGAGTTTGATTTTGAGTGGTCGAGGATCCATTTGGTGGTGCTTGATAAACTCGCCCAAACGAGTTAGATGATCTATCTTATTTGGGTTAGTTGTAGGACTCGTGAACCAACTTTCTTCTAGAGGCTTTGAGTGTGCCTCCATTTCAAGATGTTCCATGAGTTGTGCTTGATGCCATTGTTCATCCAAGGAGAGATTTGATAAATCTTTTGATTTCCCCAAGAAATGATCCCAATCAAGCACTCCACTTGTCTCATTTTGTAGACAATGTAGAGGTGGGACGGCGACGTACTTATAGACATATAAGTCTTGAAAGTCGTCATTCCATAATCCACACACTTCATTAGTTGCCCCTATGAGTGTTGTGTTTAGAGGCTTCCCTATAGGTGTGATATAGTACAAAGGATTGAACGTATCACTTCCCATATGTTCCTCATCAATGTGAAATTCCCCTAATGGGGATACATTATTGTTGGGCTTAAGCGTGGGAATTCTCCCATCGTCTACTAGATCTTGCACCTTGTGCTATAGGACATAGCAATGTTCAGTATCATGCCCAACACCTCTATGATAAGCACAATAAGCATTGCCATCCCATCGGGCGTATCTTCTTTCTGGAGGAGTGGGTGGTATTGGCCTTGTTGGTGCAAGTAAACCTTTTTCGCTTAATTTTTCTACCAACTCTTTGTAACTCAAAGGGAATTGTGTAAATTTTCTTTCTTTTGTCCATCTTCTTCGAGGATCATTATTGTGATATTGAGTCGTGCTATTATATTGCGTAGAAGTTGTAAATACATCAATAGAGGATGAAGTGTTATCATTCCCCTTTTTGTAGTTATTCTTAGGTTGATGATGATGAGGCTTATTTGCTTTTTCTTTAGCAAGATCATCTTCAATCCTAGTAGCCATAGAATAGACCTTTTGAAAAGTGTCTAAACCAAGGTATCGTAGATGTTTGTTGTACTTTTCATGACAATTGTCAATGAACTTTTATACTAACTCGAGTTCAGGTGTCTTTGGACAAGGTGAGCCGCCTTTTCTTGCCATCTACCATAGAAAGCAAGGAAACCTTCATCGTCGCCTTGCTTAATCATTTTAAGTTCACGTAGAGTCGATTTGAACTCTACGTTAATCTCATATTGGGTAATGAAACCCGAGACTACATCTTCCCATGTTGTTTTGAATTTTGGAGCTAGCCCATAGTACCACTCTTTTGCGGTTAGGTCTAGAGATATAGGGAAAGTCCAAGCATAAAGCTTAGGATCAACTCTCTTTAAGGCCATTGTGTCAATAAAACACATTAAATGGTTTTGTGATTATTGGTCACCTTGAATATTGGCAAGTCCGTAGCTACGAACTTTTCTGGTAAAGTAAGTCCTGTAGGAGGAGTAAACTTTTCTGCGTCGAAGTACTTGTTCCCCATTGTAGAACGAAGAACAAGCTTCTCCAACGAATTTTCTTTGATGGATAGTTTTTCCATCTTTGGGTGCAAGGCTAAAGTTTCGGCATTTTTCTTTTAAGCCTTTTCAAGTTTCTTAATTCTTATCTCCTCGGCCTCTTGAGCCTTTTCTTCTCTCAAACGAGCAATCTCTTCTTGAAGTTGCTCTATGGTTGAGATTGTTGTTGGACTAGAATTAGTTGTCGAGGGAAGGTGGTTTGAAAGGAGTGGATTGTTTGATGGTAAACGTAGAATGCGAGCGCTCGGGAGTCTTCGTTCCTAAGCTTGGAAATCGGCCCAAAAAGAAGTTCGAAAGAATAAGTAAATTGATACGCTTGTTTAGGAGATGAAAGAAGAAGAAAAGAAGAAAAACTCAACATGTATTCGAATGGATAACACCACCTTTAAACAATTATTTGATAAAGATATTGCTTGAAAAAATCGATTTGTTCTTCGAAGAATAACAAAGGTTTGTAACAATAGGCGCGCGCAAGTAACCAGGTTGCGCGCGAAAGGTGCGCGCATCCCTGGCTCTTGCGTTGGACGTGGTCGCGCAACTCAATGAGTTGTGCGTGCCACCTGCTCGTGCAATTTTTTTTATTTGAGCATTTTTTCTTTTATTTAGTATTTTTTGATTTTTTTTTATGGTTTTTTTATGCCACCCCTCGAATGCGACTCAAAATTACGAAGGGATAACTTCGTAATTGGGAACCTAAACCCAGTTAAAAGAAAGAAAAAAGCTATCTTGAACACGTCACACATAGACATGTAATCACATAAGCATACAATAAGCCAAGGTTCACACAATGCATTTATAAGGTTGTAAGCTTGGGTGTTGTAGACACCCATTTGTGTCTCCCCAAAACCAAACACGGTGATGAGTACCTTTCACGTCGAATCATAATCGAATGAAACGAAAGTGTGGAAAGGTCTAGTGTTGCGGAAAGTTTTATTTCTTTACTCTTCTCCCTGTTTTTGAAAACTTTATTTTAAGAAAACAGCCAATCCAGTTTGGTTGGTCCATGATATGGGTCCAATAGTGGTGTAGTTGGATGGGGCTTGCAAATACCTTTCCAACGATATATTATAAGCCCAACTCCGATGAATATTGAGGAATTTATGGCCAATTTACTAAACTGGGCCCAGTTTGAGCTTTAAGTACGGCCTTATGATCTAGGGGAGGGCCTAATATAATTTAGCATTCTTAATGCAATTAGGAATGGTTTTAGTCTTCTAGAACATTCTAGAAGGTTTTATCATTCTTAATTTAATTAGGACTCTTTAGAGTTTTAATTAGATCAAATAGCATTTTCGATTGAAATTATATTATTTTATCTTCCAGTACGGTAAAATTATCAGATTTTCGAAAACGCGTTAAAAGCCGATTTGGCGTCAAACCCCAGGCCTTGGCGCCTGGAATCAGGATTAGCGCCAGGCGCCAGCATTGGCGCCTGACGCTAGCCACTGGTCCTGGCGCCAATGAGCCAGGGCTGGCGCCAAGGTGTTTTTGTGGTATTCAGACTCTGTTTTGATAAATTATCTTTTTTGGATGATTTTTTCTATAAATATCGTATCAAAAACTCCGTTTTCATTCACCAATTCTCTTTATTCTTAAGTTTTAATAAACTCCGTTTTCAATCATCAACTTTCTTCATTCACGAATTCTCATCAACAATTAGTTTTAATTAGCATTCATCAATTCTCTTCATCAAGCTTTCATTCTTTAGCATTGCATTCTTTTCTTTTCTTTCTTTTCTTTTTAATACAAAATTCCGCATTCGCAAGATCTTGAAACACCTAGCCATATTCGAAGTTGCCTTCGCCCTAGACGTGAAAGGTTTTAATTTCTGAGGGTTTGGTCCCAAATCTCTATTTCAATTATTTAATTTAATTGCTTTGATTATTATTTTCCTTGAAGTTACTAACGTGCGTATTTTGTTATTAGAAAAAGGTACGAGGCATCCAAGTAAGTACTTTAATTGATTTATTGATATTATGAATCATGCTTAGATTGTTATTTTTAATTCCTAGTATCATGTCTAGGGTAACTTTAATATCAAGTATGATTAAAAGTACGATGCTTCCTATATTCTTCCTAATATTTATTCATGTTAGTATCATGTTAGGGCTAAAGATTTGATTTTTATTGCTTAGTGACATGCTAGGATTTGTTATTAATCTCGTTAGTATCATGCCTAGGATCTTGCTATTATTATTATGCTTTAACATGATCTATGATTATATTTATAATTGTTTTGATTATGATTATAATTGTTGTAATTTATTATTATTTTTATGATGATTATTATTATTATTCATGATTGTTGATTATTTATTATGTTGCTTGATATGCATATTATTTTATATTTATTGCTTGATCACCTTTTATTGCATGCTTAAAGGGAATTTGTACTTGTAACCACGCTTAATAAGATAATTAATAATCTTGTTAGGTTAATTGTGATTATAATTCAAGTGATCGCCAATAATAGTGTATTTGTGCATTAAATTCAACCAACATAGATTAAACAGGTTTAGGGTAATCCTATTGATTGTATGTTAGTCAGAAAGCGCACATGAATACGAGCAGAATAAAGTAGAGGCCTATTATTAGGGTAGGTTCAATCTCTTTTAGGTTGGATTTGTACCATCATCCCCGAACCCTTATTTGGTTCATGACCTTATGGAGTTGACGATCTCTTGGATCGTTAAGGGGTGTAACCTTCACCTCGTGAACGGTTTACAAGTTCCTTAAAAACTTGTTGGCGACTCTTTTGCTCTATCTTCTTCCCTTTTGGACGCCACCGTACTTTAGTGTATGATCACAGTGGGGTTCAAGCTAGTGGGATTTTTAAAGGCTTGAAACTATTCCCCACAGGTGTCTAAAGGTACCATATCTTAAGGAACGATGCACAAATCAATCACTCAACACGTTGACTCATGACATAGCCCTCCCAACATTTTGTAGGCGATATGGGTGGGATGATTGTTATTGATTTCAGGACATAAGCCTAGTATTGGGAACCCCTTGTCAATGAGCCAATCCCCAAAGGTTATAGCGTGCTATGATTATGCATGATGCAATATTGCTTGTTTGGTTTTTACTTTTGGGAAAAAGGAAGATATTATGCGTTCAAGTCTCTCTCTCTAACTAGATACTATCAAAGTTAATTCTCGTTACAACTCATAGGCAACCTAGTGTTGGAAACCTTGAACCATAACTAAGAACTAATATTGTCACCTCTAAGTCTCCAATGGAATCGCCACTGTAAGAAGGGTATTCCCATCGTAGGGGATCTTTCTCCTTAAATGCCCATGTCCCTTTAAAAGCCTATTACTTTACACTTGTTAGGGTGTATTAGGATTTGAATTCCTGACTATTTGGGAAACCTTAAATTAGAAATGATACTCTCATCACGCTTTTTGGTAAGAAATAAGTAGGAGTCGCCAATGAGTTTTAGGAAAACTCATAAACCTCGTTCATGTCTTTCTCCCAAGTAGAGTTCAAGGTATAATTAGCACAAATCGTAAGTTTACCCATGCCCAAATTGGTCTATATGTACCAAAAATGAGTTCGGGAGTGAGGGTACTAAAACAACGTTCCTTTTAGGGAGGAATCGCTATTCTAGCCCTAGTTACGATCTCTAGTAGCTCTTCCTTTTTCACAATTTCATCACCAAACAATATATGCAACGTAATACCTAAAGCTTAGTTAGTTGATTTTATTTACACATACTGATCACGTAGGAATTACATTGCAAAAGTCATTATTCTTATCTAATCAATATTCATGAATTAAACAAATTAAACAAGATTCGCCTTGGCTTAAGTGATCAACCAACAATTAATCATTCAATTCTATTCTTATTTAACGCTAGATACTATGTGAAATTAATTAATTAAAGGTTCGCTTAAAGTGATCAAACAACACTAATTAATTAAAGTTATTTTAAACAAGAACAAAAAGGTCATTGATCTAAGTGCTCGGGAATTTACCACTTCTCTTTGCTAGATCTTCGTTTAGAACACTTATGGACTCCTTCTTGTTTGGGAACCTCAACCGTAGTAACAAGTATTAACGGGGGTGAGTGTTTAGGACAAGAGGGTTTGGTAGTTCACAAGTCACAAAGTTTTTGCCAGTGTTTTAGGTTAATCTATGTTTGTTTGAGCCTCGTATAACGCCCCTATTTATAGGGAATGGGTACGATTAGGGTTTTTAACATTTTGCCGCAGCAGGTGTCGCATGCATCTGAATGGCACTACTAGAAAATGGTCAAATTCCGATGGAACGGTTTCAACGGACACGAAAATCTGTCGGAAAGTGCAAAATTTCCGACGGATTTTATTTCCCTCGAACATCTATCTGAAATTTCCGACGGAATTAATTTTAGTCGGAAAATTCTTTATTTCCGACAGAAATTCCATCGCAAATGTTATATTTCCTCCGTAAATTAATTCCCTTGAAAATTTCTGAAGGAATTTAAAGCCTTTTTGACGGATTTATGAATTTAAAAAAAAAAAACAAAACCCTAATTAAAACATAAATCCTCCCCTCCCCCTTTCAATTCTCATTTCTCTTTCCTCTCTCCTCTTCCCTCTTCTATTCAAGCCTGTTTCTCTCTCCTCTTCCCTCTTCTATTCATGCCTGTTTCTCTCTCCTCTTCCCTCTTCTATTCACGCCTTCTATGCTCTTCTCACGTCCACTTCTCTCTTCTTACTACCTCAGAACTCATGAAATTTAGAGCCGAAAATGGTGAGTGCTTATAACACTTTAATGGTTTTTAAGGTCGAATTCGACCACAAAAATGCTAGATCTAGCGTTTTCATGGTTGAATTTGGCCTTATTAAACCAAGTTCGAGGTGAAATTTAAAGCTAATTCGATTTTTAAGGTACGTTTCAATGTTTTTAATTTTTGTTTTTGAATTTTTTATCAAAGTTTTTTGCTGTGCGTGGTGTTTGGTTTAGTCGTTCATGATGATGGTTTAAGGTGGGTCGGTTTGGGTGTGGGTTTGGTCATGGTTTGGGGAGGGATTTTGGTGGATCTAGGTTTGGGTTAGGATTAGGATTTTTGGTGGATCTGGGTTTGGGTTTAGTGGGTCAGGGTTAGATGGGTTTCAGAATTGGGAAGATCTGGCTTAGGGTACGGTGGTTGTGGTTGGTGGGTCAAGGTTAGTTTTCGGTGGTGGTGGTTGGTGAATTTGGGTTAGGGTTCGATGATGGGGTGACTATTTTGGGTGGTTCTAGGTTAGGGTTTGGTATTGGTGGTGGCTGGATCTTGGTTAATTTCTGGGTGGGTGTGGGTGGTTAATTTCTGGGGTTCTGGTGGGTGTGGGTGGTAGATCGAGTTAGGGGGGTTGTTGATACGAGTTAGGGGTGGGCTTGTGATATGAGTTAGGGGCTGGTGGTGGGGGATGGTAGCTGGTGGTTTGGGCTAGTGGTGGGGGTGGTGGGATGCTTTTTTTTAAAAAAAATAATTTTCTGATGGATTTTCCGTCGCAACTTTCCGAGGGGATTGTGTCCGTCAGAGATTTACGACGAATTTATCTGGTGCCGTAAAACCTCTTCTGACGACTGAATTCCGTCGGAATAATGTTTTTGACGGAAATTTCCGTCGGAAGGGTCCGTTTTCCTATGAACCATTTTCCGACAACCCGTTTCGACGGAATTCCGTCAGAAACGAGTTTTCCGAAGGATTTCGGGGTTTTTCCTACGGAATTTTTCCATCTAAAACAGGCTATTTTTTAGTAGAATGGGTTACGCGTGACAGCCCAGTGAAAGCTGCTATAGGCAGCGCAACTGATTGTCTTTCACGCGGTATTATGGTAAGATTCGATTTCATATTTTTATGAAATTCTAGATCTTCCGCAAGCGCATCACTAGCAGTTGCGCTGGGTGTTGCTCGCAACCTTGTGAGTTACGCGCGTCAGACCAGCGTGACTCATTGAGATGCGAGCGGATTTCTCTGCGGCAACATTGATTTTAACCTAGGCGCCTCTAAATCCGTCATTTTTAGGTTTTAAGCTCGGGATTAAGCCTAATTATGATCGGGCATAGTTCTTTAGACCTTAATGCTTTTGTTTTTGGGTTAGGCTAGTTTATTTTTATGTTCTTGCGATTCAATCAGTTATCCATAAGTGTTCTTCACGTTAATCCAACACAAAGATGGTTTTATTTATCGTCATTGCACTTCCTGTCGGGACAGGAGGCCAAAAGTAGATGTCTACACTAAGCTATTTAAAAAAGGGATTAGACAATGTAAATAGACAAATTATGCTATAAAGTTAATATATAGAAATTTAACTCTTTTTTAAAGAAAACTTTCTTATTAATTGCGGTAAATTTTTTAAATTAATTTTACTGTTTATCAAGTCTAATATTGTCGTTAAAGAGTATATCTTGTAAAATTTGTGTCTTATTGTAAGTAAAAATGGAGTTATATATTTTAAAAAAATTAAATTTAATATAATAGCAATACAATAATAATAAATATAAACAAAATATTCCTCAAAATGCCTTCTCCGATGGCAGACATAACATTTTGCAAATATAATACAAAAGTGGTACTACTAAAAACAAATAAATGAGGACGTATTATTTTAGACCTACCGCAAATAGTTGGGATTATTTTCATCAAATTTTCCTATATTTAAAGTAAAAAAGAAGAAGAGATTTGTTTTTTTTTTTAAAAAAAAGGGAATATTGCAATTTTCGTTACTAAAGAAAAATTATTCTACGCATAAACAATAATATGTTGTACATTTATCCTATTTACGGGGCTGATTTGCCAGTTCGGCTGGTAGGGAAGCGTAAATGTGGGAACATGGTCTTTTAGTTCCCCGTTGTGAAAGACTTGTCGTCTTAGAACGTTATTCTTGGTAAAAAAAAAACTCTAAATGTCGATAAGACGGTGATTATTCCAACATAAATAATAATGAAATCCGAATGTTGTGATGGGTCCATTGGTTGGTGATACGGGTAAAAGTAGATGGCAAAAGATTGTTATCTAACAGTGGTAAAGATTACCTCGGCCGCCCATAAAACGATAGCAGTCGAGCCCTTCATAATTTGATGTAGGAGTTAAGGGATTTGTTGCTTAAAAAATACAAGTAATAATACAGGAAATTGATCAAGCCTTGGTCATCCACAAACTAGTTGTTGATATGTAAATAAAAATCTTATACAAAAAAAAAAAAAAAAAATCAAGGTGAATACGGAAATCATGCGGCGGCTACCAAAGGAAAAATGTTGTTAGATGTTCTGTTTATCAAATTGATATGTGATTCCTTATGCGTAGCCCACCATTTCATTATGATATTGTCCTTTTAAAATTTTTTGATTAATAAAAACGAGAGACATTAAATTTTTAAAATTTCTCTCTATGTAATAGAATAAACATTGTCCAATATGAAATAGTTTAATAAATCCTAACGAGCACCTTTATTTAAATTTAATTTTCATAATATATTTTCTATTGCAAGATTAAAGAAATTTGCTATAAAATATAAACGCAGATCATAAAATAAAGAAAAGCTTCATATATATGAAGTTAATAGAGATATAATGCATGTGAGCAGTGCTTAATCATGCAGATACAAAATTGTTATGGAAATTAATAATGACATACAAGACCTAGTTGCCTTGTGAATGTCCATCACTGGGGCTCGGACTTGATCTATTGATAATTCTAGGTCTATAGTTATCTAACAAATCGGACCCTTGAAGTAACCCTGGTGAATTTCCATCACCGAGGCTAGGACCTGATTCATTGATAACTCTAGGTCCATAGTTATCTAAGAGAGCAGACCCTTGAAATGGCCCCTGTGAATGTCCATCACCGGGGCTAGGACCCGATTCAATGATAACTTTAGGTCCATAGTTATCTAAGATATCGGACCCATCTTGAAGTGAACCTTGAGGCAGTGACTGAAATTTAGTAGTGGCTTGACCTTTAGTTGTATATTGGAGGTTGTCATCTTGCATATTTATGAGGTCTTTTGTGGTTTTGGATGTTTCTTGTAGCTGTCTACCTTTGACAAACTGAATTTCTTGATTGAAAATTATTGCCACAACGAAACAAGCAATTATAAACTTAATGCTTCCCATTTCTAGCTTCAAGGAAGGAAGTAGAAAAAAGATTATCAAAGCTCTTTAATGTCTTAGTAAGAAGAGAAAGATGTTCTCACCTCTCAACTTCTAGTCACATTTATAGTACTTCAAAGCCTTCATATATGGTTAGTTTTGATATCAACAATAATAGCTAGATACTAATTATATGTTTAACATTTATTCTTATTAATACTAATTATTGTTATGAATAATTGATATTAATGTTAAGTATTGTTACCTTATTTTTACATCAATAATTTCAATAATTTACTAAATGTTCATTTTTTTACGTGTTTATAATTTTTTTACTAAATATTCATATTCAAAAATGTGGGATAGCATTTCTATGACTATATTGTGGGCTCATCATGTACACGTGTAACTAATATACTGGTTATTTTTTAAAAAAGAAAATTATGTGAATAAAGAATAAAAAAAAACTTGCCGACAACCAAACCGTCGGTAGCCTAACGGCTTGCACCCCTACCTCCATCTCACCCCATCCCTAAAACCCCTCTTGGCCAGCAACTTAATTAATAATACCTCAGCCCTTTGTTAGACTAGTAAATAAATTTTTGTAAAGAAAAAAAAAATCTACTATCAAATAAAAGTAATTAGGGTATTTCAATGCATTGTTAATATTCATATAATTAGTTTAAAAAAATATTATAAAAACCAAAATTAACATAATTTTTTTTTTTTGTTTTTTTGTACTTCCACACAGCTTCTTTTTTACTTACTAAGATATTTGAAAGAGGGATTAGACTACGTAAACGGACGAATTATGCTATAAATTTAATGTGTAGAACTTAACTCTTTATTAAAGAACACTTTTTTAGTAATTGCGGTAATTTTTTAATTTAATTTGACTGTTTATCTAGTTTAATATATCCATTAAAGTGTATGTCTTGTAAAATTTGTGTCTTATTGTAAGTAAAAATGGAGTTATATATATTAAAAAATTAAATTGAATATAATAACAATACAATAATAATGAATATAGACGAAATATTCCTCAAAATACCTTCTCCAATGGCCGACATAACATTTTGCACCTAAAATACAAAGGTGGTACTGCTAAAAAAAAATGAGGTCGTATTATTTTAGAACAGCCGCAAATAGTTTGGATTATATCCATCAAATTTTCCTATATTTAAAAGAAAACGGAATAGGAGATTTGTTTTTTTAATTGCAGTGTTCGTTTCCTGAAGAAAAATTATTCTACGCCTGAACAATAATATGTTTTATATTTTCGTATGAGAACCTTCATGTTTACCTGTTATTATTTAAATAATCATCAACAATATGTCTTCATTATGCTATTGTTAATTCTAATTACTTTATTCTAATTCGGTATTACACATTATTATATTTTTAAATTGTTTCAACTTAAGTGGATTTATTTTATTAATGTAGTGAAAAAGACTACACATACCATTATTGTATGTACGTAGACCCAACAAATAACTTGATGTGGCAATTTTTCAATGCGCCAAAAGTTACGCCCTAATTCCCACTTAAAATCATATATTATTTAAATTTCAAATAAAAATATTAAACCGTAATATTGGATGTCCAAATGGTTCGCGACATGATATGTTGATCCAATGGTTGTCGAGCTTAAGGTCCCCAACATCAAAGTTGGCAACTATTGGTGGATACATGAAATTCTCAGATATTATAATTATTTTATGCTTAGAATTTTTTAAAGTTTTATGAGGAAATTAGATCCTAGAAGAGGTTTCTCGCCCCTTGGTCGGTTTTAATGGTGGAGTCATTTACTCTATTTACGGGGCTGATTTTCCAGTTCGGCTGGTAAAGAAGCGTAAATGTGGGATTATGGTCTTTTAGTTTCCCGTTTTGAAAGATTTTTCGTCTTAGAACGTTATTCTTGGTAAAAAAAACTCTAAATGTCGATAAGACGATGATTATTCCAACATAAAAAATGATGAAGTCTGAATGTTTTGATGGGTCAATTGGTTGGTGATACGGAGAAAAGTAGATGGCAAAAATTGTTATCTAACGGTTGTGAAGATTACCTCGGCCATCCATGAAACGATAGCAGTCGAGCCCTTCATAATTTGATGTAGGAGTTAAGGGATTTTTTGCTTAAAAAATGCGAGTAATAGAGAAAATTGATCAAGCCTTTTCCATCCACAAACTAGTTGTTGATATGTAAAAAAAACCTTGTACAAAAATAAAAACAAAATTCAAGGTGAATACGGAAATCCGGCGGCAGCTACCAAAGGAAAAAATGTTGTTAGATGTTTTGTTTATCAAATTTATATGTGATTCCATATGCGTTTCCCAACGTTTCATTATGATATTGTCCTTTTAAAATTTTTTGATTTTTAAAAACGTGAGATATTAAATTTTTAAAATTTCTCTCTATGTAACAGAATAAACATTGTCCAATAGGAAGAAGTTTAATTAATCCTAACGAGCACCTTTATTTAAATTTAGTTTTCATAATATATTTTCTAATGCGAGATTAAAGAAATTTGATATAAAATATAAACACAGATCATAAGATATAGAAAAGCTTCATATATATGAAGTTAATAGAGATAGAATGCATGTGAGCTGTGCTTAATCATGCAGGTACAAAATTGTTATGGAAATTAATAATGACATACAAGACCTAGTTGCCATGTGAATGTCCATCACCGGGGCTAGGACTTGATCTATTGATAATTCCAGGTCTATAGTTATCTAACAAATCAGACCCTTGAAGTAACCCTGGTGAATTTCCATCACCGGGGCTAGGACCTGATTCATTGATAACTCTAGGTCCATAGTTATCTAAGAGATCAGACCCTTGAAATGGCCCCTGTGAATGTCCATCACCGGGGCTAGGACCTGATTCAATGATAACTTTAGGTCCATAGTTATCTAAATGATTGGACCCATCATGAAGTGAACCTTGAGGTAGTAACTGAAATTTCGTAGTGGCTTGACCTTTAGTTGTATATTGGAGGTTGTCATCTTGCATATTTATGAGGTCTTTTGTGGTTTTGGATGTTTCTTGGAGCTGTCTACCTTTGACAAACTGAATTTCTTGGTTGAAAATTATTGCCACAACGAAACAAGCAATTATAAACTTAATGCTTCCCATTTCAAGCTTCAATGGAGGAAGTAGAAACAAGATTATCAAGGTTCTTTAATGTCTTATTAAGAAGAGAAAGATGCTCTCACCTCTCAACTTCTAGTCACATTTATAGTATTTCAACACCTTCATATATGGTTAGTTTTGATATCAACAATAATAGCAAGATACAAATTATATGTTTAACATTAATTCTTATTAATACTAATTATTGTTATCAATAATTAATATTAATGTTAAGTATTGTTACCTTATTTTTAGATCAAAAATTTCAATAATTTACTAAATGTTCATTTTTTTACGTGTTTATAATTTCTTTACTAAATATTCATATTTAAAAATGTGGGATAACAATTCTATGACTATATTGTGGGCTCATCATGTACACGTGTCACTAATATACTGGTTATTTTTTTTTTTTTAAAAATGTAAATAAAGAATTAAAAAAAACTTCCCGACAACCAAACCGTTAGTAGCCTAACCGCTTGCACCCCTACCTTCATCTCACCCCATCCCTAGAACCCCTCTTGGCCGGCAACCTAATTAATAATACCTCAGCCCTTTGTAAGACTAGTAAATAAATTTTTGTAAAGAAAAAAAAAAAATCTACTATAAAATAAAATTAATTAGGGTATTTTAATGCATTGTTAATATTCATATAACTAGTTTCAAAAAATATTACTTTTTTACATTCTAAGCTATTTGAAAGAGGAATTAGACTACGTAAAAGGACAAATTATGCTATAAATTTCATGTGTAGAAATTTAACTCTTTATTAAAGAACACTTTCTTATTAATTGCGGTAAATTTTTTAGATTAATTTGACTTTTTATCTAGCCTAATATTTTTGTTAAAGTGTATGTCTTGTAAATTTTGTGTCGTATTAAATGAAGTTATATATTTAAAAAAAATTAAACTTAATATAATAACAATACAATAAAAGTGAATATAGGCGAAATATTCCTTAAAAAACCATCTCTTGTGGCCGACATAACATTTTGCACATATAATACAAAGGTGATACTGCTAAAAAAAAGAACTAATTGAGGTCGTATTATTTTAGATCTACCAGAAATAGTTGGGATTATTTTCATCGAATTTTCCTATATTTAAAAGAAAAAAGAATAAGAGATTGTTTTTTTTTTAAAAAAAAAAAAAGGGAATATTGAAGTGTTCGTTTCCTAAAAAAAATTTATTATACAACTAAACAATAATATGTTGTACATTTTCGTATGAGAACCTTCATTTTTACCTTTTACTATTTAAATAATGATCAACAATATGTCTTCATTATGCTATTGTTAATTCTAATTACTTTCTTCTGATTTAGTATTACACATTATTATATTTCTAATTTGTTTCAACTTAGGTGGGTTAATTTTAATTATTTAGGAAAATAGACTACACATACAATTGATTTATGTACACAGGCCCTACATATAACTTTATGTAGCAATTTCTCAATGCGCAAAAAATTGCGCCCTAATTCCCACTTATAATCATATATTATTTAAATTTCAAATAAAAATATTAAATCGTATTATTGGATATGAAAATGGTTCGCGACATGATCTGTTGATCCTATGGTTGTCGAGCTTAAGGTCCCCGACATCAAAGTTGGCAACTATTCGTGGATACATGAAATTCTCAGATATTATAATTATTATATGCTTATAATTTTTTTAAAGTTTTATGAGGAGATTAGATCCCAGAAGAGGTTTCTCGTCCCGTCGGTTTTAATTGTGGAGTCATTTATCCTCTTTACGGGGATGATTTTCCAGTTTGACTAGTAGAGAAGCGTAAATGTGGGAACATGGTCTTTTAGTTCCCATTTTGGAAAGAATTGTCTTATTAGAACGTTATTCTTGGTAAAAAAACTCTAAATGTCGATAAGACGGTGATTATTCCAACATAAATAATGCTGAAGTGCGAATGTTGTGATGGGTCCATTGGTTGGTGATACGGGGAAAAGTAGATGGCAAAAGATTGTTATCTAACGGTTGTAAACATTACCTCGGCAGTCCATGAAACGATAGCAGTCGAGCCCTTCATAATTTGATGTAGGAGTTAAGGGATTTGTTGTTTAAAAAATGCAATTAAAAATACAGGAAATTGATCGAGCCTTGGCCATCCAACAACTAGTTGTTAATTGTAATAAAAAAACCTTGTAAAAAAAGAAAAACAAAAATCAAGTTGAATACGGAAATCAGGCGGTAGCTACCAAAGGAAAAATGTTATTAGATGTTCTGTTTATCAAATTGATATGTGATTCCATATGCGTACCCGACCGTTCCATTATGATATTGTCCTTTTAAAATTTTTTGATTTTAAAAAAGGAGAGATACTAAATTTTTAACCCCTCTCTATGTAATAGAATAAACATAGTCCAATAGGAAGTATTTTAATTAATCCTAACGAGCACCTTTATTTAAATTTAATTTTCATAATATATTTTCTAATGCGAGATTAAAGAAATTTGCTATAAAATATAAACGCTAATCATATGATATAAAAAACTTCATATATATGAAGTTAATAGAGATAGAATGCATGTGAGCTGTGCTTAATCATGCAGGTACAAAATTGTTATGGAAATTAATAATGACATACAAGACCTAGTTGCCATGTGAATGTCCATCACCGGGGCTAGGACTTGATCTACTGATAATTCTAGGTCTATAGTTATCTAACAAATCAGACCCTTGATGTAACCCTGGTGAATTTCCATCACCGGGGCTAAGACCTGATTCATTGATAACTCTAGGTCCATAGTTATCTAAGTGATCAGACCCTTGAAATGGCCCCTGTGAATGTCCATCACCGGGTCTAGGACCTGATTCAATGATAACTTTAGGTCCATAGTTATCTAAGTGATCGGACCTATCTTGAAGTGAACCTTGAGGTAGTGACTGAAATTTAGTAGTGGCTTGACCTTTAGTTGTATATTGGAGGTTGTCATCTTGCATATTTATGAGGTCTTTTGTGGTTTTGGATGTTTCTTGGAGCTGTCTACCTTTGACAAACTGAATTTCTTGGTTGAAAATTATTGCCACAACGAAACAAGCAATTATAAACTTAATGCTTCCCATTTCTAGCTTCAAGGGAGGAAGTAGAAACAAGATTATCAAAGCTCTTTAATGTCTTAGTAAGAAGAGAAAGATATTCTCACCTCTCAACTTCTAGTCACATTTATAGTACTTCAACGCCTTCATATATGGTTAGTTTTGATATCAACAATAATAGCAAGATACAAATTATATGTTTAACATTAATTCTTATTAATACTAATTATTGTTATCAATAATTGATATTAATGTTAAGTATTGTTACCTTATTTTTAGATCAATAATTTCAATAATTTAATAAATGTTCATTTTTTACGTGTTTATAATTTTTTTACTAAATATTCATATTTAAAAATGTGGGATAGCAATTCTTTGACTATATTGGGGGCTCATCATGTACACGTGTCACTAATATACTGGTTATTTTTTAAAAAAGAAAATTATGTAAATAAAGAATAAAAAAAAATTGTCGACAACCAAACCGTCAGTAGCCTAACCGCTTGCACCCCTACCTCCATCTCACCCCATCCCTAGAACCCATCTTGGCCGGCAACCTAATTAATAATACCTCAACCCTTTGTTAGACTAGTAAATAAATTTTTGTAAAGAAAAAAAAATAAAAAATCTATTATAAAATAAAAGTAATGACGGTATTTTAATACATTGTTAATATTCATATAACTAGTTTTAAAACATATTACTTTTTTACATTTTAAGCTAATTGAAAGAGGGATTAGACTACGTAAAAGGACCAATTATGCTATAAATTTCATGTGTAGAAATTTAACTCTTTATTAAAGAACACTTTCTTATTAATTGCGTTAAATTTTTTAGATTAATTTGACTTTTTATCTAGTCTAATATCTCTGTTAAAATGTATGTCTTGTAAATTTTGTGTCTTATTAAATGAAGTTATATATTTAAAAAAAATTAAATTTAATATAATAACAATACAATAAAAATGAATATAGACGAAATATTCCTTAAAAAACAATCTCCAGTGGCCGACATAACATTTTGCACATATAATACAAAGGTGGCTCGGCTAAAAAAAAGAACTAATTGAGGTCCTATTATTTTAGATCTACCACAAATAGTTGGGATTATTTTCATCGAAGTTTCCTATATTTAAAAGAAAATAGAATAAGAGATTTGTTTTTTTTTTTTTTTTAATAAAAAGGGAATATTGAAGTGTTCGTTTCCAAAAGAAAAATTATTCTACACCTAAACAATAATATGTTGTACATTTTCGTATGAGAACCTTCATTTTTTACCTTTTACTATTTAAATAATGATCAACAATATGTCTTCTTTATGCTACTTTTAATTCTAATTACTTTATTCTGATTCGGTATTACACATTATTATATTTCTAATTTGTTTCAACTTAGGTGGGTTAATTTTAATTATTTAGGGAAATAGACTACATATACAATTATTTTATGTACGTAGGCCCTACATATAACTTTATGTAGCAATTTCTCAATGCGCAAAAAGTTGCGCCCTAATTCCCACTTATAATCATATATTATTTAAATTTCAAATAAAAATATTAAACCGTAATATTGGATATGAAAATGGTTCGCGACATGATCTATTGATCCTATGGTTGTCGAGCTTAAGGTCCCCAACATCAAAGTTGGCAACTATTTGTGGATACATGAAATTCTCAGATATTATAATTATTATATGCTTAGAATTTTTTTAAAGTTTTATGAGGAGATTAGATCCTAGAAGAGGTTTCTCGCACCGTCGGTTTTAATTGGGGAGTCATTTATCCTCTTTACGGGGATGATTTTCCAGTTTGACTAGTAGAGAAGCGTAAATGAGGGAACATGGTCTTTTAGTTCACATTTTTGAAAGACTTGTCGACTTAGAACGTTATTCTTGGTATAAAAAAAAAAACTCTAAATTTCTATAAGACGGTGATTATTGCAACATAAATAATGATGAAGTTTGAATGTTGTGATGGGTCCATTGGTTGGTGATACGGGGAAAAGTAGATGGCAAAAGATTGTTATCTAACGGTTGTAAAGATTACCTCGGCAGTCCATGAAACGATAGCAGTCGAGCCCTTCATAATTTGATTTAGGAGTTAAGGGATTTGTTGTTTAAAAAATGCAAGTAAAAATACAGGAAATTGATCGAGCCTTGGCCATCCAAAAACTGCTTGTTGATATGTAATACAAAAACCTTGTAAAAAAATAAAAACAAAAATCAAGTTGAATACGGAAATCAAGCGGCAGCTACTAAAGGAAAAATGTTATTCGATGTTCTGTTTATCAAATTGATATGTGATTCCATATGCGTACCCCACCGTTCCATTATGATATTGTCCTTTTAAAATTTTTTGATTTTAAAAAAGGAGAGATACTAAATTTTTAAAATTTCTCTCTATGTAATAGAATAAACATTCTCCAATAGGAAGTATTTTAATTAATCCTAACGAGCACCTTTATTTAAATTTAATTTTCATAATATATTTTCTAATGCGAGATTAAAGAAATTTGCTATAAAATATAAACGTTGATCATAAGATATAGAAAAGATTTATATATATGAAGTTGATAGAGATAGAATGCATGTGAGTTGTGCTTAATCATGCAGGTACAAAATTATTATGGAAATTAATAATGACATACAAGACCTAGTTTCCATGTGAATGTCCATCACCGGGGCTAGGACTTGATCTATTGATAATTCTAGGTCTATAGTTATCTAACAAATCAGACCCTTGAAGTAACCCTGGTGAATTTCCATCACCGGGGCTAGGACCTGATTCATTGATAGCTCTAGGTCCATAGTTATCTAAGTGATCAGACCCTTGAAATGGCCCCTGTGAATGTCCATCACCGGGGTTAGGACCTGATTCAATGATAACTTTAGGTCCATAGTTATCTAAGTGATCGGACCCATCTTGAAGTGAACCCTGAGGTAGTGACTGAAATTTAGTAGTGGCTTGACCTTTAGTTGTATATTGGAGGTTGTCATCTTGCATATTTATGAGGTCTTTTGTGGTTTTGGATGTTTCTTGAAGCTGTCTACCTTTGACAAACTGAATTTCTTGGTTGAAAATTATTGCCACAACGAAACAAGCAATTATAAACTTAATGCTTCCCATTTCTAGCTTCAAGGGAGGAAGTAGAAACAAGATTATCAAAGCTCTAGCTTTAATGTCTTAGTAAGAAGAGAAAGATGTTCTCACCTCTCAACTTCTAGTCACATTTATAGTACTTCAACGCCTTCATATATGGTTAGTTTTGATATTAACAATAATAGCAAGATACAAATTATATGTTTAACATTAATTCTTATTAATACTAATTATTGTTATCAATAATTGATATTACTGTTAAGTATTTTTACCTTATTTTTACGTCAATAATTTCAATAATTTACTAAATGTTCATTTTTTACGTGTTTATAATATTATTTACTAAATATTCATATTTAAAAATGTGGGATAGCATTTCTATGACTATATTATGGGCTCATCATGTACACATGTCACTAATATACTGGTTATTTTTTAAAAAAGAAAATTATGTAAATAAAGAATAAAAAAAAAACTTGCTGACAACCAAACCGTCAGTTGCCTAACCGCTTGCACCCCTAACTCCATCTCACCCCATCTCTAGAACCCCTCTTGGCCGGCAACTTAATTAATAATACCTCAGCCCTTTGTTAGACTAGTAAATAAAGAATTGTAAAGAAAAAAAAATAAAAAATCTACTATAAAATAAAAGTAATTAGGGTATTTTAATGCATTGTTAATATTCATATAACTAGTTTCAAAAAATATAATAAAAAGTAAAATTAACATAATGTTGTAAAATAAAGAGAAATATAAGAGAGATTGATAGAGAATATATATGTTCATATTATTCCATATGATAGGGGTATATATATATACATAGAATATTATAAGTAGGGTTTGCTTAGATAAGAATAAACCCTAGATCTAGAATATTCCGGAAACATACAAAGAGGATAATGGATATCCACACAATATTTTTATAACACTCCCCCTTGGATGTCCATTATCGAAGATTGTGCCTCGTTAAAACCTTATTAGGAAAAACCCTGTGGGATAAATACCTAATGAAGGAAAAAGAGTACAACATTCTTCGTAATATGCTCGAAATGCTGCCTCGTTAAAAACCTTACCAGGAAAACCCAATATGGGACAAAAACCATGGTTAAGGGAAAAATAGTGCAGCGCGTAATTTATCCCCCTGGTGAATGTATAGCTTGAGGTCTTCTAATGCAATGAATCCAATATAGTTGAGTGTCTTCACACATGACGCAGAATAATATCATTCCTTGATTTTAATTTCGAGTCTTCCAAATCTTCAAATTTTTACTCAAACAAGTGAGTCTTCATATCACCAAACCTATAATAATAATACATGTGTTTGTCCACATTTCATTCAAAATCTCTGTTCAAAGTTGCCTTAACTATTATACTTATGCCTTCTTCTGGAGGTCATGAATAATCGAAATTGATGATCATTATAATTTGATTAAACATTCCTTAATAATAATATGGCAACCCATGATATTATTAATGTTGATTTTTCAATCTTTTATGAAATAATAATATACCACATGTAATTATATACATTGATCATGGTTCTTCTGGACCATGATAAAACAGTCTCACGCATAAGTATCTTGTTGATTCTTTAGAATATTTATAATTAACACGATAGTTCTCTTTCATATACAAATAGTAATTCTCATTACTAACACTTATATGCTCAAACTTCAAGTTGAGATGTCAATGATTTAGTCACATAGACTTTTCAAGAATTTGATAGTAATTGCATTATTCAGGAGATAAACTTTGTAGGGCTGGATATTTAAATACGTCATATATAAGTTCTTCAGGAACTCTTTTTACATGATTCATAACGTGCAATTAAATAAGTGTCATCAATAATTTCATTGCAATTATAAGCCCATTGGAATATAAATATCTCTTTCTAATTTTTCATCAAAGTTGTAAATATGTCTTACTAGACTTTGAATGAACATTCACATACACCACAACCATTATAAGAAATTAATCCATGCAATATGAGATATATAAAACATGATAACATATTAAACAAATTATACAATGAGTAATGCATCCAACTTCCTACATATGCAATAAACCATTAACCTATGACTCACATTCACATGAATATAAGACTCAAAATGATGCAAGACATTGTACAGTGTGGAATTAAAAATCCATATTTCTTGGACTTCAGGTCCATGATAAACTTATGATCATTATCATTATGTCGACATCAAAATGTACATATATTTCAAATCCCTTACTTATTAGTCCATTCCATTATGCATATGCATATTATTCATCGGTTCCATTATGTACCGGTATTATAAAATTCCTTTAACTTACATTCCGCATGCTATTTTACTATGATATCTGAATACATTTCTCATTGGTACCATCATAATTTTTCTTACATCATAGGCCATCTATTATAATAATTCAGATATCTATACCACTTTTAGGGTTTTACATACACTATGGTATTTATATACTATTACACTATTAGTGTCAACTGCACTATCTTGCCAAATATCATATCTATTAAACATATCTTTATTTTGGAACCGATCATATACAACCTACACTTCAGGTGTAGTGATTCAAGTACAATTGGCAAGATTTTATCTCAATGTATACACATAATTAATATGACCAAAATGTATCTTCAACGCTATGCAACATGAGTCATAACTGAATACAAATCAAATCATAAATGTGCAACATATCTTGATAATATATATAGAAAAGTTGGCATATATATAACTTTTCAAACTACCATTATAGGGATAATATATATTCTTTATTTATTTATTTCGATTTTCCCAACTTTTGCTATTTCTTCTCCCCCTAAGTTGGTAATATATCTCTTTTATAGGGGCGTCTAA
This sequence comes from Chenopodium album, assembly GCF_948465745.1. Taxonomy (NCBI): domain Eukaryota; kingdom Viridiplantae; phylum Streptophyta; class Magnoliopsida; order Caryophyllales; family Amaranthaceae; genus Chenopodium; species Chenopodium album. The sequence continues at coordinate 9,667,924 of NC_137839.1, read as the reverse complement.
ATCTATACCAACTTAGTATATAAATTTTCATTAAAATTCATTTCATTGGGAGGATCACAATCAAAATTTATCTCTTCTGAAGAACAATTTCGATGAAGAATCATTTATTCATTAACTTTATATTTCATGTGTATTTATTATTAAATTTTCAATAATATTTTCTCTTTTGGAGATCAATGTCAATGGGGAGACATATGTTGTGCAGTTGTACGTTTTTCTTTCTTCTCCAATTTAATATGTGCTGACATATAATAGCCCCAATCAAAAGAATTGTTATACAAGCATAAATCACTTACTCGTAATTCTAGTAGGTGATGATCTTCTGGATCGTTAAAGACTTAAATAGTGTATTTGGTGAGCTTCTGATCACTTGATAGTTGACAATAGTATTTAAGTTATTTTGGTGAACTTCTGGTCAGCCATTACTCCTTTATCAGCCATTACTCTTTTATATATAAAAAAAAAAAAATCAAAACATATTAAATCTTGAAATTTTCATCAATACAAATTATTATAACTCACAATCCAAATATAACTCAATCTCAACATTACGTCTTGCCATTCAATTCATTTTATATATTTAACATTGAGAAAGCGTCAGCACATTATCAAATGAAACTTCAGGTTTCCATAACGGGTAATTATTAAACCCGGATGGCCTAATTTAATTATCACATCCAATCACTTCTCTAAATTTGAACTCTAGTCAGTTTTCAACACTAGTGATCACTTTATTAAACTTACTATATGCATGGCCATGAATGTGATGTGATTTTATAACACCAACATGTGTTTCTTTATACAATTGGTAAGACAATCAATTAATATTTATAAACTTGATACATGTTAATCTTGTTGGATATTTCATACTCTTTTGGAGTCTTTTATATAATCGTGAAACATATGAACTTTACTAAAAGTGATTTCTTCTAGAAATGTAATGATATTTACCACTTCCTCAAATTTGCATGCTATAGGTCCATCAACAATTGATGTTGTACTCTTAGGACATCAATTTTAAATTAGAGCATTTACAACTAGTATATGGTAAATGTCATTTGTTTATATCCATCTTCAGGATGGTATCATTTCAAAATATTTAATGAACATGTGGTCACTTCTATTAAATAAATCGTTGATATTTAAGTTATTGTATGTATCAAACTGACTATCAATATATTTTATTATTTATATGCAAGGGTTACATACAATCTCCCCCTAATCCTTGCATATGGGGGTATGGAATGAATCAATCCAACAACCTTTAAAATCCTTGCAACTTTTAAGCCATAAATTATTTTGCCAATTCTTTTGGCAATGTCATGTATCAAGTAACGTGTTCCTTTTAGCAAAAACATGCTTATATAAAATTATAATTATAGAACACTTATCATGTTCTTTATGCCCAATTACATTCATCTTAAAAAAACAAAACCTCTTATATTTATGGGCATAATAAAACGTTGATTATGTATAGTTTCTCACAATGTCATGTTTAATTACTTGAACTCATAACACACTTTTTGCTATATATTTAATTAATTAAGGAACTTCAAGTCCATATGTACGAGAATATATACCAATCCATCTACATTTTTCAGAAAGAGAAGGTAAAAATAAGACATGACATAATCAGTTCGAGCTTTAAGCAAAACATACCTTATTCGATCCACTCAACTATACTAGCCAAATTAAAATTAATCTTTGGAAACATAAGTAAACATGACATTGTGTTTATAGAATCACGTTAGTATGTAGTGGATATCTAAGCAATATGCTTTAGCTTTGTAGATCATGCATATTTCTTTGTATTATCCTTAAGGGATATGTTCAAGCTAGTGTGAATACTCTTTATAAATATAAGGAACTTCAGGTCCGCACATCGTATTCAATTTACATTTATTCCAATAATCAAACTTCAAGTAGGTACATAATACTATAATTGAATGAGAAGGTAAAAATATGAAAACCTACTATTTCACGCTTTAATAAAAACATATCTGAATCGATTGAATCAACTATACCGTTGGGTCAATTATATCAATATATTGCCTGATAAAGCTTAATTAGATAATAGAAACCAGCACATAAGCAACCAAAATTAACACGTTCACGTTAGTGGAAAACCATATGTTTCATATCATACTTGAAATATAAAACATAATTCAATACATAAATTATAAATAGTTTCACATGTATCTTAGGCTTACTTCGTACAATTTACAAACATTCAAGGCATTAGACATAGGATTTCACAAACAAATTATATGGGTAAATAATTGCTAAATCAAACCATTCATATTTGCTATCAAGCATAGAGAAATAACCAAACTCATTTACGGATAGGAAAAGTAATACCAAAATCTAGCAAATATATGTAATACAATTTCATGAAAGCCATACTTTCATAAAATTAACCCCAATTATAATTCTAAATACCCTTTTAGATTCAAACTAAACAAAACTCATAGTCAAAACAAAACTACTAATTAGTTATTCTGCATCAAATTCAACTATTCCCAAATTGCTCATTGAACTCCGGGAATAATAAAAATACGAAAATTTGGAAAACAATATAAACATATTATGTAAAGGTTTAAAATTAACAATAACAGGATAGTTGAGAATGAACTTTCCCGATATCAAAACCTTTCCCACTATAAAAACCAGCCTTATCGTCAACTTCATGTTATCAACGTCATCTGCTAGCTTGTAACTCATGAAAACGTCAACGAAAAGAAAATAAAGTATAGCCCTTGATTAAGGCTAATCTATTATATTATGGATAGATGAGAAAGATGATTCAAAATAAACAAACCAATGCAATCGAAAAATAATACGAGTAGTTCTTTGTAACCAAATTATTAATTCCGTGAGACTCCTTGTACTAGTCCCAAATTAATTAATGAGGATTGGGAATGATATGACATTCTTGAAACGTGTGATTTCATTATTAGAAGGTCAAAACCCATGATCAAGATTAATCCCCTACTAATTTCTTCCCAAGATGCGACACAGCAAGATAATAATGAGTATAATTTAGCACATTCATTATACAACGAATTAATCATTAACCTAAGAAATCAACAATAAAATTTACACATTGATTAGAGCTTTGGTGCTGATAACGTGTTGTAAAATAAAAAGAAATATAAGAGAGATTGATAGAGAATATATATGTTCATATTATTCCATATGATAGGGGTATATATATACATAGAATATTATAAGTGAGGTTTGCTTAGATAAGAATAAACCCTAGATCTAGAATATTCTGGAAACATACAAAGAGGATAATGGATATCCACACAATATTTTCATAACAAATAATATTTTTTTAGTTTTTTTTTTTTTTTACTTCCAACACACCTACTTTTTTACATTCTAAGCTATTTAAAAGAGGGATTAGACTACGTAAACGGACAAATTATGCTACAAATTTCATGTGTAGAAATTTAACTCTTTATTAAAGAACACTTTCTTATTAATTGCGGTAAATTTTTTAAATTAATTTGACTTTTTATCTAGTCTAATATCTCTGTTAAAGTGTATGTCTTGTAAAATTTGTGTCTTATTGTAAGTTTAAATGAAGTTATATATTTTTAAAAAAAATTAAATTTAATATAATAACAATACAATAAAAATGAATATAGACGAAATATTCCTTAAAAAACCATCTCCAGTGGCCGACATAACATTTTGCACATATAATATAAAGGTGGCACTGCTAAAAAAACGAACTAATTGAGGTCGTATTATTTTAGATCTACCACAAATAGTTGGGATTATTTTCATCAAATTTTCCTATATTTAAAAGAAAAAAGAATAAGATATTTGTTTTTTATTTTTTTTTTTTTTTAAAAAGGGAATATTGAAGTGTTCGTTTCCAAAAGAAAAATTATTCTACGCCTAAACAATAATATGTTGTACATTTTCGTATGAGAACCTTCATTTTTATCTTTTACTATTTAAATAATGATCAACATTATGTCTTCATTATGCTGCTGTTAATTCTAATTACTTTATTCTGATTCGGTATTACACATTATTATATTTTTAATTTGTTTCAACTTAGGTGGGTTAATTTTAATTATTTAGGGAAATAGACTACACATACAATTATTTTATGTACGTAGGCCCTACATATAACTTTATGTAGCAATTTCTCAATGCGCAAAAAGTTGCGCCCTAATTCCCACTTATAATCATATATTATTTAAATTTCAAATAAAAATATTAAACCGTAATATTGGATATTAAAATGGTTTGCGACATGATATGTTGATCCTATGGTTGTCGAGCTTAAGGTCCCCAACATCAAAGTTGACAACTATTCGTGGATACATGAAATTATCAAATATTATAATTATTATATGCTTAGAATTTTTTTAAAGTTTTATGAGGAGATTAGATCCTAGAAGAGGTTTCTCGCACCGTCAGTTTTAATGGTGGAGTCATTTATGCTCTTTACGGGGATGATTTTCCAGTTTGACTAGTAGAGAAGCGTAAATGTGGGAACATGGTTTTTTAGTTCCCATTTTTGAAAGACTTGTCGTCTTAGAACGTTATTCTTGGTAAAAAAAAAACTCTAAATGTCGATAAGACAATGATTATTCCAACATAAATAATGACGAAATTCGAATGTTGTGATGGGTCCATTGGTTGGTGATACGGGGAAAAGTAGATGGCAAAAGATTGTTATCTAACGGTTGTAAAGATTACCTCGGCAGTCCATGAAACGATAGTAGTCGAGCCCTTCATAATTTGATGTAGGAGTTAAGGGATTTGTTGTTTAAAAAATGCAAGTAAAAATACAGGAAATTGACTAAGCCTTGGCCATCCAACAACTAGTTTTTGATATGTAATAAAAAAAACCTTGTAAAAAAATAAAAACAAAAATCAAGGTGAATACGGAAATCAGGCGGCAGCTACCAAAGGAAAAATGTTATTAGATGTTCTGTTTATCAAATTGATATGTGATTCCATATGCGTACCCCAACGTTCCATTATTATATTGTCCTTTTAAAATTTTTTGATTTTTAAAAACGAGAGATACTAAATTTTCAAAATTTCTCTCTATGTAATAGAATAAACATTGTCCAATAGGAAGTAGTTTAATTAATCCTAACGAGCACCCTTATTTAAATTTAATTTTCGTAATATATTTTCTAATGCGAGATTAAAGAAATTTGCTATAAAATAAAAACGCTGATCATAAGATATAAAAAAGCTTCATATATATGAAGTTAACAGAGATAGAATGCATGTGAGCTGTGCTTAATCATGCAGGTACAAAATTGTTATGGAAATTAATAATGACATACAAGACCTAGTTGCCATATGAATGTCCATCAGCGGGGCTAGGACTTGATCTATTGATAATTCTAGGTCTATAGTTATCTAACAAATCAGACCCTTGAAGTAACTTTGGTGAATTTCCATCACCAGGGCTAGGACCGGATTCGTTGATAACTCTAGGTCCATAGTTATCTAAGTGATCAGACCCTTGAAATGGCCCCTGTGAATGTCCATCACCGGGGCTAGGACCAGATTCAATGATAACTTTAGGTCCATAGTTATCTAAGTGATCGGACCCATCTTGAAGTGAACCCTGAGGTAGTGACTGAAATATAGTAGTGGCTTGACCTTTAGTTTTATATTGGAGGTTGTCATCTTGCATATTTATGAGGTCTTTTGTGGTTTTGGATGTTTCTTGGAGCTGTCTACCTTTGACAAACTGAATTTCTTGGTTGAAAATTATTGCCACAACGAAACAAGCAATTATAAAATTAATGCTTTTCATTTCTAGCTTCAAGGGAGGAAGTAGAAACAAGATTATCAAAGCTCTTTAATGTCTTAGTAAGAAGAGAAAGATGTTCTCACCTCTCAACTTCTAGTCACATTGATAGTACTTCAACGCCTTCATATATAGTTAGTTTTTATATCAACAATAATAGCAAGATACAAATTATATGTTTAACATTAATTCTTATTAATACTAATTATTGTTATCAATAATTGATATTAATGTTAAGTATTGTTACCTTATTTTTACATCAATAATTTCAATAATTTACTAAATGTTCATTTTTTACGTGTTTATAATTTTTTTTACTAAATATTCATATTTAAAAATGTGGGATAGCAATTCTATGACTATATTGTGGGCTCATCATGTACACGTGTCACTAGTATACTGGTTATTTTTTAAAAAAGAAAATAATGTAAATTAAGAATAAACAAAAACTTGCTGACAACCAAACCGTCAGTAGCCTAACCGCTTGCACCCCTACCTCCATCTCACCCTATCCCTAGAACCCCTCTTGGCCGGCAACCCAATTAATAATACCTCAACCCTTTGTTAAACTAGTAAATAAATTTTTGTAAAGAAAAAAAAAATCTACTTTAAAATAAAAGTAATTAGGGTATTTTAATGCATTGTTAATATTCATATAACTAGTTTCAAAAAATATTACAAAAAATAAAATTAACATAATATTTTTTTTTTAGTTTTTGTTTTTTACTTCCAACACCTTCTTTTTTACATTCTAAGCTATTTGAAAGAGGGATTAGACTACGTAAATGGACAAATTATGCTATAAATTTCAGGTGTAGAAATTTAACTCTTTATTAAAGAACACTTTCTTATTAATTGTGGTAAATTTTTTAAATTAATTTGACTTTTTATCTAGTCTAATATCTCTGTTAAAGTGTATTTCTTGTAAATTTTGTGTCTTATTAAATGAAGTTATATATTTAAAAAAAAAATTAAATTTAATATAATATAACAATACAATAAAAATGAATATAGACGAAATATTCCTTAAAAAACCATCTCCAGTGGCCGACATAACATTTTGCACATATAATACAAAGGTGGTACTGCTAAAAAAAACTAATTGAGGTCGTATTATTTTAGATCTACCACAAATAGTTAGGATTATTTTCATCGAATTTTCCTATATTTAAAAGAAAAAAGAATAAGAGATTTGTTTTTTTTAAAAAAAAAAGGGAATATTGAAGTGTTCGTTTCCAAAAGAAAAATTATTCTACGCCTAAACAATAATATGTTGTACATTTTCGTATAAGAACCTTCATTTTTTACCTTTTACTATTTAAATAATGATCAACAATATGTCTTCATTATGATACTGTTAATTCTAATTACTTTATTCTGATTCGGTATTACACATTATTATATTTCTAATTTGTTTCAACTTAGGTGGGTTAATTTTAATTATTTATGGAAATAGACTACACATATAATTATTTTATGTACGTAGGCCCTACATATAACTTTATGTAGCAACTTCTCAATGCGCAAAAAGTTGCGCCCTAATTCCCACTTATAATCATATATTATTTAAATTTCAAATAAAAATATTAAACTGTAATATTGGATATTAAAATGGTTCGCGACATGATCTGTTGATCCTATGGTTGTCGAGCTTAAGGTCCCCAACATCAAAGTTGACAACTATTCGTGGATACATGAAATTCTCAGATATTATAATTATTATATGATTAGAATTTTTTTAAAGTTGTAAGACGAGATTAGATCCTAGAAGAGGCTTCTCGCCCCGTCGGTTTTAATATTGGAATCATTTATCCTCTTTACGGGGATGATTTTCCAGTTTGACTAGTAGAGAAGCATAAATGTGGGAACATGGTCTTTTAGTTCTCATTTTTGAAAAACTTGTCGTATTAGAACGTTATTTTTGGTAAAAAAAAAACTCTAAATGTCGATAAGACGGTGATTATTCCAACATAAATAATGATGAAGTTCGAATGTTGTGATGGGTCCATTGGTTGGTGATATGGGGAAAAGTATATGGCAAAGGATTGTTATCTAATGGTTGTAAAGATTACCTCGGCAGTCCATGAAACGATAACAGTCGAGCCCTTCATAATTTGATGTAGGAGTTAAGGGATTTGTTGTTTAAAAAATGCAAGTAAAAATACAGGAAATTGATCAAGCCTTGGCCATCCAACAACTAGTTGTTGATATGTAATAAAAAAACCTTGTAAAAAAATAAAAACAAAAATCAAGGTGAATACGGAAATCAGGCGGCAACTACCAAAGGAAAAATGTTATTAGATGTTATGTTTATCAAATTGATAAGTGATTCCATATGCGTACCCCACCGTTCCATTATGATATTGTCCTTTTAAAATTTTTTGATTTTTAAAAACGAGAGATACTAAATTTTTAAAATTTCTCTCTATGTAATAGAATAAACATTGTCCAATAGAAAGTAGTTTAATTAATCCTAACAAGCACCTTTATTTAAATTTAATTTTCATAATATATTTTCTAATGCGAGATTAAAGAAATTTGCTATAAAATATAAACGCTGATCATAAGATATAGAAAAGCTTCATATATATGAAGTTAATAGAGATAGAATGCATGTGAGATGTGCTTAATCATGCAGGTAAAAAATTGTTTTGGAAATTAATAAAGACATACAAGACCTAGTTGCCATGTGAATGTCCATCACCGGGGATAGGACTTGATCTATTGATAATTCTAGGTCTATAGTTATCTAACAAATCAGACCCTTGAAGTAACCCTGGTGAATTTCCATCACCGGGGCTAGGACCTGATTCATTGATAACTCTAGGTCCATAGTTATCTAAGTGATCAGACCCTTGAAATGGCCCCTGTGAATGTCCATCACCGGGGCTAGGACCTGATTCAATGATAACTTTAGGTCCGTAGTTATATAAGTGATCGGACTCATCTTGAAGTGAACCTTGAGGTAGTGACTGAAATTTAGTAGTGGCTTGACCTTTAGTTGTATATTGGAGGTTGTCATCTTGCATATTTATGAGGTCTTTTGTGGTTTTGGATGTTTCTTTGAGTTGTCTACCTTTGACAAACTGAATTTCTTGGTTGAAAATTATTGCCACAACGAAACAAGCAATTATAAAATTAATGCTTCCCATTTCTAGCTTCAAGAGAGGAAGTAGAAACAAGATTATCAAAGCTCTTTAATGTCTTAGTAAGAAGAGAAAGATGTTCTCACCTCTCAACTTATAGTCACATTTATAGTACTTCAACGCCTTCATATATGGTTAGTTTTGATATCAACAATAATAGCAAGATACAAATTATATGTTTAACATTAATTCTTATTAATACTAATTATTGTTATCAATAATTGATATTAATGTTAAGTATTGTTACCTTATTTTTACATCAATAATTTCAATAATTTACTAAATGTTCAGTTTTTACGTGTGTAGGGAATAGTTTCAAGCCTTTAAAATCCCACTAGCTTGAACCCCACTGTGATCATACACTAAAGTACGGTGGCGTCCAAAAGGGAAGAAGATAGAGCAAAAGAGTCGCCAACAAGTTTTTAAGGAACTTGTAAACCGTTCACGAGGTGAAGGTTACACCCCTTAACGATCCAAGAGATCGTCAACTCCATAAGGTCATGAACCAAATAAGGGTTCGGGGATGAAGGTACAAATTCAACCTAAAAGAGATTGAACCTGCCCTAATAATAGGCCTCTACTTTATTCTGCTCGTATTCATGTGCGCTTTCTGATTAACATACAATCAATAGAATTAACCCTAAACCTGTTTAATCTATGTTGGTTGAATATAATGCACAAATAAACTATTATTGGCGATCACTTGAATTTATAATCACAATTAACCCAACAAGATTATTAATTATTTTATTAAGCGTGATTACAAGTACCAAATTCCCTATAAACATGCAATAAAAGGTGATCAAGCAATAACAATAAATAATAATAATCAATAATCATGAATAATAATCATAAATAAAAATAATCATCATATTAATAATAATTGAAATAATTATCATGAATAAAATAATCATCAAAATAATAATATTCATAATCATTATAACAATTATAATCATAATCATATTCATGATAATATTAAAGCATAATAATAATAGCAAGATCCTAGGCATGATACTAACAAGATTAATAACAAACCCTAGCATGTCACTAAGCAATAAAAATCAAATCTTTATCCCTAACATGATACTAACATGAATAAATATTAGGAAGAGAATAAAAGGCATCATAGCAATCATATTTAATATTAAAAATACCCTAGACATGATATTAGGAATCAAAATAATTTAAACATGGTTTCTACATCATAAATCAATAAATCAATTAAAGTACTTACTTTGATGCCTCGTACCTCTTTCTAATAACAAAATACACACGTTAGTAACTTCAAGGAAAAATAATAATCAAAACAATCAAATTAAATAATTGAAATAGAGATTTGGGACCAAACCCTCAGAAATTAAAACCTTTCACGTTTAGGGCGAAGACAACTTCGAATATGGCTAAGTGTATCAAGATCTTGTGAATGCGGAATTTTTTATTAAAAAGCAAGAATTAATGAAAAGAAAAGAATGCCAATGAATTAATATTATTGAAAATTGATGAATGAAAGAATGAATGATTATTTTATTGAAGAGAATGAATTAAAAGAATTGATGAATGATTGATGCTTCTTGATGAATAAAAACGGAGTTTTTGATACGATATTTATAGAGAAAATCATCCAAAAAAGATAATTTAACAAAACAGAGTCTGAAGATCGAAAATCAACATTGGCGCCAGCCCTGGCTAGTTGGCGCCAGCACCAGTGGCTAGCGCCAGGCGCCAATGGCTAGCGCCTGGCGCCAATCCTGGTTCCAGGCGCCAAGGCCTGGGGTTGGACGCCAAAGTGGTTTTCAACGCGTTTTCGAAAATCTGATAAATTTCCTGTACTGGAAGATAAAATAATATAATTCCATCGAAAATGCTATTTGATCTTGATTAAAACTCTAAAGAGTCCTAGTTGAATTAGGAATGATAAGAACCTTCTAGAATGTTCTAGAAGACTAAAACCATTCCTAATTGCATTAGGAATGATAAATTATATTAGGCCCTCCCCTAGATCATTGGGCCGTACATAAAGCTCAAACCGGGCCCAGTTTAGTAAATTGGCCATAACTTCCTCAATATTCATCGGAATTGGGCTTATAATATATCGTTGGAAAGGTCTTTGCAAGCCCCATCCAACTACACCACTATTGGACCCATATCATGGACCAACCAAACTGGATTGGCTGTTTTCTTAAAATAAAGTTTTCAAAATCAGGGAGAAAAGAAAAGAAATAAAACTTTCCGCAACACTAGACCTTCCACACTTTCGTTTCATTCGATTATGATTCGACGTGAAAGGCACTCATCACTGGGTTTGGTTTTGGGGAGACAAATGGGTGTCTACAGAAGCCCCCACTTTGACTGAGTTTGGAGAAACGTAAGTTTCGAAAACAAAAGTCAAAGTAACGATAGGGATGGAGAATAATTCAGAACGTTCTGCGATCCTAAATCAATCTTATAACGCCGATACCTGCAAAACTAGCATTAGTTAAACAGATAAAAGAGTTAAGAAACGCGTATCTTGCACTGTTAAGCACACGTCTCTGAAAGTAACCGATTTGTTTTGATGACCTCCTGCAAGCCAGAGAATGCCATCCCGCTTGAAAACCGCTACGCCCGTAACCGCTTCAAAATTAGAAGATTGCTTCGCCTGAAACTATCCTCCTCCGCAATGATAATATTCCGCGTCCAAGGGAACATCATCGAAGATTATTTCCCTCGAAACAATCCTCATCCGCATTGATAATATTCCGCGTCCAAGGGAATACTATCGAAGATTGCTTCTCTTGAAACAATCTTCAGTTGTTTGTGACAACTCTCCACAATCTAGGGAACGCCACCTTGCTGTTTCGATGTTCACTCGTCTCTGAACAAAGACTTCTTTTTGATATGACTCTAATTTCCGATGTGATAGTCTTCGAAAAGATCACTGCTTCTTAATGTTTGCTATGCCAGTACGTCGGTACTTTGCTGCTTGTGAACCAGTATGTCGGTGCTTTTGCTGTGATGACAATCCTCTTTTCTTTGGGAATAGTTGCCAACACAACTCTTGTATGATGTATGACAATCCGATTTATGGAAAGTTGTCAATGCCACGTAACAATCCATCCTTGGAAATGTTGTCACGATGAAGCGACAATCCGTACCTCGGAAAATTTGCCAAAATCCAATTTTTGGAAAAGTTGCCAATGCTTCGTAACAATCTTTCATAAGAACTTTGCTACGATCGACAATCCACATCTTGGAATATAACTCTTGAAAGCAATCCACCTTGGAAATTTGCCAACGCTGTGCGACAATCCTTTTGGGAAAATATTGCCACTATTGACAATCCGCGTCTTGGAACATTTGCAAAAAAGAGTCGACCGACAATCCACTTCGGGAAAATTTGCCACTTGCTGAAATGAATGACAATCCACGTCGAGGAACTTTTGTCGAAATTTATGATGAGTAGAGACCTACAACAATCCTTTGGGAAATTTTGCCATAGGGAACTGGGTGTATGACAATCCAATCTCGGAAAACTTGCCAACGAGCCGATGAATGTATGACAATCCGAACTTGGAAAAACTTGCCAATAAAAGAAGGAGCACAACAATCCACGCTTGGAAACTTTTCCAGAGATGACAATCCAATCTTGGAAAAATTTTCGTTGAAGAAGATGCGCGACAATCCATTTTTGGAAATATTGCCAGTTGGGGATGACAATCCAATTTTTGGAAAACTTTGTCATTTAATAAGAATGCGCGACAATCCATATTTGGAAATATTGTCGTTTAAGTGCTTGCTTTTGAACCGATTGTAATGAGCCAGTGTTTTAGGCGCTTAAGCTAAGTGAGACGATTTTTTGTCAGGTCAATCGCTTACTACGATTGTAATCGAGCCGACTACTAATCATGTCAAATTGCTTATAGGGGCTAACTAGCGTACCAAGGAACCTGAAATTGCTGCATGAAGTCGAAATCACCTTTCTAAGAGGCTTCGAGCTCTGTCGTTGCTGAGATATCTCTAGAGTAGGGTCTTCCCTATTCTGCTGCACCTGTATTTATTTTTTACTATAGAACTTTGCCAATTTCTTTAATTATCTTAGGGTTGACCTAAGGCTTAATGTTGCTTGACTCATCGACTTGACACGACTCAAGGTATAAACTTGACTCGATATGTTTGACTGACTCGAGGTTGACTCGACTCGAAGTGTAATGACACGTGTGTTAAACTCAAATCAAAGTGATATGGCACAACATGACTCAATGTGTACATGACTCGTGTGTGCATTGTAATGTGATCGTGCGACTCGAAAAAATGCAAAAAAGAAAAAAAATTTCGTCAATTTTGTGGAGGGTACCGACTTTCTCCCGAAAAAGAAAGACGCGAAGAAAGAATCGAAGTTTTCGAATGCATGTTGAATGAGCTTAGTCAAATGTTGTTTGATACTATCTCTCAAGGTGCAAGGATTAATCCATCCTAGGCTATCTCAATGGTTAACTCAATGATGAAAGTATTTGGGTAACTTAGGCACGGAGGCTAAGTACTTCATGCTTCGTGATGCAATGATGAGTGATGTTGATATGACAAGGCATGCTTCAGCGTTGTATTAAGATTTCATGACAAAGGGTTCCTAAGGGAAGTATATTTGGTCATGTATGCGTGATGTGCGTGATAGTGACACTAAAGTTAGGCCGCAAGAGCTAAGTGTGTGGAAAAACATATTATTGAAAAGAGTCAAATGGTGGTGACTCTTAGGCTAGGTAAGCTAATGATGTAGGGATCAAGCCCCCAAGTCTAGCTCTAAATGAATAGGGATGAGCGTTGGAGATCCCTTGATATGATCATGGTGTAAGTGTGTGAATGTGAATATGAATGCATGTTTATTACGGCCGCACCTCGATGTGAGGTTGCCTACGTATCCGTTAGGAATCAGGCCGAACGTAGCTCTAGCCGAACCTCGCACAAGTGTGTATACCTCAAAAAAGGTCTTTTTAAGGGTTGTAACGTGGTTAGGCTAAAGGTTTAAAGAAGAAGGGGATAAAGGCTCAAGACCCTAGATAAGCCCCCAAGGTGTGCAACCTTGCTTTTGAATATTTGTATTTTTATGCTTGAGGTTTTCTACTCTTTTTTTAGCTATTTCTTTTGCTTTAGAATTTATTTTACTTTTGCAAGTGTGGGCAATCCCGATCATGCGGTTTATCACTCACTTGGCATTCATGTTTCTCAGGCACGGTACCGAGCACTCGATAAGAGACGCAATCTGAGACGTGTTCTTATCGAATATATTTTCATTTAAAAAAATTGGAACACTTACCCTTTTGTACATTTGTTTATATATGCTTTTATTTATTTTTTTCGCTTATTTTTGCTATTTTAATCTTTTTGAATCACTCAAGCTTTCTTTAGAATTGCAAAAGTTGCACACCATCCCATCCCAAGGTTAGATAGATGTAGGTTGAAAAAAGAAAGGTATATCGTTAGACGAGGCTCAAAGTGGTTTATGAAGAAAGGATTTGTAAATTAGAAAGGTGAAAGGAGATATGATGTGGCTACAAGGGGTGCCTTAAATCATTGGTATACCTTGTGCTTAATTCGACATGGATTTTTTTCTTTTTTTTTATTTTTTTTTTTTTTATTATATTTGATGCAATGTAATGAAGTGATCATATATAAGGAAATAAATGCTCATTTTATTAAAAAGGGAAAAGACAAGAAAAACTACAAAAATAATCTAAAGGAAAAGAAAAGGTGCCTATGCTAGACTTATTGGGGAAAGGAAAAAATGAAAAAGAAATAGAAAAAGAGGTCATGAAATCTTGTCATTGAAACTCGCCTCTTGTCTTGTGTTGTTTGCTCCGACATCATCCAGTCTTCTCGCTAGCTAGAGGCGATGGGATCTTATTTGCCTCTATGAGATCTTGAATGAGATTTTGAAACCTGTAGCATTCATCAGTGGTATGACCGTTTCCTCGATGGTACTTGCAATAGGAATTTGGATTCCATCTCGAAGATCGATTTTCTGGTGTTGGATCCTCGGTAGGGCCAATAGGTTTGATTAATCCTCGATCATAGAGACGATCGAAAGCAGCATCGTAGGTCATTCCAATGGATGTGAAATCTCGCCTGGGTTTCCTTTTAAATCCTTGATTATCCATGGCTAAGACATCATTATGGTCAAAGGTACTAACATTATTACTAGAGTGGGCGTTTTCGGAAGAAGAAGGATTGTCGTTCTTCTTTCCTTTCCAGCCACCGTGGTTACTATTGTTAGTAGCTTTTTGCTTTGCGAGGTCGTCTTCGATTTCAATTCCGATGTCATAAACGGCCTTGAAAGTATTCAAGCTGTGTTGATATTTTAAGTGCTTTGAGTACTTTTCTTGGAGATTCTTGATAAACATCCTCATAGACTCCTTTTCGGTGGTGTAGGGAATAGTTTCAAGCCTTTAAAATCCCACTAGCTTGAACCCCACTGTGATCATACACTAAAGTACGGTGGCGTCCAAAAGGGAAGAAGATAGAGCAAAAGAGTCGCCAACAAGTTTTTAAGGAACTTGTAAACCATCACGAGGTGAAGGTTATTCCCCTTAACGATCTAAGAGATCGTCAACTCCATAAGGTCATGAACCAAATAAGGGTTCGGGGATGAAGGTACAAATCCAACCTAAAAGAGATTGAACCTGCCCTAATAATAGGCCTCTACTTTATTCTGCTCGTATTCATGTGCGCTTTCTGACTAACATACAATCAATAGGATTAACCCTAAACTTGTTTAATCTATGTTGGTTGAATATTAATGCACAAATAAACTATTATTGGCGATCACTTGAATTTATAATCATAATTAACCCTAACAAGATTATTAATATCTTATTAAGCGTGATTGCAAATGCCAATTCCCTTTAAACATACAATAAAGGTGATCAAGCAATAAATAATAAAATATAATACATATCAAGCAACATAATAAATAATCAACATCATTAATAATAATAATATCAATCATAATCATGTTAAAGCATAGCGAGATCCTAGGCATGATACTAACAAGATTAATAAACAAACCCTAGCATGTCACTAAGCAATAAAAATCAAATCTTTAGCCCTAACATGATACTAACAATCATAAGTATTAGGAAGAATATAGGAAGCATCGTACTTTTAATCATACTTGATATTAAAGTTACCCTAGACATGATACTAGGAATTTATTGTTGTCACCCTAAACATCAAATTAAGGAAAACAATCTAAGCATGATTTCTACATCATAATATCAATTAAACCATTAAAGTACTTACTTGGATGCCTCGTACCTCTTTCTAATAACAAAATACACGCGTTAGTAACTTCAAGGAAAATAATAAACAAAGCAATTAAATTAAATAATTGAAAGAGAGATTTGGGACCAAACCCTCAGAAATTAAAACCTTTCACGTCTAGGGCGAAAGCAACTTCGAATATGGCTAGGTGTATCAAGATCTAATGAATGCAGAATTTTTTATTTGAAAGAAAGAATTTAAGAAAAGAATGAAGAGATGAATGTTAGAGATGATTGATAGAATGAAAGAGGTGAATGAGAGAATCGATTCTTGGTGAATGGTTTGTGAATGAGGAGATTTGATGCTTGTTGATGAAGGGTTGATGCTTGTTGATGAATGAAAACGGAGTTTTTAATACGATATTTATTGAGAAAATCATCCAAAAAAGATAATTTATCAAAACAGAGTCTGAAGACCACAAAACCATCTTGGCGCCAGCCCTGGCTCATTGGCGCCAGGACTAGTGGCTAGCGCCAGGCGCCAATGCTGGCGTCTGGCGCCAATCCCGATTCCAGGCGCCAAGGCCTGGGGTTGGACGCCAAAGTGGTTTCCCACGCGTTTTCGAAAATCTGATAAATTTTCGTACTGGAAGATAAAATAGTATAATTCCAATCGAAAATGCTATTTGATCTTGATTAAAACTCTGAAGAATCCTAACTGAATTAGGAATGAAAAGAACCTTCTAGAATGTTCTAGAAGACTAAAACCATTCCTAATTGCATTAGGAATGATAAATTATATTAGGCCCTCCCCTAGATCATTAGGCCGTACTTAAAGCTCAAATCGGGCTCAGTTTAGTAAATTGGCCATAATTTCCTCAATATTCATCGGAATTGGGCTTATAATATATCGTTGGAAAGGTCTTTGCAAGCCCCATCCAACTACACCATTATTGGACCCATATCATGGACCAACCAAACTGGATTGGCTGTTTTCTTAAAATAAAGTTTTCAAAAACAGGGAGAAGAGAAAAAGAAATAAAACTTTCCGCAACGCTAGACCTTTCCACACTTTCGTTTCATTCGATTATGATTCGACGTGAAAGGCACTCATCACTGGGTTTGGTTTTGGGGAGACACAAATGGGTGTCTACAGAAGCCCCCACTTTGACTGAGTTTGGAGAAACGCAAGTTTCGAAAACGAAAGTCAAAGTATCGATAGGGACGGAGAATGATTCAGAACGTTCTGCGATCCTAAATCAATCTTGTAACGCCGATACATGCAAAACTAACATTAGTTAAACAGATAAAAGAGTTAAGAAATGCGTATCTTGCACCGTCGAGCACACGTCTCTGAAAGTAACTGATTTGTTTTGATGACCTCCTACAAGCTAGAGAATGCCATCCCGCTTGAAAACCGCTACGCCTTGTAACTGCTTCCAAATTAGAAGATTGCTTCGCCTGAAACTATCCTCTCCGCTGTGATAATATTCCATGTCCAAGGGAATATCATCGAAAATTATTTCTCTTGAAATAATTCTCATCCGCATTACGATCATCTTCCATGCCTCAGGAATTATGATCGAAGACAACTTCGCCCGAAATTACCTTCAGCTGTTTGTGACAACTTTCCTCAAGCCAGGGAATGATGCCAAAGACATCTTCTCTTGAAGTCATCCTCATTTGATGCGATAATTTTCCAAAGGAAATTACCGAAGATCCACGCCTGTCGATCCTTAAAAGTTCTCCTGAACTTTGCTCGTGTTATGCCTGTACGTCGGCGCTCTTTTGCTTTGAACCTGTATGTCAGTGCCCTTTGCTCTTGAACCTATATGTCGGTGCCTTTGCTCTTGAACCTATATGTCGGTGCTTTTTGCTAATGAGCCAATGCTTAGGCGCTTTAAGCCGAGTGAGACGATCTTTTCATCAGGTCGATCACTTTACGTAATCAAGCCGATTACCTAATCATGTCAAATTGCTTAGAGGGGCTAACTGGCGTACCAAGGAACCCAAAATATATTACAGAAGGCTAGCACAACCTCAACAGGTGGCTGGCTGCTTTGGCGTCGCTGAAAAACAATCAGCGCCAGCCTTATGGCATTAGCGCCATGCGCTGGCATTGGCGTCTGGCGCCAAGCACAGAATGTGACGCCAATGCCTAGGGACTGGCGCCAGCACGGATTCTTCTTTAAATTCAATTTTCCGTTTTATTTCTTGCTCTGTTCGTCGCGAAACAGCCCGAGAGAAGTCCGAAAACTTCAATTGATCGTTGCTCACTCGTTTCTCAACCGAATTCGCTCAAATTTGTTGCAAATCAAAGCTCTTTTCATCTATATTCCCGATCTATGTAAGTTTTCCTCCAACTCACACCGGTTTTTATGAATTATTGGCATTTTTATTCACGAATTTCATGAAAATTCGAGACTTATAATGCTCAATTTGCTTTGTTTATCAAGTTTTATGCCATGAAATTGCTTTTTTATGTTTGTATATTGCCTTGGGTGTAATTTGAGACTTGTTTGACTCAATTTGGTGAAGAAATGAGCAATCTGCCATTGTTGGACCTCTTAAGGTCGTGAAGAACAATATGACTCGTTCTTGATGTTTTTGCTAGCAATTCTTGTTCAATTTGTCACAATAATCACTATAGTGTTGCAAGAAATTGTTTGATTGCTTGAAAAAATGTGGTCATGCTCAATTTGAATTTGTGCTCTGTTTTAGTACTACGTACTCTGTTTTTGCGAACATAGTATCATGCGGCTAGGCAAACCCTTAGATACTATAGAACCTTAATTTATGATGATTTTGCACAATGTAGCATGGCTAGACAAAGAGGCTCAGGTTCACGGTCCCGAAACACTAGACGGGAGCATGGTCAGTTTTACCTTGTTTCTGATTTAATTCTTTTTGCAGGGTCAGCCGATTGCTTCTCACACCCGTACGAGGCCTGAGGGGCGGAGAGAGCCGGCGAGGTCTAACTCGAGACGTCGTCGCACTTCGTCAGGAGGTAGAGGTGGCCGTTCCGAGGCTGCTCGAGCCGACGTTGCTGAGGGCTCAGGGTCTTCTTCTGAGGGTGCTCCTGCTGCACCGGTAGGAGAGGCTACCTCGGATTTCAGAGGTGGTGGGATGCACGAGGTTGGCTCGTCATCGCAGCAACCTCCGCGGTCTCAGCCTCAGGTTGACCTTGGCTGGAGCGGTCCTGTCTTGAGTTTCCCTCCTCCTACGGAGGCTGGAGCTGGTGCTGAGGCCGGAGCTGGCGGAGATGTGACTCCTCGGACGGCGCAGTTTTATGGCATGATGGGCCTACGTCCTCCGGCGCCGTAGTTCATTTCTGTATATGCATTTTATTTTGAAGAACTTTGCCTTTGACTTATTATTTAGACACTTTGTTTATTGTAAATTCATTATTATCTATTATTATGTTAGTGTATGTTAGTGTGTGCAAGTGTGATAGCAACTTTGCGCAAAAATTCCGTCATTTTTATTATTGATGGAGGGTATTATCCGACTCTCTCCCCCAAAAAGAAAATAAAAAAGAAAAATAAAACGGAGAAAAAAGCTGATTTTTGAAAATTAATATAAAATTCAAAAAGAAATAAAAATTAACTAAAAATAATTGATATATTTAATTAATTAAGAAAAGGATAGAAAAATATTTAGAAGAAATTAAAACGGAGCCATAAAGTCATTAACCGACTCCAATTTAATATCAAAACGCAAACTGAGCACGCGCGGCCGTCCTGCTGACTTGGCGCCAGCTGGCGCCAGCCTGTGGCGCGTGGCGCCAGGCGCTACACCTAGCGTGTGGCGCCATAAGCTGTTGTGTGACGCCAATATCGGGGTTTTGACGCCAATGGACGCTGACTCCGTATTTCATTCAGATTGAAATTCCTCGTAATTTGTGCATAAATAGTCCCCTGCTCAGCCGATTCTTCACATAATTCCAGCGAAAAAATTAGTCTTCTCTTTAGAAAAAATAATAATCATGTCTTTAGCCACTAAAACCTTCACCCAATATTCTCATGAATGGTGTCGATCTCTCAATGCTAGAGAAAGAAAAGAATTGGATTTATTTCACATGGGGGGAATTTATGGCATCAAAGGGGTAGATTTAGACATAGACTTCATACATACCGCTTTGGAATATTGGAACATTGATACACATTGTTTAGAATAGGGTATGATGAAATTAGCCCTTTGCCAGAGGAATTTGGTGCTATTTTAGGCTTCCCTGCAATAGACCTGGTAGTAATCCCTAGAGTAGATGCATATTACTATAAGGATTTTGAGCGCTTCTTTAACTTGAAAGAAAGAGATTTAACAAAAATAGTAGATGGCAATGTAGTGAACTTAAAAGAATTCGCACGCTATTATTTTGATAAACCGCTTTCTGAATCTTTTCACATATATAGAAGAAGGGCGTTCTTATTCTGCATGCTTAATCAATATTGTCTTAGTAGTGGTAAAATTAACGAGGGTCAATCAATTATAACCACTGTTCTAGAACAAATTGAATTAGGGAGAAATCCAATGCCATTGATAGTTGGAGAGACTATGATTAGTCTAGATGAATTGAAAAGGGACCCAAAAGCACCTCTTCGCGGTTCTCCAATTTTATTACAGGTAGAAAAATAATATTTTTAATTACAGAAATCAAAAAAATATATTTTTGTATTGTAATATTAATTTATTTGCATTGGAATTTTTTTACAGATGTGGCTAATGGAGAGGCTAGGATTAATTAGCCCTCCGGACGACATTGAAAAATATACGCCCACTTGCTTTGTGAAAAGGAAGAAACGCATTCCCAAAATTGGGCGCCATGGGTGGAGAAAAGTCTTTGAATCACGTGATTTTGCTATCAAGTGGGTCGTCCCATGGTGGAAAATAAAAAGTATGGTTGGTGTTAACAAGCAACCTTTCTGCCGTCTCCCAAGCTTGTCTCGCGTGACATATTATTATCCCTGCAGGGTAAAGAGACAATATGGCTTGCTTCAAAATATTCCTTCCGAGGATCTTCGTCCTTCCTATGAGTATCCCATATCTCAAGAAGTAGATAAATTTGACACTTACTGGAGCGCTAGACCTTTATGGGAAGTGATTACCCAAAAGGTTCCCCCTTCTTTACCTAATGATGTAAAGAAGTGGTTGCTGAAGAAGTCTTCAATTGATCAGGGTAGGACCGATGTGAAGAATCGTCTAGGTGACAGGGTGACACCGGCCAAGGAACGCTTAGGTGCAAGAATTGAGTTCAATACACCTACAATGCCTAAGAAGAATAATACTACTAAAGACACGGGGAAAAGGAAAACTACAGACAAAAAGGTTTGGGTGGAAAAGAAGCATGGGGTGCTAGCTGAAGGAGAAACAATCTATTCTAAAATTGAATGTAGGTCCTCTAAAGGATGCCTACTAGCTAAAGTAATGGATGAGGAGGAGGAAACGGAAAAGAATTGGAAAAGGGCAAAGAAGGAGAAGAAAGACTAGAACATTGCTTAGCTTTAGATTTATTAGATTGTTATTTTTCTATTTAAAGTTAATTTATTTCAGCCTTATTTAAATTCCATTAACAATGTAATTTTGTTTTATTAATGAAATTTCAGCTTTCAATTAAATGGGTTACTTTAAATTTATTTTATTAAAGCAATGAAAAACCGAAAAAAATTAATTTTCTAAAAATCTTTCGAGTACGGAAGTCGAAAATTTTCCGAAAAACACCAAAATTCGCCCAGATTTTATGACTGAATTGGCGTCAGTAATTGCAGATTGGCGCCAGCTATTGAGGTCTGGCGCCAGGCGCCAATTCCATCGTCTGGCGCTAATGGCTTTTGGCTGGCGCCAGACTCTGTTCTGTGGCGCCAATAATTTTCCGACTTTTTGTTGACTTTTTGTTGATTCTGGAACGCGGAGATGTCGAAAAATAAAGTGGCCGCACCCGTAATGGGTTGCCTACGTATCCTTTCATAAGGAATCAGGCCGAACGTAGCTCTTTTGAGTGTCCTACTCAAGTAATTATGGGTAGTATTTTTTAAGTTGGTCAAGATTGGTCATGTTTGAGAATTCATTGCCATCCATGTCAGTTAATTTTGCTGCACCACCTGACAAGATTGTTTTGACAATGTAGGGGCCAGACCAATTAGGTATAAACTTTCCCCTTGGATCTAAAACATTTTTCCTTAGCGCTTTTAATACCAAATCTCCTACTTTGATATTTCTTGTCTTGACCTTCTTATTAAAATGTCTAGCCATACGAGTTTGATAGCACTGAGTGTGATGTAGAGCTTCTAGTCGTTTTTCGTCGAGTAGGATCAATTCTTCATATCGTGCCCTAGTCCATTCGACTTCATCGAGTTTACTTTCTAGCGCAATACGTAGAGATGGTATTTCTAGTTCGACAGGTTGTACGGCATCCATTCCATATACCAAAGAAAATGGTGTATTTCCTGTTGACGTACGGATTGACGTGCGATAACCCCACAATGCAAAGTGAAGCTTGTCAGGCCAATCCTTATAATTTTCTGTCATTTTCTCGATGATAGTCTTTAAATTCTTATTAGCTGCCTCGACTGCTCCGTTTGCTTGAGGTCTATAAGGGGACGAATGATGATGTTGGATACCATATTTATGTAGCAATTCTTCACATTCGGCTTGAAAGTGAGTTCCATTGTCACTTATCATTTCATGTGGGATTCCATATCGACAAATGATATTTCTCTCGATAAAGAGTGCTACATGTTTTGTAGTGAGTTTAGCATATGATTGCGCTTCAACCCACTTCGTAAAGTAATCAATTGCTACTAGAATAAATTCGTGGCCTCCTGTCCCTGGGGGAGTGATCTTGCCGATTATGTCAATTCCCCATGTAGAGAATAGCCATGGTGATGTGTAGGTGTAGAGCAAAGATGGAGGAACGTGTTGTAAATTGGCATAAATTTGACACTTAGGGCATCTTTTCACATATTGATGGCAGTCCCTATTCATGGTAGTCCAATAATACCCTTCTCGCATTATTTTCTGGACTAACATTTTGCCATTTATATGAGTTCCACAGATCCCTTCGTGGACCATTCTCATTATTCTTTGTGCATCCACCTTCCCTACACATAGGAGAGCTCGACCTTTAGGTACCCTTTTATGTAGCTCGTTGTCTATGAGTACATATTGAGAAGCCAAAAATCTCAAGGCTCGTTTCGCTCTTTTGTCAGGATGAGGAGGGTATTCTCCATTGGTGACATAGTTGAGAATGTCTGTGTACCATGGTTCTTCTTCTTGTTCTTCATCTTCGTCTTGGACTGAGTCGTTGTCTTCTATAGCCTGTATATATGCTGGTTTGTGTCTTTATTCAATAGTTAGAGGCATTTGCTCGATATCCGTGGGAATCCTAACCATTGAGGCTAATCTTGCCAAGGCATCAGCAAATTGGTTTTCTTCTCTAGGTAGATATGTATATTCCACCTTCTCTAACTGATCGATATGAGTTTCCAGATAGGTTTGATAAGGGGCTAGGCTTTCGCTCCTTACTTTCCACCTTTTAGATATTTGATTGATAATTAGAGAGGAATCTCCGAATATCCTTAACTTCTTTACTCCCAATGCCAGAGCTGTTTCAAGGCCTACCACACATGCTTCATATTCAACAGCATTGTTGGTAACGTCGAAATCGAGCTTTATTGAGATTGGGACGTGTTCTTCCTTAGGTGATACTAGTAGCACTCCGACACCACATCCCTTTTGGTTTGAGGCCCCGTCGAAATACAAGGTCCAAGTATCATCTTCGGTGACCATCAAATCTTCATCTGGAAATTCATTGTCCTGTATTGGTGTCGAGTCTTCTATTGGAAAATCTGCCAGAAAGTCTGACACCACAGATCCTTTAATGGCTTTTTGTGGCATAAACCGCACATCGAACTGGGCTAAGTTGACTATCCATCTTGAAATACGTCCATTGAGCGTTGATTTCTCGAACAAGTATTTGAGTGGATCTAATCGAGATACCACGAAAACGGTATGCACCAACATGTAATGTCTCAACTTAGTTGTGGCCCACACCAAAGCGAGGCACAATTTCTCGAGTGGTGTATAGCGTGTTTCGTATTCGAGCATCTTCTTACTTAAGTAATAGATTGCATTCTCTTGGTTTTCTACCTCTTGTGCTAGTATGACTCCCATTGTCTCTTTGGTAACCGTCAAATATAACCTAAGAGGTATTCCGGGAAGTGCTGGCGCTAATACGGGAGGATTTGCGAGATAGGCTTTGATCCGGTCAAAGGCTTTTTGACACTCATCATCCCATATTACTGGTACATTCTTCTTGAGCTTTTTGAAGATTGGTACACATATCGTTGTTAGTTTTGATATGAACCTACTTATGTATTGCAACCGGCCAATGAATCCTCGAATCTGTTTCTCGGTCTTGGGCGGTGGCATTGACATGACTGCTTTAATCTTGGTTGGGTCTATCTCTATTCCTCTAGAGCTTATGACGTACCCCAAGAGCTTGCCTGAGGTGACTCCAAAAGCACATTTTGATGGATTCAACCTCATATTGTATTTTCTTAGCCTTTCGAAAAATTTCCTTAAGGCTACTTGATGGCCTGGACGGTCCTTTGATTTCACAATCATGTCGTCGACATATACTTCAACTTCTTTGTGCATCATGTCATGGAGCAAGGCAGTTGCTGCACGTTGGTAAGTAGCACGTGCGTTTTTCAACCCAAATGGCATTACCGTGTAACAGTAAGTGCCCCATGGTGTGATGAAAGTTGTCTTCTCCATGTCTTCTTCCGCCATGAGAATCTGATTGTACCCTGCGTATCCGTCCATGAATGAGAGAAGCACGTGATTTGCCGTGTTGTCTACCAGAATATCGATGTGTGGCAAAGGGAAGTCGTCCTTTGGACTTGCCTTATTTAGATCTCGATAGTCGACACACATCCTTACCCTTCCGTCTTTCTTTGGAACTGGGACGACGTTAGCGACCCATTCGGGGTATTTGGATACCTTGATGAAACCTGCAGTTATTTGTTTTTGAACTGCTTCTTTTATTTTAAGTGCTACGTCGGGTTTCATTCGACGCAACTTTTGTTTTACAGGTTTCATTCCTGGTATTAATGGTATAGTGTGTTGAGCTATTTCTCTATTAATGCCTGGCATATCTTCATATGACCAAGAAAATACATCGATAAATTCTTTAAGCAAGTTAATTAAATCGGTTCTTTCTTGTTTATTCAATGTTAGTCCGAATTTAACTTCTCTTTTATGAGTTGAATCATTTGAGATGTCAACTGTTTCGGTCTCTTCAATTACTGGTGTTTTCTTTTCAAGTATTTCCATTGCTTTAATAATTTCTTTATCTTTTTCATCGTTAGCTAAGCAATGTTCGTCATCTTGGGTTAGGGAAGAACACGAGAAGTAAGAAGAATGAGTGATATTATTATACTCTGAGATCATTACATCAAAGAGTGATATGTCTTCAGGGACTGGATCACTAACTATCCTAGGAGAAGAAATAGGAAGGGGAGGCATTATAGGTAAAGACCTAGAAGATTCTACAGGGAAAGACTCTGACTCCGACGATTCTTCAAACATCGGCCCTTGCCCTGTCGTGATCGATATCTTCCTTCCACTCGGAATAGTCACCTTGATAGTCTTGCGCCACCCTTGCAGTGATCCTTCAGCTGGAGTGATCAGCTTTGAGGGGTCGAAGTTTTTGTTTTGTAGGACCGTTTGAATGAGTGAGGAGTTGTCTTCCTCATAAACTGACTCATTCTTTTCTCGCCCAAACAGTAATCCCATGACGTTAAAGTCAAAGCATGGGGGTGCTTTCTCCTTATGGACGAGAGTTGGGACCTCGTCGGCGAAATAGCAATCCAAGAAAATCTCGAATCCTGGTTGTCGTATGCCATTTACAACAAATGGTTCGGGAAATTCATGGCATGGATAGCCCTCTCCTTCTTTTATAAACTGACCATTAAGCGTAAGGGGGTACTGATCCATTGGAATTGCTTTCTTTTGAATGCGAGCGTCCCTACGTGCTTTCAATTTGTCCTGGGCTCGCTTGAGATCTTTCCGAGTCAGTTCGAAACCAAGTCCGAAAGTATCTAGTTTAGGGAGGCCAGGTGACTCTATCGATTTTGCTATCCCCTTCTTCTTTCCTAAGGTCATCCCAGGGAAGTGTCCTTGTTTCTTCAGCATAGTGTTGATAATCATGTTGGAATGGGGGTCGTGGCAAAGAGATGTCCTTTCATCCTCTTGGATTAAGGAGACTTCTTCGTTAAAGCCCCATAGGTCTTCATCATCTTCGTCGTGCTCCACGTTGATGATTGGATTCTCTATTGATTTGATCCTCATTGGCGAAGCATCAATAGTGATGGGGATTCCTCCAATTATGGTTTTCACTTGTTGGTGGAGAGATGAAGGGACGACCTTTAGATCATGGAGCCAAGGGCGTCCTAACAACAGATTGAATGAGGCTTTGATGTCTACCACTTGAAAAGTAGTAGCATGTTCTATTGCTCCTGCCGTCACATTTAGGGTTATTTTGCCAAGAGCTTGACGTCGAGTATTATCGTAAGCTCTTATTCCTTGTGTGGACGGAATTAAATCCTCATCTCTTATGCCAAGCATCTTTGCAGTCCTAAGTGGACAGACATTAATAGCCGATCCATTGTCTACAAGAGTCATGGGAACATTCATCCTTTTGCAGACTACCGTGAGGTTTAACGCCTTGTAGTGTTTGTCACCTTCCGGGGGTAAGTCTTTATCGGAGAAGGTAATTAGATTAATCGGACTAGGGAGGTCACTCATGAGGAAGTTAGCTAGTCCCTCAGGAGTGGTGTCAGAATCTATCCCGATTTTATCCAAGGCATTCATCACAGCTAACCTATGTTCTCGAGATGTTGCCAGAAGCTTCCATACATTCATCTCAACTTTTGTCTTCTTGAATTGTTTAACGATGTCATTGTCTTCGATGATAGGTATAGGAACTTGTTGTACAGTAGGCATAGGTTGTGTTGAAACGGGAGGTTGTATTCTCCCGGATCTTGTGAGGACGTCTATTGATGAATCTTCTTTAGCCCAAATGTCGTCTGTGGTGTATGATACAGAAGGTGAAGGTCCTAATATGTCTTTTAGATAGACATCTTCTTCATCATTGTCCCATATTCCATTAACATTTATGTCCTCTTCTTGTTGAATTTGGACTAATTCCTTTCTATCAATCATTTTCTGCACCAAATCCTTGAACTTGAGGCAGTTTTCTAGGGTATGTCCTCCTGACTGATGGTACTGACAGTAATATCTATCTGTCCTTTTTAATGATTCAAATGGTCTCGGTTCGAGAGGTTTGACCTTGCCATTCTCGGAGAGCATTTCAAACATTTGTGTATACGGGATCCCAATTGGAGTATAAACTTTATTGCTCTTCTTGGGTCTTTCGGTGACTTGTAAGGGAAAGTGTTTTGCCTCATAAGTTGTTTTTACTGGTGTGAATTCTCTCTTAAGTTCATCCATAATTTTGAGAGTTTCACGTAACAGTTGCGATGTCTCCCTCATATACAGTGTGAGCACTCGTATCTCTACCTCATTTGCTGGTTCTGGAAGATTATCTTTGACATCGAAAAAGATCTCTTCTTCTTCCTCTTCGACATTGGTTGCTTTGATAGGCTTAATGAGAGAGGAGGGGTCAACTTTGCTTTCTTCATCAGAAATAGCTAAAGTATGAGCTAGAGGTGCATTGTCAATACTCGGCTTCTTACTGGCAGGGGGCAACGGTAGCTTGTTACTGTCAATTAGGTCTTGAATAGCTTCCTTAAGCTTCCAACAGCTTTCAGTAGAATGGCCCCTACCTTGATGATATTTGCAATGTTCATTGGGGTTCCATTTAGGCGACCTCTTCTCGACTGGTGGATCTCCAAATGGTCCAATGGGAGTTATAATACCTTTTGCATTTAGTCGATCAAACGCGGTGTCATAACTCATGCCAATAGGAGTGAAGTTTCTCCTAAATGGTTTCTTTTGTCCTTGGTTGTTCATGGCGAGGACTTCTCCCAGGTTAAAGGCGCTAACATTATTTGAGTGGGCGGTTTTGGAAGAAGAAGGATTGTCGTTCTTCTTTCCTTTCCAGCCACTGTTGGAGTTATTGTTGGCAGCTTTAGATTTAGCCAAGTCATCTTCGATATTAATCCCGATATCATAAACAGCCTTAAAGGTATGAAGGTTATTTTGATATTTAAGATGTTTTGAATATTTTTCTTGGAGGTTTTTAATGAACAGTCTCACGGACTCTTTTTCACTTGGTACCTCAATCATTTTAGCTGAGGTTTCTCTCCACTTGTTAAAGAAAGATGTGAAGCCTTCATTCTCCTTCTGTTTGAGGATTTCAAGTTCTCTATGGTCAGTTTTGACTTGAATGTTGCACTTGTACCTATCAACGAAAGCGTTTGCTATGGATTCCCAGGTAGAGGTCTTTTCTTTTTCAAGAGAAAAGAACCATTGTTGGCAAACGGTCTCAAGAGATAGCGAGAACAGAGAAGGGAAGACTTTCTTATCGATACCCTTGATACTCATTATTGTTTCAAATGCCCTTAGATGGAAGTAGGGGTTGTCGATTGCCCTAAATTTTGGGATGTCGTTGGCGCTGAACTTCTGCAGAAGAAGATCTTTATCCACCGAGACCCCTTGGGATGTAAGTTCTTGAAACTTGTAGTCGCTGGACAACTTGCTTAGGCTTTCTTGCATGAGGTCCATTTGTTGTTGCTTCACAGGATCCTCGATCTTAAGTGCGAGAAGCTTCAGTGTCTCAGTTACAGTAGCCAGTTGGTTCTTGAGATCGTTAACTTCTTCCTAAGTTGCCATTATGACTCTTGCTTTCCTCTTGCGGGCTATAGGTTTGTCGAAAAGTTGGACTTGTATGAAGAGGTTATCTTTGATTAATCGTCCTTCCTTTCTTGACCACGCGCTGTAAATTAAGCCAGTTTGCGTTTTAATTACTTGACTCGAATCAATTTGACTTTATGGTTTTTATTTTAAAAAAGGGTATGCAAAAAGTACGCATATTTTTAGGGAGCAATAATGACATGTGTTTAGGGAACTTAAGTATTATTATTTATTAGAGGATTAATATCCGACTTACCCCCCTAAAAAAATGACGAAAAATAACGCACGCACACAAGACTCCCTTAATCATGGTCAAGACATGTGTATTGGTGTGTGTATTGAGTGTAAGTGACATGCTTGGACTCTAGTGTAAGACCATGGGACTTAGTGCCTCAACTCGAATATTGATTCAATTAAGCATTATTGCCGGCAAAATTAACCGAATTAAACAGGAAACTGATTAATTAGACATTAGGTGATGACTCGACAAATAATCCGAACTGTCGGCCAAGCGACAGGACTGGCGTCACAATATGGTGGTTGGCGCCAGACTTTTTAGTAAATGCCTGGCGCTACACACCATACAGTGGCGCTACAGCTCAGATTTTGGCACCAATATTGGAGCCTCGGTCTGGGACTGTTTTCGATATTATTAGTCAACTGGGGTATGCCTAAAGTCGTACTAGGTCAATTCCGATTAAAAGAAGAAAAAACTTTATTGACTCGAATTAATTAATTAATTAATTAGGCAAAGTTCTTTAAGTCAATAATTATAATCTCAACACAAATCAACAAACGGTTAAGAGGAGCATAGGATATATATACACAACAAATAATGCACAATTAGTCAAGTAGGCACAATATGATGCAATGAGTTCGCAACCTAACCATGGCTCTAGTTCTCTAAAGTTCGGGATATGGTTTAGTCAAATAGGGTCCATGGTTAATTGTCCAGATGCACCGCGTAGAAGCCTAACCGTGAAGGGTTAACGCGTGTGGATAGAACACCGCGAGTTTTTAGAAAAAACTCACTTCCATGGTTTGGTGAATTCAACCTCTCAGATGTACCCTTTGTTGCTAGGAGCGTTCAATCGGGTAGATAGAGCATGAATTCCCAGAGGGTTATGTCCATATGTAGAACACATATGGGTTTCATAAAAGTGAGAAAAAATTCAATCAGGAAGCAGGATCGAGCGAACAATACGAAAAACCGGTCGAAATTAGAACGCATATTTCTGGCTCGGTATTGGGGGAAATTGGCGCCAGCAAACAGAGACTGGCGCCAACTTTTAACTGTAGCGTCTGGCGCCAATATTGGCGTCTGGCGCTACGGCTAAATGTTTGGCGCCAAGCTCTGGCCCCTGACGCTACTTCCCACATGCCTCAGCAGCTTTCTGTGCTCAATAAAATCACCCAGTTTCGCGCGGTGTTATTTTAGTCCTAGTTGTGAAAGACATTTCTCAAATTTCCTACGTGTAAAATCCTATGTTTTTGACTCATTACGGATGGTCTTTCCAATGAGAACCTTTTTATGCATATGACACAATGTTAATCAAAATTACGCACATGAAATACTTAGAACTTTTCGAGTCTCATCCACTCATTCTAAATCATTGCTGAAACAAATTCAGGAATTAAAATAGAAATCCTCCCCAGTGGAGTCGCCAAAAACTGTAGGGAATAGTTTTTAGCCTTTAAAATCCCACTAGCTTGAACCCCACTGTGGTCATACACTAAAGTACGGTGGCGTCCAAAAGGGAAGAAGATAGAGCAAAAGAGTCGCCAACAAGTTTTTAAGGAACTTGTAAACCATCACGAGGTGAAGGTTACACCCCTTAACGATCCAAGAGATTGTCAACTCCATAAGGTCATGAACCAAATAAGGGTTCGGGGATGAAGGTACAAATCCAACCTAAAAGAGATTGAACCTGCCCTAATAATAGGCCTCTACTTTATTCTGCTCGTATTCATGTGCGCTTTCTGACTAACATACAATCAATAGGATTAACCCTAAACCTGTTTAATCTATGTTGGTTGAATATTAATGCACAAATAAACTATTATTGGCGATCACTTGAATTTATAATCATAATTAACCCTAACAAGATTATTAATATCTTATTAAGCGTGATTGCAAATACCAATTCCCTTTAAACATACAATAAAGGTGATCAAGAAATAAATAATAAAATATAATACATATCAAGCAACATAATAAATAATCAACATCATTAATAATAATAATATCAATCATAATCATGTTAAAGCATAGCGAGATCCTAGGCATGATACTAACAAGATTAATAACAAACCCTAGCATGTCACTAAGCAATAAAAATCAAATCTTTAGCCCTAACATGATACTAACAATCATAAGTATTAGGAAGAATATAGGAAGCATCGTACTTTTAATCATACTTGATATTAAAGTTACCCTAGACATGATACTAGGAATTTATTGTTGTCACCCTAAACATCAAATTAAGGAAAACAATCTAAGCATGATTTCTACATCATAATATCAATTAAACCATTAAAGTACTTACTTGGATGCCTCGTACCTCTTTCTAATAACAAAATACACGCGTTAGTAACTTCAAGGAAAATAATAAACAAAGCAATTAAATTAAATAATTGAAAGAGAGATTTGGGACCAAACCCTCAGAAATTAAAACCTTTCACGTCTAGGGTGAAGGCAACTTCGAATATGGCTAGGTGTATCAAGATCTAATGAATGCGGAATTTTGTATTTGAAAGAAAGAATTTAAGAAAAGAATGAAGAGATGAATGTTAGAGATGATTGATAGAATGAAAGAGATGAATGAGAGAATCGATTCTTGGTGAATGGTTTGTGAATGAGGAGATTTGATGCTTGTTGATGAAGGGTTGATGCTTGTTAATGAATGAAAACGGAGTTTTTAATACGATATTTATTGAGAAAATCATCCAAAAAAGATAATTTATCAAAACAGAGTCTGAAGACCACAAAACCATCTTGGCGCCAGCCCTGGCTCATTGGCGCCAGGACTAGTGGCTAGCGCCAGGCGCCAATGCTGGCGTCTGGCGCCAATCCCGATTCCAGGAGCCAAGGCCTGGGGTTGGACGCCAAAGTGGTTTCCCACGCGTTTTCGAAAATCTGATAAATTTTCGTACTGGAAGATAAAATAGTATAATTCCAATCGAAAATGCTATTTGATCTTGATTAAAACTCTGAAGAATCCTAACTGAATTAGGAATGAAAAGAACCTTCTAGAATGTTCTAGAAGACTAAAACCATTCCTAATTGCATTAGGAATGATAAATTATATTAGGCCCTCCCCTAGATCATTAGGCCGTACTTAAAGCTCAAACCGGGCCCAGTTTAGTAAATTGGCCATAATTTCCTCAATATTCATCGGAATTGGGCTTATAATATATCGTTGGAAAGGTCTTTGCAAGCCCCATCCAACTACACCATTATTGGATCCATATCATGGACCAACCAAACTGGATTGGCTGTTTTCTTAAAATAAAGTTTTCAAAAACAGGGAGAAGAGAAAAAGAAATAAAACTTTCCGCAACGCTAGACCTTTCCACACTTTCGTTTCATTCGATTATGATTCGACGTGAAAGGCACTCATCACTGGGTTTGGTTTTGGGGAGACACAAATGGGTGTCTACAGGTGGGGACCTCAATCATCTTGGCGGAAGTTTCCCTCCATTTATTAAAGAAAGAAGTAAAGCCTTCATTCTCTTTTTGTCTTAGCATCTCAAGTTGTCTATGGTCAGTTTCAACTTGAATATTGCACTTGTACCTATCAACGAAAGCGTTTACTATCGATTCCCAGGTAGAGGTTTTCTCCTTGTCAAGGGAGAAGAACCATTGTTGACAAACGGTTTCGAGAGATAGTGGGAACAGAGAGGGGAAAACCTTCTTATCGATACCCTTAATGCTAATTATAGTTTCAAAAGCTCTTAGATGGAAGTAAGGGTTATCTGTTGCCTTGAATTTAGGGATGTCAGTGGCGTTGAACTTATGCGGAAGAAGTTTTTTGTCCAGCAAGACCCCTTGTGAACTCATGCCCTGAAATTTATAGTCACTAGATAGCTTGCTTAGACTCTCTTGCATGAGGTTCATTTGTTGTAGCTTCACGGGATCATCGACCTTAAGTGTGAGGAGCTTCAGTGTCTCAGTCATAGTAGCCAATTGGTTCTTAAGATTATTAACTTCTTCTTGAGTTGCCATTATCTTCTTAGCCTTCCTCTTTTGACGAATCGGTTTATCAAAAAGCGAGACTTGAATAAAGAGGTTGTCCTTGATTAATCGCCCTTCTCTCCTCGACCAAGTACTATGGGAAAGGAATTTGGGGATACTTATTGTTAATTATTTGACTCAAACCTTATTCAACATGCAATGGATGGAGGAAGTAAAGAAAAATGGAAGAATGTGAAAGAAGATTTAGATAGAGGGATATGAAGAATTAGGAATAGAATGTACCCCCCAACTCAAATGACGGAAAAGACCGACTTGTGCATGAATCTAAGACATGGCCATGGTGATGTGTACTCAAAGTGTGTGCTAAAACTAGTGAGTGTAAAGGGTACGTTAAGACTCGTATCATGACCATGTGGCTAGACTATGTGACCAAGACTCGATTAATGACTCGACAAGGTGTTATTGGCAGCGGAAATTAACCGAATTAATTAGCAAACTGGTTAATTAGACCTTAGGTGATGACCCGACCAATAATCCGAACTGTCGGCCAAGCGACAGGACTGACGTCGCACTATGGTGGTTGGCGCCAGACAATTTAGTAAATGTCTGGTGCTACACACTATAATGTGGCGCTACAGCTCAGACTTTGGCGCCAATATTGGAGCTTCGGTCTGGGACTGCTTTCGGTATTATTAGTCAACTGGGGTATGCCTAAAGTCGTACTAGGTCAATTTCGATTAAAAAAAACTTTATTGACTCAAATTAATTAATTAATTAATTAATTAGGCAAAGTTCTTTAAGTCATTAATTTTAGTCTCAACACAAATCAACAAACGGTTAAGAGGAACATAGAATATATATGCACAACAAATAATGCACAATTAGTCAAGTAGGCACAATATGATGCAATGAGTTCGCAACCTAACCATGGCTCTAGTTCTCTAAAGTTCGGGATATGGTTTAGTTAATAGAGGGTCCATGGTTAATTGTCCGGATGCACCGCGCAGAAGCCTAACCGTGAAGGGTTAGCGCGTGTGGATGGGACACCGCGAGTTTTTAGAAAAAACTCACTTCCATGGTTTGGTGAATTCAACATCTCAGATGTACCCTTTGTTGCCAGGAGCGTTCAATCGGGTAGATAGAGCATGAATTCCCAGAGGGTTATGTCCATATGTAGAACACATATGGGTTTCAGAAAAGTGAGAAAAAAATTCAATCAGGAAGCCGGATCGAGCAAACAATACGAAAAACCGGTCGAAATTAGAACGCATATTTCTGGCTCGGTATTGGGGGAAATTGGCGCCAGCAAACAGAGACTGGCGCCAACTTTTAGCTGTAGCGTTTGGCACTACGGCTAAAAGTATGGCGCCAAGCTCTGGCCCCTGACGCTACTTCCCACATGCCTCAGCAGCTTTCTGTGCTCGATAAAATCTTCCAGTTTCGCGCGGTGTTATTTCAGTCCTAGTTGTGAAAGACATTTCTCAAATTTCCTACGTGTAAAATCCTATATTTTTTACTCATTACGGATGGTCTTTCCAATGAGAACCTTTTTATGCATATGACAATAATGTTAATCAAAATTACGCACATGAAATACTTAGAACTTTTCGAGTCTCATCCACTCATTTTAAATCATTGCCGAAACAAATTCAGAAATTAAAATAGAAATCCTCCCCAATGGAGTCGCCAAAAACTGTAGGGAATAGTTTCAAGCCTTTAAAATCCCACTAGGTTGAACCCCACTGTGATCATACACTAAAGTACGGTGGCGTCCAAAAGGGAAGAAGATAGAGCAAAAGAGTCGCCAACAAGTTTTTAAGGAACTTGTAAACCGTTCACGAGGTGAAGGTTACACCCCTTAACGATCCAAGAGATCGTCAACTCCATAAGGTCATGAACCAAATAAGGGTTCGGGGATGAAGGTACAAATCCAACCTAAAAGAGATTGAACCTGCCCTAATAATAGGCCTCTACTTTATTCTGCTCGTATTCATGTGCGCTTTCTGATTAACATACAATCAATAGAATTAACCCTAAACCTGTTTAATCTATGTTGGTTGAATATAATGCACAAATAAACTATTATTGGCGATCACTTGAATTTATAATCACAATTAACCCAACAAGATTATTAATTATCTTATTAAGCGTGATTACAAGTACCAAATTCCCTTTAAACATGCAATAAAAGGTGATCAAGCAATAACAATAAATAATAATAATCAATAATCATGAATAATAATCATAAATAAAAATAATCATCATATTAATAATAATTGAAATAATTATCATGAATAAAATAATCATCAAAATAATAATATTCATAATCATTATAACAATTATAATCATAATTATATTCATGATAATATTAAAGCATAATAATAATAGCAAGATCCTAGGCATGATACTAACAAGATTAATAACAAACCCTAGCATGTCACTAAGCAATAAAAATCAAATCTTTAGCCCTAACATGATACTAACATGAATAAATATTAGGAAGAGAATAAAAGGCATCATAGCAATCATATTTAATATTAAAAATACCCTAGACATGATACTAGGAATCAAAATAATTTAAACATGGTTTCTACATCATAAATCAATAAATCAATTAAAGTACTTACTTTGATGCCTCGTACCTCTTTCTAATAACAAAATACACACGTTAGTAACTTCAAGGAAAAATAATAATCAAAACAATCAAATTAAATAATTGAAATAGAGATTTGGGACCAAACCCTCAGAAATTAAAACCTTTCACGTCTAGGGCGAAGGCAACTTCGAATATGGCTAAGTGTATCAAGATCTTGTGAATGCGGAATTTTTTATTAAAAAGCAAGAATTAATGAAAAGAAAAGAATGCCAATGAATTAATATTATTGAAAATTGATGAATGAAAGAATGAATGATTATTTTATTGAAGAGAATGAATTAAAAGAATTGATGAATGATTGATGCTTCTTGATGAATAAAAACGGAGTTTTTGATACGATATTTATAGAGAAAATCATCCAAAAAAGATAATTTAACAAAACAGAGTCTGAAGATCGAAAATCAACATTGGCGCCAGCCCTGGCTAGTTGGCGCCAGCACCAGTGGCTAGCGCCAGGCGCCAATGGCTAGCGCCTGGCGCCAATCCTGGTTCCAGGCGCCAAGGCCTGGGGTTGGACGCCAAAGTGGTTTTCAACGCGTTTTCGAAAATCTGATAAATTTCCTGTACTGGAAGATAAAATAATATAATTCCATCGAAAATGCTATTTGATCTTGATTAAAACTCTAAAGAGTCCTAATTGAATTAGGAATGATAAGAACCTTCTAGAATGTTCTAGAAGACTAAAACCATTCCTAATTGCATTAGGAATGATAAATTATATTAGGTCCTCCCCTAGATCATTGGGCCGTACATAAAGCTCAAACCGGGCCCAGTTTAGTAAATTGGGCATAACTTCCTCAATATTCATCGGAATTGGGCTTATAATATATCGTTGGAAAGGTCTTTGCAAACCCCATCCAACTACACCACTATTGGACCCATATCATGGACCAACCAAACTGGATTGGCTGTTTTCTTAAAATAAAGTTTTCAAAATCAGGGAGAAAAGAAAAGAAATAAAACTTTCCGCAACACTAGACCTTCCACACTTTCGTTTCATTCGATTATGATTCGACGTGAAAGGCACTCATCACTGGGTTTGGTTTTGGGGAGACACAAATGGGTGTCTACAACGTGTTTATAATTTTTTTGCTAAATATTAATATTTAAAAATGTGGGATAGCAATTCTATGTCTATATTGTGGGCTCATCATGTACACGTGTCACTAATATACTGGTTATTTTTTAAAAAAGAAAATAATGTAAATAAAGAATAAAAAAAAAAACTTGCCGACAACCAAACCGTCAGTAGCCTAACCGCTTGCACCCCTACCTCCATCTCACCCCATCCCTAGAACCCCTCTTGGCCGGCAACCTAATTAATAATACCTCAACCCTTTGTTAGACTAGTAAATAAAATTTTGTAAAGAAAAAAAAATAAAAAAATCTACTATAAAATAAAAGTAATTAGGGTATTTTAATGCAATGTTAATATTCATTTAACTAGTTTCAAAAAATATTATAAAAAATAAAACTAACATAATATTTTTTTTAGTTTTTTTTTACTTCCAACACACCTTCTTTTTTACATTCTAAGCTATTTGAAAGAGGAATTAGACTACGTAAACGGACAAATTATGCTATAAATTTCATGTGTAGAAATTTAACTCTTTATTAAAGAACACTTTCTTATTAATTGCGGTAAATTTTTTAAATTAATTTAACTTTTTATCTAGTCTAATATCTCTGTTAAACTGCATGTCTTGTAAAATTTGTGAGTTATTAAATGATGTTATATATTTAAAAAAAAATTAAATTTAATACAGTACAATAAAAATGAATATAGACGAAATATTCCTTAAAAACCCATCTCCAGTGGCCGACATAACATTTTGCACATATAATACAAAGGTGGTACTGCTAAAAAAAAGAACTAATTGAGGTCGTATTATTTTAGATCTACCACAAATAGTTGGGATTATTTTCATCGAATTTTCCAATATTTAAAAGAAAAAAGAATAAGAGATTTGTTTTTTTTTTTAAAAAAAAAAAAAAAGGGAATATTGAAGTGTTCGTTTCCAAAATAAAATTTATTCTACGTCTAAACAATAATATGTTGTACATTTTCGTATGAGAACCTTCATTTTTACCTTTTACTATTTAAATAATGATCAACATTATGTCTTCATTATGCTGCTGTTAATTCTAATTACTTTATTCTGATTCGGTATTACACATTATTATATTTTTAATTTGTTTCAACTTAGGTGGTTTAATTTTAATTATTTAGGGAAATAGACTACACATACAATTATTTTATGTACGTAGGCCCTACATATAACTTTATGTAGCAATTTCTCAATGCGCAAAAAGTTGCGCCCTAATTCCCACTTATAATCATATATTATTTAAATTTCAAATAAAAATATTAAACCGTAATATTGGATATTAAAATGGTTTGCGACATGATCTGTTGATCCTATGGTTGTCGAGCTTAAGGTCCCCAACATCAAAGTTGGCAACTATTCGTGGATACATGAAATTATCAGATATTATAATTATTATATGCTTAGAATTTTTTTAAACTTTTATGAGGAGATTAGATCCTAGAAGAGGTTTCTCTCCCCGTCGGTTTTAATGGTGGAGTCATTTATCCTCTTTACGGGGATGATTTTCCAGTTTGACTAGTAGAGAAGCGTAAATGTGGGAACATGGTCTTTTAGTTCCCTTTTTTGAAAGACTTGTCGTCCTAGAACGTTATTCTTAGTAAAAAAAACTCTAAATGTCGATAAGACGGTGGTTATTCCAACATAAATAATGATGAAGTTCGAATGTTATGATGGGTCCATTGGTTGGTGATACGGGGAAAAGTAGATGGCAAAAGATTGTAATCTAACGGTTGTAAAGATTACCTCGGCTGTCCATGAAAGGATAGCAGTCGAGCCCTTCATAATTTGATGTAGGAGTTAAGGGATTTGTTGTTTATAAAATGCAAGTAAAAATATAGGAAATTGATCAAGTCTTGGCCATCCAACAACTATTTGTTGATATGTAGTTGATATGTAATTAAAAAAAAAAACCTTGTAAAAAAATAAAATCAAAAATCAAGGTGAATACGGAAATCAGGCGGCAGCTACCAAAGGAAAAATGTTATTAGATGTTCTGTTTATCAAATTGATATGTGATTCCAGATGCGTACCCCACCGTTCCATTATGATATTGTCCTTTTAAAATTTTTTGATTTTTAAAAACGAGATATACTAGATTTTTAAAATTTCTATCTAAGTAATAGAATAAACATTGTCCAATAGGAATTAGTTTAATTAATCCTAACGAGAACCTTTATTTAAATTTAATTTTCATAATATATTTTCTAATGCGAGATTAAAGAAATTTGCTATAAAATATAAACGCTGATTATAAGATATAGAAAAGCTTCATATATATGAAGTTAATAGAGATAGAATGCATGTGAGCTGTGCTTAATCATGCAGGTACAAAATTGTTATGGAAATTAATAATGACATACAAGACCTAGTTGCCATGTGAATGTCCATCACCGGGGCTAGGACTTGATCTATTTATTATTCTAGGTCTATAGTTATCTACCAAATCAGACACTTGAAGTAACCCTGGTGAATTTCCATCACCAGGGCTAGGACCTGATTCATTGATAACTCTAGGCCCATAGTTTTCTAAGTGATCAGACCCTTGAAATGGCCCATGTGAATGTCCATCACCGGGGCTAGGACCTGATTCAATTATAACTTTAGGTCCATAGTTATCTAAGTGATCGGACCCATCTTGAAGTGAACCTTGAGGTAGTGACTGAAATTTAGTAGTGGCTTGACCTTTAGTTGTATATTGGAGGTTGTCATCTTGCATATTTATGAGGTCTTTTGTGGTTTTGGATGTTTCTTGGAGCTGTCTACCTTTGACAAACTGAATTTCTTGGTAGAAAATTATTGCCACAACGAAACAAGCAATTATAAACTTTATGCTTCCCATTTCTAGCTTCAAGGGAGGAAGTAGAAACAATATTATCAAAGCTCTTTAATGTCTTAGTAAGAAGAGAAAGATGTTCTCACCTCTCAACTTCTATTCACATTTATAGTACTTCAACGCCTTCATATATGGTTAGTTTTGATATCAACAATAATAGCAAGATACAAATTATATGTTTAACATTAATTCTTATTAATACAAATTATTGTTATCAATAATTGATATTAATGTTAAGTATTGTTACCTTATTTAAAATTTCAATAATTTACTAAATGTTCATTTTTTACGTGTTTATAATTTTTTTTACTCAATATTCATATTTAAAAATGTGGGATAGCAATTCTATAACTATATTGTGGGCTCATCATGTACACGTGTCACTAATATACTGGTTATTTTTTAAAAAAGAAAATAATGTAAATAAAGAATAAAAAAAAACTTGCCGACAACCAAACCGTCAATAGCCAGCATTGTTAATATTCATTTAACTAGTTTCAAAAAATATTATAAAAAATAAAATTAACATAATATTTTTTTTAGTTTTTTTTTTACTTCCAATACACCTTCTTTTTTACATTCTAAGCTATTTGAAAGAGGGATTAGACTACGTAAACGGACAAATTATGCTATAAATTTCATGTGTAGAAATTTAACTCTTTATTAAAGAACACTTTCTTATTAATTGCGGTAAATTTTTTAAATTAATTTGACTTTTTATCTAGTCTAATATCTGTTAAACTGCATGTCTTGTAATATTTGTGTCCTATTAAATGAAGTTATATATTTAAAAAAAATTAAATTTAATACAATACAATAAAAATGAATATAAACGAAATGTTCCTTAAAAAACCATCTCCAGTGGCCGACATAACATTTTGCACATATAATACAAAGGTGGTACTGCTAAAAAAAAGAACTAATTGAGGTCGTATTATTTTAGATCTACCACAAATAGTTGGGATTATTTTCATCGAATTTTCCTATATTTAAAAGAAAAAAGAATAATAGATTTGTTTTTTTTAAAAAAAAAAAAGGGAATATTGAAGTGTTCGTTTCCAAAAGAAAAATTATTCTACGCCTATACAATAATATGTTGTACATTTTCGTATGAGAACCTTCATTTTTACCTTTTACTATTTAAATAATGATCAACAATATGTCTTCATTATGCTATTGTTAATTCTAATTACTTTATTCTGATTCGGTATTACACATTATTATATTTCTAATTTGTTTCAACTTAGGTGGGTTAATTTTAATTATTTAGGGAAATAGACTACACATACAAGTATTTTATGTACGTAGGCCCTACATATAACTTTATGTAGCAATTTTTCAATGCGCAAAAAGTTGCGCCCTAAATCTCACTTATAATCATATATTATTTAAATTTCAAATAAAAATATTAAACCGTAATATTGGATATGAAAATGGTTCGCGACATGATCTGTTGATCCTATGGTTGTCGAGATTAAGGTCCCCAACATAAAAGTTGGCAATATATTATTTAAATTTCAAATAAAAATATTAAACCGTAACATTGGATATTAAAATGGTTCACGACATGATCTGTTGATCCTATGGCTGTCGAGCTTAAGGTCCGCAACATCAAAGTTGGCAACTATTCGTGGATACATGAAATTCTCAGATATTATAATTATTATATGCTTAGAATTTTTTTAAAGTTTTATGAGGAGATTAGATCCTAGAAGAGGTTTCTCGCCCCGTCGGTTTTAATGGTGGAGTCATTTATCCTCTTTACGGGGATGATTTTCCAGTTTGACTAGTAGAGAAGCGTAAATGTGGGAACATGGTCTTTTAGTTCCCCATTTTGAAAGACTTGTCGTCTTAGAACGTTATTCTTGGTAAAAAAAAAAACTCTAAATGTCGATAAGAAGGTGATTATTCCAACATACATAATGATGAAGTTCGAATGTTGTGATGGGTCCATTGGTTGGTGATACGGGGAAAAGTAGATGGCAAAAGATTGTTATCTAACGGTAGTAAAGATTACCTCGGCAGTCCATGAAACGATAGCAGTCGAGCCCTTTAAAATTTGATGTAGGAGTTAAGGGATTTGTTGTTTAAAAAATGCAAGTAAAAATACAGGAAATTGACCAAGCCTTGGCCATCCAACAACTAGTTGTTGATATGTAATAAAAAAAACCTTGTAAAAAAATAAAAACAAAAATCAAGGTGAATACGGAAATCAGGCGGCAGCTACCAAAGGAAAAATGTTATTAGATGTTCTGTTTATCAAATTGATATGTGATTCCATATGCGTACCCCACCGTTCCATTATGATATTGTCCTTTTAAAATTTTTTGATTTTTAAAAACGAGAGATACTAAATTTTCAAAATTTCTCTCTATGTAATAGAATAAACATTGTCCAATAGGAAGTAGTTTAATTAATCCTAACGAGCACCTTTATTTAAATTTAATTTTCATAATATATTTTCTAATGCGAGATTAAAGAAATTTGCTATAAAATATAAACGTTGATCATAAGATATAGAAAAGCTTCATATATATGAAGTTAATAGAGATAGAATGCATGTGAGCTGTGCTTAATCATGCAGGTACAAAATTGTTATGGAAATTAATAATGACATACAAGACCTAGTTTCCATGTGAATGTTCAGAGAGGCGTGGACAATCCTTTTCAAACTCTTTTGTTCAGAGACGCGTGGACAATCCTTTTCAAACTCTTTTGTTCAGAGACGCGTGGACATTCCCTATTTTCAAGCTCTTCGTTCAGAGACGCGTGGACATTTCATTCAAGCTCTTTTGCTCAGAGATGCGTGGGCATATCAATCGAACTCTTCGTCCAGAGACGCGTGGGCATCCTATTATTAAACTCTTCGTTCAGAGACACGTGGACACATCATTCAGAAGATCATATCAAAAAGAAGCTCTTTGTTCATAGGCGCGTGAACATATCAAAAGGAAGCTCTTTGTTCAGAGACGAGTGAACATCGAAACAGCAAGGCGGCGTTCCCTGGATTATGGAGAGTTGTCACAAACAACTGAAGGTTGTTTCAAGAGAAATAATCTTCGATAGTATTCCCTTGGACGTGGAATATTATCAATGCTGATGGAGATTGTTTCAAGAGAAATAATCTTCGATAGTATTCCCTTGGACGTGGAATATTATCAATGTGGATGGAGATTGTTTCAAGAGAAGCAATCTTCGATAGTATTCCCTTGGACGCGGAATATTATCAATGCGGATGGAGATTGTTTCAAGAAAAGCAATCTTCGATAGTATTCCCTAGGATGTGGAATATTATCATTGCGGAGGAGGATAGTTTCAGGTGAAGCAATCTTCTAATTTGGAAGCAGTTACGGGCGTAGCGGTTTTCAAGCGGGATGGCATTCTCTAGCTTGCAGGAGGTCATCAAAACAGTAAAGCAGCAACAATCGGTTACTTTCAGAGACGTGTGCTCGACGGTGCAAGATACGCGTTTCTTAACTCTTTTATCTGTTTAACTAACGATAGTTTTGTAGGTATCGGCGTTACAAGAATGGTTTAGGATCGCAGAACGTTCTGAATCATTCTCCGTCCCTATCGATACTTTGACTTTTGTTTTCGAAACTTGCGTTTCTCCAAACTCAGTCAAAGTGAGGGCTTCTGTAGACACCCATTTGTGTCTCCCAAAAACCAAACCCAGTGATGAGTACCTTTCACGTCGAATCATAATCGAATGAAACAAAAGTGTGGAAAGGTCTAGTGTTGCGGAAAGTTTTAATTTCTTTTCTCTTCTTTCTGTTTTTGAAAACTTTATTTTAAGAAAACAGCCAATCCAGTTTGGTTTGTCCATGATATGGGTCCAATAGTGGTGTAGTTGGATGGGGCTTGCAAAGACCTTTCCAACGATATATTATA
Organism: Chenopodium album; assembly: GCF_948465745.1. Taxonomy (NCBI): domain Eukaryota; kingdom Viridiplantae; phylum Streptophyta; class Magnoliopsida; order Caryophyllales; family Amaranthaceae; genus Chenopodium; species Chenopodium album. Next base: position 9,624,189 of record NC_137839.1, on the reverse strand, counting down.
AGCCCAATTCCGATGAATATTGAGGAAGTTATGGCCAATTTACCAAACTGGGCCCGGTTTGAGCTTTATGTACGGCCCAATGATCTTGGGGAGGGCCTAATATGATTTATCATTCCTAATGCAATTAGGAATGGTTTTAGTCTTCTAGAATCTTCTAGAAGGTTCTTTTCATTCCTAATTCAATTAGCATTGATAAGTTGACTTTGTTGACTTTTCAGAGTTTCAATCAAAATCAAATAGCATTTTCGAAGAAATTATATTATTTTATCCTCCAGTACGGTAAACTTATCGGATTTTCGAAAACGCGTTAAAATCAAGCTTGGCGTCCAACCCCAGGCCTTGGCGCCTGGCGCTAAGGCTGGTGCCTGGCGCCAGCTAGCCAAGGTTGGCGTCAGCTCTGTTTCCTGAGCGTCAGACTCTGTTTTGTTAATTTATCTTTTTTGGCTGATTTTCTCTATAAATATCGTATTAAAACTCCGTTTTCATTCACCAATCATCACCAATTATCATCATCTACATTCATTCATTCACCAATTGAATCATTCATCTCTCTTAGACATTCAATTCTTTCTTACTTTGCTTTTTTAATACAAAATTCCGCATTCGCAAGATCTAGAAACACCTAGCCATATTCGAAGTTGCCTTCGCCCTAGACGTGAAAGGTTTTAATTTCTGAGGGTTTGGTCCCAAATCTCTCTTTCAATTATTTAATTTAGTTATTTGTTTATTTTTTTCCTTGAAGTTACTAACGTGTGTATTTTGTTATTAGAAAGAGGTACGAGGCATCAAAGTAAGTACTTTAATGGTTTTTATTGATATTATGATGTAGATTTCATGTTTAAATTGTTATTATGATATTCCTAGTATCATGTCTAGGTTAATTTTAATATTAAATATGATTGCTATGATGCCTTTTATTCTTTTCCTAATATTTATGATTGCTAGTATCATGTTAGGGTTAAAGATTTGATTTTTATTGCTTAGTGACATGCTAGGGTTTGTTATTAATCTTGTTAGTATCATGCCTAGGATCTTGCTATTTTTATTATGCTTTAACATGATTATGATTATAATTGTTATAATCCATGATGATTATGAATATTATTATTGTTGTGATTATAATTATTATTCATGATATTGATTATTTATTGTGTTACTTGATTATTTATATTTATTGCTTGATCACCTTTTGTGCCTGTTTAAAGGGAATTTGTACTTGTAATCATGCTTAATGAGATAATTAATAATCTTGTTAGGGTTAATCGTGATTATAATTCAAGTGATCGCCAATAATAGTTTATTTGTGCATTAATATTCAACCAACATAGATTAAACAGGTTTAGAGTTAATCCTATTGATTGCATGTTAATCAGAAAGCGCACATGAATACGATTAGAATAAAGTAGAGGCCTATTATTAGGGCAGGTTCAATCTCTTTTAGGTTGGATTTGTACCTTCATCCCCGAACCCTTATTTGGTTCTAGACCTTATGGAGTTGACGATCTCTTGGATCGTTAAGGGGTGTAACCTTCACCTCGTGAACGGTTTACAAGTACCTAAAAAAACTTGTTGGCGACTCTTTTGCTCTATCTTCTTCCCTTTTGGATGCCACCGTACTTTAGTGTATGATCACAGTGGGGTTCAAGCTAGTGGGATTTTAAAGGCTTGAAATTATTCCCTACAGTTTTTGGCGACTCCGCTGGGGAGGATTTCTATTTTAATTCCTGAATTTGTTTCGGCAATGATTTAGAATGAGTGGATGAGACTCGAAAAGTTCTAAGTATTTCATGTGAGTAATTTTGATTAAAATTATTGTCATATGCATAAAAAGGATCTCATTGGAAAGACCATCCGTAATGAGTCAAAAACATAGGATTTTACACGTAGGAAATTTGAGAAACGTCTTTCACAACTAGGACTAAAATAACACCGCGCGAAACTAGAAAATTTTATCGAGCACAGAAAGCTGCTGAGGCATGTGGGAAGTAGCGTCAGGGGCCAGAGCTTGGCGCCAGACTTTTAGCCGTAGCGCCAGACGCCAGTATTGGCGCCAGGCGCTACAGTTAAAAACTGGCGCCAGGCGCTACAGTTAAAAACTGGCGCCAGGCGCTACAGTTAAAAACTGGCGCCAGGCGCTACAGTTAAAAACTGGCGCCAGTCTCTGTTTGCTGGCGCCAATTTCCCCCAATACCGAGCCAGAAATATGCGTTCTAATTTCGACCGGTTTTTCGTATTGTTTGCTCGATCCTACTTCCTGATTGAATTTTTTCTCACTTTTCTGAAACCCATATGTGTTCTACATATGGACATAACCCTCTGGGAATTCATGCTCCATCTACCTAATTGAACGCTCCGTGCAACAAAGGGTACATCCGAGATGTTGAATTCACCAAACCATGAAAGCAAGTTTGTTCTAAAACTCGCGGTGTCCCATCCACTCGCGCCAACCCTTCACGGTTAGGCTTCCGGGCGGTGCATCCGGACAATTAACCATGGACCCTCTTTGACTAAACCATATCCCGAACTTTAGAGAACTAGATCCATGGTTAGGTTGCGAACGCATTGCATCATATTGTGCCTACTTGACTAATTGTGCATTATTTGTTGTGCATATATATTCTATGTTTCTCTTAATCGTTTGTTGATTTGTGTTGAGATTAAATAAATTAATGACTTAAAGAACTTTGCCTAAATTAATTAATTATTTAATTTGAGTCAATAAAATCAAATTTTTTTCAATCGGAATTGACCTAGCACGACTTTAGGCATACCCCAGTTGACTAATAACACCGAAAACAATCCCAGACCGAAGCTCCATTATTGGCGCCAAGGTCTGAGCTGTAGCGCCACACTATGGAGTGTAGCGCCTGACGACAGCAATGTTGTCTGGCGCCAAGCTCCACAGTGTGACGCCAGTCCTGTCTCTTGGCCGACAGTTCGAATTATTAGTCGAGTCATCACCTAAGGTCTAATTAACCAGTTTTCTAATTAATTCGGTTAATTTCCGCTGTCAATAACACCTTGTCGAGTCATTAATCGAGTCTTGGTCACATAGTCTAGCCACATGGTCATGACACGAGTCTTAACACACCATCTACACTCACTAGTCTTAGCACACACTTTGAGTATATGTCACCATGACCATGTCTTAGGTTCATGCATGAGTCGGTCTTTTCCGTCATTTGAGTTGGGGGGTACATTCTACTCCTAATTCCTCATATCCCTCCATCTAAATCTTCTTCACATTCTTCCATCTTTCTTCACTTCCTTCATTCATTGCATGTCGAATAAAGTTTGAGTCAAATAGTTAACAATAAGTATCCTCAAATTCCCTTTCCACAGTACTTGGTCGAGGAGAGAAGGGCGATTAATCAAGGACAACCTCTTTATTCAAGTCTCGCTTTTTGATAAACCGATTCGTCAAAAGAGGAAGGCTAAGAAGATAATGGCAACTCAAGAAGAAGTCAATGATCTTAAGAACCAACTGGCTACTGTGACTGAGACACTGAAACTTCTCGCACTTAGGGTCGATGACCCCGTGAAGCAACAACAGATGAACCTCATGCAAGAGAGTCTCAGCAAGCTATCTAGTGACCATAAATTTCAGGGCATGAGTTCACAAGGGGTCTCGCTGGACAAGGAACTCCTTCCGCAAAAGTTCAACGCCAACGACATCCCAAAATTCAGAGCAACTGATAACCCATACTTTCATTTAAGAGCATTTGAAACTATAATGAGCATTAAGGGTATCGATAAGAAGGTTTTCCCCTCTCTGTTCCCACTATCTCTCGAAACCGTTTGTCAACAATGGTTCTTTTCTCTCGAGAAAGAAAAAACCTCTTCTTGGGAGTCGATAACAAACGCTTTCATAGATAGATATAAGTTCAACATCCAAGACGAAACAGACTGTAGACAACTCGATATGTTAAAACAAAAGGAAAACGAAGGGTTCACTTCTTTCTTCAATAAATGGAGGGAAACTTCCGCTAATATGGTCAAGGCTCCTACCAAAAAAGAATCTGTGAGGATGTTTATCAAGAATCTCCAAGGGAAGTATTCAAAGCACTTAAAGTACTAACACAATTTAGATACTTTCAAAGTTGTCTATAATATAGGCATTGACATTGAAGATGACCTTCTGAAAGATAATGGTGCGAGAGGAAAGAAGAACGACCATCCTTCTTCTTCCTCTCCCATTAATGAAGTACATGCCACAAACGCCTCTAAACCACGAATCCAGAGATCAAGAAGAGTGTTCACTTCACTTGGTATGAGTTATGAAACGGCTTTCGAGAAGCTACATCACAAAGGACTAGTCATGCCCATAGGGCCCATCAAAGATCCAGTTCCAGAAGCTAGGCCACCTAAGTGGGACCCTAATAAGCACTACAAATATCATCAAGGAAAGGGTCACGACACTGAAGAGTGTTGGAAACTCAAGGAAGCTATTCAAGATCTGATCGATAACAATGAAACTTCCGAGATTCTAGCCATCGAAGATGACCAAGCATCCTTTGATCCATCACTTCTTATCACACCTGTAGGAGAGCCTATGATCGAGACAGCTTATATGACCTCTCTCGATGAAGTGACTATAATTGAGGAGGATGAAAGTCTTTTCTTAGATAATACCAAGGAAGACTCGTCAAGTCTAAAAGAGGACATTCGAAAACTGCAAGATGTCATTGCCATGCTCTTGAATGTGGTAGAAGGATTAGCAAATCGGGTGATGGCCATTGAACAAAATTCTCGCCAAGGGTTTAATGAAGAACTCAATGCTCCTAAGCCACAAGCAAAACGGACCATTGAAGAATACACACCAATGAGAATGACTTACAATGAAGCTTTCGACTGTCTTCACGATCAAGGTCTTATCCACCCCATTGGTCCCAGTCAAGACCCTCCACCTGAAAAACAGTTTCCCAATTGGGATCCAAATTCTTATTGTCGATACCATAGAGGTCGTGGTCACACCACCAAAGTATGTCTCGCCCTCAAAGATCGTGTTCAAGATCTCATTGATTCAAATCTCCTTCATGTTCCTCCGCACGACAAGAAGGCGAAGATTAGTAACAATAGTATCAGTGGCTGTAAAGGGAAGAAGAACGACTATCCTTCTTCTTCCGAAAACACCTACTCTAGTAATAGTGTTGGTACTTTCGACCTTAGTGAGATCCTAGCCATGGGTAATCGAAAGCAACCGCAAATGGAATTTACCCCTATTGGAATTAGCTATGATGATGCTTTCGATCGAATCCATGCCAAGGGAATCATTACTCCCATTGGACCTATTATAGATCCCCCACTCAAGAAAAGATTGCCTAGTTGGAATCCAAACGAACACTGCAAGTACCACCAAGGTAAGGGTCATGCTACTGAGAGATGTTGGAAGCTAAAGGAGGATATCCAACATTTGATTGATAACAACAAGCTTCCCATACCTCCAGTTAACAAGAAGAGCGAGTGATGATAAAGGAAACAACACAAGACAAGAGGCGAGCTTCAACGACAAGATTTTGTGACCTCTTTTTTCTATTTCTTTTTTATCTACCCTTTCCTCAATAAGTCTAGCATAGGCACCTTTTCTTTTCCTTTGGATTATTTTTGTAGTCTTTTTTCCTTTTCCTTTAATAAAAATGAGCATTTATTTCCTTGCATATGATCATCACATTGCATTGCATTAAAAAAAAATAAAAAATAAAAAAAAAAAAAAACCATGTCACTAAGCAATAAGGTATACCAATGATTTGAGGCAACCCTTATAGCCACATCATATCTCATTTCACCTTTCAAATTTACAATCCTTTCTTCATAAACCACTTTGAGCCTCGTCTAATGATAGACCTTTCTTTTTTCAACCTACATCTACCTAACCTTGGGATGGAATGGTGTGTAACTTATGCAATTCTAAAAAGGCTTGAGTGATTCAAAAAATTAAAATAGCAAAAATAAGCAAAAGAAAATATAAATAAAAGTTTACAAAAGGGCAAGTGTTCCAATGTCTTTGATATGAAAATATCTTTGATATGAACGCGTCTCAGATCGCGTCTCTTATCGAGTGCTCGGTACCGTGCCTGAGAAACATGAATGCCAAGTGAGTGATAGACCGCATGATCGGGATTGTCCACACTTATAAAAATAAAATAGATGCTAAAACAAAAGAAAGAGCTAAAAAAGAGTTAAAATCCTCAAGCATAAAAATACAAAGATTCAAAAGCGAGGTTGCACACCCTGGGGGCTTATCTAGGGTCTTGAGCCTTTATCCCCTTCTTCTTCAAACCTTTAGCCTAACCACGTTACAACCCTTAAAAAGACCTTTTTGAGGTATACACACACTTGTGCGAGGTTTGGCTAGAGCTACGTTCAGCCTGATTCCTAACGGATACGTAGGCAACCTCACATCGAGGTGCGGCCGTAATAAACATGCATTCATATTCACATTCACACACTTGCACCATGATCATATCAAGCGATCTCCAATGCTCATCCCTATTCACTTAGAGCTAGACTTGGGGGCTTGATCCCTACATCGTTAGCTTACCTAGCCTAAGAGTCACCACCATTTGACTCTTTTCAATAATATATTTTTCCACACACTTAGCTCTTGCGGCCTAACTTTAGTGTCACTATCACACACTGCACAGATACATGACAAAATATACTTCCCCTAGGAACCCTTTGTCATGAAATCTTAATGCTGAAGCATGCCTTGTCATATCAACATCACTCATAATTGTCATTGAATCACGAAGTATGAAGTGCTTAGCCTCCGTGCCTAAGTTATCCAAATACTTTCATCATTGAGTCAACCATTGAGATAGCTTAGGATGGATTAATCCTTGCACCTTGAGAGACAGTATCAAATGACATTTGACTATGCTCATTCAACATGCATCTTCAACACTTCGATTCTTTTTTCGCATCTTTCTTTTTCGAGAGAAAGTCGGTACCCTCCATAAAAATGACGGAAATTTTTGCTTTTTGCATTTTCGAGTCGCACGATCACATTACAATGCACACACGAGTCATATACACATTGAGTCATGTCGTGTCATATCACTTTGATTTGAGTCTAACACACGTGTCATTTTACTTTGAGTCGAGTCAACCTCGAGTCAGTCGATCACATCGAGTCAAGTTTATACCTTGAGTCGTGTCAAGTTATTGAGTCAAGCAACGCTAAACCTTAGGTCAACCCTAAGATAATTAAAGAGATTGGCAAAGTTCTATAGTAAAAAATAAATAAAGGTGCAGCAGAATAGGGAAGACCCTACTCCAATTCTTGGCGCCAGAAATATCTCAGCAACGACAGAGCTCAAAGCCTCTCAGAAAGGTGATTTCGACTTCATACAGCAATTTTGGGTTCCTTGGTGCGCCAGTTAGCCCCTATAAGCAATTTGACATGATTAAGTAGTCAGTTTGATTACAATCACAATAAGTGGTCGACCTGATGAAAGATCGTCTCACTTAGCTTGAAGCGCCTAAGAATTGGCTCATCACGGAAACACCGGCATACTGGTTTTAGCGAAAGCAAAGTTCAGGCGAGCTTTAGAGATCGACAAACGTTGGTCTTCGGAAAAAAATTTCAGAACATTATCGCAACAAACATTCAAGCACCGAAGCTCTATTGTTCAGAGACGCGTGGACATTTCATTCAAGCTCTTTTACTCAGAGACGCGTGGGCATATCAATCGAGCTCTTTTGTTCAGAGAGGCGTGGACAATCCTTTTCAAACTCTTTTGTTCAGAGACGCGTGGACAATCCTTTTCAAACTCTTTTGTTCAGAGACGCGTGGACATTCCCTATTTTCAAGCTCTTCATTCAGAGACGCGTGGACATTTAATTTAAGCTCTTTTGCTCAGAGATGCGTGGGCATATCAATCGAACTCTTCGTTCAGAGACGCGTGGGCATCCTATTATTAAACTCTTCGTTCAGAGACGTGTGGACACATCATTCAAAAGATTATTTCCACAACGAAACAAGCAATTATAAACTTTATGCTTCCCATTTCTAGCTTCAAGGGAGGAAGTAGAAACAAGATTATCAAAGCTCTTTGATGTCTTAGTAAGAAGAGAAAAATGTTCTCACCTCTCAACTTCTAGTCACATTTATAGTACTTCAACGCCTTCATATATGGTTAGTTTTGATATCAACAATAATAGCAAGATACAAATTATATGTTTAACATTAATTCTTATTAATACAAATTATTGTTATCAATAATTGATATTAATGTTAAGTATTGTTACCTTATTTAAAATTTCAATAATTTACTAAATGTTCATTTTTTACGTGTTTATAATTTTTTTACTCAATATTCATATTTAAAAATGTGGGATAGCAATTCTATAACTATATTGTGGGCTCATCATGTACACGTGTCACTAATATACTGGTTATTTTTTAAAAAAGAAAATAATGTAAATAAAGAATAAAAAAAAAACTTGTCGACAACCAAACCGTTAGTAGCCTAACCGCTTGCACCCCTACCTCCATCTCAACCCATCCATAGAACCCCTCTTGGCCGGCAACATAATTAATAATACCTCAGCCCTTTGTTAGACTAGTAAATAAAATTTTGTAAAGAAAAAAAATAAAAAAAATCTACTATAAAATAAAAGTAATTAGGGTATTTTAATGCATTGTTAATATTCATTTAACAAGTTTCAAAAAATATTATAAAAAATAAAATTAACATAATATTTTTTTTAGTTTTTTTTTTTACTTCCAACACACCTTCTTTTTTACATTCTAAGCTATTTGAAAGAGGGATTAGACTACGTAAACGGACAAATTATGCTATAAATTTCATGTGTAGAAATTTAACTCTTTATTAAAGAACACTTTCTTATTAATTGCGGTAAATTTTTTAAATTAATTTGACTTTTTATCTATTCTAATATCTGTTAAACTGCATGTCTTGTAATATTTGTGTCTTATTAAATGAAGTTATATATTTAAAAAAAATTAAATTTAATACAATACAATAAAAATGAATATAGACGAAATGTTCCTTAAAAAACCATCTCCAGTGGCCGACATAACATTTTGCACATATAATACAAAGGTGGTACTGCTAAAAAAAAGAACTAATTAAGTCGTATTATTTTAGACCTACCACAAATAGTTGGGATTATTTTCATCGAATTTTCCTATATTTAAAAGAAAAAAGAATAATAGATTTGTTATTTTTTTAAAAAGGGAATATTGAAGTGTTCGTTTCCAAAAGAAAAATTATTCTACGCCTAAACAATAATATGTTGTACATTTTCGTATGAGAACCTTCATTTTTACCTTTTACTATTTAAATAATGATCAACAATATGTCTTCATTATGCTATTGTTAATTCTATATACTTTATTCTGATTCAGTATTACATATTATTATATTTCTAATTTGTTTCAACTTAGGTGGGTTAATTTTAATTATTTAGGGAAATAGACTACACATACAAGTATTTTATGTACGTAGGCCCTACATATAACTTTATGTAGCAATTTTTCAATGCGCAAAAAGTTACGCCCTAAATCTCACTTTTTATCATATATTATTTAAATTTCAAATAAAAATATTAAACCGTAATATTGGATATGAAAATGGTTCGCGACATGATTTGTTGATCCTATGGTTGTCGAGCTTAAGGTCCCCAACATCAAAGTTGGCAATATATTATTTAAATTTCAAATAAAAATATTAAACCGTAATATTGGATATTAAAATAGTTCGCGACATGTTCTGTTGATCCTATGGCTGTCGAGCTTAAGGTCCGCAACATCAAAGTTGGCAACTATTCGTGGATACATGAAATTCTCAGATATTATAATTATTATATGCTTAGAATTTTTTTAAAGTTTTATGAGGAGATTAGATCCTAGAAGAGGTTTCTCGCCCCGTCGGTTTTAATGGTGGAGTCATTTATCCTCTTTACGGGGATGATTTTCCAGTTTGACTAGTAGAGAAGCGTAAATGTGGGAACATGGTCTTTTAGTTCCTCATTTTGAAAGACTTGTCGTCTTAGAACGTTATTCTTGGTAAAAAAAAAAACTCTAAATGTCGATAAGAAGGTGATTATTCTAACATATATAATGATGAAGTTCGAATGTTGTGATGGGTCCATTGGTTGGTGATACGGGGAAAAGTAGATGGCAAAAGATTGTTATCTAACGGTTGTAAAGATTACCTCGGCAGTCCATGAAACGATAGAAGTCGAGCCCTTCAAAATTTGATGTAGGAGTTAAGGGATTTGTTGCTTAGAAAATGCAAGTAAAAATACAGGAAATTGATCAAGACTTGGCCATCCTACAACTAGTTGTTGATATGTAATAAAAAAACCTTGTAAAAAAATAAAAACAAAAATCAAGGTGAATACGGAAATCAGGCGGCAGCTACCAAAGGAAAAATGTTATTAGATGTTCTGTTTATCAAATTGATATGTGATTCCATATGCGTACCCCGCCGTTCCATTATGATATTGTCCTTTTAAAAATTTTTGATTTTTAAAAACGAGAGATACTAAATTTTTAAAATTTCTCTCTTAGTAATAAAATAAACATTGTCCAATAGGAAGTAGTTTAATTATTCCTAATGAGTACCTTTATTAAAATTTAATTTTCATAATATATTTTCTAATGCGAGATTAAAGAAATTTGCTATAAAATATAAACGCTGATCATAAGATATAGAAAAGCTTCATATATATGAAGTTAATAGATATAGAATGCATGTGAGCTGTGCTTAATCATGCAGGTACAAAATTGTTATGGAAATTAATAATGACATACAATACCTAGTTTCCATGTGAATGTCCATCACTGGGGCTAGGACTTGATCTATTGATAATTCTAGGTCTATAGTTATCTAACAAATCTGACCCTTGAAGTAACCCTGGTGAATTTCCATCACCGAGGCTAGGATCTGATTCATTGATAACTCTAGGCCCATAGTTGTCTAAGTGATCAGACCCTTGAAATGGCCCCTGTGAATGTCCATCACCGGGGCTAGGACCTGATTCAATTATAACTTTAGGTCCATAGTTATCTAAGTGATCGGACCCATCTTGAAGTGAACCTTGAGGTAGTGACTGAAATTTAGTAGTGGCTTGACCTTTAGTTGTATATTGGAGGTTGTCATCTTGCATATTTATGAGGTCTTTTGTGGTTTTGGATGTTTCTTGGAGCTGTCTACCTTTGACAAACTGAATTTCTTGGTAGAAAATTATTGCCACAACGAAACAAGCAATTATAAACTTTATGCTTCCCATTTCTAGCTTCAAGGGAGGAAGTAGAAACAATATTATCAAAGCTCTTTAATGTCTTAGTAAGAAGAGAAAGATGTTCTCACCTCTCAACTTCTATTCACATTTATAGTACTTCAACGCCTTCATATATGGTTAGTTTTGATATCAACAATAATAGCAAGATACAAATTATATGTTTAACATTAATTCTTATTAATACAAATTATTGTTATCAATAATTGATATTAATGTTAAGTATTGTTACCTTATTTAAAATTTCAATAATTTACTAAATGTTCATTTTTTACGTGTTTATAATTTTTTTACTCAATATTTATATTTAAAAATGTGGGATAGCAATTCTATAATTATATTGTGGGCTCGTCATGTACACGTGTCACTAATATACTGGTTATTTTTTAAAAAAGAAAATAATGTAAATAAAGAATAAAAAAAAAAAACTTGCCGACAACCAAACCGTCAGTAGCCTAACCGCTTGCACCCCTACCTCCATCTCACCCCATCCCTAGAACCCCTCTTGGCCGGCAACCTAATTAATAATACCTCAGCCCTTTGTTAGACTAGTAAATAAAATTTTGTAAAGAAAAAAAAAGTAAAAAAATCTACTATAAAATAAAAGTAATTAGGGTATATTAATGCATGGTTAATATTCATTTAACTAGTTTCAAAAAATATTATAAAAAACAAAATTAACTTAATATTTTTTTTATTTTTTTTTTTACTTCCAACACACCTTCTTATTTACATTCTAATCTATTTGAAAGAGGGATTAGACTACGTAAACGGACAAATTATGCTATAAATTTCATGTGTAGAAATTGAACTCTTTATTAAAGAACACTTTCTTATTAATTGCGGTAAATTTTTTAAATTAATTTGACTTTTTATCTAGTCTAATATCTCTGTTAAACTGCATGTCTTGTAAAATTTGTGTCTTATTAAATGAAGTTATATATTTTAAAAAAAAATTAAATTTAATACAATACAATAAAAATGAATATAGACGAAATGTTCCTTAAAAAACCATCTCCAGTGGCCGACATAACATTTTGCACATATAATACAAAGGTGGCACTGCTAAAAAAAAAGAACTAATTGAGGTCGTATTATTTTAGATCTACCACAAATAGTTGGGATTATTTTCATCGAATTTTCCAATATTTAAAAGAAATAAGAATAAGAGATTTTTTTTTTTTTAAAAAAAAAAAGGGAATATTGAAGTGTTCGTTTTCAAAAGAAAAATTATTCTACGTCTAAACAATAATATGTTGTACATTTTCGTATGAGAACCTTCATTTTTACCTTTTACTATTTAAATAATGATCAACATTATGTCTTCATTATGCTGCTGTTAATTCTAATTACTTTATTCTGATTCGGTATTACACATTATTATATTTTTAATTTGTTTCAACTTAGGTGGGTTAATTTTAATTATTTAGGGAAACAGACTACACATACAATTATTTTATGTACGTAGGCCCTACATATAACTTTATGTAGCAATTTCTCAATGCGCAAAAAGTTGCGCCCTAATTCCCACTTATAATCATATATTATTTAAATTTCAAATAAAAATATTAAACCGTAATATTGGATATTGAAATGGTTTGCGACATGATCTGTTGATCCTATGGTTGTCGAGCTTAAGGTCCCCAACATCAAAGTTGGCAACTATTCGTGGATACATGAAATTATCAGATATTATAATTATTATATGCTTAGAATTTTTTTAAAGTTTTATGAGGAGATTAGATCCTAGAAGAGGTTTCTCGCCCCGTCGGTTTTAATGGTGGAGTCATTTATCCTCTTTACGGGGATGATTTTCCAGTTTGACTGGTAGAGAAGCGTAAATGTGGGAACATGGTCTTTTAGTTCCCTTTTTTGAAAGACTTGTCGTCTTAGAACGTTATTCTTGGTAAAAAAAAACTCTAAATGTCGATAAGACGGTGATTATTCCAACATATATAATGATGAAGTTCGAATGTTGTGATGGATCCATTGGTTGGTGATACGGGGAAAAGTAGATGGCAAAAGATTGTTATCTAACGGTTGTAAAGATTACCTCGGCAGTCCATGAAACGATAGCGGTCAAGCCCTTCATAATTTGATGTAGGAGTTAAGGGATTTGTTGCTTAGAAAATGCAAGTAAAAATACAGGAAATTGATCAAGCCTTGGCCATCCTACAACTAGTTGTTGATATGTAATAAAAAACCTTGTAAAAAAATAAAAACAAAAATCAAGGTGAATACGGAAATCAGGCGGCAGCTACCAAAGGAAAAATGTTATTAGATGTTCTGTTTATCAAATTGATATTTGATTCCATATGCGTACCCCACCGTTCCATTATGATATTGTCCTTTTAAAATTTTTGATTTTTAAAAACGAGAGATACTAAATTTTTAAAATTTCTCTCTTAGTAATAGAATAAACATTGTCCAATAGGAAGTAGTTTAATTATTCCTAACGAGCACCTTTATTTAAATTTAATTTTCATAATATATTTTCTAATGCGAGATTAAAGAAATTTTCTATAAGATTATCAAAGATCTTTGATGTCTTAGTAAGAAGAGAAAGATGCTCTCACCTCTCAACTTCTAGTCACATTTATAGTACTTCGACACCTTCATATTTGGTTAGTAGTTTTGATATCAACAATAATAGCAACATACAAATTATATGTCTAACATTAATTCTTATTAATACTAATTATTGTTAGCAATAATTGATATTAATGTTAAGTATTTTTACATCAATTATTTCATTAATTATTTACTAAATGTTCATTTTTTTTTACGTATTTATAATATTTTTTACTAAATATTCATGTTAAAAATCGTGGGATAGAAATTTTATGACTATATTGTAGGCTAACCACGTACACGTGTCACTAATATATTGGTTATTTTTTTAAAAAAATAATGTTAATGAAGATTTAAAAAAAACCTGCTGACAACCAAACCGTCGGTAGCCTAACCGCTTGCACCCCTACCTCCATCTCACCCCGTCCCTATAACCCCTCTTGGCCGACAACCTAATTAATACTACCTCAGCCCTTTGTTAGACTAGTAAATTAATTTTTATAAAGAAAAAAAATAAAAAAATCTATTATCAAATAAAAGTAATTAGGGTATGTTAAGTTTTCGAAAAAAAATAGGGTATTTTAATGCATTATTAATATTAATATAATTAGTTTCAGAAAATATTATAAAAACTAAAATTAACATAATTTTTTTTTTGTTTTTTTGTATTTCCAACACACCTTGTATTTTACATACTAAGCTATTTGAAAAAGGGATTAGACTACGTAAACGGACAAATTATTTCCAACACACCATGATCATATAAAGGGATCCCTTGTGCTCATCCCTATTCATTTAGAGCTAGACTTGGGGGCTTGATCCCTACATCATTAGCTTACCTAGTCTAAGAGTCACCACCATTTGACTCTTTTAACAAATAACATCTTCCCACACACTTAGCTCTTGCGGCCTAACTTTAGTGTCACTTTCACACACATAACAGATACATGACCAAATATACTTCCCTTAGGAACCCTATGTCATGAAATCATAACGTTGAAGCATGCCTTGTCACATCGCTCATCAATCATATTCACCATTGCATCACGAAGTATGAAGTGCTTAGCCTCCATGCCTAAGTTACCTTAATGCTTTCATCATTGAGTCAACCATTGAGATAGCCTAGGATGGATTAATCCTTGCACCTTGAGAGATAATATCAAATGACATTTGACTAAGCTCGTTCAACATGCACCTTCAAAAACTTCACTTCGATTCCTTTTCACGTCTTTCTTTTTCGGGAGAAAGTCGGTACCCTCCACAAAAATGACGGAAAATTTTTGCATTTTTCGAGTCGCATAATCAACACTATGCACACACGGGTCATGAGTCACACGGGTCATTTCACTTCGAGTCGTGTCAACCTCGAGTCAGTCGATCACATCGAGTCAAGTTTATACCTTGAGTCGTGTCAAGTTATTGAGTCAAGCAACATTAAACCTTAGGTCAACCCTAAAATAATTAAGCCTTAGGTCAACCCTAAGATGGTTAAAGAAATTGGCAAAGTTCTATAGTCAAAAATAAATACAGGTGCAGCAGAATAGGGAAGACCCTACTCCAATTCTTGGCGCCAAAGATATTTCAGCAGCGACAGAGCTCGAAGCCTCTCAGAAAGGTGATTTCGACCTCATACAGCAATTTCGGGTTCCTTGGTACGCCAGTTAGCCCCTATAAGCAATTTGACATGATTAAGTAGTCAGTTTGATTACAATTGCAATAAGTGATCGACTTGATGAAAGATCGTCTCACTTAGCTTAAAGCGCCTAATCACGGAGACACCGACATACTGGTTTTAGTGGAAGCAAAGTTCAAGCGAGCTTTAGAAATCGACAAACGTTGGTCTTTTCAGAATATTATCGCAACAAATGCTCAAGTACCGAAGCTCTATTGTTCAGAGACGCATGAACATATCATCAAAGCTCTTTTGTTCAGAGACGCGTGAACATTTCCATCAAGCTCCTTTGCTCCAGAGACGCGTGGGCATATCATCAAAGCTCTTTTGTTCAGAGACGCGTGGACAATCCTTTTCAAGCTTTATTGTCCAGAGACGTGTGGGCATATCATCAAAGCTCTTTTGTTTAGAGACGCGTGGACATTTCATTCAAGCTCTATTGTTCAGAGACGCGTGGGCATACCATCAAAGCTCTTTTGTTCAAAGACGCGTGGACATTCCTTTCAAAAGATCTTTTGCTCCAGAGACGCGTGGGCATATCATCAAAGCTTTTTTTCAGAGACGCGTGGGCATCCTATTATCAAGCTCTTCGTTCAGAGACGCGTGGACACATCATTCAGAAGATCCTATCATCAAAAGCTCTTTGTTCAGAGGCGCGTGAACAAATCCAAAAAAAAAAAAGCTCTTTGTTCAGAGGTGCGTGAACATATCAAAAAGAATCTCTTTGTTCAGAGACGAGTGAACATCGAAACAGCAAGGTGGCGTTCCCTAGATTGTGGAGAGTTGTCACAAACAACTAAGGATTGTTTCAAGAGAAGCAATCTTCGATAGTATTCCCTTGGACGTGGAATATTATCAATGCGGATGGAGATTGTTTCAAGAGAAATAATCTTCGATAGTATTCCCTTGGACGTGGAATATTATCATAGTGGAGGAAGATCGTTTCAGGCGAAGCAATCTTCTAATTTGGAAGCATTTACAGGCGTAGCAGTTTTCAAGCGGGATGGCATTCTCTAGCTTGCAGGAGGTCATCAAAACAAGGATACAACATCAATGCGGCAATAATTGGTTACTTTCAGAGACGTGTGCTCGACGGTGCAAGATACGCGTTTCTTAACTCTTTTATCTGTTTGACTAACGCTAGTTTTGCAGGTATCGGCGTTACAAGAGTGATTTAGGATTACAGAACGTTCTGAATCATTCTCCGTCCCTATCGATACTTTGACTTTTGTTTTCGAAACTCGCATTTCTCCAAACTCAGTCAAAGTGGGGGCTTCTGTAGACACCCATTTGTGTCTCCCCAAAACCAAACCCAGTGATGAGTACCTTTCACGTGGAATCATAATCGAATGAAGTGAAAGTGTGGAAAGTCTAGTGTTGCGGATAGTTTTAATTTCTTTTCTCTTCTCTCTGTTTTTGAAAACTTATTTTAAGAAAAAATCCAATCAAGTTTGTTTGGTCCATGATATGGGTCCAATAGTAGTGTAGTTGGATGGGGCTTGACAAGAGCTTTCCAACGATATATTATAAGCCCAATTCCGATGAATATTGAGGAATTTATGGCCAATTTACTAAACTCGGCCCGGTTTGAGCCTTATATGCGGCCCAATGATCTAGAGGAGGGCCTAATATGATTTATCATTCCTAATGCAATTAGGATTGGTTTTAGTCTTCTAGATTCTTCTAGAAGGTTCTTTTCATTCCTAATTCAATTAACATTGATAAATTGACTTTTGTTGACTTTTCAGAGTTTTAATTAAAATCAAAGAGCATTTTTGAGGAAAATATACGATTTTATCCTCCTGTACGGCAAAATATATCTGATTTGAGAAAGCGCGTCAAAAGCGGTGTTAGCGCCAAACGCCAGGCACTGGCGCTAAGGCTGGCGCCAATAGCCTAATGTTGGCGCCAGCTCTGTTTTTCGTGCGCTAATACTCTGTTTTGTTAATTTTATCTTTTTGGCTGATTTTCTCTATAAATAACGTCGTAAAAACTCCGTTTTCATTCACCAATTCTCACCAATTCTCATCAACATTCATCTATATTCACCTACAACCAGTTTTCAATTCTCTTTCATTCTCTTTAATCATTCGCTAATTCTCATTCTCTTTCAATCATTCATCCTTCTTTCTCTTTTCTAAACTCGTTTTTTACATACAAAATTCCGCATTCGCAAGATCTAGAAACACCTAGCCAAGTTCGAAGTTGCCTTCGCCCTAGACGTGAAAGGTTTAATTTCTGAGGGTTTGGTCCCAAATATCTCTTTTAATTATTTAATTTAATTGTTTTAATTATTATTTTCCTTGAAGTTACTAACGTGTGTATTTTGTTATTAGAAAGAGGTACGAGGCATCAAAGTAAGTACTTTAATGGTTTTTATTGATATTATGATGTAGAAATCATGTTTAGATTGTTATTTTGATTCCTAGTATCATGTCTAGGGTATTTTTAATATTAAATATGATTGCTACGATGCCTTTTATTTTCTTCCTAATATTTATGATTGTTAGTATCATGTTAGGGTTAAGAATATGATTTTTAATGCTTAGTGACATGATAGGGTTTGTTATTAATCTTGTTAGTATCATGCCTATGATCTTGCTATTATTATTATGCCTTAACATGATTATGTTAATTATGATTATAATTGTTATAATTTATGACCATAATTATTATTATTGTTTTGATTATTATTATGATTATTTTAATTATAATTTATTTTTATGATCATGATTATAATTATTATTTTGATTATTATTATGTTGCTTGATTTTTATTTTTATTGCTTGATCACACCTTTTATACATGTTTAAAGGGAATTGGTACTTGTAATCACGCTTAATAAGATAATTAATAATCTTGTTAGGTTTAATATGATTATAATTCAAGTGATCGCCAATAATAGTTTATTTGTGCATTAATGTTCAACCAACATAGATAAACAGGTTTAGGGGTAATCCTATTGATTGCATGTCAGTCAGAAAGCGCACATGAATACGATCAGAATAAAGTAGAGGCCTATTATTAGGGCAGGTTCAATCTCTTTTAGGTTGGATTTGTACCTTCATCCCCGAACCCTTATTTGGTTCTAGAACTTATGGAGTTGACGATCTCTTGGATCGTTAAGGGGTGTAACCTTCACCTCGTGAACGGTTTACAAGTTCCTAAAACTTGTTGGCGTCTCTTTTGCTCTATCTTCTTCCCTTTTGGACGCCACCATACTTTAGTGTATGATCACAGTGGGGTTCAAGCTAGGGTTTAACGCTTGAAATATTCCCTACAACGGTGAAAAGTAGATAGCAAAAGATTGTTATCTAACGGTTGTAAAGCTTACCTCGTCGTCCATGATTCTACTTTAAAAAAAAACGAAATCAGAGGCCTCCCAGGTTGGGTAAAAGAGAAAGTCATCAATCAAGCTAGAACATAATTAGGAGCTACTAATGAGAGTTTGACAGTTGAAGGAGCTACGACCTCAGCCAACATGCAAGCATATGAAAATAGCTTTAGATCTAGCTAGGCCTGAAAGTACAGTGATGTTTGAAACGGTAGCAGTCGAGCCCTTCATGATTTTATGTAGGAGTTATGCGATTTGTTGCTTAAAAATGCAAGTAATAAGACAAGAAATTGATCAAGCCTTTGCCATCCACAAACTAGTTGTTAAAAAAAATAGTACAAAAATAAAAACAAAATTCACGGTGAATACGGAAATCAGGCGGCAGCTACCAAAGGAAAAATGTTGTTAAATGTTCAATTTATCAAATTGATATGTGATTCCATATGCATACCTGTAGACACCTAATTGTGTCTCCCCAAAAACCAAACCAGTGTTGAATACTTTTCACGTCGCTTGATTATCGAATGAGGTGAAAGTGTGAAAAGTCTTGTGATATATTAGTTTTAATAAAAATCTTCCTTTCTATTTTTGAAAATCTTCTCGATTTATGGAAATAGCCAGTCCAATTTAGTTTGGTCCATGATAAGGGTCCATTAATAGTGTAGTTGGGTCGGGCTCGTAAAGAGTTTTCTAATGATATATTATAAGCCAAATTCCGATAAATAATGAGGAAGTTATGGTCCAAATACTAATTTGGGTCTGAAATGGTTTTATGGCCCAATGATCTAGTGGAGGGCCCATTAATTATTATTTCTAAAATTATTAGGATTGATTATAGTTTTCTAGAATAGTCTAGAAGGTTGTTTTGAGTTCTAATGGCATTAGGATTGATAATTAATCTTTTTTTTTAAAAAAATAATGAATTTGGTTTGAAATAAAAACAAGTGTTTTATTATGATAAAATCTGATTTAAAATTAATTAAAACGGCGTTTTAATTGCTTAATTATATTAAGAAGAGGATTATGTACAAAAGCATGTCGCCAAATGACAGAGTCTGTCACTATACATGATCCTTGTCATTTTGTGCTGGGCTCTATCGCTGGCGAAAGGGGTCAGTTTTATTCCAATTCAAATTCTGATTTGTTTATATCGATTCCAGACTATTTTCTTATAAATAGGGGTAGTATTTCCCCGTTTTTATTCATTCACAATCATCTAATTCTATTCTTTCTCTTTCTAAAAGCTAGAAGCTTATTATTTCCCCTTTTTCTAAATCTTCCCTAATACAAAATTTCACATTCACAAGTTCTAGATACACCTAGCCAAGTTTGAAGTTGCCTTCGCCCTAGACGTGAAAGGTTGATAATTTCTGAGGATTTGGTCTCAAATCTCTATTTCAAATAGTTAATTGCTTGATTTAATATTTTCCTTGAAGTTACAAACGTGTGTATTTTGTTAATAGACAGAGATACGAGGCATCCAAGTAAGTAAGTTAATTACTTTGTTATTCTTTTGGTATAGAAATCATGCTTAAATTATATTGATTCCCAGTATCATGTTAGGATGTTATTTATTGCTTTCTAGTATCATGGTTAGGTAGCTTCTTATTCTTTGTAATATCATGTTAGGGTTAAAGCTTTGTTCTTTATTGCTTAGTGACATGCTAGGATTTGTTATTAATCTTGTTAGTATCATGCCTAGGATCTTGGTAGTATTATTTTGCTTTGATGAGATTGAGAATATTATTATGATGATGGTTTGTCAATATATTATTGCTGCTTGATGTTATATTATTATTATTGCTTGATCACACCTTTTATGCATGTTTAAAGGGAATTTGTACTTGTAATCACGCTTAATAAGATAATTAATAATCTTGTTTAGGTTAATATAATTATAATTCAAGTGATCTCCAATAATAGATTTGTTTGTGCATTAATATTCAACCAACATAGATAAACAGGTTTATGGTTAACCTATTGATTGTATGTTAGTCAGAAAGCGCACATGAATATGAGTAGAATGAAGTAGAGGCCTATTTTTAGGGCAAGTTCAAACTCTTTTAGATTGGATTTGTACCTTCATCCCCAAATATCCAGTTATGGATCCGGACCACTATGTAGTTAGCGATCTCATGGATCGTGAAAGGGTGTAACCTTCACCCTGTGAACGGTTTACAAGTTCCAAAAACTTGTTAGCGACTCTTTTACTCTAGCTTTCGTTCCTTTGGACCCCACCATGCTTAAGTGTATGATCACAGTGGGGCTCAAGTGTGGGATGCTTGAAATATTCCCTACAATACCCCGCCGTTTCATTATGATATTGTCCTTTTAAAATTTTTTATTTTTAAAAACGAGAGATATATAATTTTTAAAATTTCTCTCTATGTAATAGAACAAACATTGTCCAATAGGAAGTAGTTTAATTCATCCTAATGAGTACCTTTATTTAAATTTATTTTTCATATTTTTAAAAACGAGAGATATATAAATTTTGAAATTTCTCTCTATGTAATAGAACAAACATTGTCCAATAGGAAGTAGTTTAATTCATCCTAATGAGTACATTTATGTAAATTTAATTTTCATAATATATTTTCTAATGCGAGATTAAAGAAATTTGCTATAAAATATAGACGCAGATTATAAAATAAAGAAAAGCTCCACATATATGAAGTTAATAGAGATAGAATGCATGTGAGCAGTGCTTAATCATGCAGGTACAAAATTGTTATGGAAATTAATAATGACATACAAGACCTAGTTGCCTTGTGAATGTCCATCACCGGGGCTAGGACTTGATCTATTGATAATTCTAGGTCTATAGTTATCTAACAGATCAGACCCTTGAAGTAACTTGGGTGAATTTCCATCACCTGGGCTAGGACTTGATTCATTGATAACTATAGGTCCATAGTTATCTAAGAGATCAGACCCTTGAAATGGCCCTTGTAAATGTCCATCACCGGGGCTTGGACCTGATTTAATGATAACTTTAGGTCCATAGTTATCTAAGAGATCGGACCCATCTTGAAGTGAACCTTGAGGTAGTGACTGAAATTTAGTAGTGGCTTGGTCTGTTGTTGTATATAAAAGGTTGTCATCTTGCATATTTATGAGGTCTTTTGTGGTTTTGGATGTTTCTTTGAGCTGTCTACCTTTGACAAACTGGATTTCAATTATTGCCACAACGAAACAAGCAATTATAAACTTAATGCTTCCCATTTCTAGTTTCAAGAGAGGAAGTAGAAACAAGATTTTAAAAGCTCTTTAATGTCTTAGTAAGAAGAGAAAGGTGCTCTTACCTATCAAGTTCTAGTCACATTTATAGTACTTCGACACCTTCATATATGGTTAGTTTTGATATCAACAATAATAGCAAGATACAAATTATATGTCTAACATTAATTCTTATTAAGACTAATAATTTTTTTTTTGAAACCTATTAATACTAATAATTAATATTAATGTTAAGTATTGTTACCTTATTTTTTCATCAATTATTTCAATACTTTACTAAATGTTCATTTTTTTACGTGTTCATAATTTTATTTTACTAAATATTCATATTTAAAAACACGGGATAGCAATTTTATGACTATATTGTGGGCTCACCACGTACACCTATCACTAATATATTGTTATTTTAAAAAAAATGTAAATGAAGAATTGAAAAAAATATGCCGACAACCAAATTGTCGGTAGCCTAACCGCTTGCACCCCTACCTCCATCTCACCTCGTCCCTATAACCCAGAACCACAACCTACAACCCCGAAACCCACCACCCACAACCCCTGAACACCACCCAAAACCCAAAATCCACGAACCCATAAACCACGAACCCAAATCCACCACTCACAACCCTGAAACCCACAACCCCGGAACCCAGAACCACCACCCACAACCCCAAAACCCACACCCACATCCACAAAATCCACAACCCACGAACCCACAACCCCAAAATCCACAACTCACGACCTTAAACCCAAACCCAGAACCCCAAAATCTGAAACCCACAACTCTCATCGACAATTACAAAACAACAAGAAGAGGAAGAAAAAGAAAACAGAGGCGGTGTAGGCACCCAAATGTGTCTCCCCAAAACCAAACTCAAATGATGAATACCTTTCACGTCATTTGATTATCGAACGAAGTGAAAGTGTAGAAAGTCTAGTGATGAGGATATTTTTATTAAAATATTTCTCTTTCTGTTTTCAAAAATATTTCTTTTCTTACTTTGTTTATGAAAAATATCCAGTCCAATTTGGTTTAGTCCATGATAAGGGTCCAATAATAGTGTAGTTGGATTGGGTTTGAAAAGAGTTTTCCATTGATATATTATAAGCCTAATTCCAATGAATAATGAGGAAGTTATGGATTAAATTAAATTATGCCCAATGATTTTAAATGTGGCCCAGTTATCTAGAGGATAGCCTATTTATTAATTATTCCTAAAGTGATTAGGATTGATTTTAATCTTCTAGGAATATCTAGAAGGTTCTCTTTAGTTCTAATAAGATTAGGATTGATAATTATATTTTTAAAAGATATTTTATTTTGAATAAAATATATTAAATCTAATTTTAAATCTGCTTAGACGCGGAATTACCGATTAACCGGGTTAAAAGATGATTCCGCATGTAAAAGTGCATTATACTTTTGAACCAGCATAAGACGACAGAGTCGTCGCCTGGCGCTGGCCTTCGTCGCCTGGCGCTGCAGCTATCGTCTGGCGCTGACTCCTGTCGTTGGCGAAAGGAAGTATTTTATTCCGAATATGATTTTATTTAATCCCGTGCTATTTTTCCTATAAATAGGGTCGTATTTCCCTATTTTAAGATCATCTACAATCTACAATTCTCAACCATCATCTCTCTCTATTATTTCTCTCTAAAAGCTAGAAACTTTCTCTCTTTATTCTTTTTCTAAACCTTCCCTCTCTCAAAATTCCTCACTCATTAGTCCTAGACACACCTAGCCAATTTCGAAGTTGCCTTCGCCCTAGACGTGAAAGATTTGATATTTCTGAGGGTTTGGTCCCAAATCTCAATTTCAATTATTCTTTAATTTAATTATTTGATTTATTATTTTCCTTGAAGTTACTAACGTGTGTATTTTCTTATGAGAAAGAGTTACGAGGCATCGAATTAAGTACTTTAATTGTTTTATTGATCTTTGGATATAGAAATCATGCTTAGATTATTTTATTGCTTCCTAGTATCATGTTAGGATGTTTTATTGCTTCCTAGTATCATTTTTAGGATTAATTAATATTTCTAATATTATTATGATGCTTCCTATTTCTTTCCTAATATCATGTTAGTATCATGTTAGGGCTAATTGATCTTTAATGTTTAGTGACATGCTAGGGTTTGTTATTAATTTTGTTAGTATTATGTCTAGGATCTTGCTAATAATATTATGCTTTAACATGATTATTTTAATTATGATTGTTATTTCGATTATGATTATAATTGTTATGATGATTATTATGTTGCTTAATTGTTATTATTGTTATTGCTTGATCACACCTTTTATGGATGTTTAAAGGGAATTAGTATTTGTAATCACGCTTAATAAGATAATTAATAATATTGTTTAGGTTAATATGATTATAATTCAAGTGATCGCCATAATAGATTTGTTTGTGCATTAATATTCAACCAACGTAGATTAAACAGGTTTAGGGTTAATCTATTGATTGTATGTTAGTTAGAAAGCGCACATGAATACGAAAAGAATAAAGTAGAGGCCTATTTTTAGGGCAGGTTCAATCTCTTTCAGGTTGGATTTGTACCTTCATTCCCGAACTTTCAGTCATGGTTCCAGACCTATTGGAGTTAACAATCTCCTAGATCGTTAAGGAGTGTAACCTTCACCCTGTGAACAGTTTACAAGTTCCTAAAACTTATTGGCGACTCTTTTGCTCTAACTCCCTCCCTTTGGACGCCACCATGCTTAAGTGTATGATCACAGTGGGGCTCAAGTGAGGGATGGCTTGAAATATTCCCTATAGGTGGCCATAACAAAAAGGAAATCGGCAGTGACTTCCGGTGATGGTGGTGTCTACTCTATGGTTTTGTCATCGTCGGTGAGAGTTATGGGTGGTGGGTTTAGATGGGAGAGGAATGATTTTGGGGGAAATAATGAAGTTAGGTTAATGTTAGGGTTTAACTTAATAAGTTAAAATCAGTAGTTTAATTAGGGTGTTTAATAAAAAAAGTAGGGGTAATTTTGTAAAATCACACATAAAAACTTACTAAAAAAGGAAAGAAAAAATTTTGTTGCAAGTAATGTGAAATTGCCATTTTTGGTAATTGTTGCGAGTAACTTGAAACGGAGGGAGTATTATTTAAATTTCAAATAAAAATATTAAACCATAATATTAGATATGCAAATGGTTTGCGACATGATCTGTTGATCCTATGGTTGTCGAGCTTAAGGTCCCCAACATCAAAGTTTGCAACTATTGGTGGATACATGAACTTCTCAGACATTATAATTATTTTATGCTTAGAATTTTTTTACAGTTTTATGAGGAGATTAGAGCATGGAAGAGGTTTCTTGCCCCTTGGTCGGATTTAATAGTGGAGTCATTTATCTTGTTGATAGGGCTGATTTGCCAGTTTGGCTGGTAGAGAAGCGTAAATGTGGGAACATGGTCTTTTAGTTCCCTATTGTGAAAGACTTGTCGTCTTAGAACGTTATTCTTGGTAAAAAAAACTCTAAATGTCGATAAGACGGTGATTGTTCCAACGTAAATAATGATGAAGTTTGAATGGATTGTGATGGACCCATTGGTTGGTGATACGGGGAAAAGTAGATAGCAAAAGATTGTTATACAACGGTTTTAAGGATTACCTCGGCCGTCCATGATTCTGCTTAAAAAAAATTAGAGGCCTCCCGGGTTAGGCTAAAGAGAAAGTCATCAGTCAAGTTAGAACTTAATTAGAAGCTACTAATGAGTGTTCGATAGCCAAAGGAGCTACGACCTCAGCCAACATGCAAGCATATGAAAATAGCTCTAGATCTAGCTTGGCCTAAAATTCAGTGATGGATGAAACGGTAGCAGTCGAGCCCTTCATGATTTGATGTAGGAGTTAAGGGATTTGTTGCTTAAAAAATGCAAGTAATAAAACAGGAAATTGATCAAGTCATGGCCATCCACAAACTAGTTGTTGATATGTAAAAAAAACTTGTACAAAAAAAACTAAAATCACGGTGAATACGGAAATCAGGCGGCAGCTACCAAAGGAAAAATGTTGTTAGATGTTCTGTTTATCAAATTGATATGTGATTTCATATGTGTACCCCACCGTTTCATCATGATATTGTCCTTTTAAAAAAAAGTATTTTAAAAACGAGAGATATATTTATATGTAATAGAACAAACATTGTCCAATAGGAAGTAGTTTAATTCATCCTAATGAGTACCTTATTTTAAATTTTATTTTCATTATATGTTTTCTAATGCGAGATTAAAGAAATTTGCTATAAAATATAAACGCGGATCATAGAATAAAGAAAAGCTTCATATATGTGAAGTAATTAGAGATAGAATACATGTGAGCAGTGCTTAATCATGCAGGTACAAAATTATTATGGAAATTAATAATGACATACAAGACCTAGTTGCCTTGTAAATTTCCATCACCGGGGCAGGGACTTGATCTATTGATAATTCTAGGTCTATAGTTATCTAACAGATCAGACCCTTGAAGTAACCCCGATAAATTTCCATCACCGGGGCTAGGACCTGATTCATTGATAACTAGCTAGGTGGAATTCGGGCAGACCAAACGAGGCGTTCGGCCCAAGGGAGGATTCCTCTTGATATACGGATGGAGTCGTTCGCATACTGTGAAGAATGCTCAAACGCTTATGTACTTGTATATATCCGGACGAATAAAATATTAGAGGAGGCGGCCCGTAGGGTAGGGGTGTTCATAAATCGGACCAAACCGAAAAAATGCATCGGACTGACCACAGACCGGACCAGATCAAATTAATAATCTGGTCTTTAGGTCTAGAAATTTATTTTATCGGTCTGGTCCAAAACCCTATAAAAAACCGGTCTTGGACCAGATCGATTTTTTTATTAAAAATATGCGTGAAAGCTTAAATAATGGTTAAGATTATCTTTAATAAACTTAGAAAACTTTAAATTTATGAGCATTTTTGTACTAAATATACAAAAAAAAAGACATTAAAGTGTAGATTTTCCTTTACTTTTTTCGAGTTATCCATAAAATTATTAAAAAAATTAGAATTCTTTTTTTAAAAAAATCTTAAATCGGTCCAAAGCGGTCCGGTCCGGGTTTGGTCCTAGCTTAATTGGTTCGGTCTTCAATTCTTAAAATTCTAATTTTCGGTCCGAGTCGGTTTGGTTCGATCTGGTCTTGGACCGATGAATAGTCCTACCGTAGGGTACGAGTCACCCCCTCCGAGGGGCAAATGTTTCAGGTAAAAATAACTCTAATACGTGGACCAATCCAATAGCGACACGTGGCTCAATTAAATGGAGACACGTGTACCTATAGGAACATGACACGTGTAAAAGTCCTACAAAGAGCACATGAAAAAAGAGTAAAGGGCCTCCTTATACCAGGAGGCCCAAATCCCGAGAAAGCCGCAAAACGGCGCCCCCATTTAGACACGTGTCAACACCTTATTGCGCCGCCAATCAGAGAACATAATTTTAGGGTAATAACCCTAAAGGGGTACAATTCCCCACCCCTATAAACACCTCAATCATTTATGATGGGAGCGGTGGATTGTGACATAACATTGAAAAGAGAAATAAAGAGCTCTAACTTCTCTCTACTTTCTCTCTCTAGCTTTTCCGTTTTTCGGTTACTAACTTGACCGTCAAAGGCGAATATTCCGATAAACGGACTATTCGTTATTTTGCAGGTGTCCGAGCCCATCTATCCGAAAAGCGTAAACAGTATCCCAAGGGAATCACAAAATTCCCCGAAACAAGTACCTTCATTAATATTTAATTTTCATAATATATTTTCTAATGCGAGATTAAAGAAATTTGCGATAAAAAATAGTCGCAAATCATAAAATAATGAAAAACTTCGTAAATATAAAGTTAATAGAGATAGAATTCATGTTGGCAGTGCTTAATCATGCAGTTACAAAATTGTTGTGGATTTTAATAATAACATACAAGACCTAGTTGCCTTGTGAATGTCCATCACCTGGGCTAGGACCTGATCTATTGGTAATTTTAGGTCTGTAGTCATCTAACAGATTAAACCCTTGGAGTGACCCTAGTGAATTTCCATCACCGTGGTTGGGACCTGATTCATTGGTAACTCTAGGTCCATAGTTATCTAAGATATCAGACCCTTGAAATGACCCTTGTGAATGTCCATCACTCTAGGACAAGATTTTCAAAGCACTTTAATGTTTAAGTAAGAAGAGAAAGATTCTCTCACTTCTAAACTTCTAGTCACATTTATAGTAGGAAAAATTGCTCCTATTTATCTGAACTTTGCCTCGTCCGCCCAAATTAATCCAAACATTGGATTATTATCTATCACTCCCAACTTTAGGGGGTATTAATTTCTATTGCACCCAACTTACCTGCAACCGGTTAATCCGGTCAACATTTGTGTGTTAGATTTTTTTGGACACGTGTCACTACATGAATGGTCAAATAAAAAAAAACAAAATTAAAAAAAAAAAAAAAAACAGCCATCCCAAACGGCAGCCACCCTTTAACGGCAGCGAGATTCAGGGAGGATAAAGGAGGGGGAGGCCGGATTTGGGTCGGAAACGAAGGGGAAGGTGGCGGAAACGGTGGGGAGGGGGAAACGGCGAAAATGAAGAGGAAGGGGAAGGGGATTCGGGTCGGAAACGAAGGAGAAGCGGACTTTAAACGGCGGGGGAGAGGGAGCAACGGAGGAAACAGGGGTGGGAGAGGGGTTTTCAAGGGTGGGGAAAGGGAAAGGGAAAGGGTGAGTTTTGAGGGAAATCGGCAAGAAAAAACACAAGAACGACACCCGAAGAAAACCGAATTCGGCCCAACCTCGAATTCGGATTTTCGAAGGACGCGACCCCCAACCCACGGGCCCCGGGCGATGGTCAACAACCGCAGGGTGAGGTGGATCAACCAGTCGAGGTCATGGGGCCGGAAGCCCCTGATCGGTTAGGGGGAAGGCTGGGCGGCGGTTTCCGAGAGCGAGGGAGGGGTTTTCGGGGGTGGGGGGGTTTTGGGGGTGGGGGAAGGGAAGGGGTGGGTTTCGAGGGAGGAGGAGTACTGGGCGGCGGATTTCGGCAGCAGGGGAGGGGTTTTCGGGGATGGGGATGATTATCCGGCAGGCTGAGGGTGGGGGCGTGGTGGCAGCCGCTAAGCATGGGTGGTTTGTGGGTTTTTTTGTTTTATACAAAAAAAAAAAAATCAATCATACGCTGACACGTGTCTAGGTAACCTGCTACATGTTACTTGTTGGGTGCAATAGAAATTAATACCCCCTTAAGTTGGGAGTGATAGATAATAATCCAAAGTTTGGATTAATTTGGGCGGACGAGGCAAATTTCAGATTAATGGGAGCAATTTTTCCTTTATAGTATTTGGACACTGTAATGTATGGTTAGTTTTGATATCAACAATAATACTACAATACATATTATATGTCTAACATTAATTCTTATTAATACAAATTATTGTTATCAATAATTGATATTAATTTTAGGTATTGTTACCATATTTTTAAATTAATTATTTTAATATATTATTAAATATTCATGTTATATAATTTATTTTAAATAAATGTTCATTTTTAAGATCGTGGTCTAGCAATTCTATGTTTGTTACTAAAAGTTAAAAAAGGGATTATAATAACCAACGGAAAAAAAAACACCTTTATTATAGCACCACAAAAAAACCAAAAATGGATTTCACCACCACTTAATGGATTCTAGGATGGAATCCGTTAGTGGGCCCACCACATATATGTGTTACTGATATATTGGTTTTTTTTTTAAAAAAAAAAAAAGAAAAATTAAATTAAAAGAAGATTTAAAAATTAAAAAAAAATTAAACACTAAAACCTAACCCTACAAGCCCAACCGGCGGTAGCCCAACCAATGGGACCCCTTGCTCCATCTCACCCCGCCCTGATAACCACCATCCCAAACTACAAATAGCTAGAATCGTTGGCCAAAGTCGACCATTCTAAGGTTGTGTAGGCGTCGCTCGAAGTGCGCCTACGTTAAAAGCATGTGGTGAATATGCTTGGTACTCATAAGAAGTGGAAATTGACATACGATTAGAGACACGATTAGGGACAAGGAAAGTAGGGAGCCGCCAACAAGTTTTTAAGGAACTTGTAAACCGTTCACGGATCATAAAAGGCAACCACGATTAAAGGGACAACGATAGGCAACAACAATTGACCCGTACGTGAAGGTTACACCCCATTCATAATCCATGAGATTACTAACTCCATATGGTTCGGAACCACGAAAGGAGGATCGGGGATGATGGTACGAAGTGAGTCATGGAATCACATTCGCCCGTATTGGCCTCTACTCGATTCTTATAGTGAAAAGCATTCCTGCGATCTCAAAGGCATGCAAACAAAGATTCAATTTGCTCCAAACTATTATTATGCTGAATTGGTTAAATATTAATGCAACATATAATTCTAAAATATTTGTGATCACTTGATTAAACAACAAGATTAAAAAGGAACCTAAACCGGTTGTCCAAATTATCTTATTAGGTGTGATTTTCAATTACATATTCCCTTTAAACATGCAATATGGTGATCAATAAAAAATATAATAGAATAAACATTAATATTGGAAGCAATTTAACAATAATAGTGTTAGCCAAATCAAATAATAATAATAACAACCCTAATCATGATACTAGCAATATTAAAAATAAAATAAGAGTAATTAAATTAATTAATTACTCACATTCTGCGCGTTCCTTTAAATTGCTACATCATGAATAAACTGTTAGTAACTTCAATAAAAAAAATATAAAGTAAATGAAAATTAAATTAAATAAAAAGTAGAGTTGATTTGGTCCAAACCCTCAGTTATTTGTACCTTTCACGCCTTGGTTTAAGGACGGAACCTCGGGTTAAGTATAGACTCCTTGGAGTGCTTAGGGGAATTGTTATGGAAGAATAAGGAGGCTAGAAATTAGGTTAAAGAGGGAGAAGATAATGATTTTTGGTGTAAGGTGAGAGAGAATGATTATTGGTGCCCCGAACTGCAGAAAGGGGGGTCCTATTTATAGGGAAAATGAGCAGAGGGAACACGCGGAACCCTAAAAAGATAAAAACCCTAAAAAATAATACCGTGTCACGGCAAAGAGCACCGTGACACGGTGACAGGCACCGTCAGACGGGGGAAGATCCCGTGACACGGGGAAGAACTGAGTGACGCGGGAAATAATAAGGTTACGGGAAGTGAAAACGCGTTTAGGGATTACGCGGAGAAAACACGAAGCAATCCCGTGGCACGGGATGTGCACCGTGACACGGGAAGAAATGCCGTGACACGGCATTGTCCACCGTGGCACAATGCAGTATGTCGTGTCACGGTGTAAAAAGTACGCGGAAATTACACGGAATATCCCCGTGTCACGGAATGGGCACCGTGACACGGGAAATTGCACCATGACACGGTGCAAAATCCCTTGACACGGGAGAAAATTGTGCAGAATTACACAAATGGGCACCGTGTCACGGGAATAAGCCCCGTGACACGTCAGCTTTTGCCGCGTCGCGGCATTTTTGCTGCTGCGCGGTAATTTCAGTTTTTTACCCGTTTTTAAAATAATCATAACTTTTGATCCGTAACTCGGAATAAGGCATATAATATATCATTGGAAATATTATCAAGTCTACTTTCCAACCCAATTAGAATCAAGTCAAAATAATATGTATATTTTAAGATATGGCCGTTTTAGTGGAAGGGTGTTGATTTTAGGCCGAGTTTAGTGTTTTGCTAATATCTTTTTCGTTATAGCTCGGAATTGGGCTTATGATATATGGTTGGAAAGCTTATTTAAAGGCCTATCCAACAAAATAATAATTGGATCAAAATTGTATAGCCATAAAATCAGTTTCTCTCAGTTTTGCGATGTGGACACGAAAGTGAAAAATAGGTTATGGTTTAGGGAAATGAGCTAGAAATTGGATTGGTTCATGAACTATATTGGATAGAACATGGATTTAAGAACTCCAAAGATTAAATACTCAACTCGACCAATAATGGCGGTGAAAGGTGTTCATCAACGGGTTTGGTTTTGGGGAGACATTTTTAGGTGTCTACAGGTTGCCATAGTCATTTTTAGCCGTTTTGGAGGTGAGGGTAAGGGAGAGGTATGTCGTATAGGATAGAATGGATTTGGGTTTGGGGTGTTTCGGAAAAGGTGCGGGTGGTGGCTAGGTTAGGAGTTTTTTTTTTCTTTTTATTAATTTTTTTAAAAACAAATAGATAAGTGACACTTTTACGTGGTGGGCCCCACTAACAGATTTCATCCAAGAATTCGTTAAGTGGTGGTGAAATCTAGTTTTTGAATTTTTTTATGGTGTTATAATAAAAAATAAATAAAATTGTGGTGTTATAACATAGTTGTTAAAATCTCGATCCAGATCTTACGATTCTACGATCCAAAATTGTGTGATTGATCCAGAGTATTGGTAGGATATTAAAGTTTGTAGGATTGTACGATTCTACTCCAATATTAATTATGAGTGGTAGGATCTCAATACGGTCCTATGATTTTATTACAATCCTACGATCTGATCCAACATTTCACTATAATACGAGAGTTTAATTTATTTTGACATAATTTTTATTACTCATCAGGTTATATGTAGTATGCTCCTAAATTTAATGTATTAAAATTTACGGTTAGGATGGGGGGGGGGGGGGGTGGGTGGCATAAAGGGTGGTTTGGCTGGAAAGATACTTTTGTTGGCTGGTGTAAAGGTAGTTTTAATGGATGGACTTGGATGGTGAAATCAGAGGGTGGTGGTGGGAGTTCGAGATGAAGAGTATGTGACGGTTATACATTGAATTATACATTGACACATTGCTCATAGTACCTGACTAATAGGTTAGCAAAAGGCTTAGACTAATTTATGAGACCCCCCTATAGTTGGGATTGTTCTAATTTAAATCGTAGTTGGGGTTAAAATGAGAAGTGAGTCAATAGTTTGGATTTATTTTTGTTAATTATTTCTATATAATATTATTCGTTATTAAGTAGGATCTTGCATTCAATCATACGATCTGATTCTATCAATTCAATCCCACCCCTCCTCATCGATCCAAGGTAGGATCCCGATCCTAACAACCTTGTGTTATAATCCATTTTTCATTTTTTTTGTGGTGTTATAAGTAAAAAAATCTTCCTTTTCAATATATTATTTAATGATATTTTTTTAATGCATTTGCTTTTTAATACTAACTGTTCATTTTATACTATTTAATTAGTATTCATTTGATAGGGTATGGTGCAGATTTGGTGAACGACATGGGTCTTTTTTTGGACCGAAGTGCCGGGCTTTTTTATTAACTCTGGAAACTGATCTAAGGAATTGTTTAGTTGCATAAAAAAAAATGAGGGAAGTAAAAAATTATGGTAAATTTGAAAATGAAAGGGTTCTTTGGTTGACAATAAAAGTGTAAATGACGGAATTGAAAATTTATAAAAATTTGCGACTTCCCACAAAACATGGGATGTTAATTATCCAACCCCCTTACCAAGCTAAGCTTGGTCTAGTGGTAAGATTGTCACCATTCAACCTTGAAATTGAGGGTTCAATTCCCACTAGAGATACTTTGAAAGTGGAGATCCCTTACCCTTCCCCTTCACTCTTAAAGTGTCTGACCTGCAAATATCGAATCAAAAAATCGTGAGGGTTGAGGTATAACAGGTTCTTTCTCCTTACCTTAAAAAAAAAAAAAAAAAATACCCAACCCCCTTGATAAGTCAAAATTCCCCTAATTTGCACCTTGTTTCATGCCAACCAACACTTTATGCAAATTTTAGGAATCGTTGACACCGCTATGGTTTGTTTTTTAGTTTGTTGTTTTTCAAAATCATATATATCATATAATGAATAAAAAATTAATCAAACTTACTGACATTATTACAATTTTAAAACTGATAATAAAAAAGTAAAAACACTTTTTTTTTTTTTTTATTATATTCTATTTTTGGAATTTGTTTATATAAAAAAAATTTTAAAAACATAATGGCCCTTAGAAATACGAAGTACATATTCCGCAACCAAACAACACCTAAATCAAGAGGTGATCCACAATCAGAAATTGGGAAGTTACTGCGTGGCAGATTTTGGTCCTTCCAAAGAATCGAAACCAAAAACACCATTTTGCTCAAATTCCACTGATTACTGAAAACTCTTTCATACATAAAAATCTTTTCATCATCTTCTTCTTATCCGCCATTTTTACTTCAACTTAAGAAGTGAGCAAAAAAGCCATTAAAGCTTAAAAAATGAGAGCTGCAATTGCTAATCTTCAACAGCTTAATTTTGATTACAAGGGTTGTAATATTATCAGTTCTACTGCACCATCTCTAACCTTTGTTCCTCCTGTTAGTTCTTCTCATCATTCTGTTTCCAGAGGTTTGTAGTTTTAATTTTTGTTCGTTTTGGTATGAAATGAATTTTAAATTTTAAATTTTTGGACTGCCCCTAATCTCAATTTTTTGTATTTTCTTTTTGTAATTGATTATAATAGCTAATGACATGATTATTGAAAATGGTGTGTGTGTTTTTCTGTTTTAGAAATTCATCACAAAATCTTGTGTGTATGTGTTGTTGTATTATGATGTTTAACTAGTTTACATTCAGTTCAATAACTGAATAACCCCATATTGTTATTTTGAGTTTCATATTGTATTTACAAATATAAACTATGTTCTCAAAAATTGGCAAGCATAATAATACCCCCAAATCATGCTGGATATATTTGAGTTGAGTATAGAAGAATAATTAATACTAGTAGTACATATATATAGCTAAGATGGTAAGATTTTGAAGTAATTTATTGATTTGGGTGTTATATTTTGTGTTAGTTGGAATTACTTCTCAAATATGGAGCAAAAAGGATTCAAGTTTGAAAAAGATGTGGTGCAACAAGGAATTGGGTTCTGGTAGATATGTGGTTACAAGATGCAGTGGTACTTCCAGCTCCAATGATACTATGGAACAATCTTCTGGTCAAGCTAAGGCAAGTGTATACCAAAAATACTTGTTATATAGCACTTAATTTTATTTGTGATAGCTTCTATGGGTTTTGCTAAATATAGCCTTTAGTGAATTAAATTTTTCGATATGGTACTAAGTTGGAAAGTTTAAATAGAACGCACGCGGTGTTTGGCTTATTTAGTGTTTGGTATTAAGGGTGGGATTAGCTCATTCCAACTTTTACTTATAGCCAGGGTGATAAGTTGGCATGGAAATTGAAACATAAAAAGGGAGGAAACCGTTGGTTTCTATCTTCACATGATTATTATGAATTTGAGATGTAAATTTTGCGAAGAGAAAAGTAATAGATTAAGAGGGAAATCATTTACATTACTTGCTTAATGGCTTTAAAGAGATTTGTGGCATGTTTGGAATTCTGCATTATGGTTGCTGGCCCTTAATGTTTCCCATCTTGTTTAGTAGTTTGGCACTCTAGCTTAGCTGCCTACCTAGTAGCTACCCTCCGTTAATCTTTAGTAGATATGAAATTTACATAAAATGATATTTGGAAGAATGGAGGGAATTTGTATCCTAGTGAAGGCTGTCTATATGCTTGTACCATGTACCCTATATGGAGAAAAGGGATCTTTAGAATGTTTTTTCATCATGGAAGTTTTGGAGGAATTATAAGCCAAAGGTGGTGGGCCAACAGTAGTGACAAGAGTAGGTTACAAATGGAATTACATTACATGGACTTGAGTGCAAACATATGATTTTGTTATGTCCAATTATTACTGAGCTGAGCTGAATGTTTATGAAAGAAGAAAATTAGGAACTGAACTAAACTAAACTGAAGTGATTGAAGCTTAATTGAACTGAACTGAAATTAAGTTGAAGAGAACAAGCTCTTAAGGATAAAGACTGTAGTTGAGTGGTGTTACTGGTGTATGCCCAATTGCCCACTTATGCTTCAATGCAAGCGAGAATTGCCAATTAAACCTTAATGTTGTCTCTAGAATTGAATCGCTACAAGCTTGTATGTCAGATTGCTTGTAAGGAAGATTAAAGAATGTAATTTACCTATCTTCTAGATAGATAGGATGATCTTGGCCCTAAAGATTTATATCCATTCATCTCCACCCACTCCAGCAATATGTGGTTATAAATGTCCAAACTCGAGTACTTTGTGTGCCTTACCCCTAATGGCATGAGGAAAAATTGAAAAGATATGGAGAAACAAAAATTTTTTTGGAGAAGATAAGAGGTATGTGGAGTAAGCTATGCAAAATAACTAGCTATTGTCTTTGTTTCTTTATTTTGGGCATAGAGAAAGCCATTAAGGAACAACAATGTAGCCAAGATTTGATCCCAAACTTTGATTACTACCCCAAGGCTATTACCAATTTGCCTCCATGACTATTTCTATTTGAAACGTCAAAACATCTAGAAGATTGGTTTACTGGATGGAATACCTCTCTCTCTGTGTCTCTCTTTTTAAAATATAATTTTCTTACTAAAACTGTATAGACACATTCCAAATTATATGTCAAAGGGGTGTTGGAAATGAATTTTTACAGAATCAAGTATTAAATGTTGACCGGTACAACTTCATTTTGTCCGTGTTCAATATAGTAAATAAATGAACACCTCACTTGTAATGTCATTTGATAAACGATGTACAGAGTACAAAACTACAAATACAACTGGTAAATAATACCTGAACTGTACACATACTCGAAACAATATATACATTTTGTTTTTGAACATATTATGTATCTACATATATTTATTTAGTACATAGTAGGAATAAAAATCTATGAGTAGTAGCTAGCAAGATTTCCTACCTCCAAGGCCGGACCAAGAACTGTAGAAGATTCTAAATAGGAGTGACCCTGCCACATACTGTTACTCGCGTTATTATGTTTGGTTGTAGCCCCTCTTTTGCACCCACCCAAAACAAAAATATGAGTTTGGTCAAGAATAGAAATAATATGTATTTGAAAAAAAAATTGTAAGTGAATAGGGCATCAATTTCAAGGCACTTTCGCTTTGATTGCACTTTGATAATAGTTACATGCCGAAATGTCTCACTTATCAATCACCAATGTTTTATAAGAATTGTTAGTGGCTTTCATGACATAAAGATCTACTTGGCATAAGGATGTCATCTCATATGCATATAAGCTGATGTGTCTTGTCATATAATTTCGATCCGTTAAGTCCCAGGATTTTATTTCTAGGAGGCAGGAAACTTCAGTCTTGTTCAACTTCTTTCATAAAAGTTAGTTGGTTGCAATTCCATTTTCCCGGCTATGTGAGCTCCAGAAAACATGTTCAACGCTTGGGGGAGGGGTTGTTTATGGAAGCAGAAGTTGTCCGATTCAATTGTTCAAAAAAAAATGTTGTTTGAGTTTATTATATTAACCACCAACTGAATTTATGGTGTATCATCCCTAAGATTTGCTCTTCAACTGACGCCTTATTGATGAAAATGGTGCAACAATATGAGTGATGTTCGGCTTTGAGTATTGGAATTTTCTCAATTAAGAAGTGGAAAGTTAATGGTGTGAGTTAATGCATAAAGTTGACATAACCTATGTTGCAAGCCATAGTTTATCTAGGAGCTAAAGTTATCAGAGCTCCCTAAAACAATTATTATGCCCTTTATGCTTATTTTCGACTATTTGATTGAATACGTTGCGTTGACATGCTCATCACCAGGCACCTTTTGGATACACCAGGAAGGATGTGCTGCTGATTGGATTAGGAGTAACAGTTTTTGGAGTAGGATTGAAGAGCGGATTGGAGGTATCATAACCTATGATTGGTTTCTTAAATTTGGCATCTTTTTATTGTTGGTTTTGCACATTCTATACATTTATAGAATATGCTCTAAAGCTCTATCTGATTTGCATATTCTCCACTAATAATTCAAGGTCTCTATTGCATTAAAAGATATTTTGCTTAGAGGCCAAAGAAAGCAAAACCAATATATCTAGCTTTACCTTTTTGCGCATGTATTGTTGTATTATTTGGTTGTTAACTTACGGTTTGTCTCACTGTGGTGTTCTGGCAGTTTGTTGGAGTTGATCCATTACAAGCAGGAAATGTTGTTCAGCTAGTGATAGTCTTAGGCATGACAGTTGGATGGATTTCAACATATATGTTTCGGGTTGCAAGTAAAGACATGACTTATGCTCATCAGTTGCGGGACTATGAGAGTAAAGTAATGGAGGTAGGCCATATCCCATATGTTATGTTTGTCTTTCTTATTTTAATTGTCTGTTTTTGAAGAATGGGCCAATCCTTCCAAGGCTGCCTACTAAATTTAATATCAACTTTGAAGTATAAAAAAATAGTCTCAATTTTGGATACCCCGTTTACAACATGATTCCTACGTTGCATATACTCTGTATTGAAAAAAAAAGGTCTCCTTTGGATCTGGTCACCTACTCACCTTATTTTGCAGCCTCTTCTCCGGCTTCAATCTTAGCTGAAATTTTGGACAATTCTATTATAGAATATAGACCCCTCTGATATGCTGTAGAATCATGCAGAATCTTTAATTGTTGTGCTCTCAATCATCATCAGTCAAAATAAATACATAGTACCTGTCAAAAAAAAACATAGTATATAAATTAGCGTGTACCCTAAGGCCTAAGCATATCTTATTTCCTAAATCATAAGAAACCCCAAGGCTAATACTCCTCTATCATGCTTAACATCACACGGGCTCACGGCTAAGCCGCTAAGACTAGGGAAGCCTATGTTTAGACAAAACCAATAGGAATCTTATTTATCAATCCCAATATATGAACAGACCAATTTGGAGACAGGAGACAGGGTACCATAACATGGAAATATGGAATCTATCAGTCTGTCTTAAAAATCCAAGTTGGGATAAGTACCAACAAAATTTGAGATTAGTCCTTTGAATTTTCCTAATATATTTAGTAATTCTTTAGAATATATTTAGTAATTCTTTAGTTCCTTTGTACATCTGTGATTCATTGAGATACCTAAATTCCAAACAAATATTTCAGACTATCGTGAGGAAAGTTAGATATCAGGCATTTAGAGAACACTGCGAGACAAATACAAGTACTTGCCTATTTTCTATGTCCCAGATTACTCTCATGTGGACAATCCTAGGCCTTGTAGAAAAGAAGGGGGGGGGGGGGGGATTTGGTGATCAGATCGTATTGTAAAATTAAAAATATCTCGAGCATTTTGGGGTTGTTCTTGCTTTTTAGGATCCAATTGTAATTTATCATCTGTTTATGAAATCGACGGCCATTGACTTAATGACTTCCTTAATTATGATCAATATACAGCTCTACCCCTGGCCTATATAACTGAATGTTTGAGAAGGATATGTATAGGACTATAGGTATTAGGTACCTCTACTGGACCTCTCTTTATCACCTACTTTCTTGGCAAGTTGATTAGCATTGATGTCTCAGATAAGCATCTCATCTCATTCTGGCTTACTCGTGAAGTAATCCTTGTAACATACTAACAATCAAGTCTGATGTGATTTGTGTATGCTCCAGCAGTTTAGCTTCTTTTGTCAGAAGATTAGAAGAATAAAAGACCAATTGATTAAACTCTTCTCTTGTCAGATGAGACTCATTTGTTTTTACTTGAGATTCAAAAACTGGTCACAACTTGAATTTAATGCATATTTTACGAAGTTAATAGTTGGAACTTTATTTGTTGGACCACTAATAACTGTGTTAATATTTCTCTTACTCTGTACGAGCATTTCATAATCAGTAATCCTCTGCATTTTACAGAAACGGTTGGAGGGTCTTACTGAAGCAGAACTTCAAGTTTTAATTGAGCAAGTTGAGGAAGAGAAAAGAGTTGCAGCCAACAGTGAGCAGGTTAATTAGCCAAAAACATGGTTTTCAATCAAAGTTACATAATTTGTAATTGAGAAAAAAAGTGTGTATAGTATAGTGTATACAGGAGGCTTGTGGTTTTCTGCCTATATAAGTTGTACTCAATCACATCTCCTGCTAAGTACTAAGGCCTCGGTTTGTACATGACCAGTCAGGCTGTATCTTGTTCACATAACTGGTGTATTATGTAATCAGTTTAAACATAGGATATTGCTTGGAATAACTTGATTGCTGACTTTACAGAGTACAAAATCTTGGAATCTTATAAAAGTTGTGAGATCAGTGTAAAAGATGAATTAGATAGGATCATAAGAATATCAAGGAAAGTGAATTAAGGATGTGGGAAGTTTTTCATCAATTTCCGTTCATAGCCAGTGTAGTAGAAGCGCCGTTGCTGTTGGTCATATCTTTGATGATACTCCCTCCATTTTTAAATATTTGTTTCACTTTTTTTTTTCCGGCCGTTTTTAAATACTTGTTTCATTTCTTTATTTGAAAAGCTTTTACAATATTTAATTAATTTTTCTCACTAAGTGGATCTAATAACATTAATTCCATATTCTCTCTCCTTCAATTCTCTCCACTATTTTTGGTTTTTTATAATTTTTTATTCTTCCACTAATCTCACTACCTCCATATTTTATTATTTTCTCCAATTTCTCCTAAAACTCCGCTCATAAATAAATTTGAGCAAGTATTTAAAAACGGAGAGAGTATAACTGTTATGACAGAAACAGTATAAACTACGGAGTAAAACAACAAAATTCAACTTAGAAGTATTGGCTGTATAACACGAACTATAGTGTAGGTGTAAGGAACAAACGGGTGCACAGGCGCAATTAACATCATGCTCAAGACTATAAAAAATCTAGTGAACCTTAAATATATGTGAACATCAAAAAATAAAATAAAATAAAAAATAAAAAAGGTTGGAGAAAATCAGATTAAGAAGTTAAGAGGACTTGACAAGAAATCTTCAATTTCCGCAATTAAACAATCACAAGAAAGCAGGGGAGATTGTGGAAGGCGACCATACACTTTTATTTATTTTATTATTAGATTCAAAGAATGAACGAACGGATTAGTTCAAAAAAAAATCCTTAGTCAATGTGTTATATGTATAAAATCATTATTGCTTCCATCTCAATTAATTGCCACAATTTATTTTAATAACTTGTCCCAAGTTTATTACTCCATACAATATCACTTTTTGATAATTTTTTCTAATCTAAATTTTAATCCTATGTCAAGTGCAACAAATCTATAATGTAAGAAAAACAACTATACTCAATATTAGACTCTTGAGGAATGTGGAAAGGACAAGGGAATCACACCTGTTAAAAAACGACAATTAGCGAAAATCAAACCTATGTTAAGGTAATAAGGTAAAACTCCTACCAATTATATTATGTTTTTGCTTAATAGTATAAAGTTAATTTTTGGTTCGTATGAAGTACTCCGTATAAGATATACTTGTATTAAGGACCAATTTTGATTTACTGAAATGAATTAAATTGAACTGAATTGAGTTGAACTATTTATGAGAGAAGGAAATTAAGAATTGAATTATACTGAATTGAAATTAAGTTATAGAGAACAAGTCTTAAGACGAAAGAAGTATTACAAATATACTACGAAGTGAAATATTTAAGAAAAAACAATGTGGAAAAGAAATTTGTATTTTTCTGACATGATGTGAAAGAAAGGCGGTGAAATAAAAGAGTAACGAGAATATTTGACCATAAATAAGGAGGTGCCACGTAAGAGATATGAAAAATTCTGTTGGTAGTTGGATCAAGTAAAGCCGCTATAAAACAAACACGTTTTGTCGGGTTTTGATTTTGCCGCACACAATCTCACAAGTCGGTTATTTTTCTGTTGATTTTCACATAAATTAATTGATTAAATAAATAAAATGAAAATTGAATGTATTGTATTGTATAGTACGAAACGTAAATACGTGATGTACAACGTATATAGGGTGTATGTTTGCTTTCTAAAAATTGAAGTTGTTGATTTTGGCAAAATTAGGACGGTGCCCAAATTTGGACCCTACCTAAGTTTGGATGTCATCATTTTTTTTTTTCTAAGACCATAATATTTAGCCAGAGATAAAAGATGGAGTTTAGATGTATGAATATAAAAGGAAAATTTGAAAAGAATAATTTCACCTTTTGTCTATAACTCTATATGCTAAAAATAATTTCACCTATTCGAATTTCATAAATAATAACACCTTGTAACCTCATCTTTTCAAAATGAACCTTTTTTATTTAATGACCGGTTGTTTGAATTGGTAGCCTGTTTTAAAAAGTAATTTGACAAGTGTCACCTTTTAAATGGGTTTTTAAAAATTAAAGAATTATTTTAAAAAAATTAAAGATTTTTTTTAAAAAAAAAAAAAAAAAAAACCCTTTTCTTCTTCTTCTTTCCCCTGCCAAAGCCCCCTCTCCCTCACCGGACCAGCCGCCGCCGACCAGTCAAACCCAACTGTTCGCCAAGACGACCAGACCCGGCCAGCCGCCCTCCTTGATACCCTCCCACTCAATTCATCAATCACCACCAGGCCAAATCTCTCCGTACCTATACCCGACTCACCCACCCAATTCACCAATCAACTCACTGGCGAGTTCCCTGAGTTGAGTCGACTCAGTTCCCTCAACTCCCAGCGAGTTTCTTTACTCGCTCGAGTCTACTCCAACAGCTATCTCCATCGTCTTCTTTATTCACTTGAGTAACAACGATTTGAGCGGGCTATTTTAGTTCAGAGGTGGGGTGAGGGTTGGAGCTTGACCACCAGAACAACAAAGACGAAACCTCGGAGCTTGACCGAAACGAAATCAATGGTGATGGTTGGGTGGGAACGAGGTTTCCGATTCAAACCTTGAAGCTTGCTGTTGAGGAGACTTGTGGGATTTGGGTGGGCGTGGCTCAGGTGGCGGGGCGGGAGTTGCATCTCAGGTGGTCAGTTTGGTGGTGATAGTGGGAAGGTATTCAGCTCAGTGGTGGTGGGTGCCTGGGTGGTCAAGGTGGTTGAATGAAGGGGGTGAGGTGGAAAAAGAAGATAAAAACAAATTTTAAAAAACTTAACCTGTAAAACAGGTTGAAGGTAAAAAGGTTCATTTTGGGAAGGTGGGATTATTTCTGAAATTCGAAAAGGTGGGATTATTTTGAGCAGATGGGCGAAATGTGGGATTATTCTTTTCAATTTTTTCCAATATAAAATTATCTAAGTAGGGCAATTAATTAAAGGGTAATACTAATGTTATATGTAACTCTAAGGGATATACATATAAGCATTAAATATACAGAAGGTATTGCGTGCGTGAATTAATACTAATCTTGCTCCATGAGCGCTTTTTCAAAAAAAAAAAAAAAAAAAAAAAAAGTATTGCATGACTACGGACGCACGAACTGTTTGGTGCGGGAGGCTTGGCTGATATATTTTACTCATTGGCTTATATGTTCCATGTGTTGGCTGATATGTTTCATTTGTTGGCTGATATGATTTTTTGTTTGGCTAATATATTACTATTGTTGGCTGATATTTTATTTATTTATTTTTTCTTCTTCTTTTGAGCTAATATCAGACATAATTTGGCTTATATGTTTCTTTAATTGGCTGATATATTTATTTTGTTGGCTGACATATATATTTTAATTGTTAATTGTTGGCTTATATGTCTCATTTTGTTGGCTGATTTGTTTACTTTGTTAGCTTACCTTTTTTTTGTTTGCTGATTTCATCATTTTGTTGGCTAATATACATCCTTTGTTGGCTGATATGTTCATCCTGTTGGCTTATATACTCTTCTTGTTGGCTGATATACTCCTCTTGTTGTCTAATATGTATCTTTTGTTGGCTGACACGTTTTTATTAATGTTTTTAATGTTGACTGATACAAATATTAATTGGTTGATACGTCACTTGTATTAGCTTTATATAGAAAGTATATACAAGTACAAACTATTTTAATTTCATTTTCTCTGCTCTTTCCCCCTTTTTCTTTTTTTCTTTCTAGCACATTCACAAAATCATAGTTTATGTACTACTTTCTCCGTTTTTAAATACTTGTTCCATTTTTTGTCTTGGACACGTATGTCGATGTTAATCTTTGATCAATTATATCTTTAATTATCAATAAAGTATAAATTCTAACAATTAAAAATTAATAATTTATTTATTGAGACGATTCCAACAAGTATCCACAAGATAATATCTTTTACTATGTATAAATCACAAACATTAGTCATAGTATGACAAATGAATAGTGCAAAAAATAGAAATGAAGCAAGTATTTAAAAACGGAGGAAGTACATACTATTAGCTTATGTAGAAAATACTCTCTCTGTCCTCAATTGTTTGCCCCAAACCATAAATTCACTATATTAAGGCTTTAGGCAAAAAATGGTGCACATGGGTTGACACAAATGTCAATGAGGAGAAAGATAGAGAGAGTGCAAGTGGGAGAACATGCCAAAAGTGGTATGGGACAATCTTTTGGGAACACCTTAAAAAGGAAAGTGGAGCAAACAATTAGGGACAGAGGGAGTATGATTTTGTGAATGTATCAGCCAAACACAATCACATGCTTTATCTCTCTCCTCTTTCTCCCTCTTCCTCTCCCCTCTTTCTTCCTTTCTCACGCCATTGCTCAGCCTTTGTTTCTTACGCCACCACCCAAGACCCAACAAACCACACCATTCATCGAACCCACGACACCCCACCAACAACGAC
Organism: Chenopodium album; assembly: GCF_948465745.1. Classification (NCBI taxonomy): domain Eukaryota; kingdom Viridiplantae; phylum Streptophyta; class Magnoliopsida; order Caryophyllales; family Amaranthaceae; genus Chenopodium; species Chenopodium album. The sequence continues at coordinate 9,579,502 of NC_137839.1, read as the reverse complement.
ATCCACCAGCGAAACCACCAACCACTGAACCCACCGGCCACAAATCGCCTAACCACGAACCCACCAACTGCCGACGTCGTGCCATGAACAACTCCAATTGTAATATTTTTTTTTTGTCTTTTTCGATTTAGGGTTATTTATTTGTGTTAACTTGTGATTTGTTTTGATTTTGCGAATGTAGATCTGGATTTTGAGTCACTGTGTTTGATTTTGCAGGTAGTGGAAGTATGGAGACCGTTGCCGCTACTGCTACATTCTCCAACCGCATAAACTGCTCATATATAAAAAAGAATGCTTATGTGTTTTCCTTTAATTTATGCATATATATATATATATATATATATATATATATATATATATATATTTTTCAATATATACATATTCATCTTCAACTATTTTATTTTATTATCCTATGTAATAAGATATAAAAATATTGTAAGGGAAACTGTTAGTAATAATCAAAATATACTACAAACAAAATAGAGTAATTAAATAAACATTAACAAAAACAAAATTGGACACGTTGCCAGAAAATGAACACAGTTCAATATGAGAATGAACAAATATTACAATCTATATAAACATCTTTTAACATAAAAATGAACTTATACCAAAAGTCCAATGAACATCTTCAATACGAAAATGAATAATTAATATGAGAATGAACAAATATAAACTAAATGAATATGTTTTGATATAAAAATTAGTATTGTATTAGATTACATAAGAACATCTTTTAATATGATAACTAGTGTGTGGCCCGGGCGATGCCCCGGTTGCTAGTTTGTACTTGTTTAATTTGCTAAGCAAATTCGACTGTTTAGATAGTAAGACTTGTTGATTTTGAGTTTAAGTCTTGCTATAAACATTTTTTAGTTGTCAAACTCAATCATTACATAACGAAAACAAATAGTATAATAAGACAAAAATTATATCTAAGTTAACTATAATTTTGTTGGATAAAAAACACAATTAATAAATGGCTAAGATGGTAAGACTCTTAACTTAAGACTTGTTTGTCTTGAGTTCATTCACGGTGGATTAAATTTACTTGCCAAAATTCGTCATATAACAGTTTTTAGTGACAAAATAAGTAATATTAAATTATAATTGATGGTTAAATTTCATAAATCAAATTGATAATTTGTCTTTAATTAGTTATTATAATTTAAATATATTTTTTTGGCAATTATAATTTGAATACTAATCCTTCTGAATCCGTAGAGAATTTTTTAAAAATCAGGTGTCTACAACAAATGAACTTAAAGTCCATCTAAAATGAACATTTACGATAGATTAAATGTACTAGCCAAAATTCACCGGATATGTTAAAATTATGGAAAGTTCTTATAACATAATTCAATAATTACAACTTTTTGGTGCCATAGACCACACCATACGGTAGGGGTTACCCGAGTTATTTTGTTAGGGATTACTCAAGTTTTTCATCAGTCAGGGGTTACTTGAGTTACTCGGTCAAGGGTTACTTAAGTGATTCAGACAGGGTTACTCGAGGGGTTCACTTGGTTAAGGGTTACTCAATTTGGGGTTACTCGAGTTTCTCGGTCGGGGTTACTTGATTTTCTCGGTGAGGCCACATACAAAAAATTATAACTCGAGTAACCCCTGACCAAGAAACTCGAGTAAGCCCTGACCGAAAAACTCGAGAACCCATGATCGGGAAACTCAAGTAACCCCTAACTGAGAAACTCAGATAACCCCAAAAACTCAAGTAACCCATGACCAAGAAATTCAAGTAACCCTTGCCGCATGGTATAACAAGCTGCATATAAAAATTTGTGTAATAATTATTATAAGAATCACTTCCATTAAAACTATAAGAAATCACAAACTCTAATTGAAATTTCTCATTAGATACGTGAAGAATTCTAAGGATAATCTATTAATGTATGAATGAACATATACTAATATATAAATGAACATTTACCAAAATGTAATTGAACATTCATTAAAAAAAAAAAAAAAAAAAAAAACTACTACGAACTAAATTTACATTTCTATAATTCTACAAAATAAATCAAATTGTCCATTATATTTTTTTTAAAGGAAAATTGTCCATTATATTAGGGCAATTATTTTTTTTTTATTTTTTATTTTTTGGTCCAATAATTGTACAAGCTAATAACACACACCCCAAGTTCAATCAACTTAAAATAGATTAATACCAAACATCATTCTACTATAATCATTATTATAATAAAAATTATAAGAATCAAGAACTACTATTAGTGAAATTTCATATTATTGGAGGATAAGGCAAATAAAAACTTAAGGTTTGCAAAATTGTTTTTCAAAAAAAAAAAAAAAAAAAAAAAAAAAATACAATTTGATTTTTTAGAACTTTGTTTTGATGAATTTCCTTCGATTTTGTGATTTCATCTTTTAAATAAGATATAAGCGAATTTTGATTTTTTTTCTAAGAGAAATTTGAGAGATTTTGGAAGCGTGGGAGAGAGAATGCAGAGTGAAAAGTGAGGAAAATGGGTAAAATTGAGGAGAGAGAAATGTAGTAGTAATATTTCATAATTTTTAGCAAATAACAACGAAAGAGAAAGGGCCTGTTCTCTTACGTTGAAATTCAGTTCAGTTCGGCTCCTAATTTCCTTCTCTTATAAAATATTCATTTCAGTTCAGTTCAGTTCAGCTCAATTCAGTTCAGTTTAGTTCAGTCAATGAGAACAGACCCAAAAGGTATTTTTTTTTTTAGTTCAACATGATACGTAGCAATAGTTACATGGAAAGGAAGGGAAGGGAGGGGGGGGGGGGTGTAGGTATTACTACCTACAGTGGGGTGTAGGTAAATCATCGAGTCAGGGATTGACAGCCCTAGATTTATCTCCAACTTTGTTCAAATTATATATATATATATATATATATATATATATATATATATATATATATATATATATATATATATATATATATATGAAAATTTGCAAGTTATTACATGTATTATGCAAAAGTTAAAGTGTTCCAACCCCTAAAATAATTTTGAAAAAGTATGTAAGGAATTATTCGTGTAGATGCCTATATGGCATGTAAAGTAGTGCACATTATCCATTTAATAAGTACGAAATAGATAGAAACATGGTACATTGTTTGTGAATTGATTCACAGAGCTGTTAATACTTTGGAATAGCTAATAGCAATTCAATTTTACTGCAAACTTGAAAAAAAAACCCTAACAAATTCGAATGAAAAGTGGCTTAACCTCAAAATCAATTTTGACCAATAATTGACTTTTATCTCGTAATATAATATTAGAACCTAATTCGAATGGACCTGACCAAATGTTTTTCCGAACTATCCTTCCGGCTAAAATAAGATAAAATGATCGAGCCGAAATCAAACAATGGACTATGACTAACCATTATCCATTCCATTCTAGAGTGGGGAAATCACAATGTATGGAAACTAACAATCCTAAATCCACAAAAAGAGATTAAAAACATTCCCTTACAATATTACACTACCCAAGAACCATCCAACTATTGATTCATGATTAAAACCATGCTGTCAACTGCGTGCATTAAAAAAGATGAAACAATCTTTAATCTTAAAATCCCTTAAAACCATGATTAACGACACAGCTAATACTCGATTAAACAATTAATAAAAAATGAGCAAATCCAGGAAAATAAAAAATATTTAATAGTACAAAATAATTAAACAAAAAAATAAAAATAAAAATAAAAATAAAATAAAATAGAATGTGGGTGACCACGAACACCCCTGTTCTTTCATAGGACCCCAGGTGACCACTCTCAAACTAACTTTTCCTAGGAGAGAGAAAAATACGTTAATTATTTTACACCTGTAATTTTTATTTTTTAATTTATTTGTTCAGAATTATTCAAAAATATAAAAAGTTAAATTTAATTTTAAAAAATAAAAATAAAATCAATCTTGTGTTCTTCATCTTCGTCCCCCACATTCCAGCTTAAAGTTCTTCGCTTTTCCATTTTACTAATTAAACCTCCTTTTTCTCTCTCTTAAAATTATTTAATTAAATTAAATTATTTTTGCTTAAAGTGTTAAAATTCTTTCATTTTCATTTCCAAATTCAAAGATTAAGACCTTCAATTTCGTATTTTCTCTCTCCTCAAATTTTATTTGTTGTTCATTATTATTATCATCAATCAAGGAGTTTGAATCGATCAATTTTGCGATCTGCTGTTCATTTTGATTGTGATTTTCAAGCTCAAAGGTCGCCATTACTTTTTTGTAATTAATCAAAAAAGAATTAAAAGAAATGGTAAGTTAAATTCATGCTTAATTTTTATTATTTGTGTTTTTTAAAAATGATTTCATGTAATTTGTTGAATTTTGATGATCCAATGAATAATCTGAAATTAAGGTTGCGGCGGACCGATCTAATGATTTTTTTTATTTTTATTTAAATTTGTAATGAGCTGTATTAATAATTATGTCAACGGATTTTTGTGTGAATTTTGTTAGGAAGGATGATAAATTTTGTTGAATCGATTTTGGTAAAGGTTGATGAATTTTGACTTTGATTATATATGGTGATTTTGGTTAGATCAAGCTGTGAAAGTTATATATTACACAATATTACTAATTTTGTATGTTAATTGATGGATAATTATAATTTTGAGAACTTGTGAAATTTGGGGGATTGCAGCAGTGGATTAATTGGGAAATTGAGGTTGGACTACTCGAAACCGGAAATTGAAGATTATTGTATGATTATATGGGTTGAATGCAGAGATGAGGGGTTTATGGAGGGAAATTCTGTTTATTTTTTGATGTGGTTGGATGTGTTAGATCAATGTATATGGATGGATACTCGCGATTTAAAGGTATATTTGACGTGGTAATGGATGGTGGGATTGTGGTAGGGGATAAAGTAGGATCATCTGTTGGACGACGAAGGAAATTATATGATTCTTGGCAAAATAGATTATGGTTCAATTGGCTAATGGGAGGAGATTCTTGGTAGAAAGTGTTACTGAAGATTTGCTCTATATGGTTGAGCTTGTGGAGTTTGCACTTTCGACGAAAATCTTCATTGGTTTTGGAGCTGGCTATCGAATTAGCTAGTTATTTAACGAGAGCAATGCAAGTAACTGCATATTGCTGGGCTTATTTATATTTTCCCCCTATTCCTAGAGATCTCGTTGGAATCCTGATTAGAGAAGGGGGCTGTAGAGAGATTGCTTATTAGATATTAAGTTTTTTACCATGATGCTGCTGTCACTATCAGTCAACAAAGGAAAACTTGGTGCACTTTTGGACCTAAAAATGTGACTTTTAGGTGCATGTTTGATATGAATCAAGGAACCGAAAGGGAATGGAAACAAATAACAAGGAGAGAATAATGTTAAGCGCTGTCATTATTAGATTTTGGTGTACTAAAGCAAAGGAGTCCCTTATATCAGATTGAGGAGGGAAATATTTTGTAACCATATGGTTGAGAGGGGTAACAAATGGTGATAATGATTATTATTAGGAAATAAAGTGTATTACCCTACGTCTCATACCAAACAATTGGTAATAGAAATGGTTAGTTGATTCCATTTCCACCACTGAAAAGCACTATACCAAACATGCTCTTAATGAGATATTGAAGTGACTGTATTTATATTCCAAGGGAGAGTTATTGCGCTTTGCATTTGTATTCCAATTGTATTGTTTACATGGGTATTAGTGTAGTCGGGGAATGTTTATCACAAGCGTTCTTTTTATGTGCGCTCTGCAATGTGCATACATGTCTGGCCTTGCTTGCAATTTCTTTAATTTGTGGGCTGTCTTGGAGTATGATCTCCATACAGTTTAGGCAGTTCAATTTTCAAAGTTTATGGCATGGATTTTAAAATTATGTACTTCTATATAAATCTTGCAAGATATTGTTTTGTTATGCATTGTATGTTTGAACTCAATCTTACATGTCTTGCTGTGTTATTATCTCCTCTTAACAGGCGACCTCAGAAACTGTTATAGTAGGTTCTAAAGTTTGGGTTGAAGATCCAGAATTAGCTTGGATAGATGGAGAGGTCACAAAAACCAATGGTCAAGAACTTCATGTCAAAACTACAAATGGAAAATCAGTGAGTATAACAAACTCTGTATGTTATTTAGTCGACTGGTTAATGAAAGTCAGTTTGTTCTTTCTTTGTTTTATTAGAATGTGTTGGTGTCCTATCCTGGTCAACATAGATTATTTTTAGGCTTTTAAATATTAACTCTGTGAGAATCTGTTGAAACTAACCATGGCAGCTGGTGGTCGTTGTTAATTAAATAAAAATCTACTATGGCACTTTTTTGCTCGATAATAGTAATATATGGAACTTTAGCTGCAAGAAAGGAATTGACATTCATTTTAGCCTAGACACTTCATGTATCTATATCCTTGCTTGTTACTTGTTAAATTGTGCTCCTTTTCATTATGCATATGATTTCTATCGTTTGATAGTAGTAAGTTCTTCTATTATTTTGGATTCTGACTGGAGTTTTTATCTTTAGGTTGTCACAGAGGTCTCAAAGATCTACCCCAAGGACGAGGAAGCTCCTGCTGGTGGTGTTGATGACATGACAAAGCTTGCGTACTTGCATGAACCAGGAGTACTGTCTAACTTGGCCATGAGATACTCAATCAATGAAATTTATGTAAGATTATTAGCTGGATTTCATCTTGATTACATATACTAATTCCCTTACCCCTTCCATCTTTCCTCTGTTTTCCCATCTCTTAAGTAGATGCTTAGTCCACAAGTTGATGATGCAGCTGATGTGCATTTTTTTTCTGTAGACGTATACAGGAAATATTCTCATTGCAGTAAATCCATTCCAAAGATTACCTCATCTGTATGATACACACATGATGGAGCAATATAAGGGAGCAGGATTCGGGGAGCTCAGTCCTCACGTTTTTGCGATTGCTGATGCATCATACAGGTGGCACACATTATCAATGTCTTTTGTCATCTTTATTTTAATTGTTGAACCTATTATTGATAGACATATCACTTGGTGAAAAAGGGCAATGATTAATGAAGGCAAGAGCAATTCAATTCTGGTTAGTGGAGAGAGTGGTGCTGGTAAGACTGAGACTACAAAGATGCTTATGAGATATCTTGCCTACTTGGGAGGGCGATCTGGTGTGGAAGGGCGAACAGTTGAACAACAAGTTTTAGAAGTAAGAATCTCTTGTCTCTATGTTTTCCTCATCAAGGTTATTGATTAATACGTTCAGGTTATTTGGCTTGTTGAGCAAGACTAAATAGTAAATACTAAATGTCAACTAAACGTTTTTAATGGCCATTAGTTTGTTTGAATTTCTGTTTTATTTACTCATATATAGTGGTTTGAACATTTATGGAAAAAATAAAAATAAAATATAAAAAGTAAAGGTGAAAACTTGTCTCCTGAGAATTTATCCTTGGTTTGATCATTTGACAGTCCAATCCTGTTCTGGAAGCTTTTGGCAATGCAAAAACTCTTAGAAACAACAATTCAAGGTCAGTAACATTATCTTTCTAGCTTTTATCCCCCTTATTTATTATATGAAATTAGTGCCAATCGTGTCATTAACATTGCTCATTCTCAAGCTTGTTAGAATTCGTTTTTGTTTAGCTATTCTAAGCAAGTGAACATATGAGTTATTTTCTTTCTGTCAATCTATGTAGTCGTTTTGGGAAATTTGTGGAAATACAATTTGACAAGCATGGGAAGATATCTGGTGCTGCTATTCGAACGTACCTGCTAGAAAGATCCCGTGTCTGCCAAGTTTCGGATCCTGAGAGAAACTATCACTGCTTTTATCTCCTTTGTGCAGCACCTCAAGAGGTATGATACTTCTTATTGCTAACCTGTTATTTGATCCATCCTTTTTCTGGAGGTCATGGCATAGTACATTCAGAATCAAAGATTCTCTAAGTTTTTCTAGATCTTTTCCAGGTTCGAGATAAGTTCAAGTTGGATAGCCCTGATAAATTCCATTACTTAAATCAAACCAATTGTTATAAATTGGATGGAGTTGATGATACTGAGGAATATCTGGCGACTCGAAGGGCTATGGATGTGGTTGGGATAAGTGCAGAAGACCAGGTCAGTATCATTTAGAATGTAAATTGAAATGAGGCTTGTGACGTTAATTGTCTAAACATCAAAGTTTCTTTCAGGAAGCAATTTTTAGAGTCGTTGCTGCTATTCTCCATCTTGGTAATGTAAACTTCTCTAAAGGAGCAGAGGTAGACTCTTCTGTTCTCAAGGACGAAAAATCAAGATTTCATTTAGAAATGACTGCTGAACTACTTAGGTATGACTGTTATACCTGTTCTGTGTTCTTATTAGCTGTTTGGGTGTCAATAATTTGTTAACAATGTCTGATTGCAGGTGTGATGTCAAGAGCCTGGAAGATGCAGTTATTAAACGTGTAATGGTGACACCAGAAGAAGTAATCACAAGAACTCTTGATCCTGATTCTGCAGCAATTAGTAGAGATGCATTTGCTAAAACTATATACTCGCGTTTGTTTGACTGGTAACAGATTCTTCTTAAAAAACTTCACAGTTTTCTGAATCTGTATATATGCTTACTAGGAAATGCATATGCACGAACCTAAGTCATTCATATTGTTTGTTTTCTCTTTTCTTTTTACGGGGGTGTAAAAGGGGGGTTTAGATGAACTTTGGTTGAGGTCATAGTAAAAATAAGTATTGCAATCATGGTAATAGTTGTGATGTTTAAGAAGCATCTCGTGGGTGTTACATCATTTACCGTGATCATTACGCCATAAATTGGAAAATCCCCCATTCATTGTTGTAACAGTCAGTGCAGGTCATGATGTGATATTAATATACATGTTGTGGAACTATATTTGCAAATAGGATGGTCATTTCATAAACGAAAAGGCATTGATTTAATCTCATTTGCAAATGCTGGGATGGTAGGAAAAACAAAGGCTGTTGCCAGTATTATAACATCTTCAAACGAAAGACCTGAAAAATCCCCAACAGAGAAGGTTGTAGAACCAAGGGTAAATCAGTCTATGCTAAAGGATTATACCTTTAACATCTACTATTCAAAATCCTACACTTATGTTTGGCCATAAGACCCAAAGATAGCTATGCATGCTGCTCTCCAAAGATATCCTTATCTTTTTAAAACTCTCACCAGTAACCTGCTAATGTGCCAAATTAGAGGGCGAAACCCACTGGACATTCATGTTCTCAAAACCAACCCATGCAGACGCAACCACCTGACGATGAAGGAGATGGGTCATGTGGCTACTGGTCTCACATCACTTTAAGTTTGTAAGCACAACAAGGCCAACAAGCACACATCAAGAGATATGCAAAGTTTCCTGGCTGCTGAATTTACATATCAATAGATTATCATTAGTGTACAACCAATTACGACCACATTTTCTTTCTCTGACTTGCTCTTGACACGAACCTTAGGTGAATCCTCGTGTACAGCGTATATTGACATGAACTTTCAATCTCCAGATGCAGGCAATGAGAAGCTCATTTTTTTCTTCTGAGATTTATGTTTTGTTTCCCAAACCCCCCCACCTTCCCAAAAGAAAAAATAAAAAATTGCTGCAACATGAGAATGGTGCTTAAATGACTTATCATATTGTTTATATATTAATATATAATACTCCATGATAGTAGGTTCAATATGATCTCATGTTCTCATAATTTCTTGTTTTTACATGCATGCATAACATGGTTGATAGTTTCAATTATTTCTTAGGTATCCTTTAAAGTTTTCTATCTTTGCAGGCTTGTGGATAAGATCAACAATTCAATTGGGCAGGATCCAAACTCTAAATCGATTATTGGGGTTCTTGATATTTATGGTTTTGAAAGTTTCAAATTGAACAGGTAAGGGCACCATCTAGCCTTTCTTTCTAGCACCTAATAATTACAAATTCTTCACCTGCTTACGAAATTGTGTGATCTAGTTTTGAGCAGTTTTGTATCAACTTTACTAATGAAAAGCTGCAACAACATTTTAATCAGGTTGGCTTATCCCCACTGGAATCAGTCATTGAACTGCTCATGTTATGATTGTTCACCCACTTAAAGTATATGTTGTTTCTTTGTCCTGCAGCATGTCTTTAAGATGGAGCAGGAAGAATATACAAAAGAAGAAATAAATTGGAGCTACATCGAATTTGTGGATAATCAAGATGTTTTGGATATGATTGAGAAGGTTTCTTACTGCTTCTTGATGATTTATATTGCAATATAGTTGTTTACTATTCATAGGATTTTCTTGCTTATGCTATTACTGCTTAGTTTCAATTGACTACGAAGATTATAATATGATTTTTTAATGTTCTGCAGAAACCTGGAGGAGTCATTGCACTTCTTGATGAAGCATGGTATGCTGCTTTTTTTATTTTGCTATGCTAAATTTTGTTACTGCTGTATGCTTCTTTTATGGATCATAGTGTCTTGAACTCGGTAGTCTGTAATAATATACATAGTATAAAAATATCTCTGCTAAATGATTCTTATTATTTCAAATTTCAGTATGTTTCCCAAATCTACGCATGAAACGTTTGCTCAGAAGTTGTACCAGACATATGCTAAACACAAACGCTTTCAGAAACCTAAGCTTTCTCGTACCAGCTTTACCATCTGTCACTATGCAGGGGATGTAAGCAGAAGTTTCCAAATGACCCTTTTACCAAACCACACTATTTATTACAGTTCTCATCTATATTCTCTGTTAATTGATTCAGGTGATCTATCAAGCTGATCAGTTTCTTGACAAAAATAAGGATTATGTTATAGCAGAGCATCAAGATCTTCTGCAAGCCTCAAAGTGTTCTTTTGTAGCTGGTTTGTTCCCTCCACTTCCAGAGGAATCATCGAAGTCATCTAAATTTTCATCAATTGGATCTCGCTTTAAGGTATTCTATCTTTTTCATCTTTGGCAAGAAGTGGTTTTTACCGTTAAAAAAGCTAACTTTTGTCAGTTGTGATGAGAAGTATATATGTAAACAATAACTTGTGTACCTATTTGTTCAATAAGACAAAATTTTTAAGACCTTCATTCTTTCCTCAATATTTTTATTGCTATTACATAATGTGGATACTTAATCAAACTGGATTTCTACCACTCAAATAGATTGACAGTTAAGGGAATTTACCCTTTCTTCTTTTGCTGATATAGAGGAGGGGATTTGATACTAATATCTAGAATGCTATTTGCCACTTCATTTACTGTTTAAGTTTCATCACTAATTTGTGAACTGTGTCCTTAAGAAACAAGTATTTTCTTGAGCTTTAAAATCTGTACTCTCTGAAGAGCTTAAAGTCAGGTGCATGGATGCAAAGCTTCATTGGTTTATAGTTAGAACAGCCTGCATACACAAATATGTTTGTTGCTGCATTTTCTTAACTTATCAATCTACTGTACTGAGTTTCCATGGGAGTCTTTTGTTCTGACCAAAAGTGATGTGTGATACTTTTGCAGCTACAATTGCAGCAATTGATGGAGACACTAAATTCAACAGAGCCTCACTATATCAGATGTGTTAAGCCAAATAATCTCCTGAAGCCTGCTATATTTGAGAATGTTAACATCCTTAACCAATTACGTTGTGGTGTAAGTAGTACTTAATCGTTTCATTTCATGTAATGGCTTGTTAAGTTGTAGTTACTAGACAGCTACAAACATAGTTGTCGTAATGAGTTTTTACCATTAGTTAATTAGTTTTGATCTTTAACTGTGTTGTATCTAGGTCTTGACTTGAGTTCTTTTGTTTTTGCTGTCATCTTGCTTAGGGTGTTCTTGAGGCAATCAGAATTAGTTGCGCTGGATATCCGACTAGACGAACATTTGAAGATTTTCTTCTTCGATTTGGTGTTCTTGCTCCAGAAGTTTTGGATGGGAAGTAAGTTTCTCCAAATTGTTGGGTAGTACTGATGTTAGCGTGTTTCCTTCTCTCTCTATTCTTAATCAGCAACATTAGTGTTAGCCTTGTGTAGTGTGATTGTGTGAACATGTATCCCTCAACTATGTTGCCTTTTTATCTACTGAAAACATTTTTCCTCTTAATTTTACTGATGTAGTAGTTCAACTTAATCATTTGCAGATGTGATGACAAGGTTATTTGCCAGAAGATATTAGATAAAATGGGGTTGAAAGGCTACCAGGTAATTGATGAATTGTCTTACATGTAGAAAATGTCAAAATGATGCTGCTGATTTGCAGTGGATTGGATGCTTTAGTCATTCATTTTTCTATTTATCTCCATCTTAGAAAGGTTTTCAAGTTAAATTTTATGACGTGACAGATAGGAAAGACAAAGGTTTTTCTGCGAGCTGGTCAGATGGCAGAGTTGGATACAAGGAGAGCAGAGGTTCTAGGGAATGCGGCAAGGAAGATTCAAAGACATGGACGTACATATATTGCTCGCAAAGAATTTATTTCATATAGAAATGCAGCTGTCCAAATTCAGTCTTGGTGCCGAGGTATGTTTCTTTTGTTGATTATAATTATAGTCATCAACTAATTGTCCAAGATTTTAATGCTTATTGCTTTCCTTATCCTGGATAAAGAAAAGTTTCTGTCCATTCTCTTTTCTTTTGAAGACACTTGTCAACCCTCCTGAGGCCCTAAGCTGTGCTAATTTTAATTTTTTGATGATTTGTAGAAATCAATACATTCATCTATATCTTATAACTAAAAATTATTCTCACAATTTAGAAAGCTTTTTCCAAGGAAGATGGAAGCTAATATTTCTACATTTCCATTCTATGCAATAAAAGACCCCCCCCCTCTTTTTGTGTATTGGATCTGCTCTTCTTAACTAAACAAGTATTATCCATTGAAGGATTTTGATACATGATGTCTAGTGATGAGAGTTGGTATTGTGATTGAGAATGCAGTATAGGATTTATCTACTAACTAGAAAGTAATAGCATGTTGATTACCTGACTGGTACATACTATTATACTAATCAAACCAATTGCAATGGAGACCCTCAACCACGCACATAAACAATGGATATAGGACAAAATATTTGATTATAGTCCAGCTCTGGTCAAACTGGTTAAAGAAATCTTTGATTGTAGGATGGGGTGTCCCAAATACTTCTCCACATTTTCATTTGATGCTTACTTCCCCATCAACACTTTCCCTACTATTTTCTCTCTGCCAAACTACTAGGCCCCGTTTGGTTTGATGTAAAATATTTTCAAGGTAAATCACAATTGCAAATTAGTTTTCCATTGTTTGGTTGCATACAAGAAAAGTAAAAAATAGGAGTGGGAATGTGAGCATGGATGAGAGGGAAGTAAAAATGGAGGTAAGGAGGAGGGAGGAAAATGTGGCTTCCCTTGTTTTGTTAGGGAAAATGTTTTCAATCATTAAGAATGAGATTTTCCACTATTGGGAAAATTGTTTTCACCCCTTCACAAACCAAACAAGTGAAAATGGGAAAATAAATTTCCATGAAAACATCTTACATCAAACCAAACGGGGCCCTATTCTTAAAGTCAGTGCCAATCCGATGTGTGAAGATAAGTTTGAGAAAGAAGGGAGTACTTCCTAGACTATAATAGAGGGACATGATGTATAAAACTTGGGGAATTCCACTAGTTTTGAATTCTCAATAAGCATGTGTCTGTAGTGAATAGTTCTCCAGGTGCCTATGTGAAACTTGTGATTGTAGAGGACGAAGTGACATATTTCCCTTTCATTTTAACAGCTGGTGAATACATCTCTGTTTGGGTTCTTGGAACCCTTTTGGAAGCTGACTTGCCTTTAGTGTATTTTGCATATGTTTGCAAATCATATCCGTAAATTTTGATGAAAATTCAACTGGTTTTTAGATGCAATTGCATCTTACATTGAGATACAAAGGTTTAGGTGATGTATGCTTAGAAATAGTAATTCAGATGTACCTGTGTAATAATGGGTTATTTCATGTATATGGATCAGCAATGCTGTGATTTGGTCAAGGATCTCTTAGATGACATTCATTATTATCATTCTCTGCTTATTTTTATTAGTTGAAATGGTTTGTTTTATCCTATCAAGTTGATACCATTATGTGCTACTTAATCACTTTTATTCTCCTTGATCTTTCAGGTGTTCTTGCCTGTAAGGTTCATGCAGAATTACGCAGACAAGCAGCAGCCATTAGAATTCAGAAGAACTTCCGCTGCTACAAAGCTAGGAAATCCTATTTGATATCAAGGTCGTCTTCTGTTAAAATACAGACTGGATTAAGGGCAATGCATGCTCGGAATATTTTCAGATACAAAAAAGAAACGAAGGCTGCCATCATTATTCAGGTCCTCTTCTATACTATCCTCATCTATTCTTAGCATGGATCTAAGTTCCACCGTGCATAACAATTTAGCTTGATCAGTTGATTAAATATTGTACTCTTTGCTGTTTTCAGACTCGCTTGCGTAGTCACATGGCTTATTCTTATTACAAGAGCCTTCAAAAGGCTGTTCTTGTTACTCAGTGTGGTTGGAGGCGGAGAGTTGCTAGGAGAGAACTCAGAATGCTAAAGATGGTTTGACTATCAACTTGCTTCAATGTTATTGCATTTTTTTAAAAGAAAATTGGGGGCTACTTGCCAGATTCACATTATTAATGCCTGTCTTGGTCTTAGGCTGCAAGAGAAACTGGTGCTCTCAAAGAATTGAAAGACAAGCTAGAGAAGCGTGTGGAAGAGCTTACATGGCGTTTGCAATTTGAGGGTCAATTAAGGGTAATCTTTTGTCCTAATTTGGGGTCTAATTGTTTTATTACAATATGCAGTATGATTGTGCTATACATGTGTCATAGATTCCTAGTGTAATCAAGTTTTTGACTCTCAACAGAAAAACTTGGAGGAGGAGAAAGGTCAAGAGATTGCCAAGCTTCAGGAGGCTTTGAAAGCTATGCAAATACAGATTGATGAAGCAAATGCACGAGTAATTAAAGAACGAGAGGCAGCTAAGAAAGCTGTTGAAGATGCTCCTCCAGTCATCAAAGAGGTTCCTGTTATGGTTCAAGATACTGAGAAGGTTGAGTCCTTAACTGTTGAAGTAGAGAATCTAAAGGTAAACGCCTTTATTTCTTATCCTCTCTTGTGATCCTTGGTCTTTTTAATGGTAGATTACTGAAACTGTTTGCTTTAACAAATTAGCTTCTCGTTGATGGTTTCTAATCTAAATATAGATCAGGTGAAAATACATAAAAATCTGTCACCTATAATCTTGCTAGCCTTTGAGGTTACAGTTGCTTGGACCGTATGTTCCATCCTTCTAGTCACACTAAATCTATATTTTTAAGTTTCCCTCAAATTTTTAGAGTTTGGATTATTTCTTTCGTCATTTAATACATCAGGGGTTTAGAGTGTTATAATGAATCTTTGCTAACAATCTTCTATGTAAAATCAATTTTGATTATTAAGGGCTTGTTTGGCATTGTTTTTTGTTTTCAATTTTTTGTTTTTTTCAAAAACAAAAAACCAAAAACTGTAAACAAGAAAAAGGTGTTTCTACTTTTCTGTTGTCAGTTTTCAAAATTCTCATGATATTAATAAGTTTGTCTAATTTTTGTTTCATTATATGACATACATACCAATAAACAGAAAACCACAACGATGCCAAATGGACCCTAAATTTTCTCATCTATTTCTTTATCTTATTAAATTTCTACAATATCTTATTAAATTTCCACAATTAAAAAAAAAAAAATTATTTTCATGAGTTGATTAGTATAATCTCTGCTACACAAAGATACAGAGTTCCTGTTAGTGGCTATGATTTGAACCTATCCTTAAGATAGCTTTTGAAAGAAACAATATAGCTAGATGTCGAATCCTTTATTTATTCCCCTGTCGTCTGATGAATTTTGGATCTTGTCACTTCTTGTTGATATCTGAATTTGATAATTAACAATGGTAATACCTTCATCAAAAAACTGCTAACACTTATTTATGTGGGATGCTTAATTATTTGACTGAAGTTTTCTGTACTTGGTGGAATTATACCATTAATATAACATCTTCCTTAATATGTATATCTGGCTGGTTTAATGGAGTTTCTTAAATAATGCAGACATTACTAGAAAAAGAAAAGGAGGCTGCAGAAGTATCCAGAAAGGCTTGTTTGGACACCGAGGAAAGAAATACAGAACTTCTTAAAAAACTGGAAGGTTCAGATGACACCATATATCAACTTAAAGATTTTGTTCAAAGGTTTGTGCCTGCTTGCAATTGTTCTCAGATATACACTGGTATAATTGATAATATAGTGACATTAAACAATGCTATCCATGTTCAATTTAATCTTTTTTTCCCCATCAAAATACGACTATGCTTCTTGTTTTTACTTGCTCCATAGAAAATTTAGTTTCTCTTGTGTGCCATAAGTTTAGTCGTTATATTTACACTCTTGTCTTTGAACACTCATCTTTTATTGATTCATTAGTAAGTTTGATCAATTTTGTAAGGAATTAAAAAATCTTTGTTATCAGGATGGAGGAGAAACTGTCTAATGCTGAATCGGAATCTCAAATACTACGCCAGCAAGGACTGGAGATGACTCAAAAACTCTCGAGTGCGGAGTCAGAAATTCAGGAGATGGCAGAAAAACTTAAGAAGGCAGAGTCAGAACTGCAAGGACTTCGACAGCAAGCCTTGACGATGACACCTATAGCCAAATCAGCTCCGGTTCGTTCAAAGACAATGGTTGTTCAGGTGCGTCTAAAGCCTCTCTTTTCTCCTTTACATCGTCTGTTTATCGGTGTAAGAATTTATGTATTTTCAATACGGCTGACATTTTCTTGCCAAATCACAGAGGACTCCAGAGAATGGACATGTGCAAAATGGTGATGCTAAAGCCTTATTACATTCGCCGGTAATTTATGCATTTCTTTTTCAGATATTCTTTTGCCTAATTAAGATTGTGGCTTAGGATTTGTGTTAACTCTTACATTGGATTTTTTATTTTTTTATTTTTTTTTTTATCTCCAGATCACATCCATTGCTGAAGATTCACCCGAGGACAAACCACAAAAATCTCTTAATGATAAGCAGCAGGTCTGCAACTAACTTTTGTGCATGATATAACTCTGAAGTCCATTTTATAGAGTTTAGTCATAATCTGCTGTTAATCTCATACAATGTGCACAATGAATTTTCTCATTTTTCAGGAGTATCAAGATTTGTTGATCAAGTGCATATCAGAGAATCTTGGATTTTCTAAGGGCAAACCAATTGCTGCTTGTGTCATTTATAAATGTCTTCTACAATGGAGATCCTTTGAAGTTGAAAGAACCAATATTTTTGATCGCATTATACAAAGTATAGGTTCGGCAATAGAGGTATGAAGTCACCTTTTTGACTGAATATGTTTTTTCTGAGATTGATTATATGTGCCTTTGGGCTTGTTGACTTCCATTGATTCAAAACATGAAATTGTATCTCTGATCCCTGATTTCATCTTATTCAAGGTCCAGGAAAACAATGACATGTTGGCCTACTGGTTATCTAATACATCCACGTTGTTGTTGCTACTCCAACAAACACTTAAAGCCACTGGGGCAGCTGGTTTTACTCCACAGAGACGCAGGACAATGTCAACTTCTCTCTTTGGAAGAATGTCATCAGTAAGGATGAAAATCTTTAACCAGGAATTACTTTCTTTTTTCTGTGGGGAAGCTCATACTTTTTGGTGCTGTTACTAATGTCTCTTTATATTTGCTTTGCAGCTGAGAGCATCTCCCCAAAGCCCTGGGCTATCTTTTCTTAATGGTCGCCTCAGCAAATCAGATGATGTTCGCCAAGTTGAGGCCAAATATCCTGCTTTGCTGTTCAAACAGCAGCTTACTGCCTTCCTTGAAAAGATATATGGCATGATAAGAGATAATCTGAAGAAAGAGATCTCTCCATTGCTAGGGTTATGTATCCAGGTAATTATAAGAAAGGACTAATTTTCAGCTTAAAC
Organism: Chenopodium album; assembly: GCF_948465745.1. Classification (NCBI taxonomy): domain Eukaryota; kingdom Viridiplantae; phylum Streptophyta; class Magnoliopsida; order Caryophyllales; family Amaranthaceae; genus Chenopodium; species Chenopodium album. The sequence goes on along the minus strand of NC_137839.1, from coordinate 9,561,545 downwards.
TAATATTTCGTAACAAATATCTTTCTCACAAATATGATCCCCCCCCCCCCCCCCCCCCCTTTCTCCTAGGTCATCCAAAGTTGTTGCTCTTAGTTTAACAAGTCTTCAAACCTAGAAAGAGAAGAATGCAAAAATACTAGCACACCTTTTTATTACAATAACAGAATAAACAAGTAAACGGCAATAAGACTAATGAAGAGTAAAAATTGAAAAAAATCATATAAAATACTGCACTTTGTAAGATGAATTGGATTTTTGAGAAAAATAAGTTGTATGAATGTTGATCTAAAAAGTGGCAGTACAGTAAAGAAATCAAATCATTCCATACATAGTTTTCGCCAGATAGTAGAGCACTCTAGTTGAATTTTAATAGAGCAACGTCCAACGTGCATTATAATCATCAAAAGAAGCCTTTAGATAGGTTAAATTTATAATTCCTTTTGACTGATAATAGGGTTCTTCTTCACTTCTGCCGCAACACACAAATGTTTTATGTGACATAACATAATCTACTTACATTTTACATTCATAACACAATCTACTTACATTTTACATTCTTATATTGAATAAAAGTACGATTAATCCTACCAATCAATATTGAAGGACATATTTGTGTTTGCTTTTAAATTTATTACCTTTGCGAAGAAACTGGAGCTTTGGAAATCCAAAGTGTTTTCGAGGAATTTGTTTTGGGCTGCAGTGACTAGGGAATATAGTAATTAAGTTTTAACTATAAGATTTCGATTCTTTTCTTTCTTGGATGTTTGATGCTGTACTCCCTTCATATTAACTTTTGTTTTTCCTTCTTTACCATAGACTCTTATTCTAGGGGAGTTTGAAAAAGATGAGTAGATGTTTAAAAAAAAAGAGGGGGGACAGAGTGGACTAAAAAGATGTAAGAAAAAGGTGAATGAAGTAAGAGTGAGTGGCATTATAAAATAAACTAAGTAAATAAAACAGAGGGAGTATTAATTTTGAATTATTGATATAGTATTTTAATCCCATGCTAATGGAATCCTTTGAGTTATTGCCATTGATGATTCTATTCGTGACTTTTCCTTTTGGGACAACTTGCAGGCACCTCGAACATCACGAGCTGGTTTGATGAAGGGTCGTACTCATGCTAATGCTGTTGCTCAACAAGCTTTGATAGCTCACTGGCAAAGCATTGTAAAAAGTTTAAACAATTACTTAACAATGATGAGAGCAAACAATGTGCGTGACGAAACATCTACTGGCTTTTCATTTGTTAATCGTACTGCAAATCTTTAGATTTTCTAATATCTTGATATTTACAGATCCCTCCTTTCTTAGTGCGGAAAGTTTTCTCCCAAATATTCTCTTTTATCAATGTCCAGCTATTCAACAGGTTCATTTCTGTGTTAACTCTTGAATTATGTCTGAGGAAGTCCTTACAACCTTTCATTAACTATTATTGATTAAATTTTCCAGTCTTCTGCTGCGACGTGAATGCTGCTCCTTCAGTAATGGTGAGTATGTAAAAGCAGGTTTGGCAGAATTGGAGCAATGGTGCTATGATGCAACTGAGGAAGTAAGTTTTAGTGTTGTTGCTTTCTCTTTCTCCTGCTATCAAACATATAGTTTCATATGCTGACAAAATTATCTTTCTACAGTATGCTGGCTCAGCTTGGGATGAATTGAAGCATATTAGACAAGCGGTCGGATTTCTTGTAAGTTTATAGTCTTTGCTTGTTATGCTGATAAAATTTCCTGTGAACACCTTCTGATGTAATTGATTTTGCAATGTTGTCACATCCAGGTCATCCATCAGAAGCCCAAGAAAACCTTAAATGAGATTACAAAAGATCTATGTCCAGTACGTGGTCGCTTTTTCTATCTTCCAAAAGTTTTCTACTTGAGTCCTTTACCTAATTATTCTCCATTTTTATTATTGATTTCCTGGTATGTTTTGCAGTCACTCAGCATACAGCAACTGTATAGAATCAGCACTATGTACTGGGATGACAAATACGGAACTCATACTGTATCTTCTGATGTAAGTCACATTTCTTTCAGTTTCTGCAGTTCAGTCTTTTCTCCTTTGGGGTTGGGCCGTTGGGATTTAGTGGGGGTGTAGCAGTGTAGCGGTGGGATAGTCTAATGGAGAATAGACCATTAATTTCTGGACAAGCACAGACCCTAATATGATTTATCAAGTACACTGAAATGATCTTAGACTTTATTCTACGCACATGCGTGCACACACACACACATAACTGCTAATGCTTTTGTGTCTCTTACTGGACGATCCAATTACTTGAAAAGAGAGGATTTTCGAAAATACAATGATTCTTTTTCTTGATTTCTTCTCTTTGATTCCAGTAACCAGAATCAGTAACTAGATAGAATTCTCATGCTATGCATTTATGCAATACAATGTGTTAATATGTTTCATGATGTTTTATTCTAGAATTTCATGGGAAGTACTAAAGTCAAATGTTTCGATAGTGTGCAGTTATCTTCATGCATAAATTAGCATTCATTAAGGCCATATAAACATAAGAATCCTGTAACATTGTAAGCTACACAGGTTATTTCAAGTATGAGAGTTCAGATGACTGAAGATGCCAACAGTGCTGTGACAAATTCATTCTTACTAGATGATGACTCAAGGTGAAGTTTACAAACTTCAATTATAAATCATTTTCTTTCCTTTCAAATTTGTACTTGTTTATAAAATCGTTAACTCATTGGCTTCCTCCAATCGTGCAGCATCCCGTTCTCTCTGGACGACATCTCAAGCTCGTTGCAACAACAACCAGGATCAGGTGATATAGATCCTCCACAACTATTGAGAGAACACTCAGGTTTTCAATTCTTGATTCAAAATTCAGAGTGAGATAGAACAGGTATTACCACGACAAGTATTCCATCACAGTCGTCCTCATGGCCTAGGGCCTCAACTTTCATGCATTTATTTGGCATGTCAAATCTTGTGCATATATATATACACTTCATATTCATCAGCACTCACCTGATTCTTTATATGTTGGAAGGGCATCCATGGGTTTGCCCTACACACGGAGGGTCTATTAATTCTTTTGCCGTCGGTCACATCCTATTAGGGTGACGGGGTTATTCTTTGAATTTTACATGTCCATATGCTCTATGGACAAAGTGTGCAAATTCTGGTGAATTGATTTTTGTGTCACACTCCCACAAAAGGGTAGGGGGTATATATTTAAAAGTGGTTTGGTTTTATAAATAGGTTTCAAGTTTTGGTATAGTTGTTGATCAGGTCACTCGGGTGTATCTATAGATAGGTTTTGCCAATTTTGAGGCTATTGTTTGTTGTAACGAGAAATTATGTATGTATTAAAGGTTTTGTAGTGTATGTAATTGCATTTTTTAAAATCTGCTTCTACTACCTTGATATTTTATGCAACAATAAATACGAGGAAGTAAAAATGGAGGGTTGTGAAACAAATGCAAATGTCTCACAACCATTAAAATAACATAAAAGTAAAAAGTAGAGAGAAAAAGGAGGAGAGAGATAGGAAGAGTGGAAAAGGTGGTGTGGGCTCTACTAAAACTTTTCAGAAATGGTTTCACGTGTAAAAACGACAAAAAAAAAAAAAAAAAAAAAAATGGGACCACAACTACTGAGAGTATATTTTGTACCACTGAGGATTTTTATAAGTACCACTAAAACCGCATTGAGTACCACTTGGAGTGTATTTTGTACCACTGAGCTGTAATGGTATTATTTGACGGTCGAATTAGACATTTGAACTTTTTTTTAAATACCGCTAAAATTACATTTTGTACCACTGTGAGTATATTTTGTACCACTGTATCTAAAATAGCAAAATTTAAATCCCGCATGAAATGACCAATCTACCCCTGTGAGACACTTCTAAATATCTCTCAACCCTCCGTTTATATAACCTCGATAAATACTATTATGTACTAAAAAAATTACTTGTACAATTAAGTTGACAGTTTGTTGGTCAACAAAAGTTTTTTTTTTTTTTTTTTTTTTTTTTTTTTTTTTTTTTTTTAATTTTTTTTATAGAAAAAGGGAAATTGGTGAAAAAATAAAACCCAAAATATGTGTTGTACTTCATCTACTTTCTCCTCCTATTTCTTAAATATCGTGAATAAACAGAAGTCTAATATTTATACTTCCTTCGTTCTTTTATTATTGCACCACTTGCCTTTTTAGGAAGTTTCACTAATATTGCACCTTATTTGTGTTTACACTACAAATACCCAACATACCCTTGCTTTTTCACACTTACTTTTTAGTTTATCAATATGTTACATGGGCAATTTTGTATTTTTACCTTTCTCTCTCTTACTTTTTTTCACTACCAAAACATTTGTACCCACCCTATGGTGCAATAATTAAAAAACGAATGAAGTATATAAAGGGGAGTTTTTTCCCGAGTTTTTGAAGAGTCACGTAGGATTTAATTTTCTTAGCGCGCCATGTAGGATTATAAATTTTTTTCGTAGCCAATTAAATAAGAGATTATTAATTTCTTTTAGAATTAAATAATTCAAATTCCACATAGGCAAAATGGACGAATTTTAAAAAATCAAACAAACCGTGCACCGCACGGGCTTCATCTATTAGGAACTATATTATGGGACGGAGGGTGTACAATCTAATGAGCACAAATTGGGCTATGAGTAATAAAAATTGTCTCCAAAGTTTGTTATAAGCTACTTCCTTCGTCCCTTATCTACATGCCTATTTTTCATTTTTTATGGGAATTAAAGAACTTATAGATTTCTTAAAGCCCATGATTGGGAAGTACAAATGTGCATGTAGGGTTCAAGATAGATAGAGAGAAAGAAAAGGTAGTTGGTAATTTTTGAATAGATAGAGAGAAAAAGTGTTGGAAAATGATATTAAAAGTACAAAAAAAAAAATGATGACAATTCAGCAAAAAAAAGGAATATTGTCAAAAATTACATTCTTTAAATCGAAATAACATGTAGTTTTAGATCCTCCAAAAAAAAAAAAGTAGGCAAATAGATAAGGGACGGCGAAAGTAGCATATAACCATTCAATGTATACTAATATTACTCCGTACAATGAAAATGTTATACATAATACACTCTAGAAAATTGTTTAAATTTATAAAATAAAGAAAAAATCACGACAAAATCACACTAATTTACGCATGATTTTGTCATAAATTTCTAATTTTATACAATTTTTAGGAGTGTATGTAATGCTTATATGCAGCCCTAAGGGTTAACTATAGCATTACCCATATTGTAATGTGCTTAAATGGTTGGATACTTGGATATATGTCGAACACTAATTTTATTGGGCATACTCAAAAGTTTTTGCTCACTAATAAGAACAAAATAAGGAAAATTTATCATTTGCTACCAGCGAAAGAACCTTGGTTCACATTTACTACTAGTTTAATTTTTTTTTTTTTTTTATCTTACTACCACCCAAATCCCAAAGTTATAGTTATAGCTATCACTTAACAGAATCCGAGTGAGACCCATTATTTCATTAAATAATAATTTAATTTACGGCTATTTCACCAAATGCCACTGAGCAATTTAAAAATTCACCAAATGCCATCGGACTTTTTAGAATTCACCAAATGCCACCCAGTTTTTAAAAAATTCACCCAGTGCCATTAATGACCAACGGTCGTTAACTCCATTAGTAATTAGGGGTTAATCATGACACGTGTCATGATATAATTGGACCATTTATCTTAATTCATAAAAATTAAAAAAAAAACAAAAAAAATTAAAAAAAAAACCCCAAAATTTTCCCAGCCACCCCCACCACCGCCAAACCCTAGCCCCTCCCCTCATCTCGCCGGAAAACGGCCAGTCACCACCGGAACCACCTTCACCACCATTCCCTATCCCTCTCCCCCTCCCTTCACGCAACTCACCTCTCCCCAGCCCAGAAACCGACTTGCCGGAGTCGGGATCACCCGCTGTCGCCGACCCCCACCCATTGTTACTCTGACCTCCCCTACCTGACGCGCCACCCATCCAATCTAACCTTAACCCGCGAAAACCACAACCAACCTCCACCTTCATGAGCAAGGGTTCTGATTCAACCCCTTCCCGACCACCGCAGCCTCGAAACCACCCCCTCCCCTATTTTCCGACTCCTATAAACCCCATTCCCTCACCTTAAACCACCAAAAATCGACTTAACCTAGAAAACCCAAAACCCTAGAAAATAGGATTTCTGGGTTGAACCCAATACCCAAATGGGTTCTGTAGTGGTGGCGGTGAAGTGGCGGTGCATTGGGGTTGAGGATTTAGACCAATTGGTGCGCGTGGGAGCAGCGAAGGGAGCTGGGTGGTGCTAATCGTGGCTGATGTGGTGGTGCGTGTGGGTGTAGCAAAGGGGGCAGTGTGGTGCTTGGAGGTGGAGTTGTTGTGGTGGCAGTGAGGGAGCAGGGTTTTTGGGGTCGGGACGAGTAGCGTGGGTGGTTTTGGGGGTCGGCGGTGGGTTAGGTGGGGAGCTACATGGTCGGCCGGCTGATTGTTGGTGGTTCCGATGGTGACTGGCCGTTTTCCGGCGAGTTGAGGGGAGGGGTTAGGGTTTGGCGGTGGTCGGGGTGGCTGGGAAAATTTTGGGTTTTTTTTTTAAAAAATTTTTGTATTTTTTTTAACTTTTTTTGTATTTTTTTTAATTTTTATGAATTAAAATGTCATGACACGTGTCATGATTAACCCCTAATTACTAACGGAGTTAACGGCCTTTGGTCATTAATGGCACTGGGTGAATTTTTTAAAAACTGGATGGCATTTGGTGAATTCTGAAAAGTCCGATGGCATTTGGTGAATTTTTAAATTGCTCAGTGGCATTTGGTGAAATTTCCGTTTAATTTATTAATAAAAAATGAAAAAAAAAAAAAAGAATCCCAGCCACCTCCCCCTCCTCGTCAACCACCATCCCCCTTTCTATGACGGTTTTCGCCGTCCGTGTCGATGCCCAAACGCTCTTCCAACGCCAGAAAACCCCACCTCCACCATTTCCCAAAAGTCCACGCTGCCCGAAACCACCCTAAACAGGTGAAAACAAAACCCTAAAGCCCGTTTAGGGTGATTTCGGGGAATGGGTTTAGGGAATTGGTGCCTTTATGGGTGGGGGAAGGGGATGGGGGTCGATTAAGGTTGGGGGAAGGGGAAAGGGGTCGTTGCCGGTTGGGGAAAAGGGGTCGTTTTCAGTTGGGGGAAGGGGGAATGGGTGGTGTCGGGATGGGGGTTTTAGTGTTTTATTTTTATCGTTTAGGGTGATTTCGAGGCAGCGTTGATGGGGAAAGGGAAGGGTGGGATCGCCGGCGCTGAAGGGATCGTTTGGGCGCCGACATTGATGGGAAATGGAGGTTGGACGGTGGCAATGAGGGCGGTTGAAGATGGAGTGATAGTTGGAAGATGGCATTGAGGAGGCTATACGGTGTTTGGACCCCATTAACGGAAATAATAACGGCGTAAGGCAACAAATAGCGATATCTAAAATTTTGGGATTTAGGTGGTAGTAAAAAAAATAATGGGTAGTAAATGTGAAGCAAGTTGCTTTCGCTGATAGCAAATGTCAAAGTTTCCATCAAAAAACGATACAAAAAATCTTAAATGATTGGTAGGGTTGTTCATTGGTCCAAGATCAAAACGGACCGGACCAGACCAAAAATTAGAATTTTAAGAACCGAATACCGGACTGATTAAGCTGGGACCGAACCCGGACCAGACCGAAAGGATCGGTCCAAACCCTGGGCCGGACCGCTTTGGACTGATTTAAAAATATAGAATAGTTGAAAAAAGTAAAGGTAAACTTATATTTTAACGTCTCTTTTTGTATGTTTAGTTCAAAAAAGCTCATAAAATTAAAGTTTTCTAAGCTTATTAAGGATAATCTTAACCATTATTTAAAGTTTCACGCATAATTTTAAGCAAAAAAATCGGTCCGGTCCAAGACCGATTTTATAGAGCTTTGGACCGGACCGGGAAAATGAAATTCTAGACCCGAAGACCGGAAAATGAAATTCTAGACCCGAAGACCGGACCGATTGATTCTAATTGGACATAATGTTTATTTTACTAGCAAACGAAGATTAATCCCTCCATTTCAAAGTTGTTATCCTCTTTGCTTTTAATATCATCAAAGATACGTCTTTAATCATAAATACTTTGAAAAAAAAAACTACATGTTTATTTGAGATCTTTGAAAATGATATATATATATATATATAGTTTTGTCCCTTATTTTTGCCCCATTTGACTTTTCACGATCTCCAAAACGCGGGTTAAAATGTATTTATCTCAATTTCTATAGGCATAAAAATTATAAAATTTTGATATTTATCAAATATATAACAAGACGATTCTAACAAGATTTCAAGTGAATATCTTATCATTTATAAAATAAGGAGAATTTGTGGTCCGAGTTTTATAAGTTAGACCCATATACAAAGTACATGTAATGGGGAAAAAAATAAGGAAGGGAGGGAGTATGTATTTTCTCTATCAGTTTATCCCATACCCCAACTTCACTTTTGGTTGTCCGTTAAATATTTCCATGTTTAAGGGCTTACACCATATATATTCACATCTAATACATTCTAATATATAGCTCTAAATTTCTCTATTTAGGGCATGTTCACATTTATTGAATTGAACTGAACTAAACTGAAATGAACTGATTAGAGCTGAACTGAATTGATTGGAGCTGAACTGAACTGAACTAAAGTGAGGTGAAATGAATATTTTATGAGAGAGGGAAATTAAGAGTTGAACTGAACTAATTAATTGGAGCTAAATTGAACTAAACTAAACTGATTGGAGTTGAACTGAACTGAAATTAAGTAAATGTGAACAGACCCTTAATCATGACGGGGCGGAAAATCATAAAATCCACACCCATACATGACCAACTTATCAGCTATCACCACCATGCATATACCTTCAATTATGAATTATCCCCACCTAAATGAGATATAATTGAAAAAATAATTAAATTAACACTCCAATTATTAAAAATAACGAAGGTGAGAAGAGAAAAAAGAACAATTAAAGTTAATATATAGCAGTGTGTTGAAATGGAGAATGAAGATCATAAAAGAATAAAGATATTATTAGAGCTAGGCATCATGCTGTGTCGGGCCGGGCTGTGACTCGTTGTGCTTGGTGGTGGATGTGTGACTTGTGTCGTGTCGTAGTGTGCTTGGATCCCGGCGAACCGGGCGGTGTCGGGCCACCAATTGGCACATCTCAGCCCACGGCACGGCACGACACGATCCACGTGCCTAACGTGCCATGTCCGACCGTACCAGGCACATGATTTATGTTTATGTTTTTTTATTTTTGAATTATTAGAGTTCTTTTTATTATTCTTATTTTATTATTATAGTTCTTTATTATTATTTATGTTATTTTTATTATTATAATTAATTTTTTTATTATTATACATTCTTTATTATTATTGAGCGAAAATCAACAATGCATATAATAAGAGAATAGATGAGTTGATGAATAAATTATGGAAAAAATTGGATGATGAAGTGATGTATATATATAATAAGTAGCCGTTAGGAATAGAAACTAGCCGGTAGGAATGGAGAAAACTAATCGTTTATAGTTGTTGGCGCATATAATTAACATTGGAAAGTTGTCGTTTCAACCGTGTCGCGTGTTGTGATGGCGGGCCATGCCACGGGCCGAATTGTCGGTCTCTCGTGAGCTCATGCTGAAATTTCCAAACTTTGTTCACAGCACAGCCCGAGGCCCACTCTTCCATCATCGTGTTGTGCCTATTCTGCTCGTGGGCCAGCACGACCCATGCTCAGCTCTAAATATAATATTTAAAAATAAGTGTAGTAGTCATAAAAATTAATGATGTAAAAAACGGTCAACAAGTGTAAGATCTTGTTCACTTCACCTTATTTTTGTTAAATTGAAATTAATTTTAGTGAAGTGGAATTATTTTTACTGAATCTCTATTATAATTTTTCAAAATTACTGATTTTTACTAAAGTGAAATTATTTTATTAAATTGAACTTCAATTAACTAAACTGATTTGCTACACTAAAATTGTTTTTTTTTTTTTTCTTAATTTTATATTTTAAGGTGTAGTAAACCTGGCCTAACAGTTAAAAAAAATGTTATACATAGCCTTTAGGGTTACATATAAATTTAGAAAATCATGACAAAAACACACTAATTACACTAATCTACGTGTGTTTTTGTCATAAATTCCTAATTTTATAGAGCGTTTTTAATGCTTATACATTAGGGCTATGTATTTTTTTACCCCCCAAAAAATAAAGGTTGGCAGAGCTTTTTTGGTGCACCAGGCCACACCGTGTGACCTGCTTCAAATTCAATAAAAATAACGGATTCTGACGCGCGCATAACGGGGTTTACTGGTTTTGTTAGGGTTACTTGTATTTTTCAGGGGTTACTTGTATTTTTTTTTTCAGGAGTTACTTGTATTTTTTTTTTCAGGAGTTACTTGTATTTTTGTTTTCAAGAGTTACTTGTTTTTTTTTTCCAGGGGTTACTTGTATTGATTACTTATTCAAGGGTTACTTGTATATTTTTTTTTCAAGAGTTACTTGTATTTTTTTTCAAGGGTTACTTTTTTTTTTTTTTTTTTTTTTCAGGGGTTACTTGTATGTGTTAATTCAAGGGTTAGTTATATGAGTTACTTATTCAAGGGTTACTTATATGAGTTACTTCAAATGTTACTTGTATGAATTACGTACTTATTCAATGGTTACTTGTTACTTATTCAAGGGTTGCTTGGAGGCCCCATACCAAACAAGTAACACTCTACAAGTAACACCTGACCAAAACAGTAACACCCTACAAGTTGTAAGAGTAGGTGGAATTATATTTCATAAAGAATAATTACATGCTATATATATTACAAGCCTAAGGCACTAATCACGTAAGCTATACAATAAGGAAATCAATCACAAAGTCAAAGGTAATAAATACTTTACAAATATAAAAGATAGTATACTCTCAATCAAGGAAATGGAGTGATATTAGCTAGCCCGTGATTTGCATATCAAGAATAATATCATGATGTGATATTATTCTCTACATGCCCCCGCAAGACGGACGGCGGATCAGAAAGTCCAATCTTGATGAGTAATGTGTCCAACCTTGGTCTGGAGAGTGGTTTTGTAAGGAAGTCCGCTAGTTGATCACCGGTTGAAACATGAGTGACGTGAAGAGTACCCTTTTGGACTTTTTCATGGATGAAGTAAAATGCTAGTGCAAGATGTTTCATTTTAGAATGGAATACCGGGTTTGCACTTAAGTTAAGTAGCACTTAAATTGTCACAATAGATGATTGGAGTGTTTGAAATTTTAATTCTCATTTCAATGAGTAGATTTTGTACCCACATTAATTCTGCAGTGGTGTGAACAACGGCCCTATACTCTGCTTCGGTGGATGATAGAGCTAGGGACTTTTGTTTCTTAGAGCACCAAGTAATTGGTGTGCGGCCAAGAAAGACTACATGCCCCATTGTTGAAATAAAATCATCCTTATCACCCGCCCAATCCGCATCAGAGAAGGCATGTAGTATAGGAGGTGAATCTTTGTATATGTTTATGCCTTTGTCAAGTGTGCTATTGAGGTAGCGTAGAAGGCGTTTGAGAGTTGTCCAGTGTTCCGTTGTTGGTCGATGCATAAATTGAGATAGTTTATTTACGGCAAAGGCAACATTCGGCCTAGTCAGAGTGAGGTATTGAAGGCTACCAACTGCAGCCCTATAATCCTTGGGCTCTTCAAGAATAACACCTGAGTTGACCTTTAATGTATGAGTGACGACCATGGGGGTTGGTGCTGGCTTGGCTTCTAGCATTCCCATCTTCTCAAGAAGATCAATGATGTACCTTTGTTGACTTAAAAATAAGCCAGTTGATGTTGGAATCACTTTAACACCAAGGAAGTAAGATAGTGGACCCAAATCCTTCAAAGAGAACCTGTTTTCCAAAGTCTTAATAAACATATTAAGATTAGTCGCATTTGGACCGGTAATAATAATGTCATCCACATAAACAATTAGATATATGGGATTAGTGGAGTGATGCAGAATAAATAATGATGTATTTGAAATACATCTTTTGAAATCCGAACCAAGTAGGAAATTTGTAAGCTCGGTGTACCAAGCTCGCGGAGCTTGTTTTAAGCCATAAATGGCTTTCTTCAATTTGCAAACATGAGAAGGAAATTTAGAATCAATGAACTCGGGTGGTTGTGACATATACACTTCTTCTTGTAGTGTACCTTGTAATAATGCATTATTAATGTCGAGTTGACGAAGTGACCATTGTTGAGATACTGCGAGACTGAGAAGAGTGCAAATGGTAGCCGGTTTTACAACTGGGCTAAAGGTCTCCGTATAGTCAATACCTGGGCGTTGTTGAAAACCCTTGGCTACTAGTCGAGCTTTGTACCGTTCAATGTCACCATTGCTTTTGTATTTAATACGGAAAACCCACTTGCACTTAATAATATTTCGAGCAAGTTCCGGAGGGACTAAATCCCAAGTAGAAAGTTTATACACTGAGTTCATTTCTTCTTCCATTGCTTTCTTCCATAATGGGTCTTTGAGAGCTTGAGTAGCAGTACGAGGAATTGTGGGTTTTGTTTTAATGGTAGTTGAGTTGACATATTTGGGATTGGGTTTAAAAATGTTGTTCTTCGAACGGGTAATAATTCCTGGGGTTGGGCGTACTTGTTGGGTAGTGGGTTGTGTTTGAGGTTGTGGGTGGATATGATCTGGTTTAGTTGTAATGTGAGGAATAGTGGGGGAGTGTGTTAGAGTTGGATTGGTAGAAGTAGGTGAGCTGGAGTATTGGGGATCACAATTAGAGTTGGGGGAACTTGTATTTGAGTTGGCGTGGGAAGGAGTTGGGCTAAATGTATTTGTATTGGGTTCTTCAAATAAAGAGGGATTAGTGGAGTTAGGTGTAGGTGGTATTTGTGGGCTTGGGCTTGGAGAAGGAGGATTGGTTGTGTTTGTTGGGATTTGCGTAGCCATTGGTGAAATAATAGGAAGTGTAATAGAACACCAAGCATCAGGAGAAGTATTAGATATAGTAGAGGGGTTAGACACAAGTCTAGTATATGGAAATTCAGTTTCTACAAACCGAACGTGACGTGAGGTGTATACTCGCTGAGTGATGGGATCAAGACAATGATATGCACTCTGAGTTTTGGAGTACCAATAAAAATGCAAGGTTTAGATTTTGGTTCAAGTTTGTGTTTAGTGTACGGTTTGAGCCATGGGTAACATAAGCAACCAAAGCTCCTTAATTTAAGGTAATTAGGTACTTCTCCAAATAAGCAAAGATAAGGTGATTTGTTTGAAAGGGTTGGAGTGGGAAGCCGATTAATTAAGTAAGAAGCTGTGGTAAAAGCATAAGACCAAAATGCTAGTGGCAAGTGAGCATGAGATAATAGGGAAAAACCCGTTTCAACAATATGACGATGTCGTCGCTCGGCAAAACCATTGTGTTCAGGGGTATGAGGAGGGGATGTAAGGTGAGAGACCCCATCAATGGTTAAAAAGGAGGCTAGTGCTTCATATTCCCCCCCATTGTCGGAATATAGAATTTTGATTGATTTCTCAAAGAATTTTTCTACGAGAGCTTTGAACCTAATAAACATTGTTTTAGTATCAGATTTATTTTTGAGAGGATAAAACCAAATATACTTGGTGAAATGATCAATAAAAATGACATAGTATTTAAACCCGTCAAGAGAATGCACCGGAGATGTCCATAAATCAGTGTATATTATATCAAGAGGAGCATGAGAAATCAATGTAGAAGTATTAAAGGGAATTAGTTTGTGGCTTTTATTGCATTGACAAGCATTGAAATTAAAGGATAAGGAGCTAGAGACATCAAGGTTGAGTTTTGAAACAAGACTTTTAAAAGTTGCTAACGAAGGATGGCCAAGCTGCGGCAGCTTTCATAGTAGTAAGAGCTAGGATGGATGAGGAAGATGACAATTCATAAATCCCGTGTTTACTTGGACCCTTAAGAACATGTGCTCCCGTGAGACTGTCTTTGATCAAGAAGGAGGTGGGGTAGAACTCAATAACAAGATTGTTATCATAACATAATTTAGAAACAGAGATTATATTGCGAGTCATAGTTGGTGCACATAAAACATTTAGCAAATGAATAGATGTAGAAGAGGTAGAGAAAGTGAGCGAACCAATGTGAGTAATGGGGACTCCAGTGCCATTACCAATTACTATCTCTTCAGTTCCATTGTATGGATGTAAGGAAGCCAAGTGTGACATGTCGTAAGTGACATGGTGGGTGGCACCTGTGTCAAGGAGCCAGGTTGTAGGTAGTGTAGCATTTTTGGTAGGTGATGCAAAGTTTGCTTCGGGTGTTGTTGAAATGGACTTAGCATGAGTAGAAGTAGAAAGTATAGTATGCTTTGATTGGGTTTGCACGCTTATAACTAAAGGCTGCGAGGTTACGACATCGTCATTGTTTGAAGCCATGGAGATATATTAGAAGGAGGAAAAAAAATGGTGGTTGGGGTAACCGTCAACCTGCCTGATACCATGTAAGAGTAGGTGGAATTATATTTCATAAAGAATAATTACATGCTACATATATTACAAGCCTAAGGCACTAATCACGTACGTAATAAGGAAATCAATTACAAAGTCAAAGGTAATAAATACTTAACAAATATAAAAGATAGTATACTCTCAATCAAGGAAATGGAGTGATATTAGCTAGCCCGTGATTTGCATATCAAGAATAATATCATGATGTGATATTATTCTCTACACAAATAACCCCTGACCAAAACCAGTAACACCCTACAAGTAACCCCTGACCAAACCAGTAACACCCTACAAGTAACCCCTGGCCAAACCAGTAACACCCTACAAGTAACCTAACCCCTGACCAAAACTAGTAACACCTTACAAGTAACCCCTGACCAAAACCAGTAACACCATACAAGAAACCCCTGACCAAACCAGTAACACCCTACATGTAACTCCTGACCAAACTAGTAACACCCTACAGGTAACCCCTGACCAAACTAGTAACACCCTACAATTTTTGACATAGAATGTTCAATATAAGATTCCACGAAAAAAACGAGCTCAAATTTCTTTGGTTCCTTCGATTTCACTACTTTAAATGTTGTTGATGATCTTAGGGATAATTAATCACAATTTTTCACAACAATTTGACACCAAATTTCTACAATTTTGGGCTTTAATTGCAGCAATTTAGCAAAGAGGAGAGAGAAAATGGGTAGAGTAGAGATATGGTTGTTGGTGATATGTGGTTTTGCTTGAAGAAGAAACTAAGAAAAGAGGAGAGAGAAAAAGGGTGGAGTTGAGATATGGTTGTTGGTGATGTGTGGTTTGGCTTGAGAAGAAGCTAAGAAAAAAAGAAGAGAGAAGAGTTGTGGTATTTTAAAAAAATAAAAATTATGGCTGGCCACACCGTGTGGCCGACCACATACAACAATTGTATGTATAGCCTTATTTAAAAATTTGTGGCCAGCCACATACAAAAATTTGTGAAAGGTTAGATATCTCAGGCAGCAATTAAATTCCAAAAAAAAACGATAATGATATGGGACCAAACGAGTATATATGGACAAAAAATACTTAACATTTTATCATGTTTATCATGTTAGACTACAATTAATGCTGAAGATATTCAAATTTTCAAAGCCATCAAAATATCAAATCATTTCTAACCATTCCTGAGCACCAACCCTTATAATAAGAAATTGAATTTTTTGTCCAAACTTACATACTCACTATTATTTGTAATCCGTATTTGTTTGTGACGTCTCAACTCATCCAATATATTCCCATGTCCCCACCAATTAAAACTTATGGTTGGAAACTTTGGAAAATTTTCCTTTTATTATTAATTCATAATTTGTTCAACTTCTTTTAAATAGTACGTCTATTTATTTAATTATATATTACTCCATTTTTAAAACTAACATATGCTTTATATATATATATCTTCTCCCAAAAAATAAAAAATGGGTGCTCAAATGTTCTCCTTAGTAGCAGCCTTGATCCTCTGCTTCGCAGTGGTATCCTCATCCACCTTCACCGAAAACAATCCTATCAGAATTGTATCGGACGGTCCACGAGAGTTTCAATCCTCTGATGCTTTCTCCACCGTTGATGATATCTATGATCTTGATGATGCTTCCATTTTCCCCAGGTTCTTATTTCTCTTGTTAGATACAACTATACAAGTAATTATTTTTGCGTGTTTTTAGTTTAATTATTGAGAAATTGAACATATATACGGAGTACTTCATACTTTGTAGTATACGATAAATTGTCCTTTTTTTAATCAACGGTGACATATTTGTATTTATTTAATTTAATAACAAACGAAAAATAATTTTGTCTCGGGTGATACCATCATACCATGATACATGTTAAGATATCTTGCAATTGCCTCAAGTTTTAGAAAAAATTTATGGCATATTTTACGTCATTTTAATACGTAGTAAATGATGCAACCTATATTCGTACGTAGTATTGTGTCGAAAAAAAAACGTACATACGTGGTATATAGGTTGGATATGATGACGAAAAAAATTAATTAAATTGGAGATTATTTAAATTTTTTTTAAAAAAAATATACTCCATGTCTCCGTATATAAAAAGCAAGCGATAAATGATTGTTGAAAAAACTTACAAAGGAATAAATAAAGATGAATCATACTTCATATACTTTATTGATGATTGAAAAACGTAAAAAGGAATAAATAAAGATGAATTGTAATTTATTTTTTTTAACACAAATAGATGAATTGTACTTCGTATAGTGTTTTTTTTTTTTAACACAAGTAGATGAATTGTACTTCGTACAAAGGAAGGGAAACGTACAAAGGAATAAATAAGGATGAATTTTACTCCTTATATTTTACATTAAAAAAAATGATACAGTAAATATATATGAAGTTAAAAAAGGAAGGGAAATTCTCAATGGTAGCCTCATGTTTTTGCTTTTCCTCAATGGTAGCCTACTTTTTTTTTGGTTCTCAATGGTAACCCTCAACTTTTTAAAAGTTGCAACCGTAACCTTATTAACTTAAAAAGGTTAAGTAGTTGTTAAATGTAACTAGAGTTAGAGCATTTAACCATGTTTTCTTAAAATTAAAAAAAAAAAAAAAAAATCATTTAACTATGTTTAATTTTTTTCTCTCTCCTTCACTTCATGGTTGTCACGATCTTTCCCCCAAATACCCACCATCCCAGCCACCCTCTCCCCCTCCTTCTCACTGTATCTCCTTTGAGGAGATGGTCATGGCAGCCACATGCCACACCCACACAATTCTCTTCCTCCAAACCCCTTTCTACCATTGGAAACTCACCAACAAACCATTTCCATCCCTTCAACTTCGAGATCTGCAACCCCATTTCTAATGTTAGCTACACACCGCCGCTACCTCGCCACAAAATCTCCGGCAACTTCAAGATCAACAAACCCGTTTCTCGCTCTCTCCTTCCCTTCATGGCTGCCAGCTTACCACCCTTCATTTCCCCAAACTATGAGCCTCGACGGCTCAACCCCCTTCCCCCTTCACCCACCACAAGTCGCGCACTTATTAATTTGAAAATCTTAATACTAATTTCGAAATTGAAAACGGATTGTAAATTCAAATTAAGACGTTCAATTTCTCGAATCTGAGGCTCTCTCCCTAGTTTTTGATCAAGTTTGGGGGAATGGGAGAGACAGTTCAGGTTTTGGGGAAAGGGGTGGAAACGTGGAAGGGATGGGTGGGGTCTCGGGGTGGTGGTTGTTGTGGTGTTGGGACAGAATTTCCGGTGAGGGTTGGACGGCCGCTAGCGGGCTAAGTTTGGCCAGGCACCGGCATACGATAAGGGAGGGGGAGACGGTGGTGTGAGGAGGCCGGGGTGGTTTTTTTATTATATATTTTTTAAAAAAGTTAACCTTGTTTTTTTATATATAATAAAAATTAAGTTAACCTTGGTTTACATTTATAATAAAAATAAATATAAAAAAAAAATATTTATAATAAAGTTAGTTTTAACAGAAATTTAACAAAAAACCATTATTAAGGTTACGGTTGCAACTTTTAAATAGTTGGAGGCTACCATTGAGAATCTAAAAAAAAGTTGGCTACCATTGAGAAAAAGCAAAAACATGAGGCTACCATTGAGAATTTCCCAAAAAGGAAATACGTAATATTAATAGTAGATTATTTAATTACACTTATTTATGTATAATTTTGCTATAAATTCCCAACTAATTTCATTTTAAAAAGTACATTTAATGTTTATATTTAGTCCTAAAGGGCTACATATATCATGCATTACCCTACAAAAAATTGTACTCCATATAGAATATGTGCCAAGTGTGTACGGTTGAATTTGTTACCAATTTAATTATCACATAATTTAAATAATAATGATGTGGTAAATTTAAAACTTCATAAAGTTGTTGATTATACTATTGATTGTTGTTTTGATTTTTTTGATGACATTATTAATGTAATCCTTGCATTTTAAAGAACATCTATCAAAGCCATTTATCAGTTCGGAGATTCGATTTCTGATACGGGAAATTTGATACATGAAAATCCTCTTTTCAAGTATGCAAAGCTACCATATGGGCTAACTTTCTTCCGTACACCAACGGGTCGTCCTTCTGATGGACTTCTTATGATTGACTATTTAAGTAAGCTCGCTTTACTTGATCTCAATTTTCAACTACTCGTATATATATACTTCGTATAAGATTTTGAATTATTTTAAGGGGTTTTTTGTTTTTATTTTTCCATATTCATAGGATTAAAACCATTTGATTATAATAACATACAAGTAACAAGGTTAATTAGTACTCGTGCAATAGTTAGGAGTAGCATTGAATGATCCTCCTAACTATTGCACAACGAGTATTAACATGCTACCAAAGCCATCACTAATTAAGTTAAATTGGCGCAATATATTTTGAAAAAAGATTAGTGTGACATGAAATCATACACTCTCGTTTCTTTTTTCCTCCACGAGTTTTCAATTCTTACTTGTTACTATTGTTTATTGGTTCTAATCGATGCAGCCAAGTTCTTGAACATGCCATTCCTCGATCCATACCTTAAAAAAGACGGTAATTTTAGTCATGGAGTAAACTTTGCTGTTGCTGGAGCTCCTGCACTCAACACTTCAACTTTTGCAATGAAAAATATTGCTACATCAAATGTTACAAATAGTTCTTTACTTGTGCAACTCGATTGGTTCAAGTCTCATCTTAAATCTGTTTGTTCTACTGAATCAGGTACATAATGTTAAACGTACTTACCCCATACCATAGTCTCACTTATGAATTTTTTTCATAAAACTTACATAGTTTTGTTGCATAAATTATTATATTTTCAAAGAATAAAGAGTTACGTTCTTGCTTGTGTGTAGGCCGGTGTGTTGAAACAATGAAAATATATTCACTTTTTTTAAAGAAAATATTTATTTGCAACATTTAGAATTATATATTATAGTCATATGAAATCTGAATTGTTTATTTTTTTTTTTGAACGGTCTGAATTGTTTATTTAGTCTTGTTACAAACTTTTAAAATATAAAATATGCATTGACAAGCGTAAAACTCTTAATGTTATTGCTTAATTCTATATTTTATACAGAATGCAAAGAAAAACTTGCAAATTCACTAATTATGATGGGCGAAATTGGAGGAAATGACTATAATTGGGCATTCTTTCAAAAAGAAGATTTTTCAAAAGGGTATCAAACGGTGCCCGAAGTTGTTCAAGTTATAAAAAATAGTGTCAAGGTGAATAACTCCTCAAACCTTTTAGAAATTTTAATTCATAGAGATGTTAACAATTACTAATTAATTGTAAATGTCATGTGTTATTTTTTTTATATTTTTTTTTTTTTTTTTGAAATATGTTAATTTGTGTTGTTCATGCAGGAAGTTATTAATCTTGGTGCCATTCGAATAATTGTCCCCGGAAATTTCCCAATAGGTTGCTTGGCTATTTATCGTGCATTGTATAAAACAAATGACTCAAGAAAGTATAATGAACTTCAATGTCTAAAAACCTTTAATCAGTTTGCAAAATTTCATAACAAAAAATTGCAACAAGCTATTCGAGAACTTCAGAAAGATCACCCTCATGTCACAATTGTGTACGCAGACTATTTCTCAGCTTTCAATGAAATTCTCAAGCATGCAATTTCAATAGGTAAGTTTATGTGCTTCTTATAAATTGAATCACTTTGTATTATATATGATGATATTTAAAAATAGAATATAAAAAAAAAAATAAAGAGATTTCATTAATTGCATGTTTGATTGTTGATAATTACTAACAATAACGGAATGAACTTAGGTGTAAGTTGTAATTTTGTAGATTAAGTACACTCTAATGTTCATGGTAATGAAGTTTCATTGCTGAACCTTTCCTTTAAAGTTTTATCTCTTCTGAGTGGTATTAAAATTAAGGGGTCGGTGAAAAAAATATATAGAAAAAAAAAAAAAAAAAAAAAAAAACCTAGGATTATATTATCAATGGCATATATTGTCACATTCTTTAATTTACAAATTTGCATGTAAATTGCTATTATTTTTCAAGCATATTATTATTGTTTTTTGTGTAGGTTTTGATAAAGATGCAACTCAAAGGGTATGTTGTGGTATTGGCAACAACGAGTTCAATTTTGATATGAAGAGAATGTGTGGAAGTGATGGGGTTGTTGCATGTGAACATCCTAATCAAAGCATCTTTTGGGATGGAATACATTTGACTCAACATGCTTATCAACTTATGGCAAAATGGTTGGTAAAACATAATCTGTATTCCATCATTTCCTCTACAACTTGAATTACTATATGTCAAATCTTGTAAGTTATGCTTTTAAAAGAGTGAATCGTGGTCCTCGAATATAGAAGGTTTTCTATACACTTGTACTGAAACCCTTTCAAAATTGTTAAAAAGAAAATTGGGGTTTTGGAATTGAATTATATGAATATATATTGTACATGAGTTGATTGTAACAATTATGTAATGATAATAGACATATTTCTGTACATACAAGTGTATAACCAACTAAATGGCTATTTAACTAACACTTTCTAATTATGAATCTTGTGTAGCATGCCAAAGTGTGCTTTTCCCCCTTTGAATAATATGATGATTTGCTGCACATGTGGCCTGGTTGCTTTATGTTCTACTCTGGCATGACTTTTTCTAGCGAAGTTGGTGAGTTTTTTGTTGAATTATTTTGAGAATTGGAGACAAAATTCATGTAATTAATTAATTTACTTAGGATATGGTGTTGTAGATTAATTAAACAAGATTATTAAAGCAAATAACAAGATTAATTAACCTTGGTAAAAAGGTTGAAAGAAGGCAGAAGACTTCACGGTTTAGAGAAGTAATAGCTGCTGGCCCGGTTCACCGCCCGATCTGGGTGGTGCTCGCCCGATCGGGCGCGAGGGTCGGTTCTGGAATCATCTCTGCCGCCCGGTCGGGCGGTGGCCGGCCCGATCGGGCGCGAGAGGAAGATAAATTCTGACGTTCCAGTTAGCCCGATCGGGCTGCGGCAGGCCCGATCGGGTGCGCGAGTCAGGGAGGACGTTTGAGGCTGTCAGTTTTCTGACAGTTTTGCTTGGCTTTTGACAGTTACATTCGTGGCTGTTGGGATGTTTTTGCTTTAATATATATATGTTCAAAGAACATATGTTGGAGAGAACTTGAGAAAAATAATCAGAAATTTATTTTTCTTGAAACCTTTTTGCAACTTATTATCATCATCATAAATCCAAGGGCTTATCTACATTGAATTGTAATCCTCCTACTTGTGATTGCAATTGTTCTTCGTTGTATCTCCTAAGTAAATTTCCGTGAAACCCGGTTGTAGTATAGGGTCTGAATTATACTTTTGGGAAAGTGATTCCGTTCACGCCTCGAAAATTTTACCGGTTTATTTTGTTTGCTTTCTTTGTGACCCTTGTTAAACACAAAATCCCCAACAATTTTGAACTAACTTGTAGCAAAGGTCAATTTTCAAATTAGCTAAAAGTCCAACCTTGTTAATTGCTTTCTTAGTTAGAATGATGTTGATGGACTAAGGGTCTGTTCTCATACGTTGAAATTCAATTCAATTCAGTTCAGTTCAGTTCAGTTCAGTTTATGTCTAATGATATAGCTAATGATATAAAGCTAAATTTTATTCTTTTAAGCTCTTATTACAACGACGATAATATTGATACAATTTATTGTTCAAATGGTTATATTTTTTTGATACACATTTCTACTGTTAAACTCATTGAGAAAATTAGAGCACTACACAACTTAAACTAATTTTCATAATCAGTTAGTTCTTCGTCTTCTTCTTGTCCACCAAGCTCCTCCATTACCTCGACATTCCTCTGAACTGACTCCCATATCTGATCAGTTATTTCTTGTCGTAAAATATCCATAGCCGCTTTTCTGTTAGGATCGTACATAGTATGATCTTTTCTTCGCTCCATGACTTCAACTTGGTGCGTGAATGGAATCCCTAGTTCATGTAAACGGATAAAGTTGTGTAGAGTACAACAAGCAACGATTATTTGCAACTGAAAACGTAATTTTATTTTTTTTTATTTTTTATTTTTTAGTTTTTTAAAAAAAAAAATAAACAACAAAGTGTTTTGTGTTCTTTTGTCATAATACTATTTTATTTTTAAATTATATAGTATATGTGTTTAAAATGTTTTGGGGTTTCATGTTTATAATATATTTTCCATAAATATTATAATTATAAAGTATATTTATCATAATTATTTTAATATGTACATATGTATATACACATATGTATAGTAATAAATAATCAATAAATAATCAAAGATCACTAATCCGTAGTTAAAAATCACTAATTACTAAGTTCAGTTCAGTTCAGTTCAGTTCAGCTCAGTTCAGTTCAGTTCAGTTCAGTTCAGCTAATTTCAGTCAATGAGAACAGGCCCTAAGGCATATTGATCTCTTCAGCTTATTTTCAGTTCAGTTCACTTCAGCTATAATAAGTTCAATTCAGTTCTTAATTTCATTCCTTCTCTCATAAAATATTTAGTTCAGTTCAATTCAGCTCCAATAAGTTCAATTCAGCTCCAATAACTTCAGTTTAGTAAATCAGAACAGATCCTAAATTAGAGTACTTGAAAATATAAATTATGAGTACAAGTCAATAAGATTTTGGGCAAGATCTATGACTACATGATTCAATTCTCTCAAGTTTGGCGTTGAATTATATGGTGTATCTTCACTTCTTCACCAATAAACTTCTAACTTGTTTGGTTACATACTTACGTTAGCAAATTTCATATTCGATCGATTACGCATTGATCATATAAATTGTGTTTAACAAAATTTAAAAACTCTTTCTTAAACCAATCATTTTTATTTTAAAAATCATTAACAAAAAAATAATAATTACTTTCTTATCGGTTTGATTTCTATAGCCTTGTTTGTCTTTCAAAAAGGAAAAACATTGCCATAGATTAGTCACATTGCTCTTATTGAAAATAGTTGATTTCCTAGTTTTATCCTTCTCCGTTTCTTGATAGTTGCATCAGTTTAACTATATACATATCACATATGGCTACGCATTATTTTGACCATCATATATTTAATAAGTATGCTTTAATAACTATTGAAAAATTATATATTGAGATTAACTCAACAACCATTAAACCGATTACATTTATCTATATATATTAGTATCAAAACATAGGTAAAGTTGATATAGGAATAATTGATCGCAAAAAGTCAATTTGATGCAACTATTAAGAAACAAAGGAGGTATTTCCTCCAATTTATTACAATTGCAACACTTTTCAATTAACGCTTGCCAATACATAATGTTAATCACTAGTTAATTAAGAAAAAAAATCCGATATTATTAAAAACGAACTTCCTTCGTTTTACACTTTTCTAATCAAATTGCAACAATTCTCATTTCACGCTTATCAATGCATTATTTGAAATTTTGAATATAGAACATGTGAGTAAAAATTGGAACATATGCTTTCGAATTTAGAACATATAACTAAAAATCTTATAACACACACACGTTTTAAAATTTACTCTATATTTTAAAACATATGACTAATAATTTTGAACATGTGTGTGAGCAATAATTTAAAACATCTTATTCAAGAATTAGAATATGTGAGTAAAAAAAAAAAAAATTGCTTTATGAAATTTAGAACATATGATTAAAATTTAGAACATCTGATTTAAAATTTGGAACATGTGAATAAAAAATTTAGAACACTTGGTATAAAATATAGAAAATGGGAGTAAAAATATTGAACATATAAGTAAAACTATAGAACATGTGAGTAAAAATTGGAACATATGCTTTTGAATTTAGAACATATAACTAAAAATCTTATAACACACACACGTTTTAAAATTTAGAACATATAAGTTAAAATTTCAGAATAAGTCATTCGAAATTTATAACATCTAACTTAACTAATTTATGGTTTAGAATATGTGAGTACTAATTTAGAACATCTGATTTAATTTAGGATATCTGGGAAAAAGTTTAGAACAACAAATTTAAAATTTAGAACATACGAGTAAAAATTTAGAACATAAAAAGTGTTCTCACATAAGATTAATTCTCACGAGAGCCTCATGTATAATAACTACATAATTTCCAGTTTTACTTAACACTTTGACATATTCCTTCAAAAAAAAAAAAAAAAAAAAAACACTTTGACATATACAATTATGCACTAATCACATACTCTATTTTGACTAATTTCTATGTTTTTATGGTTCATATAGGGTCTTGTTAGATTCATCTCAATTATTTATAGTTTCATATAGGATCTATGACTAATTTCTATGTTTTTATGGTTCATATATATATAGAGAGAGATGTGAGTTTTTTTTTTTTTTTTTTTTTTTTTTTCTTTTCTTTTTTTTGAGAAAGTAATATGTGAGTGTGATTTTAATTATGTGTGCGTTTTTTCCCCAAAAGTACTTAGTGAATCACTCTTTTAAAATAAGAATTTTTTTATAAAAAGATAAAAAAAAAAATTATAAAACACAAATTTTCATGATGACACGACGGTGTGACCGGAGTTACTTTGTCAGGATTATTCAGTACTGGTCAATCACGGGTCATCCAATTGGTCAGGGATTACTAAAAATGCTATTTATAAAAATATTGCAACTAATTTAAATTTTTTTTCCCCTCCACTCCATGATCCTAAAAAAATACAATATATTATAACGCATAATATAAAGATATTTGCACCATAAATTAAATCCATAAACACTTACTCTCTCCGTTTTTAATTAATTACTTGTTCCATTTTTTATTTTCGATTGCTTTTAATTATTTGCTTAATTACCTTATTTGGAAATCTTTTACAATCTTTAATTCATTTCTCTCAACTTGTGAACCTAGCATAAATCATTTTATTTATTTATCCTCCAATTCTCTCAAGTGCTTTCGCTATTTACAATTTTTTATTCATCTACTAACCCCACTACTTTCATATTTTATTACTTCTCTAATTTCTCATGAACCTCCGCACATGGAGAAACAAGGCAAGTAATTAAAAATAGAGAAAGTGTGCGCAAATGCACAATGGTAATACTCCCTCTGCTTTTAAATACTGCTCCACTTTTCATTTTCGGCCATTTTTAAATACTTGCTCCACATCCTTGTTTGAAAAGTTTTTACAATATTTAATTCATTTATCTCAACTAGTGGACCCAACATAAACCATATTTTATATATTTCATATTCTCTCACTTCCAATTCTCTTAACTACTTAAACTTTTTACAGTTTTTTATTTCCACCTTACCCCACTACCTCCATATTTTATTACTTTGTCTAATTTCACCTAAAACTCTACACAGGGAGAAATTGAACAAGTATTTAAGAAAAAGTATTGTGTAGAACAGACTCACATGAGTCTAGTCACACAAACAGAAAAAAAATAAAGTTCTTAATTGTCAGAATTTATATAATAATGGTCAGATATTAATTTATAAATATTATATATTAGATTAAAAGTGTCAGCTGATATTAGATTATAATTATCAGATATTAGATTATTATTGTTAGATATTAGGTTTTAATTGTCGAAAATTAGATTATAATAGTAAGATTTTAGAGTATAATTATTAGATTTTAGATTGTAATTGTCAGAAATTAGATTATAATTATCAGATATTAGATTAAAAGTGTCATAAATTAGATTATTTTAGTCAGATATTGGTTTATAAGTATCAGATATTAGACAATATTGATCAGAATATGTGAAACAGAATTGCTCTCATCTACCACTGCTAGGAATGGCAACGGATCGGATTCGGGTCGGATGTGACTAAATCCGAATCCGATCCATTTAATGAACGGAACCTGGACTCGGATCCGAATCCGAGTCCGAATCCGAAAAATCAGAGTCCGAATCCGATCCAACTCATAATTTTCGGATCCGAATCTGGTTCATTTATATGGACCTCCGAAATAATCCGAATATTTATTTTATTTTATTTTACTTTTGTAATGTCATATACCTATAATTGCTTATATTGTCATACCAAGTAAACATATTTAAATTATGAACACATAAGAAAATTTTGCTATAAAACAAGCAAACAATTGTCTCGAGTTAAAAAGCATATGCTCATGCTCTCATATTCGGACTCGGATCGGACTCCGTCGGACTTTGCATAGGGTCCAAGTCCGATCTGCCTCCTATTCGGATTCGGATCTATTTTATCGAATTCGGATTTGGACTAATTTTAAACAGATTTGGATCGGATTTTTTTACTTCGGATTCGAATCGAACTCAGATAATTTCTCAACAGATAATTATCCATCGTCCTCTTAACAATGAATCAAAGAACAATATTATTCATGTTATTATTCACCTACCCCACCTTCAAATTATCTTTCCCAAAATTAAAATACAATATTCATCATTAAAATAATCAATAAAAGTGAATTTTGTCACAAATAATTTTCACAAATGATTTGATTTTCACAAATAATTTTATTTGATCATTGTTAAAGATACTCTTAGGCCCTGTTACTTTGAGCTTTTAGGCAGAACAAAGCAGGGGTCAGCAGGGCAGAGTAGAGTAGAGCAGAGCCGAGCAGATTTCAACATTATTATTTATACTATTATTAATGTTATTGTTGTTATTATTATTATTATTAATATTAATAATAATAATTATTAATAATTATTAAAATTATTATTACTATTATTAATAATAATAATAATTATTATTATTATAATAATAATTATTATTATTAATTATTTAAATTATTATTATTATTATTAATTATTAAAATTATTATTATTATTATTAATTATTATTAATAATTATTATTAGTTATTAAAATTATTATTAATTATTATTATTATTAATGATATTTATTATTATTATAATTATTATCATTAATAATAATAATAATAATTATTATTATTATTATTATCATTAATAATAATAATAATAATTATAATTATTAAAATTATTATTATTAATTATTAAAATTATTATTATTATTAGTAATTATTATTATTATTATTATTATTAATTATTAAAATTATTTTTATTATTAATAATTATTATAATTATTCAAAATAATAAATTATTATCATCAATACAACATTAATTATTATTATTGAATATTAATTATTAATGGTGTTATTATTAATTATTATTTGAAAATTAAGCAGAGCAGAGTATAACCGATTTCTTTTGAGCTAAGCAAAGCAGAGCAGAGCAGGTTTGATTTGAGCAGAGCAGATCAGAGTAGAGCAGAGTTGAGCATCTCTAATCTAAAAAACGGGGCCTTAGTTCTCTACGACCACAAGGAATAAAATAAAACAAAATTAGTCCTCTACAACCAAAAGGAATAAAATAAAATAAAATTAATGGTGCGCTTCCATCAATAATTGTTTGCGGGCCTAGTTTGGTCATAGGCCTCATAGCCGAAAGATCTCTCTTCCTTCTTTTCGCGATTTCCCATACTTGGTTGTTAAACTTTGTCACCCGTTAATATATTATTGGCCCAACGGTATCCCAACGCTACAAAATTCAAACTAAATGATTACCAACTTTTCACAATTTTATTGAATTTATTTTTTTCTACATATTTCTTTGTTCAATTATTTTCCTCCCAAAACTAAACAAAAATACATAATTATAATGGGTGGTCGCACCACCTATCTCCCCTTCATCGTAGCAGCAGCTCTGATCTTCTGCTACGCAACCGTATCGTTACCATCTACCTTTACAGATGATAATCCGATCAGAGTCGTATCGGACGGTCTACAACGTTTGGATTCCAGGTATTTCATCAGATTTGTGTTTTATTGTTTTTCCTAAATTTTATTATATGATTAAATGATTAATGGTATGTTCATATATTTTATTTGCCGATCCATTTGTTGATCAGTGAAGTATTAGATTGGTAGTGCTATATGGGTTTGACTTTTTTATGTGGTGATGCTCCAAAGTATGAAACCAATGCGTTGACTCACGGGTGTACCTTAATTGAGATACACTCAAAGTCATAGTGAAGTTTATGAGGATAAATCACTTTTATTGATAATTAGCCTATTGGTTATGTTAATACACAAAATATCAAAAAATGTGTCAATATTGTACATATGTATACTGCATAGTGACTTATAATCGAGAGTCAGGTATAATCAATTCTTATCATCCATTTTTGTGGCTCTCTAAAAAAATAATAATAATAATAAAATAAATTATAGTCGTCAGGTACTCACTACAAATTAGTGATACAAGAAATAATAATCCAATGCAACTTTGTTTTGGGGTTTTTGTCACCTTTTATGATTATGTTGTTTGGTTAATTGGTTCATATTAGTGCTTAGGAAAGGAGAAATTTAGGGATGATAATGATGATAAGAGAAAATTAGTAATTGAGTGAACAGAAATGAAACCACTTTTTGGTGCAAAAGAGGACCTAGCTTTAACAGAAATGGGAACAAAATTTAATTAAAATGAGCCACGTAATACCAAACAATTTTTAAATATTGGGATATTAATGAGGAATTTATTTATTTGATAAAAAAAAAAAAAAAATTAAACTTTAGGACAAGATATCATATTCCTACCATTTTTTTATGTATCGGTTTGAACGACAGCTTTAGGAAGATTAGTAAAATTGCGTAAAATATACGAGTACATATTTATATATTTTGAATACAGAAATGGTGTAAAATATTGTCCAAGTGGAATTTGTTGGGGAACTAAAATTTATAGAATAGAAATAAAGGGTTAATACTACCTCTGGTCCAAATTACTTGCAACTTTGTAATTTGTTTGAACGACCGGAGGTAATAGTTTATTAAAACGTAAGGAATGTACAAGTATATGAGAGGAATAATAAAAAAAATAAAAAAATAAAAAAATAAAAAAAAAATAAAAATAAAAATAAAAATTAACTCCGTAAGAGTGAGGACAACGCAGGATTATGGTTTGGTTTGGGCTTAATTTTTTCATAGAAATTTCCTAAATAAAAAAATTCATAGAAATTGATTTTTCTATGATTTCTCAGTTTTTCTTTGTTTGGGTTGTGAAAGGAGCGGAAAATAATTTTCCCAATAATAGAAAATTGCATTCATAATAGTGTAAAATAGTTTCCTTCATAAAACAAGGGAATTGAATCCACATTTTTTTTTTCCTCCTCCCTACCTTAGCTTCTTTTTACTTTCCTTTCATCCATTCCCAATTTCTCTTTACCTTTTCCGTTAAGAAACAAACAAAGGAGAACTATCTTGCAAGTGTGACAATATATACCCCTCCGTGTTTTTTTAAATGTTACACTTCCTATTTTGGTAAAAAAAAAAACTACATTAAAATATTATATCTCTCCTCTCATGGTCTTCAACCAAACCAACTACTACTTTTTTTTTTATTATATTTTTCCTATCACATTCATTACCTTTTCAATAAATTATTAACTTCATTATCTTTCTTTTACAATTTTTTAATGCTCCAACTATCCAACTCACCTCTTATTTTATTTAAGTCAATTAAATTGCCTAAAGCTATGTGTCAGTCAAATCGTAACACTTAAAAAAACACGGAGGGAGTATATTATTAATGAAAACTAATACTACCTCCGTTAAATGTTATGTGCAACTTTGGAATATTATTTATGATATACTTCCTCCGTTTCTATTTAGTTGACGTGTTTGATTTAGACACATATATTAAGGAAAGGAGAGAGAGTGAGAGAGAATGAAAAAGCAAGTGGTGTAGTTTGTAAATGCAAGGTAAAAAATTTATCCCTAAAGAAAACCTGTCAACTAAAAAAAAATTTCCTAATAAAAAGAAATACGTGTCAACTAATAAAACGGAGGTAGTATAAAATTTTTCAAAGTTGAACATAACATTTAACAGAGGTAGTATTTCATTGAAAATGTATTACATCAAACCAAATAGGGACTAAGGGTCTGTTCTCATACGTTGAAATTCAGTTCAGTTCACTTCAGCTCAGTTCTGTTGAGTTCATATCCTAATTTCCTTCTCTTATAAAATATTCATTTCAGTTCAGTTCAGTTTAGTTCAGTTGAGTTCAGTCAATGAGAACATGCCCTAAGAGTCAATTTAAATTAAACGCAATTGTTGGTGATCAATTTTTTTTTTTTTTTTTCTTTTATCATACACTCACAATTTAAGCATCACACAGAACTATCGAAGCCATTTATCAATTTGGAGATTCAATTTCAGATACGGGCAACTTTATACGTGAAAATCAACAATCTTCCTTTGCAAAATTACCGTATGGAGAAACTTTCTTCCACAAGCCAACCGGTCGTTGTTCGGATGGACTTCTTATGATTGACTATATTGGTAAGAATTGCCTTTTTATCAAATTAAACAATTATATATTTAATTTACTACCTTCGTTTCTTATTATTTGCAACAAATTAATATTTCATATTTTACAAATAATACTCTTTTATTGCAAACTAGGTTAAATCCCATGCCATGCACGATCATAATTAAACTTTACGACAAAATTTATAAAGAATGGTGTTAATTCAACAAATTTATCCAAAAAAAAATATTTGTAACAAAATAATAGTCTCTAATTAAATATATTGATGGTCAAAGTTGTGTCGCAACAAATGTGCAAATTCAACCATAACTCATAAAAAAATGGAGGAGCATAATATAATAAAATGATTTTATTCAGTTGTTCTTATAAACGTTATGTATATTTGTAAGATTTATACAAAGTATCATACCAAAATTATTATTCCTGTTTTTAATTAAAATAAATTTTAAGTCGGAGGAAAAAAAAAATTATAATAATATTATGATAATCTTGGATGATGATATATGTCAATACCTTAATTTTAAACTATGTTAGTATATTTGTAACTAAAAGATTTATAGTATATAAAATATATGTTAAAAAATAATAAAAAAAAAAAATTTAAATTGAGTATGATTGGATTAAATGTGTTGTCAAAATGGAAATAAGTATTATAGTAGGTTATAAAATGGAAGTTATTAAAATTTGACCAAAAAAAAAAAAGGAAAGATAAAAAGGTGGGAAATTTTTTTATAACATCGTGACAAGTGTCACTTTAGGTTCGCTTTTAGTATAGGTTAATTGATAAGTAATAAGAAATGGAGTATTATGAATGATTTAGTTGTGACATCAGTCACATGAAAACTTTTTTCATTTCATTAAGGGCTTGTTCTCTTACGTTGAAATTCAGTTCAGTTCAGTTCAGCTCAGTTCAATTCAGTTCAGCTCCTAATTTTCTTCTCTTACAAAATATTCAGTTCAGTTCAGCTCAGTTCAGTTCAGTTCAGTTCAGTTCAGTTCAGCTCAATTCAGTTCAGTTCAGTTCAGTTCAGCTGAGTTCAGTCAATGAGAACAGGCCCTAAGTGTTGCGATTCTAGTAAAACAAAGTACTCGTTTATTATAGGATAATAAGCCTAGTTCTTATTATTGGTTGTTAACTTGTTATCGATGCAGCCGAGTTCTTTAAGCTGCCATATCTTGATCCGTATCTTAACAAAGATGGTAACTTTACTCAAGGGGTTAACTTTGCTGTTGCTGGATCGACTGCACTCAACACCTCTACATTAGCTAAGAACAATATTAGTTATCACGCCACAAATAGCTCCTTATTTGTGCAGCTTGATTGGTTTAAGTCCCATCTTCATTCCATTTGCTCTAGTCCTTCAGGTAATTTTTGCTCAACTTATTTCTTAATTTTACTAATTATTATAGCCATATAATTGCATGCTCTCAATGAAATTTGTGTATGAAATTTCATGACTATTATTAAGATAGGGAAAATTGTGTATGCAACAAATGTATATACGAGTATGTAATATAGTATTCCCTCCGGCCTAATATATGATTCCTATTTAATTGTGTTTTTTCATGGTATTTAAGAAATGCTAGGAGAAAGTGATTAAAGTACATTAAAAAGGTAAAAAGTACAATTATAGACAAAAGTTATAGATGTGAAAGTGAATGAAGTACATAAAAAAATGGAAAAAGTATAAACAAGTGGAAAATTCAAGGGTAATTTAGGATGTACAATGAATAAAGTTAGAAAAAATAAGGGTGTAATAGTCTGTACATACTAGCCAAAAATTGAAATATAGAATATAGAAACAATAATATGAGACCCAGGGAGTAACTATATATTCCTTATGTGAGTTTGGATGGGAAATATATGATTCGTTTTATTTACTTGATTTTACTTATATGAACTTCTTTTTTCTTGAATAAATCCAATTGAAATGTATATGATATTAAAACTAGTGTTAACCTTTTTCATTACCATTTAGAAAACCAGTGCATAATACACTAGTTCATTAGGAGTATCTCTCATGAGAAGCGTCTCCTAATAATGACCTGATTTGACCCAAATTTTATATTTCATAATAATATAAAATTTTACACTATTTTTGATAGTTTCTAAACATAACCCAAAATCGAATCAAAATCTGACCTGAATTGCCACCCCTACCTAATATTTTCCTGTTTCATTACCAAGGCTTAGCTTCGCTCACTTTATAAAAGACATTGCCTTAGGTCTTAAAGGTTTAGGGCTCGAACCTTATCAAGTGAGAATATTTGGTGGTAGTGATCTCGTTACTCCACTCCCCTACTTTCAAGTATTCCTTTGAACCACAATGTGATTAGCTTCATATGCAAACGATAGACTATACAAAATATTTTTATTAATTTTGTATCAAGTCTTAAGAATATATAACTCCTAACATATTTCATATTTATTTGATCACTCACATCTCTGATTTCTATTATAACTTCAGAATGCAAGGGAAAACTCTCAAAGGCACTCATTATGATGGGTGAAATTGGAGGAAATGACTATAATTGGGCCTTTTTTAAAAAAATGTCAATAACAGAAATCTATAAACTAGTGCCTCAAGTTGTGCAAGCTATAAAATTGGCCATAAAGGTGATCAACTTCTCACCCTTTTATAAGTACTCAGTACTCATGAATTATTTAATACTTTCGTTTCTTTTTAGTTGCAACAAAAAGGTGTATTTGATATACTTTGTAGTTCTTACTCATGTATCCTAATCTGTAAGTCATTGTTATCGTTGTTGTTACAGGAAGTGATTAAGCTCGGTGCCATTCGAATTGTTGTCCCGGGAAACTTTCCCATTGGTTGTATGACAATTTACCTAAACAAGTTTAAAACAAACGACAAAAGTATGTATGACGACCTCCAATGTCTAAAAGATTTGAATTCTTTTGCGGATTTTCATAACAATAAACTACAAGAAGCTATTAAAGAAGTTCACAAGGATCACCCGGACGTAACAATTGTGTACGCGGACTATGTTTCAGCCTTACTAGAACTTCTCCGACACGCTACCTCCTACGGTTAGTACCTACTTCCTATACCCTAATCACGTTCTTTTTTGAATTTATGTTACATCAGTATATATGTGCATGTGCACTCGAGTGTATATAACTAATTAAAAGTAATGTGATTAATTATATGTAGGGTTTGACAAGGATGTTATGTTAAATGCTTGTTGTGATAATTGTGGAAATAAAGGAGTTCCGGTTTGTCAAGATCCTTACAAACGTGTAAGTTGGGATGGAGTGCATTTGACTCAACATGCTTATCAAGTTATGTCACAATGGTTGATAAAACATACTAATGGTTTCAATGACAATTCTAGCGTTAAACGTTTGAAGTTTTCTTTTCTCTTCTTAATTTTTTCTTCACTAAGTACATTTATAATTTTGGGATAAAAGAAAGTTTGTTATACAACATTTTTTTTAGAATGTTAATTACACAGTTCTAGAGAATGATAGCATTTTTTTTTCCTAATATTATTATCTATTGTATTGCCTAATAGAGTTTATATCCCCTTTGACAAGATCAAGTAGGAGTATTTACAAATTTGTTGTAGTATGTAATCACAGTTATTAGAATCGTGATCCGTATGATCCTACGATCCTATTTTTACCAAACAATCCGGATCATTAGCAAAATCGCAATTGAGGTAGGATTGTAGTAGGATCGGGTAGGATTGTATAGGATCGTACGATCCCATCGATTCTACCCGATCCTGCAAATCAACCAAATTGTGTGGAATTTTAGCCCAAGCTTGGTAGGATTGTTGTAGGATCCGATAAGATCGCATAGGATCATCGTATGATCCTACTTGTTCATATCTGATCCTACTAGATTTTTAGATTATTTAGTAATTTAAGTTATTTTTTTGAGCTAACGTTGTATTGTTTGGAATGTGGTTAATTATTCCAAAATTATTGGTTTTAGTATCACTTTTACCCCAAATGACATGCAATAAGTATTATTATATTGTCTTTATCACCTCTTTTACGAGTTTTGTAGGATTTTAGGATCCTATGCTCCGATTTTACCGATCCGATATCACCTTTTTCGATCCAAAGTAGGATCCCGATCCTAGCAACATTGTATGTAATTATATCAGATAATATAAGTGTCCAATCTGATAATTTAATAACATAATTAGGGTAACTAATACAAGAAATTACCAATTAATTTTTTTTTTGGTGTTTAGAGAGCCACAAGGGCGGGGGTGAGATTCGATCTCAGGATCTCCGGAATCGGGAGGGAAGCTCTAACCACTTGAGCTATCCCTCTCAGAAATTACCAATATAATTAATTAATTACACTGTTTAGTGGATCATCTCAACTTGCATTGAGTATATACATGCATATTTGGATAACAACTAAAACACATTATTAATACAGAAAAAGCCAATTGAATAAAATTAAAGAAAATTCACACCAATGTATCAATAATATGATATGTTAGAGAAATAGGGAACATGAAATTCATGCAATCTGTCTTTGAGTTATCTTGCATTTCTGCTTGTTGCTTTGCAATTATTTGCTGCCAAATCAGTGAATATACGAAAATAGAAGAAGAATGTAACTACTTGGACATTGTGCACAAATCATACACACATTCATATGCCAATTAGGTCAATTATAATTGCTTTGTGATCCACAACAAATCCATTGCACAAATCCAATAGCATATGTCCATAACATTCTGTGCAAGATTTATTTGGAGTTTGCTTATGCCTTTACCTACCTCGCCTTTTTGTGTGTGCAGTGTTTCTATATGCTACGAGGGTTACCTAAGATACTTTAAATGCCTTATAATTGCTAAAATCGCGAGAAAATAAAGTTTTACCAAAAAAAAAAATAAATAAATAAAATAAATAAAATAATTAAATCTATAAGATTGAAATTGATATTTTCTTAAAAATTGATATAACTATTAACAATGTTATTTTTGCAAATTCAAGCTTATATTGATTTCAAGCCTTTTTGCTTAAAAAACCATAAGAACAATGTTTCCTGTCATATGATATGATGGAAGTATTGAAAATTTGGAAAGCTAAGTAATATCCCTATAAGATAAAATGGAATACATTAGTTTGTTACGGAGTATGTCATAAATCAATAGCTAATTAGCCAATGAATCAATCATGTATGTTGTTATGTCGGTATAAGTAATGCATATGTATGAGCAATAGATTTATATGTTGGTAAAACTATTAAAGACATGTAAAAAAAGTTTTTACATTGATTATATTGGAAGAGTGTAAACATATAATGCAGATGAGATTTGCTCTCTTGTCATACCCTAAGACTTTAAACACGTAATTTTATATAAGACGATAACTTTTGTCTTTTTTTTTTTTTCTCTATTGAAATTTTAGAACTGTAATAATGTTAATGAATGTGAGAGTAAAATGTTGGTGTTCATGTCGTACGACAAACACAATTACTATATCCGGTCTAAATTACTCGCAAGTTTGGGGTATTATTTGTGAGATATAAAATATTCCAAAGTTGCGAGTAATTTGGACCAGAGGTGGTAAACAAACTAAAAGAAAACTAGGGAAAACATTAAGCAATGGAGAGATTAAACACAGTCACTTGGGTAGCCTTTTGCTTTTCGGATTTCACCTTTACCTTTAGAGAATATAAATTTCTAGATTTCTAGCAAAAGGCCTTTGATATGGACTGTGGATGTTTGCAAAAGAGTCAAAGTAAGGAATTCCTCTGGCCCATACAAACTACAAAAATGTGTATAAAAATGCCCCACAAATCATCAATTCCTTAATTTACAAAGCTTCTCTTCTCCACTAAAAAAAAAAAGTTGATGATCACATTTCTCCCAATCCCAAAGAATCCTATACTCAACTATGGCTGACCAATTTACTACAACAACCGAGTCCATAATCATGGCTGCCCTCTCCACACTCACCTCTTCTCAACTAAACTCATTATCTCATTCTCTTTCCTCCACCTTTCGCCGCCACAACCACCACCTTGCATCCCTCCTCACCTCTCCCGCCCTCTTCACTCACACCATCAACCACCTCTACTCCCTCTCCCTCTCTGAGAAATCCCTCCTCGTCGCCCGCCACCTCCTCTCCTTCCTCCACCTCCTTACACCCTTCTTGTTCCCTTCATTGTCCCAAAAGTACATATCCTCCTCCAGTAGGGTCCGCCTTCGTGATCTTGATTCCGTCCTCTTACTCTTATTCTTCTGTGAAGTCTGCCAGCACCAGCCGACAACCCTAGAGTCAGTATCCCCTGCACACTGGCAGGGGATCCTGAAGCTATATGGCTCTGATACCATGTTAAATAACCTATCTACAGGCTTTGCAATGTCCCTAACACCCTACCAGGTGCTAGGGGCATTTGTAGACCTGGTAGTAAAATGCAGGAGATTTGTCAACACCAAAGGGTGTGGCAACGTGATCGAGGCCGGGAAGGAGGTAGCCGCCTCAGTCGACGCAGTGGTGGCGTTGCCCTCGATCGAGAGCGGTGGTGGGGTAGAGTGTGTGATATGCAAAGAGGAAATGATAAAAGGGAGGGATGTGTGTGTATTACCATGTGAGCATATATTCCATTGGAAGTGTGTGTTGCCTTGGCTTACTAAAAGAAACACTTGCCCTTGTTGCAGATTTCAGCTGCCAACTGATGATGTGTACGGAGAGATTCAACGGTTGTGGGATGCCATTGTTAAACTTGGTTTAAGTACAGAATGATATCTTCATATTTTATTAGTGGATGTTAATTTAAGTTTAGGATCAAATATTAACAATTAAGTAGATAGAAATACTGGTATATGTATGTCCCATGTACAGCTTGTTTTTCTAGCTGTTTATACAACTATAATTCGGTGTAGAATTTTTGTTTTATTCTGAATTTTCTGCTTTTTTTTTTTTAAAAAAAAAAAAAAAAAAAAAAAATTATATTTGTGTGTATTTGAGGGGGGTTTTAGGATAGAATATCCTTGGATAGTAGTAATCATGCAATTGTTCTTATGTTCCGTATATGACAGGTAATTTGTATGGAGAGTATTGTATAGCAGTAATAGCTTAGACATCCAAAATTCCAAATCACATGAAACTTCACTCTTTAGCCAAAATTGCACACGAATTTTGCCAAAATAGCATATATATATATTATTTTTTTTTTAAATCTTAGACTGGTCATTTTAAAGCTTTGAGTATTAATATTTGTATAAATTATAACACCGAAATACTGAAGACCCACATAATATATTTTTCGTTGGTATAAATTACAAATGATGGTCGAAATAAAGATTAATTAAAGGGTAAATGTAATAACAGGGATTATTTCATTTTTTTTTTTTTAAAGAATGAGCTTGATCTAAAATTGTAAATACCATTAAAACTTGTCAAGATATAAGTGGGCTAAAATAGAGTGGTAGATGACAAGGAATTTTTATGTGCCGCATGATGGTGTGTGTAATTGTATCCATGTGACGTAGAGTATAATAAATGGCCACAAAAATGAAAAATGCTTTCTACTTTTGTTATTTTACGCCACCGAAAGGCACTTAATTAAGGCAGGCAGATAACAATGCTAGAATATCTTTTGTGAGAATTGTGACTGTATAATGTACTCATAATGCATAACACTTACAAAAGGTATAGCCTATAACCTCTTTATCTTAGCCTTTAATTATTTATATATACTAAGTATATATTAGTAAAAATATACGGTGTATAAATGTATAATCAAAATTAGTACTTGTATACAAATTATATAGTAGAAAACTCATATTGTTACATCGCTGTCATTTACTTCCTATTTATACACGATTAAAAGACATAAACGCAAACATAATTGGAGTCATTAAAAAAAGGAACTCACATCAAGGTTATCACCAAAGCTATACCTGCATGTATCCTCTCTATGCTTGAACAGAGTACATAGGCAGGAGTTTAGACGAAGTGCAGGCCAAAAACAATACATTTGTTCATTTAAATGAGAATTAAAGGTCATCTATAACAGCAGCTAAAATCAATCATTGATTAAAAGACTTTTAAGTTAAACAACTGTCAAGTTTGTTGCGCATCGTCTGTAGAAGCTGGGTTCTCAAGAGGCGTGGAACTATCAAGCTGGGGCTGGGCTTCAACAGGTTGTACTTCTATATTTTTCTTCTTCTCCTTCATAATCACCTGTCTTGGCATCACTTCTAGCACAAAGCTTCCTCCATTCCAGACAGCGGCAGAGACCTTCAGAATTTGGAAGATCACAGACAGCTCATATGACAGGAAGATGGGAACAGTGAGTGCCATGGTTGCCACGGTAAACAGAGCCTGATAAACTATATACATCAACATTCGATTCTGGTCCCCAAGCAAGCCACTCAGTCGCCACAATATACTGTTTGCCTTTTGAGCTTTCTTTGAAAGTTCCCTACATTATTCAATAAATATTTCAGAAAGTGGACAACCAAACCAATTTAAGTCTTGGAGTATAAAATGGGTGCCCAAATGCTCTTTCAATCATTATAGTCACCATAGGAATCTACACTAAGTTACGGGCTTTCAGTTACTGTCTCTTTCAATGACACAATTCATATTAATATCATTAACCATCAATACCTGTAAGAGGTCATGACTTCTGGATCTCGCATAAGCCTCTGTCTACGCAGCACATTAACTATCAGAAAATAGAGAACTTGCCAAAGGGTGTAAGCAACCAATGGGACTAGAAATAGCCATGTACACAGGTATGATTGGTTTTCCACATAAGGCCATGAGACTCTACGATCAGTTCCTTCAGGATGCATGGCTGCAAAGGTGGTTGGATTCCACCACCGAATTGTAAAGAAAACCAAACCTGAAAAATCACCACATAAGATATTCAAGTTCTGAGCAGCTCAAGAAATAGGCTCTGCTTTCTTTGTAATAGATTGGAAAATCAAAGGGAAAAAGAAAAGAAAAAAAAATGAGGAAGATGAAGATGACCTTAGGGGAAAATTGATAAATGGTTGTATTAGCAATACAATCAAATCATTACTAAGAGGATTACAAGCCCAGGCCTTTGAGTGGCTGGACACTGCCATTAACAAACTAACACAAAAGAAAAACTTAATGGCAATATTTTAGATTATTGTGGATGACTATACAAAATAGTCATTTTTGGTTCATGCAACCAACCCTACTTATAGGATTAAGGCTTTGATTGATTGATTGAATCACAATATTTTCATAATTCCCTCTCTGTCTAATCTCTTAGATATAGATATAGCAGCTCCCCTCTTTTCTCTATACTAATTCATTTGTTTCCTCTCCAAGCTAATTTGTCTACACAAATTTCTAGTCTAAATAAATACAGACGGAAAATAAAGTAACAAATGAATTTTGATAAATATTTGATAGGGTAAAATTTCTGTCTTAACAGTTTATAATATAATAAACTAAATCCTCTAATTCTTTTCCGCAGCTGGATGAAGACACGTGTATGACATTGACACCTATAGGGTGACGTTTGATAGCGTCGACTTTAATTTGATTGTAGCGTGATGTTTGATGATGTCGCTTAATCCCGTTCAAATATGTTTGAGTGTATATGAACAAGTCGGCACGAATGTGATGCTTGTTGACTTATTTTAGAGAGAATTCCGGTATTATGAGCTATTGGGAATAATGATTTTTGAATCCTCTTTTGAAGGAGAAAAAGTATATTGATAGGAGATATGAACTCCTTGATTGGACTTAGTAGGTTTGGGCTAGGCCCTTGTTAAAACTTAAAAGTCTTTTAACCTGGTTCATTTAATTTATATTACAAACCGAACAGTATTTGATTAATTCGGATTATTTATTTGGGTTGGCAAAAATAATCAAAATGTATTAATCAACATGGTTTAAACCCAAATTTATTTAATTTAATCTAATGTAACACACTCATAAAATTTCCGTGTTTACAAATTACTCCTAACAGACTTACTCTGCACTACCAATTTTACCCCACTCCCTATACCTAATGAATTAAACTCTCCCTTTGTGATCATGAAAGCATATAAAGTGTAACCTTCTAAAACATCCTTGCACTAAGTGCAAACTGCAAACATTTCACTCCCAGTCTAACTAACAGCTCTTAGTAACTCAATGTATCGTGCATAAAATTACTGACTTACAGCT
This sequence comes from Chenopodium album, assembly GCF_948465745.1. Classification (NCBI taxonomy): domain Eukaryota; kingdom Viridiplantae; phylum Streptophyta; class Magnoliopsida; order Caryophyllales; family Amaranthaceae; genus Chenopodium; species Chenopodium album. Next base: position 9,520,503 of record NC_137839.1, on the reverse strand, counting down.
ACTAAATATGTATCGTAGCACAGGTGTTATTGACTCAAAAGTTGATATGTTCTCAAAAATGTTCTCTCTGAATTGTTCATTGTCCTGTCAATTTACTGAAGCTCCAAAATCGTCATAGCTTGCTAATACCAAATAACCTAATTTTACAAGCACAAAACATAACACCCTACCAAAGTGTTAATTCCAGTAGAAAAATGCCTCAGAAACCAGTTTATTCTAAATTTTAGAACAACAGATAGGCTCTAAAGTGCAGGTTTCTAATTGCTGAGCCAAAAAGAAGGAACAAGCAAAAAAGACATGCAGAGTTGCAGACAGAAGAAAGGGTGATAGACTGATAATATTTCCGATTCAACTAGGCATAGATTGCCACGACATATGTACAGCAAATTGACACAACTAGTAAACATATGTTTTTTATGTTGTTAATTTCTCACAATCTTATTCAAATCCATACATACTGTCCAAATATAAAGTAAGCTTCTGGTAGCCAAGACTTGCCATGAAGTATTAAGAGCATAGAGTAGAAAAATGTTTGATAAAAAAATTAAAAAAAAAAAAAATTCATCAGTCCATATGAATTCTTTACTTACCAGGTAATAGGTGAATGAGGACACTAGTAATTTTGTCAATTGAATTAAAAACCAAGCTACATCTCCACACAATAATTGCCCATGCTAAAGGACCCTGCAGTGGCAAGTCAGGAACAGATTAAGATGGATGAAAGGAAATTCCCCAAAGTAGCATAAATAAATAAATAAAAATCACATACCTCAGCAAATGAAAAGCAAACCATAAAAAGCTTTTCATTTTTCGGATACATGAGAAGTGTAACCAAGAATATTGTATTCGCATAGTAGCAAAAATCCTGTTACAAAATGAACAATCACAATGAGAGGCATTTCTTCATATCTTTGATCAAAAAAGTAACAATGAAAAGAGATATGACAACAACTATTAGATATTCTTCCAATAAAAGCTAATCTGTACTGTTCTTATGTACATTAAGTGTCAAGATACATTATGGAATGAAATATGATAAACTTATTGGCCTCAATAAGCAGCAACGTGAAGTAAACCAACAGCTAAGTAACTGCGTCATGATAAACTCTTGTATAATGCATTAGTCAAAAGAAACATTCGAGCTTCAAGATGGTATATAGGTATAAGTTCACTTCATATACCTCCATGGCTCCATTATAGAACTGTAGCCCAAGATAGTCTCAAAAATCAACTATCACCACCCTTTCCTTGTAATAGAATTCTAATAATAGTTGAAGCCTTGAAGGTCTTGATGAGAACACTATTTACCAAGTTCTAAGAATACAGTCCTATTTTGTCCAGATATTCTTCAACCTTACTACATCTAAAATGACTCAAGTAATTGGTAATTTGGTATACTTACTGTTATAGAGTATTCAACTTACACCTCAGAATCCCTTTACAAATTCAAGGCATCAAGCTTTGCAGTGTCATTCTCCAGAAAAATTAGACCATTGACATGAGTTCAAGTTATGGGTAGAAACTTTGTCACAAGGTTAAACTATAAATTTTATAACCTGAACATATGAATTTCAAAATGAAAAATGGAAAAATTATCTCAGAGGCAAAATAAGAAAGGATAAATAATATCAGGAGTCAACATGTTCAGAATTTAGACAGGATAAACCAATATGTAAATAAGCATAGTACATCAACCTATAAGGCCATTACAACATTCACAGTGAGCTCGGGGAAAGTAGCTGACATGGAGATGGTACATGGAAAAATAGAATCCAACAAGCCCTTAATTCCAAGTTTCCTTCTACAACAAGGTCGTGATCTAATCTCCTTTCTCCGTATTTGAGTCAAGTATTAAGTGGATCAGGGAAGAAGAAAACAAAAAAAGCACAATTTGATGCAAGGAATCATCTTCTAATAAAATTGTAAGAAAAGTAAACAAAGGTATGTCCTCTTGATATGGGTTTCCTTCTTAAAGAGAAGGCTAATAAGAGCTTGCCATAAATATCTTGCATGCCTTGAGTCAGTTCATTTCTTGAAATTCATTCCAGGATTAATCTAAAAAAAAGAAAAAAAAATAATAATTTATACAGAGTATTTATTACCCTTTTTTCTCAAAATTGGGCAATGGCTTATCATTATATTACGCCTTTTGAGTTCCAACTTTTCTTCTACTTCCATTTTCTCTCAAGAACAATCATTAGTCATAAGATCTCAACAGATATGGACATATAATGATACCATAGGATAAAGAACAGATATCTTACATTATTTTAACACCTATGAACTACCAAAAGAAAAAAAATAAATTCCAGCTGTACTTAAACTTCTAAACCAGAAGCAAAAAGCCCCAAGGTCACTAACGGCATGTTTGGTAGCCAGTAATAAGCATGTGTTTTCTTCATGTTTTTTCATTACCACCCATTACCACTTGGGAGGAGGTATTAGGTGAAAATGAAAATTTCAATAGAAAAATGGTCAATTACGGGGGTGCTAGTATTACTATGGGAATGAACCTTGAATCTGCTTATAAATTTACAAATGAATTCATTCCCATTACCATCATTTATGGCCACCTACCAAATGGGCCATAAGAGAAATGCACATCAGACTATATAGACGCAAATTCCCTAGCTCTCCAATACACAAGCTATGAGTCACACATTACCCTGAATTGCCACGATTATTTTGAGATGCTTGACTTGCACTATGTTCCTTGAAAATTTAAATCTGCTTTTAAGGATGACAGGTTTAATGTTATCCACAACAATTTAAGCACAATAGCACCTCCACATACAGCCTTACATGGTTACATCCATATTATTCACCAACGCTTACTGTACAGCTCCCATAGTCCCATCCAAGTTGTAAACACCAATAATACAAGGCAACATAATTTATGATTTGATTGCGTAAAATTTATTAGCTAGTCTCTTTCAGTAACTATTATATAATTTTATTGGCAGAACTTAAAATCTTATTTACTTGAAAATGAATCTCTTAATACATAAACTTTTCATTGAAGAAAATTATGATACAAGGATGTTCATAGCACTCTCCAGTCCAAATTATAAAATTTTAAAAAAATAAAATATAAAAAAGGTTTCATAAGGGTTTGATTTCATTTCCAAGGTTTTAGTTTCTCCTTGAGCAATACACAGCCTACGTATGGACATAAACAACAGTAAAACATAAACTCACCTCTCTATACAATAATACAAGAAATCAAAGAAAGAGAAAATTTCTATTCAAAACTAATAAAACAGGTCAGGGCAAGGCAAGGCCAAAAGGGATTCTCAACTTTTATAGTTTATAAACATCGATACTTGGTTAAGCTCCCATTCACACCACAATACTTCTCCTCCCCATACAAAGATCTAATAGACAAAAATAATACAGCAGGTCAATCCTACGGTGACATAGTAAAAAGTAAAAACTTTTTGAGGTGGCAGGATATTTTCTCAAGTATGCACTTTTATCAAGATAAGCCTAGGTTATTCAACATTTTCCAAAAAAACCATTTGTTAGAAAAGCCTATATTCACCAAAAAATGTCTAACTCCACAAGTACTACTTTGAAAAAAAACAATACAAACCACATTTTGAAACTTGAGAAGGTTGGGATAAAAGGGGTAATGAGGTGAGAGAAGATAAGGGGATACATTTTATCTATGTTTTGTTTGAATTAGATGATTGCAACATGTATGACCTGATAAGGTATGAAATTTTGGTGTTTTATCTAAAGTATTCCAGTACAGGAGAAGTGAGTTAGCAAGCTTCAGAACTCAACAAATTGTACTTCTTGTACAAAACTACAAATTATTATTTAGGAAAAAAAAAAAAAAAAAAAAAAAAAAAAAAGAACTGCTTCCTTTTTTCTTTTGTAACTTAAAATACTTTAACTGACTTTAGTAAGGGTTTTAAGAAGCACCAACAAAAATGATTTCTTCATCAGTTGCTAAAGTACTGCAGTATAATTCAGTAACCGTCAAAGATAAGAGGTTTCTATAAAACACCCTTCCATTCATTTAGGGGTCGTTTGGTTAGATCATTTGGAATAGAGTTAGAATCCATTCCATCTAGTTTTTTGTTTGGTTGAGGTTTTTAGTAACGGAATCTCGTACCCAAGGGGTTCTAAACCCCCCCCCCCCCCACCAATACCCACCCCTCCCCCTAAGATTCACAATCCATTCTATTAATGAAGGATAGAATCATTCCAACAATAAACCAAACAACTTTGGACTATTATGGGTTTTAGAACCCATACCTCTCTAGTATGAGATTCCATACCAATTCATTCCAATTTGATGAACCAAAAAACTTTAGGACCACTATTGACTAACAAATGGCTGAATTGGCTGATCTTAGAGAGCACTTCTCAATTAAGGTACACTACACATATTAGAGTTAAACTTGACAGTAAAAATTGCAATTGGAAAACCAGCACAACTTTAGGCCCGTACAGCTCACGGAATTTAAGTTGCTTAACTTACCAATAAAAGCCATGTCTTATCACCCATATAAGTATATTACAGAGTCCAATGTTAATCAATAAGGTTCATGCATAATTCGCCCAATATCTCCTTAAATTCATTGAGAAATGCCACCATGCATTACATAAGTGGAATGAATAGTGGACTACAAAATCAATCGGAACTCGCTAAATTATAGAATAAACAATGCCTTGAAACATACTTTACTACTCTGTTAAACATACCATTAATGTGTAATGAAATAATAAATTGTTGGTAGTTGAGACCAGACTTACCAAAAGATAGTAATGCCACTTCTTGTACCGATAGTAAATCCATCTCAGTGGAACAAATATGACATAAAATAGACAGTACACAATAGGAACATCTTGTGGCCCTGAAAAATTAAAAATTGGACAATAAGTACTACGATTTAACAACCTAAATCTACACCTAAAACAAAATAAATGCTGCAAAACAAAAATTCAGATTGGTAAGAAATTAAAGACTCACTTGCCCCAAGTAGAAAGCAAAATCCTCCAAACCCAAGTACACCACACAGATAAGTAACCTGCGATCAAACAATAAATCACAAAAACCCCACAAAATTTCAGCTGCACATTTAAACAAACACCTTACATACATTCAATAAATTAATAGTACACAACCAGAACCCAGATGCCAAAACAACTCAAAATCTATAAATAACCATTAAAAATACCTTATTGATGAATCTTTCGTGTTCTTCAGCTTGTTTGGCAATCCTTTCAGCATGTTCAGAGATAATCTTCTTCGTTTTCTCTCTAGTTTCTGCAACTTTCTTCAATAATTAAACATACCCATTTCAGAATCAATCACAAAAAAACCAACAAATTTGAAAATAATCAAAGAAAAAACCAGAAAAATTGGTGGGGTTACCTTAGATCGATCCTTTAACCTCTGTTTAACTTTCTCAAATGAATGTTCATATTCATTGATTTCTTCAAATCCCTCATCACTGCTGGGCATTTTGAATCCTTTACTTCCTAATTAAGGTTGCTCAAAATTGTTCAATGGATCAATCAATAAGATTTTACAAATTTCTAAAATTGGAAGTTTTTTTATGCAAAATTTGATATCGAGAATATTCAATTAAGTGAATTTTGGGTATTCTGACAAGATTATTGTTAGCAATACACGTCAAAATAAAAAATAAAAAATAAAGGTGGTAAATAAAAAAGATTATCTATCGATTGAATCTGTTCATACGTGGAGTCGTGGACAGTGTAGATACTGTCCACGTATGAATCTTGGAACTTACTGTTTTTATTTGCCAAATTATTGCAGATTTTTCTAGAAAGAATATTGTTTTAACTTTGAAGTATGGTCTCAATTTGTTTTGCCTCTTTTTCTTATTTTGTCATTGAATTTAATTTGGCTAGACTCAACAATGGGGTTGGACTAATTCGGGTAAGTCCAATTGGGTTTTAAGTCGGATCGTGTTAATGCGAGTTTTGGTTTTAATTCATGTATAGTATATTTGTATTCGATTTTATAGACTATTAACTATTAAGTTGGTTGGTTTGTCAAAAAAAAAAAAAAAAAACTATTAAGTTGGTCAAGTAACGGGTCAAGACTTTGGATACGTATTAGATCGGATCGACCTTTGAACACTAGGGTCATCATAACGTTATAAGGAAACTTATGAAAAATTGAAAACAATTTCAGCATTGCAATTGGATTAATGACTTCCAGGTTTTGAGAAGTATCCTCTGTGCATCAGAATTTAGACAATTAATGCTCAATGAATGATTTGTATGTATCTATTTAGTAATCCTAGCATTTCTGAACCAACAATAACCCAAAAAGATCATGTCCTTGTAAGATCATGACTTGTTATAAATAAATAGTGTTATTAAATTAGTAAGAGATTAAACTTCTCTTTGCATCTTAAACTTGCATCATTCTGATTCTATCCACTTAGTCTTGTCTCTATAAACTAACCCAAACTGCACCACTTCAGACATTCAGAGGGTTCATAGTTCCTGTTGTAAACTCTAAAGGCTGTGCTCGGTTGGTGGATGGTTAGCATGAAGGTGAACCGTGGCATAAAAAATGGCAAATTGCTCTGTTGTGAAGTCTAGTATTATAAGGTACATCGTTGTCAAATATCAAGTTGCCTCTTACCCTACCGAAGTTACTTCTGTAGCAGTTAGGGCATAGCTTGTCGTCAGAGAGTCAGATTACAGGAAGGATAACAGGATCAGACACCAAGCATTGGAGCAATCCCAACCACAAATTGTTAAAACTTGGGGCTGCATTCTGCCAGCTTGGAAGGGCAATTTGCTCTTATCTTATGGTGGAATAAGGCTTTTGTAGTGCAGGCTAGATTGTGGAGACACCAATTTTGCTGAAGTGAGTCATGCTTATTGCTTAGCATCATAAGTTGAATAACTCAGAAAAATCTGTTGGGTTATGACAGTCCCTCGAATACCACTCGAGTTTAGCGTCCTATCCTAACATGTAAAAAGGTAAAATATTGTTCACCTAGAGCACAACCTGAACAGGGTTAGAACCACAAGGGTAGCGATTCGGAGTGCATGGATTTGTTACATGATCACTCCCAACTTTTAACAATAAGAATCAAATTGAAGAAACATGCATATACAGATTACAGAACAGCAACTTGAAAACTCTTAATTGCAGGTTTGGTGCTCCAGCTATTCTCAAGGTCAACTGGGGCCTTGACCAATTTTCTTATCTGCCTGTGCAAATCCATTTAAAAAAAAAAAAAAAAAAAAAAAAAAAAAAAAAAAAAAAAAAACAACACAGAAAATACTACGGAGTAACAATTAAGAAACAGGAAGCAGATTAAAGAACTCTGGACACACAATAAATTGCATTCTTCTGAAAATCAACAACTGATTTCAGAATAGTGGAAAATAGTTAGTGACAGGGTACTTCCTACAACGTAGATTACAAATCTGAATGCACAGTTGATAAGATAACATAGTGATCTGCAAGCTAACTGATAGAATAAACATAATTCTAGACACACGTCTGGACACAAATGTAACACCTGATAACGCATGACACTAAGAGCTACCACCTACACAATTAGCAGAATAACCACAAACGAGTGGAAGTACAATAGAAGTGATGAGAATTGCCAACTTGAAACAAAAAGATCAAGGCCTTGCTCTTTTGTTGCTGCATGATGGGCACTTGTACTGCTTGATATGCTCAGCCCTAGCTGGAGTGATCTTTACACACTTCCCATGGAACCATCTCTCACATATATCACAGCAAATCCAGAACTCATCTGAAGCATAATTATCTCCACAAGCCCCGCAAAGCGTATCGCCATGTTCCTCTTCAAAATCCTCATCCAAACCATCTTCTTCATCCTTTTGTGGTTGTGGCCCTTTTGAAGAATACTTGGCCTGCGATTTAAAGTCTCTCATTATAATTCAATAAAACAAATGAAAAGGGAAATTGAAAATTTTGATCACAGCATTTAGTAACAACGTAATTTCAAATAATGCTACACCTTATGACCAGTTCATTACACAGCCATCGAATGTAAAAATGGTGAAATGCAAGTATGCAACAATTTACTCCAAGACCATTCATTGATAGCTACATAGTGTAGTCATGCAATAAAATCAGATTTAAACATTGATGTCAGCCACAGTTTTTTCGAAAGACAATGCCCCATGTGACTGTAATTACAAGCACTGCAAAATGAGCCTATTACAGAACCCAATGGCCCCACTAGCAGATGCAAAAAAGGTTGAAACATGAACTAATGAGCACAAAAGGCAGGTTCTTCATGAGCAGACCTAACCTTCACTGGACCTTTCTTTTCTGCCAGTGAAATATCAAAAAATTCTTAAGACTGAAAAACTGTTAGGCACATGTCACTTCACCTTGTATTTTACTGAAAAACTGATTTTTACTAATTAAATTTAAACTACTTTTAACTAAAACTGATGATATTGATGAAACCTAATTTTAACAGATCAGGTGATCAAAACTTGACTTTTGCTAATAATCTAATTCAGCGGAGTTTTTATCACATGACTAAAACTGTTAAAATTTTTGCTAATGAAAAACTAATTTTTACTTATCATAGCATACTTTTAATGTAATTGAATTTCTACAAGTCCAAAAGCACCAACACCACCAAGCCTTACAATATCATCATCAGAAAACCAATTTACTAATTACAGACAAGAATCCAATAAAAGATAGCAGTGATAAGATAGCAGTGATACATTGTCCAACCAAGCAACAATAACTTACATCCCAAGTTCTAGAAAAACAAAAATCATGTCAATGGTGATTTATTTCAGAATAAGTAGTTTTAATCAAAACAAAATCCAGCAAACAGTACAAAGACACAAAAGATGTTTCAAATAATAATACATTTAGACCAGTTTTATTATCTATTAGAGATTGTGAGCCGGCACAGCACCAGGATGACATAGTATAGAACTTTTCTCATTGCAATAAATGCCCCTTACTCCCAAAAAAAACATGGAAGAAAATATATTCAACAAGAAAAAATTGAAGTTACTACCTAATCCTAATGCTCATTTGAGAACTTGATTTGTTTTTCTGAAAAGCTATATAACAAGAATGGATTTGCACACAATAGTATAAAGTATCACCAGGAAAAAACTCTTAAGCATGGGTCTACCGGGCTAGTATCATCAGGAACAAGGATAGGTCTACCCAAGTACTCAGCTAGCCATGGGTAGTACTCAGCTAGCCATGGGTGAATATCAATAAAGCAACACTGATATGGAGTTATGGACACAACACAGCATAGTGAGATGAATCTATTCAAGAAGCTTTGACTAAGTTTTATTTTACCAGCTCGTAATCTACTGCAACATTCCCCCAAATAGAAGGAATACCATTTACAAAAAGAAAACCAAAAATTTGTCGACAACAATACTCATATTCTTGGTGTATAACACTACAACATCCAGTTGAGATAATACCATGTGGAAATATAAGATTCATAACTCACCGAATGATATCTAAGATAAATAAGATAAAGTAGTATTTGAGCTTACTACAGTTGCCTGGTACTAGACATCAACATGACACAAAAAAAACAAGATATGGAGGTCTCCATTCTCTAAGACTCTAACTGCAGGCAAATTATGATTTTATCATTCACACAAAAGAAATACTAAGGATATGCTCATCCATGGACATGTTCTATCTCATAGACATAGTACCAACATAATCATTCCCCTTGGATGAATTATTGATTTTCCAATAGACATACACATCAGTTATCTCCAATTCTCATTGCACATATCAATTTCTGTAATTAATGCAACTACCCATACAGTGATGAACGTTTTGCAAAGATAACTAACAAATAAACATGACTTACTGATTTTGAGTTTGATTTGGATTTGGTGCTGCTGTTGTTTGAAACTGATGTCTTCTCTTTGGAATTTGATTGCTTCTTTGCATTTCCACTTACAACCTCAAATATTGTAGGTAAGTCATTGATCATATTAAACAGACGCTTCCTGCAAAATAGATGAGAAAATACAAATTTGATGATGATGATGATGATAGCACTGCCAATAGTATCTTAAATAATAACAACAGAAACAATAACAGCAATAAACACAAAGATAATAACAATCTGACCAAAAATATATATATATACAATTAAAGCTACGCATAATATCCCAATATTGAAAAACTTTTTTAAAAGATAAAAAATGTTGCAAAACTGAAAGGCAAGGGGGAGATGAAGAAATCATCTGCGTTCAATAATTATGGCTGCACTCTGAAAATGCTTACCAAACCAGCAAGTCACCATCAAAGAAAAGGCCATTTGTGTTTCCATTCCTCTCATTTCTCTTGATTATATAACCAAGGTTGTATAACCAGGGTTGAATAAAAGAAGAAGAAGAAGAAAAAGAAAAAGCAGGTTTCATAAATTGTGAGACAAATTTCAGTTAGGACTTCACAAAAACAGCTGATAACAATGCTAATTGTACAGAGTGAAGCAATTGGTATGCTATATCATGGGAACTTCCCAAGATACCCTGAATCAGGTGTTGCAATAAATTCTGGCACTACATAATTTGAGTAGAAAGGAGAAAATTAAATACCTATCAGATTTTTCGAAACCAAATCTGGCACCAAAGTAGAAGGCAACAGAAAGCAACCATGCATCACTATGAACAGCAACAAGCAACAGCCAGTCCTTTGATTGCATGCCATCTCTGGCGAAGTTAATACCCAAAGCAGGCTCAGGGAGTTCTGGAGGCACCTCTTCTGCTGGCAAGTTCACTTCCCACTGCTCATTTGGAAATCCATATAGACAAAGGTTCTCCTTCTCTGCAAAATGCACTAGTTAAGCAAGCCAAACAAAGCATTCACTGCCAACCTGCTACAACAATTATTAAAGCAAGCAAGCCAATTGGTGCTAGGTAAAATAAATAGGGGGGCAGGGTGGGGGGAGAAAAGAGCACAACAACTACCACTACTTGGACTGCAGGCAAATAACAACAGAAAAATTTATTAATTGAATCACAGGTGTAGATAGAAACTAATATACTCGGTACCAGATACAAAAATGTACACTTTTTTCAGAGTTACCACTTTAACCTGAACACAAATCAGAACTAACTCATCACAATCCAAAACCTTTGACCACCTAATCTTTCTACACAAAATGAACGCCAAACACCTTTTCATACCATAAATGGTTTAAAAGCTTGACAACATACAGTCATTACTAGTATAGCTCAAATATGCATATAAATCATACTCCCTTTGTTTCTCAATAGATGCATCACTTTGACTTTTTGCATTGTTTATATACTTACTTTGACCACCAATAACTTTAATTATATGTTAGCGAAAATCTGAATATATATATATATATATATATATATATATATATATATATATATATATATATATATATATATATATATGTATATATATTAAGATGACATTAATTTTATATATTAGTAAAAAATAACATGGTTAAAGTAAAAATATAAATAGGGTAAAATTCAAACACAGGAAGTACTAAACAGACATGGACTGATGGACATCCACTCATAATGGATAGCTTATTAAGAAATCTTACTGTAATACAAAGAATCAAGCATAACCCGAAAATGGAAACGAGGCAAAGAAGGAAACACAAAGGAAAGGTAATTTTTTAAAGCCAACCAGCAGCAAAGTAACCAATCCACCAATCCAAATTTCCTCATAGTAGAGAGTTATCTAGAACCCAAAATTCTCTACTGTTAGAATGCAGCTTGTAAAAGCTACTTTAAACATGAAAGACCAAACATTCAAGAGCTCAAAGAAACTAACATGACAAACCCAATGTATTAAATTCGAAAGCTACTAATAAAACAATAAAATTGCAAAAATGGAATCGAAAAATCTGGCGAAGCATAGATAATAGAGTAATCGCTACAGTTTACTGAGACAACACAATAAGTCTTATTTATATACACTAAAACAGAAATAATCAAACAGTAATCAACTGCTAAAAAAAAAGTTAGCCAATATAAATAGCATTATCATTAAAAAAAGAAAAAGATTAATTCCTTTTCCTAATTTCGGGACCCAAAAAGCGCAAAGAATAATCAATTGAACAAACATTACATGCTAAATCTACACATTAATCAACATTCAATAAAATCTAGTGCACACTATAATAATAATTAGCTCCCAGAAAATTTCAAAAATTAAGCAGAAATTCAACATCAAATCCCAAAAATAATGATAAGAACCCTAACCTGGGTCACATTGCTGGTAAAATTCTTCAACATCTGCAACAAAAAAACCCAGAAAATTCAACGGTTAATACAAACACAAAATCAAAGAACCCTAAAAAATTACTGCGCTAAATAAAAAATCAAATAATGGGGTTGAAAAATCTCGAGTAATACCAGTAGTAAGAGCTTTGATCATGCCAGCTCTTCGACCCTTGAAATCTCTGAAAACCTCTTCAACAGTTCGAGGATTGTACTGTGTATTTCCGTCCATATTTTTTTATTTTCCCTCGAAATCTAAAGAGGGGTTTTGGTTCAAATTTGAGCAGGAAGTAGAGAGAGAAAGAGAGCAAAGAGGAGAGAGAAAGAGAGGAGAAGAAGAGAGAGAGTATTCAAAGTGTGTGTGCTGAGAAATTTAATTAGCAGAGATGACCAGAAATTATTAACATTCGGTTTATTTTAAGCTGAAGCAGGAACAGCAGCGAAGTACCTGAAGCAAAAAAGAGAGGAAAAATTAAAAAAAAAAAAAAGTTAATTGAAGGTCTCGGCCTCGGCCTCGGATGTGGATGTCAACTAGCTGTAAGTTTCGTGAGAGATGCTGATACGGATTAGTGTCGTAGTGGACTAGTGGGTGGGTATTGGGGTCTATGGATTATGTCTCGTACTTAAATCCTGCTAGATTAATGATTTTTACGAGTATGGATTTTTAAACACGGAAAAAATAGGAGTATAATAATTTAGAAGTGGGGATTAAAATTTTTGAAAAAAAAAATATTGATGAAACAAAAATGGGTGCTGGAATGACTGACGTGGATGGTTACAATTTAGGTATGGGATTTTGATTATTTAATGTAAATTTCCATAATATTTTTGAAAAAACTAAAAATTTGTGAACAACCACTTCTTTCTTTTAGGGGAGACTTTGAGAATTGACCCCTGATGGCCCATTGAAAGTTGGCTAATTGACCTTAAATTTTTTATTCTACTAATGTTTATACCATTTCTTAGCTAAAATTCACTAAGTTTTTATTTTCCAAATTCGACTGTACTAAAAAAGTTGAACACCCTCCTCTTTTTGTTAGAAGCTTGTTTTGTTTTGTTATTCCTTTTTTTTTAAAAAGAAAAATTGCTAAAAATAATACAACCTTATCCCATTCTTTTTTAATAATACAACCTTTGAATTAATTTGTAATAATACAACTTTTAGGGAGTGTTCATTTTAAACAAAATAAAATCGAATTTTCAGTGAGTTTTGAGGTGGGAGAAGGGGAGGGGATATTCCATCCTTCCTCAAATCCTCATCCCCACCACCAAAAACTCATCCGTCTCCTTTTCCTAACCTCAATGTCCACCGAAAATTTGATTTTATCTTGTTTAAAATAAACACCCCTAAAGATTGTATTATTACAAAATAATCCAAAGGTTATATTATTAAAAAAGAATGGGCCAAAATGTTGTATTATTTTTAGCAATTTTTCCTTTTTTTTTAACATAAAACAGATAATATATATAATATTCATAGGCTAAAGCCACTAGTTTAATTACAACCAGCATCAATATATTTACAAGTTGAAAATTGATGCTGCACAAAATAAGGTCAACATACTTTTCAAAAAAAAAAAAAAAGCCATTGAAGGAAAGCAAAGTTTGATCCAAACACAACAAAGACAAGGAGCAAAACTAGTGTCGATTAGCAGTCCTAGCCTCAGCCAATTGAGTTTGATATATGTTCTTCACACATTCAGGACACAAGGAAGTGAGTCTTGTAACCTATGGCCATGTTTTTCCCAAGAACCGCAAGTCTATGTGCCAATTCATTCCTCTCCCTAGGAACATGAGTAATAATGGTCGTTGAAATGAGAATCTGTAAAATAATTTCAGTTAAGTAAAATAATTTCAACTAAATAAAATCAATTTCAATTCAGTAAATATGTTTTAAGTTCAACCAAAATAATTTCAATTCAATAAAATTAATTTCAGTTTAGCAAAAATAAGGTGAAGCGAACTTTTACTGAACTGAATGAGACCTAATTTTCATTTCAACGGATTACAAATATAGATACATTTTAGTTGAATTTCTAGAAAATAAAAGGAAAGACAATATCAATAATATTGCCACTTTTGTAGCCTTTTAAAATGTAAATAAAAGTCTCAATTTCAAATTGAAATTATAGGATCCAAAAGTAATCACACAAATCTCATCCACAACTTATTTTCACCGTACTTATCCTCTTCCCCGTGAATTTAGCCTCTTACATTTATGATTCCAGACAACCAATTGTCACATTTGACAATGCACAACTTTGATTATTATTTACGAAATACTGTCATAATATAATACATTTTCTACTTGTTGGTCAAACTTAAAAACTTTGACCACAAATATTCATTAATAAATAGAAAAACCAGTCATGTGAAATATGTTGGTTGTCTCAATATGCAGTAATAATACCTTTTTATAATAGTGTTAATGCGTAATTGTTGAAATGGATGGTAAAAAAGAACGCATCTAGAAGACCAGGTAAAATGAAATAGTAAGCATTACAATATGGGACAAACAAATCCAATAATGTTTTTATGCATGCTTTTATGGTGCAATTTTAAGATTTGGCCGGTCAACATCATAAACTATTTCGAATATTCACCAAAAAATTCTCTAATGAGGACATCATTCTATAATCCACATTTTCCCCTACAACAATGACACTTAACCGCTATATATAGTTTAACTCTGAAATTTCCTCACTGACAAAGAGGGGTAAAATCAAGTAAATTTAGGAAGAAAGGTTTGCATTCTCACCAGAAACGTTCTTTAACAGCATTGACATCCATTAGCCACTGACATGATCAAAACCATATGCTAAGTTTGCTTAAAAGTCTCAGATTGATCTATTATCTATACATTGGAGCAAAAGGTACATGGTTCACATTGCTGCATAGGAATAAAAACTCACCAGGCGGAGATATTGCAGGTCTTACTGTCGATACAAAAACTTGAAATTCTAATCACAAAAACTATAAACTAGGAACAATGAGCAGGCCTCAATATTGTACTAAAACAACACATTATACATCATCCAGTAAAATTACTTCAGAAATCCACTTTACTAACAGCATAATAAAGCGAAAATGTATTGACTACAACAATTCAGCATCCAACTCAACTCTCACTGAGTTAACTCCTTAAATGCTGGATCAGTATTTTGAGTCAGATCCTAAAATCTCAATCCACAAAGATTTAGTAAAACCCAATCTAACACAATAGAAAAATAATGAGTTACCATCTTCAGAGCAAAAACTATACAGTGTATGTTTTGCATCTCCCTTGCTACTATCTACTGCATGGTGAACACAGGCTGATAAATCTGCTCACCATACTTTGTTAGAGACATTGAACACAAACGTGCTCAGTTCTTGCTATAAGAAGTTCAACAAAAACAACATCGATAGCAAGAACGCAAAGCCATTAATAAGAATCTTGACCAGAAGCAACTCTTTCCAGATAGCTTTTACACATTGCAATAACAGGTACAAAAAATTTCAGCCATGTCTAGAGGAAAATCTACTTTTCAACGTCTTTTAACAGCAACTGCTTAACCAGCAAGAGAATCTGTCAGCAAAATGGACCAATATTAAGAGCATATTCAATAAAATGGACATTTAAAAATAAAAGAAAGCACCTACTAGGCCACTAAGGGTCACCAAGATGGCAATATGTCGACAATATTAGTGACAATGAAACCCAGATTTCACATTTTTGGATAAACTGCAGCAAATACAACAGCTTGAATTCAGAAAATTAAGAGCTTCTCCCCTCGACAAAACAAGGAGCAATGTGCAAAGCAAAAAGCTGAAACTGAACGTAATGATAAAAATGAGAAAAGCCTTTTCTAAAGCATACAAAGAACAAAGAAAGGGGATTGAAAATGTGAATGGCAATGCTATACACATTATTATAACTTTTGACTGTCAAGTTACTAGAATGTGCCATAAAAACTGACCGCCGGAAGAAACAGGTTAACAAAATTTTAATGTTGATCAAATAAGTGAACATTTCAAACAAAATGGAAAGCTCAAGCAAGAGATGAACAATGAGCCATGATCACATGAGAGCTTGAAAGAAGCCAAGTAAACAGCTCAGGCAAACCCATGGTACAGGAATTACAGATTTAGTAAAGGTCCTTCAAGAGTAACAATTATTTTCTAAGAGAAACTCAACTGATGTCATGGGCTGGTACAGTGAATTCTTAAATTAGAAAGCAGTGACATCTTAAACAAGAGATTCTCTTTCAGTTGCCCCGATTTATTAACATTAATACTCTACTAACTTTGAAAGATAATACTGGCAATATTTAGGTACTATTGAACTTCCTTGACTTTTATTAATATAAGTGGAATGGCTCATATATTCACATGATTACCACATAGTTCACCACTAAAATATCCACAAGAAAAAAGAAATTGCAAGGCAAACAAAAGGTATTAGTTTGCACTTTACACTATTTGCTCTCATGGCCTGTGGACATCAAAATGAATGTATCCTTAATTCTTATATGAAGTCAATATGCTGGTGAAAAAAAAAAAAAAAAAAATCTAGGAGCAAGCTCAGGATAGGTTACCATTGGTACTAGAATTAGACTCATCGTGTGTGTTTTCAATTACGCGTTGTTCCATAAATTCACGAACTGTTCTCCAATAACGATCTCCACCAGTAAGCCATGTATCCATATGCATGCCAGTAGGGAATTCCACAAAAAAGCAATGTTTATTGTGGGTAGCTGCTTTGGCATACAGCATTTTCATGTGGATTGGAGGAACCATCTCATCTTGCAATCCAGAGATGAAAAGGATAGGCTGTTTAACCTGCAGATGAATTTAGAGAATTGTATATTTTCATTAATAAAAATGCAGGCAGGAATCGGAAATCAAATAATTCAGGCATGAAAGAAAAACAGAATAGGGAGCAAAGATATACCTTAGCTTTACATCAATAAAGGTCCTCATTCTACGTACAAACAAAGCAAATATAGAAGAATACATTGTTGGAGGGAACTTATATGGATTAAGACTCAGGTTTTATTGTCAGATAGGGTGACAAGCTAGGAGAACTAAAGAGTACATGGTACACAAATATTCCAAAGGATCAGGCACATGAAATGTCAAGAATTACTTCATAATTTATGTAAGCAATTTCAAATGAAAAGGAGCGGCAATGGCAACAAAAAAAGAAACAGATAGTCCAACATGTTTGATCCAAACTTCTGTTAGCTCCAAAAAAATTCAACTCTTGGTGTTTTATTCTTACAATAATTCATATTGAGCAGGGACATACATTTCATGGGACTATTTTGAAGATTAATACTCCCTTTTTTCCATAAAATTCTTCCCATGTCTTTTGCACGTCTCCAATGCACACCTTTGACCATTAATACCTTTAGTTCTTACCTAATAAATATTATGACAATTTGATATTATGAAAATCACATTTAAACTAACAAGACCTCACATGATGATATTTTACTTATATACATCAATTTTTAAACTTCAACTACATGAATATTAAGTGGGAAAAACTTCACAGAATGGAGAGAGCATATCACTAGGTACCATTATGAGATAAGACCTCCAAAGTAAGGATTCTCCTTAATTTAAAAATTCCAAAAGGCAAAATGATCTATCAGAGCAACAAAATTTCAAGGTCCTTATATGCTATTTATCATATAAACAACCATAAGATACAAGAAATCCAAACTTGGACAGAGTCGAAGACAAATTCATTGAGCAGATAGGACCAGCATATTTTCTAGAAATGAGTCAGGCAACATACAAGACTTTGGCAAAACTTTCTTTTGAGAAGACAGGAAGAAAATCAACACAAATCCAGCACACATAGCTTTACCTGACCAATAACATCAATGGTACTCCAAGGTGATCGGACAACACAGTTCAGAATCTTAGGACCTTTGCCAGTGCTTCCGCCAATAAACAATTTCAAGAAAGGCAGTAAAACTCCAGCCATGTCCAAAATGGATGTAAATGTATTCTCCAAAATCAAGGCAGAAACCTGGAATAAGCAAATAGGAGTTCATAAACAATGCAGCAGTGAGCCTTTTGAGTATAAGGTTGCATGGTAAAGCAGAGTTAAGCTTTGATGTTTTGAACTTATTTCCACTTGTCTAAACTTATTAGATCTTTGTTCTTTTCACTTAATTCCTCTTATCTAAACTTGTTAGATCTTGAATCTTTTCACTTATTTCTGCTTATCTAAAACTTAGATCTTATTTGAACTAATCCAAACTTATATTTCCTGATCTAGACTTGACTCTTGAATTCTTAATCTCATTATGATGTGAATTGAACATGGGTAAAAGATGGTCAGTTGACCCTTCTTCAGAACATACTGAGTATTTAAGATTGCTAATTTTATCTGGATAGTACAACTCGTTAGGAACTTTACTGTCCTAAAAAAAAATATTGCAGATAGATAAAAGGACAAGGAACAGAGTAGAAACTCAGTTGACTAGAGAAGGATTTGTAAGTGATCAGACACTGAAGTTTCTTGTCCTGATCAGAAGAAACTGCAAACTTGCCAAATAAATGTGGTCAAGTAACAGCTAACTGCTAACTGAATACTGACTACTGATAACTTCATAGCTAAAATAAATATATTAGGAGATGAAGACCTTTCAAGAATTACAAAATTCAAAGGTGGGAATGATATTATCAAATGATTTAATAAAAATAAGGGAGCTTGAGAAAATGAGCTAGTTCTATTGCCATAAAATAACATACTGCCAAACTTCCTGGATAATCATTCAAGTTGATGTTTGATTGACCCTGATGAGGAATAATGAAGACAAGAGTCTACTTTGGGAATAGAAATGTCACAAACATGAAAATAGGCTTATCCCACCTTCAACACACCTTGGGTAAGCAGTTCCTAAATGTAGTATAAGATGAATTTCTAAAAATGCATCTCCCATTCTCCCCTAATGTCAAATAAACAAGTTAAATTCAAGAAACATATTTGGTGGCCAAGTCCCCAAGAAGTGCAAATCTAAGAAGGAGCTTAATTCCTAGTGAAGCAAACAATAATAATAAAAATTAAAAAATAAAAATAAAAAATAAAAAATAAAAAAGAGAAAGAAAAGAAAAGAAAAAAGAGAATTATGGGATTCAGAAGTGAAAAAATTAAAGACAATTGAGATAAGATAATTATAATGTGTCATCAAAGATAAAAAAAATAATGACTTAAATTTATCTAGCCTCTCAAAACCCCACCTACCAAAGAGTCCTAAAAACAGAAATTTGGAACTCTCACCTTATGGGCTACTGGACAATCTGAAATAAACTACTTATCAAAAGAAGCAAAAGCCGAAGAAGAAGAAACTTAGTTGTAACAATGGGATCATGAACTGGTTGGGAGACGGTAACAGTATATAAGAAAATTTTATTAAGATGCTTGAAATTTTGAAATGACACTTATTTTGGATAAAAGTGGGTTTAATTTGCACTAAAATTATAGGGGGGAAAAAATTTTACATTACAAGTTGATAAATAATTGATACCTTATCAGGATTGTTTTTTGCAAGAACAGTTCCAACTGCACCACCCAATGACCTCCCAAACACAACTATCTGGGACGTGTCTATATCAGTCCTTTGCATTAGATGATCCAATGCAGCCTAAAAAACAAGATATTTCATCAAGAAACGCAATTAATCACTATAACAAAGATTCAAAGTTGGAAAAACTATTAAGTGAAAAGGCAAACCTGAGCATCTTTGGTGATTCCATGTTGAGAAGGAGAGCCATCACTAGCACCATAACTAGAAATCAAAAACACAAACTTCATATTTAATATTAGGGCAAATGTATACATATATGCACATATTTACTTATTAAAAGGTGTCAGAGAATCCACTGGCAGCCAAAGGAACATACCCTCTGTAAGAAAGCATGAATACATTGCACTGCAACTTCTGTATCATAATCCGAACCATTTCAAGGCGATGAGCAATATCTACACAAAAGAAAGTTAAGGCCTTCAAACAATAACAGCAGCATCAATGATATACAAATATTAATCAAGGCCAATGTCCAGATTTGTCACATGAATCTGAATGCATGTAGCAATAAAAGAAGGATACTTCCAGCATTTTCTTGAAAAAACAGAATAGTTGGACCTGAAATCAGTAGCAGAAGTTAATTGTCTATTGTAATTCATAAAGATATATACCAGCAAATATATTTACTTATTTCAAAGTCACCATAATAACCACCATGAGCATGAAGAAAATAAGTATGAGAAGCACAATCAATCAATCAAAGCCTTAATCCATAAGTGTAGAAGAACAAAGGAGAGAAAAAAAGTGACTTCTAACTCAAGAATCCAAGGACAGAAAAGACATTAATATATCAGAAAAGCACATTGGTTGAGGCACTAATGATGTCCTTGAAATTACCTGTAGAACACTGAATCTGCTATAGGTTGAACTTACATTCTTGAAAAAAAATCAAACCCGAGCACACATTTCTTATCTTCATCAAAAGAAACTTTGGCATGAAGACAGATTTCAGACAACATGGGATGGTTAGAACAGCGACTTCTCTAATCTAGTATACATCACCAACCACCAACTGACCAACTCCTAATTCCACTATAGGCTGATTTACAATTGAGAAAAGTTATAAAGTCTGGAAGATAGTGGAAACTAAGAGCGGATGTTCCCACAAAAAAGCCACAACTTCTCCCTACAATAAATCAATTCGCTAATCCTCCACGAATTGGAAAAAAGCAAATTATAGTGCACTTATGGTTTATTTTCCCAAATAAGGCAGAAAATTGCGTACAAAGTATACATTTACCCAATCTTTCACTGGTGAATTTAGTAACACTACTTTCTCCCACATCCCAATACAAACAGTCCACAAAAATCCCAGGCATTTTTTCAAACCAAATAAACTGAGTATAACACTTTTGATTTGATTCAGCATCAGAGTTCTCAAATTCAACAACTCTCTCCAATTCACTATTTTTTTACTCCAGTAGCTGATGTCACAAGCAAACCAGACCAGTAAAACTTTCAACACAACGTTCCTCTATTTATAGTCATTGGCATGTATAAAGTCCTCCAAAGTGCAACAAATTTAGATAATACTGTATAAAAATAAACTTCCTCTGTATCACTAGAACTGCAACACTTGATGTTGGCACAATATTTAATGCAAGAGGAGAGAGAATGCAAAAAGTTAAAAGTAACAAGTATATTTTATGGACGATAGATAGGAGAGGAGGGAGAAAGAGTGTGCCAAGTATGAATAAAGTAGGTGTGAAAAACAGCAAAAGTTGTCAAAAAAGGAAGTGTTGCAATTCTTTTGAAATGTCCCAAATAGGCAAGTGTTGCATTTTTAGTGATGGAAGAATAGCTCAACTATGCAAGACCCCTAGTCTAGAGCGAAAACTCGTGGATGCTCAATTTCCGTCACGATGTGGAAAAATGGTGGGGGAGACCAGTACACCAAGGTCACCAACATACCTAAACGATAGGAAATGTTGAGATAGTGACTTACAGAATTTGGGCTCTGATAAATTTTATGATATAATAAATTCATGTTGGTATCTTTATAGAGGCTTTCAAAAACCTAGGCCAATGATTGGCTAGCCATTTAGACTTCAGCCGCGGCATTTGGCATGTGGAGCCATGGAGGTTGTACTTTTAGAGTTGCACCTCATCCAATCAGGTTTAGCTCATTAAGTGGCATTCATCCTTTGGAAATTGGGATTTTTCTGACAGTATCCTCCTTAAGTGGCCATTTATGAAAGTCCTAGGAAACACAGGCTTAGGAACACTAGAAATCTATCACGGTGGGATGTCCTCAAGCTATGCCAACCTGCCTGTTGGATCATTACATTGACAACATTATGTCAAATCTTAAAGGTGCTCATCCATCTAACTAGCTAATAGCAGTGAATCATAGCCAATGTAGGCATTCAAGGTACCCAAATAGATGATCTGTATGAAAAAATGACTAGGATTAATGGACGATGGTATAAACATATGTGTCCACTTTGACTTGTTCCTGAAGGAACTAACACAATCCTCATGTGAGAGTGGAGCGGTTATCAAAATCCTGATTCGTGACAGAGAAATCTAGAAGGATGAAATTTGTCACACCAACCTAACTCCAAAGGGTAATTCCATAGCACAAAAAAAACCCATCCTTCTTTTCATTGTATGTTTGAACCCAGTGTAGCAGGAAACTTCCTCATGTTTATAGTGTTTAGGTAATAGTTTGCAGTAATCTAGTTTAGAATTTAGGATAATAAAGAAAGCGACATTTACTATAACAGACTTATATCCTGCAAACAATGCTCAAGATCTAACAAACAAGTGAAAAGGGATAAATTAACTGAACCCATTTTAAGTACATCTGCTTCATTACCACACTACATCTCAGTAACTCACCCATCTTATTAGTTTTCGAGGGCAGTTCTTATCCAAAACATGATCACCAAATCACGGCTATCAAGTACAGGGAAAAACCTACTGAAACACCTTACTAATGAAAACCCTCTACTCCATACAATAGCACAATTTTGCACAGAATAAGATCAACAATGAAACTTTCCTACCAAGAACCAACCTACCAAATTGCAGAAATCAATCTACAAAAACATAAACCCAACAATTCGCATCAACTTAAACAAACAATTCCACCAAAAATTCATTTCTAACAAAAATTTCAAAATCCCCAGATTGCATCATAGCAAAAATAAGCAAATACCCAGAAATCTTCACCTCAAAACCAACCAAATTAAACCCTAAAACCCTGAAAATCATTCCAATTCCGCATCAAGAAAAACCCCATAACCACAACATACAAGAAAAAGAAGAGAAAAAACGAAAAACCTCGGCAATCGGGAAGAAGCTTGATGAACCAAGCATGAAGTTTAACCCCATCAGAAGATCTGAGCCAAACATCTTCATAAAGAAGACGCAAACGAGCAGGAGTAATGGGGTAAGACTTGGTAAGACCAGGCAACACAGGAACGTAAACAAGTCGCTCTTGAAACGCAACCAACAACGCCATTCCAGCCATAACTATCCCTCCTACTCCATAGAGTAACGCGTTAACGTACGACACCATTGTTGAAGGTGGGTTTTCTCTCTCCTCTGCAAAGATACTGTGAGTTCTTCAATCAACTGATAAAAATGGAAGAAGAAAAAGGGTGTGAAATTTTGGTTGGTTACCTGGTGTTTGTTGTTGAGGACTCACGCACTACACTGCCGGAGCTGTAAAGTCGTGCTTTGGCGTTCTGGTTTAACCAAATTTAAAATGCCACGTTTGAGCTTTATTTATGTACTTTTTTGTAAAAAAATTGGTTGAAAAGAAAAAATAATTCAATCCGATTTCATCCAAATTTTGAAATTGAATGAAGAATGCTAAATGAGTAAAGTCGTTGAGGGCAGTGACATGATTTTAGGTATAAAGGTAGTAAAAAAAAAAAAAAAAAGTAATGTGATTTGACTGATTTCACGTAGTGTTCAATGGAGAACAAGTTGGTCATACAGTTTTTTTTTTTTTTTTTTACTCCGTAGTAATTACTAACCAACTTGTTTTGTGGTAGAATTAGAATGTACTCGGGTTAGAAATAAGGTATAGAGGTATGGTTCATTTGACTAATTTATCTCATCAAAGCCGCCTCCCTCTTCTCTCTTTTCTCTCTTCTCTCTCATCTCTTTAGGGTTTTAATTTTCTTGGCCATTTATGCCGGAAATAGTCTTATTTCTTCGGAAATTAGACTATTTCCGACCCTTTTCTTCAATTTAATTTGCTTTTTGTTATTTGATTTGTTTTGCTTTGTTTTGTTCTCTCCGTTTGTGAGAGTCTGTCCCAATTTTTTTGGGGTTTTCCCAATTTTTTGGGATTTTGATTCTCATCTATGGATGAGAATTTTAATTTTAGGGTTTTAATAATAATTGAGAAGGTGATTTGGATTCATATGGGTTTAGGGTTCGTCATCAACTCTACGATCAAAACATCAGCGCAGATTGTGAAGGTCTCTACTTGGAAAAATGCAAAGACATCGAAAATCTCTACTCACGTCAAGTTTGAAGTGGTGGAGTGCGAGCTATGCCCGATACGCAAATTAGTTATGATTTTGATTGTAAAAGTCATGTTATTTTCTCTAGATATGTGGTTTACAAATCTTTATTATTGTTGTAGATGTCGTATGGCTATTTATTAATGATAATATTATTCTTCTTGTAAAAAAAAAACAGACTAATTTATCTCAATCCTAGTTGATCTACTTTTTATTTTATACAATGGATATTCTTAATGGGTTTCAAGTTTATTATCTATTCAAGGAATATAATACCAAGCTCTTCATTTTTTGTACAAACCTTTTCTCTCTCTTTTATACCTTGCCCCAGATACGATCTAATTTTTGCCAACAATCTTTATTAATATCTCTAACATGCTGCTGTTTTCTTCGAAGTAAATTGGTAAATATGCTTTATGCTTGGGTAGAGAAAATGTTTCTTCTCGTGATTTGGATATTCGTGTAGAACTACTCGAAAAACGCAAAGATTTTTCTTCATTCATAAGTCATAACCATTTGAATAATGATATGTGAAAAACATGTTACTTCATGTTTTACATACTTGTTTTTGAGAACTTAGTCCACAACACATATAATTTTGTCATCTCAATATTGCAAGAGAGTTCATCTTAATCAAGCACATATATAATTACACAAATAATGGGAAAAAAATGAATATATGATCTAAAACTTTTCACTTTTATAGGCAGTTTTAGTTAAAAGACTTAAAACCCATCCATTAACCATTGTTACCGGTATGATGATGTTGTTGGCCTACACTTCATTGTTTTCTAGTTTCAAACTCATAACAACGTCATCAATAAACCACTTATGCAATTTTTGGATGCTTTTTTTTTTAACCCAAATTCCCTTTTAGTTAGGCTAATTTCGTATGTATTCTCAAATATATAACTCTCAATTAGTAAGTATGAATTAATTGGAAATTTGTATGAGTGTTAAATTGGGAAATAAGATAATTTAATTTTGAAGACTAAAAACAACCAATTTGAGGAATCAATATTGATTTTAACCGGTAATTTATAGAAAATAAAGTGTGAATTGTCAGGTGTCAAATTTGCAAGAGAAATGTAAATAATAACTCAAACTTCTCTTGTTCTTCATTTTTTGTACATACCTTTTTTCTCTCTCTTTTTTATGCCCTGCCCCAGCTACGGCTCTGCATTTTACCAACAACTTCTATTAGTATCTCCCAAATGTTTTTGTTTTCTTCGAAGTACATTGGCAAATATACTTCAAGCTTGGGTAGGGGAATTGTTTCCTACTTGATAGTCGAGTATTCGCTTAAAACTACTCGGGAAATTCAAAAAACTTTCTTCATTCATAAATTTGTAACCATTTGAAAAATGATATATGAAGAATGATGTTACTTCATGTTTTTCTATACTCTTTAAGACCTTAGTCCATAACACATGATTTTGTCATCTCAATATTACAAACGAGTTAATCGTAATACAATCAAGTATGCTCGTAATATGATCATGATGTAATCGCTTTCCGTCACCATAAATGTGCAATTTAAAACTCTTGCCGTTCTTCAAATCCCTTGGACCTTGGAGAAGGGCAGTTAAGTACAACAACGTTTAGACTTTAGAAAGACTCAAATCAAAATTTTGGCACTCACCTCACATTGTTTAGCTTCAATGGATTCCTTGTTCGCAAGCTATGCTTCTTCAGACGAAGAAGAAGACCAACAAAAACCACAACCTTCTTCAAAACCTTCTCTTTCTCTCTTCTCTTCTCTTCCCAAACCCCAATCTTCTGCATCATCTTCTTCTTCTCTCTCTACTCCCAAATCTTCCTCTCAAATCGAAAAACAACCCCCAAATCAAGAATCTTCAACCCTACCCCCAAAATCTTCTGCTCTATTCTCTTTCCTCCCACCTCCAAAATCTGAAACAACCCCTAATTTACCTCTTCCAACCCCTAATCCCAAAAGGGTTGTTCAATTTCGACCTCCTGTTCCAAACCCACCTTCTAATTTCGATGATGATGATGAAGATGATAAAGAAGATGAAGAGGAAAGAGAGAGAAAGAAGCAAAGACAATTGGGTCAAGATGTTTCTGTTAAATCCTTCCTTTCAAGTATGCCAACCCCTAAAAATTCTGGGCAAAACTCGCTTGGTGCGCTGCCGCCTTCGTTGGGGGCGGGTCGTCGGTCTATTGTCGAAACCGAGGGACCGATGTCGGTCTCGGGGAGTTCGGAGGTTAATGGGGTGAATTCTGAAGTGGGGTTTGATCCTAATGTTGGGAGTAATCAGCAGAATTTGGTGGAAGAGTCTTATAATTATAATTATGGAGTGGGTGTTGCAGGGGATCAAAGTCAAGGGTATGCTAATTATGATGCTTATGGAAGTAGTTCAAGTGATTATAATAGTGGCTATCAAGGTTATGATAGCAGTCATTGGTACAATGGTGCCTCAGCTGAGGAGATGGCTTCGACGATGGCGGTCAGTGGGGTTGATAGCTTTGCTAGTTTGGGTGGGAGGAGAAGAAAGGATCAACCACCAGCTGAAATTATTGAGGTGAAGCAGGATGAATTGATGAAGAACCGCCCTACTGAGGATAAATCTAAGCTTACTGGAATAGCATTTGGGCCTTCTTATCAGGTATATCATATATTCTATAACCTTGTGAACTTAAGATTTTGCAATTTTATTGTTATATTTTGATTGTTGGCTTGTTGCTTATGTTATTAGTTCCTTAATTGGTGAATTGAGATTGTTGTTACTGTGAGTTTTTTGGGTTGAAAGTTGATTGCTTTGGGAATTTTCAGTCTCTCACTTTACATGTTGTGGGATGCTGCAGAAAGTATGAAGTCCTTTTGTGTGCTTGTTGTGCTCACTGCTTTTACCAGGCCCGTGTCAATCGTATGAACTATGTGCTTCTCATTTTGGAGCTTTTGCAGTTTTCCTGGAGCTGCAAAGCTTTATGTTGTTATTGTTCATGAGCTCTTAGGTGTTGCACTTATTAGTTATTACCAATTCGTTGTTGTTGATGATAGTCTTCGTGATAAGTGTATCACAAAGCCCAAAGATGCTTTTGTTCATGAGCTCTTAGGTGTTGCACTTATTAGTTATTACCAATTCGTTGTTGTTGATGATAGTCTTCGTGATAAGTGAATCACAAAGCCCAAAGATGCTTTCTTTTCATTTGCTAGATGCCTGCTTGTCCTGCATATTAAGTTTTAAGGTTCATTGGCCATTTTGAGGGTGTTACTTTTTTGTAGCATGCTATGTTGGAGTGTGCTAATTCTGGAAATTTGTTACTGCCTTATGCCTTAGTTTAGGACCCTTTTTGTTGCTAGTCAATTTGAAGAGAAAGTAGAAGAAAAATTGTCTTATATTAGGGATACATAAACTTAATATTATGTTATGATGCTACCTATATATTCTTTTTATCTTAGGTTGATCAAAAGAGATAATGTTTGCTTAGACTTTGAAGGCTTTCTACCGTGGGTTTTAGGTTGGGACTTGCAGATTATAAAGGAAATTTAAATACATGGTTTTCTTGTTTCCATGGATTTTGGAGAGTTTTTGTCTTTTTGATGGGCTAGCCAAAGGAATTATTCATGAGATTGGAATTATTTTCATATGGCGGTAATTGGGTCCTTTTAGGATGCTAATAATATTAATGTCTTTATGGTCTTTGAAGAAATTCTTTTCTTGGTAAGGAATATAGTCAACTTTGGTCTAGATGCAGGCATTTTCCACAGTAATCTTTTCTGTTTGAAATCATGTCAGTGGCCAAAATATGGGGAACTGATCCTGGTCAGTGTGGAGAAAAATGTTGAAGTAATTTTTCAAGTTGGTACGCAACTACGCAGAGAAAGACATGATGAATTTGAGGTTTAGCAAAGTGGAGATTTGAAAGGTGAACTTGCTTCATACACTATGAATACCATTTGCTTGGCATTCATGGTTCTTTGGGGTTTTTTATAAGTGAAGAAAGGTGGGTAGGGAGGGGTTGGTTTGGGTGGAAATTAAAAATATTTTCCCTAGGAATTGAAACTATGTTCATGTAACTGATATCTGATGGTTTGGGTGAGAAGTAAGAAATATATGACTGAATTATGCACCTAAGGATGGTTGAACAATGGCTGAAATATCAATAAATTTCTCCAAGTCTCTCTGATATTGATGATTTTGTTAGTAATATCTCTCCTATCAATTTCAGTGGAGTGCAATATCCACTAATCTTGACGTTTAGTCTATAAAGGAATAGCTTCTAACGGTTCAAAATTCCATGGAATCCCATATATACTTTTCGGTTGTGTCTTTATAGGTTTGAGGACAATAGCCTCTCGTTGCATGCAAGTGATGCAACTCTCTTTCCAACTTGGTCCATGACTTTATCTTCAGCTCAATTTAATTGTTTTGATAATTAAGTGAACATTTTGTGTTGTTGACCTTTATTAGGGATTGTGGAGTTGTTGGTCAGACTGCGAACGTTTTTTGGTTTCTGTGGTTATTGTATAAGTACTGCTACTTGGCCTTGTTATATATCAACCTTTACGCAATGTTACTAACTATGGATCATGCTTATCTAATCCTCTGGCTGTCTGAATCTAAATTTGAACTATAATCTGTTTTAAGGGCCTGTGTGGTTGACTCTAGGAAAACAAAAAGTAATCAAGCAAGGAAGTTGACTGGATTTATGGAAAGAACATGATGCTCTTACAACTCTCTCTCTCTCTCTCTCTCTCTCTGCCACGGCAATTCCTTCTTCCCTCTCTCATCTATCGTCGCTATTTACTGGCACCATCTCCCCTTTTCACCTAAATTGGTGCAATTGGTGCTATTGTCCTCTGCCTTCACCATCAATGTAGCTGTAGGTTTGTAGTCATGAATGCTGAAGTTTATTGTGGCCTGTTAAAGGTCAATTATGACAACTGGGGTCTCAAATATGAAGCCTCCATGGTTGGATTTGTGGCATGTCAAAGGTCAATCATGACAATTGAGGCCTCAAATCTGAAGCCTCCATGGTTGAATTTGAACACCAAAGTCCAAAGCTAATGAGATCGACTCGTATCTTCTAACCTTTCACGTTTGTATTTTTTTTTTTTATTTAAGCTTATATTTAGGTAATTAGGTCTCTGTCTCTCTGTTGTGTCTATTTTGGTTCGGAGGTAGCTGAGTGAATATTTTTTGGCTCTGGTGATGTTTGTTGTGATTCTGGCTTGAGAGGTATTAAGGTTGTGGCTGTTATTGGTGTAAGAGGGAAAGACCTTGATGTGAAATTGATTTTGGGAGAAGAGGGGGGGGGGGGGGGGGGGGGTTGGATGCAACAGCTTTGCACTGAGAGGGGGAGTGGAGGCGATAGTATTGGGTGATCATAAAGGAAGGAATGTAGGTAGAAGAAGCACACATCATGGTGGATGGAGGGTGTGGCGGAGCTATTATTGTGGTACAAGATTGGGGTGAGATGTGAAAGACCCCATAGTAGAAAATTGAAGTTCCAAAGGGTGGCAGGGAAGATGGATAATGGCCAATGGGTAGTTCTATTGAGGAGAAATGAGAATAGAAAATGATGACAATGGTATCAAATATGCATGAAGGCACTAAGAGCTATATTTCCCTTTCACTGCCCTGAGTGTTATTGTGCTGTTTTTATGATTTAATTTAGCCTTCTTTTGTACCTCATTATACTTTTTCTGATTTGAGGTCTTATATGTTTATTGTTTTTCTATGAAATGTGTCCAAGTTTTGACACATGTATAGAGGAATTTAGTTTGTACTTCTCCTGTGGTCATGGATCTGCTGGTATTGGGCTGAATTCGTATGGATCCATGCACGTAGTGTGCATGGATTTAAACTTATAATAGCAGTATGACTACAAAGGAGGGGGATTGGGGATCCGGGTGATAACATGCATCCCATGCTTGCTGCAGTTTGTGCATCTCCATTTTTTTTATTAGTTGTAGTATTGTTAAGAAGATCTTCACAATAATAAGGCATTTTCTTCCTGGAGCATCTATTAATTAGATGATCTAGATTTCTCAAATGTTCAAAGTAATCATGACTTTAATAATATATTGTCATTGGCATAAAAAATGGTGATTACAGTTGGTTAAAAAGTTATTTATTTTTACTTTTTATTTTTTTTAGCTGGCATTAATCCACCACGTAATCTTTAAACCATCTGAACCACTATACCTATGGTAAGTCCACGTCCACCTATTCTGGCATCAGTTTACTAGTATGCCTATAAATACCAGCTGACAATTAAGCTACCATCTTATGGAACCTGCTTCAACCCGATTTTTTACACAAATATATAATCCCTTGAAAGAGACTTTTTGTACTATGCTTCTTCTGATAATTTAATTTAGCCTTTTTTTTTTTTGGTTATGTGTGCCTTAACCTCTTATTGTTTATAAATGTGTTTCTATGAAAGTAGATGAGAGGAAAATTGGGATTTTGATGGTCTCAATATAGGATTTTCTGTTGGTATTTTTGTCGAGATTATCTTTTATACTTGCCTGATATACCTCTGTTACTGCTTGGCTGTTAGTTATGTGCCAAACATGGTTTTGAATTTTATTTTTTTTGGTTTTTCTGTAGCCGGCTTCAACTAAGGGGAAACCATCTAAGCAGCACAAACGAAAGCATCAAATTAGTGCTTTGTACTTTGATATGAAGCAAAAGGAAATGGAACTTTCAGAACGGCGTGCTAAAGGGTTTCTCACTAAAGCTGAAACGCAAGCAAAATATGGATGGTGAAATGGTCTTCTAGTAAGTTTGTAACCACCCTACCCGGTCAGGTCATGTTTATCTTGGCGATTATACCATTGTTCTTTTGTAATTGCAAGTGCATATTGTGAAAGTTGAAATCTTGAGAAGTAAATTTTGAGCTTTCTGATGACACGAGTTCTTTCCAATCTTGGGGACATATTATGTTCAGTTCCCATCCTGTGACAATTCTTTACTCTGTTACGTGCCTTTCATATTATTTACTCCGTATTACTATATGAAGTTGTTAGGAAGCGGAACATAAGGAGTTCCACTTTGAATTCACACCTTGTCTAATTTCATCGACGAGTTCTGAATTCTGATTACTCTCAGCTCCTCGCCCTTGATGACACAGAGTTCTGGGTGATGGAGAAGTCGATTATGATCCATCTAATACTGGTTACATGGACGCGCTGTTGGATCAGTATTGTAACATTTGCAAGTGGAAATGATATTAGAGGCCTTGTGTACTATTTGTCCTTACCCTGATCTAAACATGATTGAAAAAATTAATCTACTCCGTATGTAAAATGAATCATTGAAAAATAAAATCTCTTTTTTTTTTTTTTGGCCCCAAGATTAGACCAAAAATGTAAAAAATAGCTTCCTACTTCCTATAACTTTCACTTTTGTTATCTTGATTGTCTTTCGTTGCAAATTGGACATACATTCATATGATTTCTTTTGGTTGCAAATTGCACAATTACACTCTAATATATGATGTTCACCAAATCCAAATAAATTATTAACTGACGAGACGAGGTGATTTTTCAATTATATAGTTTTTTTTAAGTGATTAATGTAGGATTTATTCCCTAAAAAAAAAATTTAATGTAGGATTTATACTTAATCATATGGTTTGACTGTGAGTGTCGTGAAAAAAAAAAAAAGTGATTTTAACCACTTTGTATCTTCTTTTATTACTCTCTTAATTTCTTTTGTACGGTACTCTATATTAATCTGAAAATACCAACGGAGTATATGTCAACGAGAAGTAATACTATATTATTTTGACAAATATATTATGAAAAAATACTTATGTAATAATCTCTATGAGTCTGATGTGAAGGTCATTATATCAACTTCTTACAAGTTTTATTATTAGTCTCATTGTGTACTACAGAGTATTAGAATAATCACCCTTAATAATTAAACAAATATATATAATACTCAAAATCATTAAAATAAGTAAATTATACTTTTTTTTTTTTTATCAAGCCTTTAAAAATCACACTTGAAGTGTAGTACTATAAAGTTATTTCATAGCATATATATTGTCAATTACACATTCAAAATTTCACTATAATATATAATTATAATTATACTTCAATTTATTAGAGTTAAGCACACAATTAGGTACTCAATTGTAAAAAATTTCATCTTTTAGGTACTCAATTATTTTTACTTTGCTTTTGGGTACTGAGTTAAGAAATCAGGCCAAAAAAATTAAATCAGCCAAAGAATTCAGTACCTTGGGTTAAAGAATTTAGTACCCTTGGTTAAGTATGTGGGCCCCACCCGATTAAAAAATTCGCGGGTCAACCCATTTTTTTTCCCTTTCTTTTTCTTTATTCCCCTTTTTGCTCCTTTATTCTTTCCCATTTCTGGAAACTTTGCTGCGAACGTCGAAGAACAACGAGCAACCTTTGTGCTCGAATCTGGGGAAAACGACACCAAAAGCCGTCATTTTTTTGAGGTAAGCTCAATTTCTCATCGTTTATGTTGTTAATTTGATATAAATTTTGGATTTTTTGCCCATTTGTTGATGTTTGTTGCGACCTAGGGTTTTCGAATTTTGGGGTTTTTTTTGAACAAATTGATGATGTCGATTGGTTGTGGTTTTTGTGTTAAATTTGGGTTTTCGATTTTTTTTTTTTTTTTTTTTTTTTTTTGACAAATGGTTTTGGATGAATTTGTTAAGCAACAATGGCTGATTTTGTGGCTGGACAGAAGAAGCAACAATGGTTGATTTTGTGGCAGAGTTGAAGTACCAGTAGCAGGGGGAAGCAGCAACCCTTCTGTTTCTGGTTTTTTATTTTTATTTTTTTTTCTACAAAATCTGGCAAAACCTTGCAGAATTTATGCCTAAATAACATGCTCAATGAACCTGTTTTGTTGCTGGTTAAGCTGCTGTTTTTGATGAATTTTGATGAATTTTCTTGCTGTTTTTTATGAATGAATTTTGATGAATTATGATTGATGAATTTTCTTGCTGTTTTTGATGAATTTTCTGCCAGGTTCATGCCTCTTTAAATAGAGAAACCAACGGCTAATTTCTTAGTCAAATTTAATACATTTTTTTTTATAAATATTAATTTTTTAATCGGGTGGGGCCCACATACTTAACCAAGGGTACTAAATTCTTTAACCCAAGGTACTGAATTTTTTGGCCTGAATTCTTAACTCAGTACCCAAAAGCAAAGTATAAATAATTGAGTACCTAAAAAGTGAAATTTTTAACAATTGAGTACCTAATTGTGTGCTTAACTCAATTTATTATGTTTATATTCCACATATATTGTACAGAGTATTAGTGGATCACAGTCATCACACATATGTTGCATGTATACAAATACTGATTTATTATAAGTAAAGTTACCCTAGATTTTTTTTTACAAATTTAAAAATATAAATCCTTTCTTTTTACCCTGTAATTTTTATTACCCAAAATTAAGTTTAAAGTTTCCACAAATTGATTTTAATTTGACTGACGATTGGACAATTATATGGTAAGATATACACCAAAAGCATCGTTTAAAAAAAAAATATACCTTTCAAAAAACGAAAAACAAAAAACATAGGTTAGTTTCAACATTTATAATTATTATTTAAATAAGATTGCCCTCCTAATCAGAGGGAATACTAGAATGGTTTGCTTAACAATATTACAAGATACCAAATTGATGTCCAAATAGTTTTGATACTAAGTTTTAACAAACTTTGACACGATCAAGAATGCCAAAATATTATTCATATCAAATATTTTGGACACTCAAAACTTTTAAATACACGGTAAAATCATTCATAGCATATGAAATCAATGCTAGAAGGCTAATACAAGCAAGAATAATATGAAGTATTTCAAAAGCCAAGGATGAGTTGCCTAGTCACGATGTGTTGGTTGCTCCTTTCAATTTCACCGGACCACGGGAGCCTGATGCTGGTTCGGGTTGTTTATAAACCCTCCATTGTGTTGCATTGCTCCACCTGTATGTGAAGAAGAAATGCCTAAGAATCCACCGTCTTGTTGCTGGTAAAAAGAATTGCCATTGGTGGTGGAGATGCTTGAGGTACCTGTTGCCATGCATTGTGATTGGTGGGATTCAAACACCATGTTATTATATGCATTCGAGCCAGAGATTGAATGGTTCCTATTAGAGGTTGAGTCGGATTGTTGTTGCTTCTTTGTACTAAGGAAACGACCACCTGATCCTCTCACCCTATTCAAGGCATGAAGATGCCTTGATTCATGAAGATAAGGCTGCCCAAACAATGAAAAGAATTATCAGTTAGTTTCCTTATTTAAGTAATAATCATATATACTACTTTATCATGTCCGTTAATAGCTATCATATTATTAAAATAATAAAGTTGATCATGTTTGGATTATCTTATAAGCTTGTAAGTAATAGGAAGGTGATTATACTGTTGTAATTAGGACTGCCAACAATGTTCTTTCTGTTGGTGTAACGGGTAGGAAGCATTTTCTGAATCCCCTTACTAGCCATGTATGTAGGGATTTCAGCTTTTGTTGTAATATAATCTCTAAGGCTTTAAGCCATTAATATAATTTCGTCGCGTTATGTTAAAAAAAAATAGGAAGGTGATTATAAAAAAAAAATAAAAAGTCAACATCCTCTACATAACAAGTGGAAAGCACAATTATGAATAATCTATTATGTGAGTGTATATATTGTATCCATTGACATAACCACAAGTCATTGCAACTAATCCAGTGTGAAGAATAACATTTGAACATGAATAGAAATTCAAGAGAGCCGGAGAAACATCTTACCTTTCGAGCTTTAATGAGCTTGTTTTGGGCCTCCATCTTTGCTCTTGATTGTCGCCTTCTTAGAATGCCATGGTATTGTTTTGCATTGACAAATATGGGTTCATCTTCAGATATATCAAGAGGTAATGGGACTCTTGTAGTTGTCATGCTCATCATATGGGGCTGAATCTAGTTAATACAAGGTAAAGAAAAGAATTAGTTCTCAAGATTCTATAGAGAGAGTATTAATTTAACCCAAGTGTAAATTGATATTGAACTCAGAATGTGGCATAATGGCATAATCTATACATAATAATTAATCAATTGACATAGTAGAAAACCAGGTGGTAACTAATACACAAGTCTTTATTCTATAAATGTCGAGGAGTGGATGTATTTAACAAACAATTTTTAGTACTTTCAATCCATTGAAATTATAACTTTATAGAAACAGATACTTCTTATGTCTAACCAAACTACCATAAGTTAACACATTATAAAACTCTCATCGTCAAAGTGTCCAAACTTTAGGTAATCTAATTAATCACCGTTAAAATGGAGTCAATTTGACTCCACTAAACTCTATCCAATATATAACTCTATCCAATATATATATATATATATATATATATATATATATATATATATATATATAGCAAACAATTCATCATTAAAATAACAACTTACAATTAACTTACTATTTAAGGAATGCAATATGATAATTTGTAGAAATTTCAAATTTATATATTGAAGCTCATATGCAATATATGTGCAATATAAAACTTGATTTTAATTTACCTAGCACCTACTAGTAAGGATTTTACCCTCGCCACTACTAAATATATACATCCATACATAGAAATGGAGACATTATGTATAATTATGAAAACAAGTACGAAGTATAAAATAGCATGAAAAAAACATTTAAATGAAAATAAACTTACAATGGGTGTTGTCCCATATGTATTCAGTATTCCATTGTAATAGGGATCACCACAAGGATAAGGCATACATCCCTGCCAAAAGGAATACAGTACTCTCAGCATCTTCCTATCATTAAAAAAAAAGATGAAAACAAAAACAATCACGGCTTACCATTGCACGGTTGTAATCCATTTGACCAATATTAAAACCAGCTTCTGGGTGACCCATTAGGTACATTGGTTTCATTTGACCAAGGTTCTTGCCACAATTAACTTCTTGACCTAGGAAAAAAAAAAAAAGATGAAAAGCATGATACCATTATGAGGGTACACTTGGAAGATTGACACTCCATTAGACAAACATACAAAAAGAGCACGATTAACACACCACTAGACAGTAGACATACATCCAAAGACACACGGAGTACTAATTAGGAGATGAGATAAATTTTGCACAAGCTTCACATGTACTACTTCTTTACTAAATATGCAAATCGCTATAAATTCATCACCACATCACCCCCAGCAACAAATGAGAAAGATAAAGGGATAGAAACAAAGAATACAAAGGAAAGGATAAGGAAAGGATGAAACAAAGAATACCAGATTCAGATGACATGCATTGGTCCTGAGAATTGGTTCCGGCATTAGTAGTCATATCATGGTTTGACTGAGTTGATTGACTCGAAGGTGAGTCTTGATCTTGCAAATGAAATCCTAATGACCTTGCATTGAGATGAAGTTGAGGTGGGGAATCCATTTTCAAGCTCAAACCCTTCGATAGAGATTCAGACATTCTCTGGTCATCTGAATTCCAATGTGGAGGGTAATTGATAAATAAATTGGACATTTGGATAAATTAGCACGCAACCAAGACAGATTCTAAGTGAGTGGTTTCACTACAACCGGCAGATAAGATTAGACCTGCAAAAAACGAGCAAATTCCTATCAAATAATCAGCACGAATTTTACTAATTAGTTTATCAACATAAGATGTTTTGTTTTAAGATTCAACATCAAAGCCTTCCTCCTTTCTCCACAATTCAATTCGTGACAAATAAAATTAAAGGGCTTGATAAAACATAAAAGTATGTCTATGGTGCAAAATCTGATAAAGAAAACAAACGCATAAACATACAAAGACATTTGTAGGAAATCTAAAGAAACCAAAAAAAATCCATTCCTAGGTATTTGTCTACTGTCTCCACACCGCCTCGCCGCTTCACCCCCAATATACAAGAGTAATATGTTGTTTCACTTGTGTTACATAGACTCGGGTACCCATGTCCGATACAAATATGTGTTTAAGTGTCCAACTTGACTATTTTATGAAAAAATTTCATATATATTTTTTTTTTGATAAAAAGTGAAGTGTCTAAATGTCATATGAGTAGAAATGAAGAGGCCATGTAACATAGTGTTTCACTAATTGAACACACCTCAATCCCCTTAAACTCATCATGTTGCCTCAATGATAGCTACATACAAGGATACAAACGGCTCATCCATGTTGGCAGAAGAGCATCTTTGATAGGGGGCTTGAGACGAGAGAGGGTTGCCAAATCTAACATATCATGGGATAAATAGGCAAAGCAAGAACAACCAACACAATTGAGAACATCTTTCAAATGATTGAAAATAAATGAAAATTATCTTTTTAACAAGGCACATTGGAGCAACAAAACAAGTCAGTATTCGTACATCAGGTCTCACCATTGGAGATAAAGGTTTTTTACACCCCAATAGAGTCTCACCCATGGTGATGATCTAATCGAGTTTCTTAGTTTATACGTTAGGCAATTAAGAATAAAAATATAATTCTGAAAGTTGTTTTCCTGTCTAAAATCCAAATTTGACGAAACAATTTTCAAAGTAAATGAAAGGTAACAGAATATAAAGCAGAACAAATGTGAAACAGAAACATTTAGATGCTGAATTTACACCACAAGCAAGTTCATTCAACAACGAACTTCAATGACTTTCAGGGATATGCACACAAGATTGACCAAATCAGTAAGGCTGCTCTTCGGTCAAATTGAATCAAAACAAACTCAAGAAGTAAAATCACACTCCTAAATATGGACACAAAACTCGATAATTCAGATAACTTGTACATCCAAATAAATTATACTCTAAAAATAATTGTGTAAAACACATCAACTTCAAACGCAACACATGTCAGAGGAGTAGCAGAGTTATTGAAAAACAACTTATCTAAGGTTAGTCTTTGCTGTTTTATTTAATGATAAATGAAAAACAATTATCAAAATAAAAATAAATAATGAAAAACAATCATCAAAATAAAAATAAATAATCAAGGTTTACAGGTTTACAGTACACTCGGGTGTATATATACATGGGTGTACGGTACACCCGCATGTACTCATGAGTGTACAATACACCCGGGTGTATATAACATTCTCTTGAGCTTCAAGCATATCCTCACTAAGTTCAAAGTCAACATACTCATTGGTGTACGGTACACCCGGGTGTATATAACAACACCTCGAACTTTAAGATACTCACTTAGTTCAAGGTCATGAACTGATGTAGTAAGAGTAACGACTTTGTGTACAATTGTACACATATTTCATACAAATCCGCAATTTTTGCATCCAAATATATGTTTTTCTTCTTAAATACAAAGTATTAACCAATCCAGAAAAATGAATGTAAAAGGCGCATACAACAATTGCGCATAAAACAACCATGCACACCTTCACAACAATTGAATGACATGAACATTCAACAATTTTTACCTGAAAAGAAAAACAAAAACACGAGCACAAACACAAACACGAACACGAGCAAGCTTCGGTCACCCAACACTCAACGAGCTGCAAGTTAATTAAGTACAACAATTATCAGCCAAAAGAAAGCTAAACATACTACAATAAATTTGCATGCAAATTATCCAATAACAAGAGCAAGATTATTTATATAACAATATAAACCAAAATAAAACATAGGATGACTCAAAGATATGAATTTTCTTCCCTACCAAAACTGGTAAGAAGATAGTAAGGAAGGTAGAGCTAATGAAAAACCAAGATTCCAAAAAAAGAACAGTCCGTACAAAAATAAGCCCAATCACATTATACCATAAAAAGAGACTCAAAAAAAAGGATGACAATTGACAAAGAATCTCAACCAACCTATTGACATAAACTCAACCCCCTATGACTTTGGAAGAAAATAATGATCAAACCCCAAAATAGATTTAAAAAAAAAAAAATTACAACAAACTTATACCATAAATGGGAAAAAAATTAAATCATACCAGTATTATTAATTATTTATGTTATTATAAATATAAAAGGGGTAAAAAAATATGAACAAAAACTAACCCCCAAAAAGCAACAATCCAAATAAATCAACACCTAATATGGAAATTTCTAGAAAACAAAACCCACCAATAGTAGAGAAACACATAACAGTCACAAAACAACAAGATTAATTTTTTTTTTTTAATTTACCATAAAAGAAAACTTTCTCTTTTCTTCCTTGTTCTTCAATAACAGAAATTATAACAGTAATGATCCAAATAAACCCACATGCAGTAAAAATATGAACACCATAAAAAATTTCATACCCAGATGAAAAAATGGCTGAAATTTAAAATTTTCAGTCAAAAAAAAGTAAAAAAATGAATTAAAAATTTAATCTTGCTAAAAAAAAGTGAAAAAAAGAAAAGAAAGGAAGGACCTTTGGGATCTGAAGAAGGAAGCAAAGAATAGAGGTGCTGGGTTCAAGTTGGGCATGTTTCCCCCCTTGAAACCCCCAATCCCATCTCTTTCTCTCTCTAGACTTTCTCTCTCTACAATTTTTTTTTTTTTTTTTTTTTTTTGGGGATTTAAATTTCTCTCTCTAAATTCTATTGGAGTTTGTTTAGCTAGGAAAAGAGGAAAGACTAGTTAGAGTAGTGACCCTCATAAATGATGGTGCCCCAATTACCAACTGATCATCAAACTACACTACACTAACTACTTTAAATAAATTAATTAATCATAATAAAATAAAATATTTTATTTCATTAAATAAAAAAATAAAAAGAGGAGAGAGAAAATGTGTGAATGTGACAGTAATAAGGAGGAGGAGAAAATAGTAAAGCAAAAGAGGGGGACTGATGACTGTGACATAGACAGTGGTGCATTTTATAATTTTCAGTATAAAATAAATTAAAATAATTATCTTAATTTGGAGTTTGTCGTTTCCCAAGAAAATGTAATTACTCCGTATAACGTCTTTTTCTGAATCATCAAATGTCGCGCCATTTGTTACTGTTGTTGTCATTACTCATTCTTATCTTAAGTTTTTGGTTAATGGTG
This sequence comes from Chenopodium album, assembly GCF_948465745.1. NCBI lineage: Eukaryota > Viridiplantae > Streptophyta > Magnoliopsida > Caryophyllales > Amaranthaceae > Chenopodium > Chenopodium album. The sequence goes on along the minus strand of NC_137839.1, from coordinate 9,480,175 downwards.
ACTTTTTAACCATTTTCAAATCATTTTTCCCGTGGTTTTTTTTTTAATTGAAAAAGGGAGAAAATTAAGAAAAAATATCTTCTTCTACTGTGTAAAATTACTATTCTCAAATATCATGAAAAATCTTGTTTGTTGTTTCTTCAATGTTTTTTTTAAAAAAAAAAAAAAAAAAAATCTTTCTATGTAAATTATTACTATTATGAAAAAAAAAAAAAAAAATCTTCTACAACTTCTATACCCGAAATAAGGTTATACGAGTATTTGCCTATTTGGTGGGTTTTCACGGTTTAAAAGGAATGAGTAGAAAATAATTTACTTCTTTCTTTTTTAGTTGACACTCTTTGAGTATTAATAATAGTAGTAGTAGTAGTAATAGTAGTAGTAGTAGTATTAGTAACTATAATAATAATAATAATAATAATAATAATAATAATAATAATAATTATGGAGATCATGCATTGTCTTGTGTTGGGATGGTGGGTATTAAACATCGGCATAGCGTTGTACGTGACACCCTTGTTGATATTTGTTTTCGGTCTGGGATTTATGCTCGAAAGAAGGTTAATGTTGGGTTGACTGGAGGGAACGACGGCGCTCTTCGACCAGCAGATGTGTTGCTTTATTCCTGGGATAGAGGCCTTGATGTATGCATTGACTTGACGGGGTCTTCACCTTTGACGCAATCGCGGTTGTCTAACTTCGATCCTGGTCGTGTTGTGTCGGCGGCGGCTCAACGGAAGCGAGGCAAGTATGGGGTGCGTTGCAGGGCTATTGACTATGGTTTTCTTCCTTTCTTCTTTTCTTCGTTGGGGGAATCAGAGAAGGATGCTATTGCGTTACTGAAGCGGGTTCAGGCGTTCGCTGAGACTCAGGATATTGGTGCTCGTGCAGCAGCTCACATCTTCAGCAGGATCGGGTTTGCTATAGCTAGAGGGGTGGGGGCCAGATTGTATCTCGACACCCCACCAATTTCTTGTAAATTGATTGACCTTGTTGGTTTTTTGAAATTTTAATAATAATAATAATAATAATAATAATAATAAATAATATTAATAATAATAATAAATAATTACAATAAATAATAATAATAATAATAATAATAATAATAATAATAATATTAATAACAACAATAATAATAATGAAACCTGCTCTGATCGGCTTGGCTTTGCTCTACTCTGCTGTGCCAAGAAGCTCAAAAGAATAGGGCACACATGTAAACTTTACACACATGCCAATGCACTAACTTGCAATTAATTTTATATAAATACCTATCTAATAGCTTATTTTATTTATGTAAAAAAAGTCCAACTTGTCAATTAATTTAAAACGGATGAGTAATTCAAATTACCTAAAATTTTATAAACTATCTTAACTAAAAAAATAAATTCAAAGTTGGTGATGGTGGACCATCCTAAAGCAAAAGTTGCACTGATTTAATAAGAATGAAAGGATTATTAGCTTGCATAATATTTTTTTTTTTTTTTTTTTTTTGGTGCAAGAGAGGGGGTTGACCCCGAAAAAAAAAAAACAAAACCAAACGAACAAAAAGAAAAGAAACAGACAAAATAAACTAGAAAAAGAAATAAAATCAGCCTCCCGGCTTGTCTGGGACCATCCTAGACCAAGCCACACCCCCCAATTCCTCCAATAAAACAGCACGAAGGCCCTCCGGGACCGCCTCAAAAATCACCAACTTTTCCTCCGACGCAACCCCAAAGTTGGCGAGCCAATCCGCAACACGGTTGATTTCTCTATAACAATGAGAAATCTCCACCTCCCATCCTTGACGAGAGATAAGAGCTTTGCATCTTCGGATGATATGAAAATAAGGAGAGCTAGCAGGAGTGTCACCTACTAGCAAACGGACCACAACCTCCGAGTCAACTGAGAGTTCCACTCTACGGTGACCACTGTAGACACCCATTTGTGTCCCCCCAAAACCAAACCTAGTGATGAGTACCTTTCACGTCGAATCATAATCGAATGAAATGAAAGTGTGGAAAGATCTAGTGTTGCGGATAGTTTTTATTTCTTTTCTCTTCTCTCTGTTTTTGAAAACTTATTTTGAGAAAACAGTCAATCCAGTTTGGTTGGTCCATGATATGGGTCCAATAGTAGTGTAGTTGGATGGGGCTTGCAAAGACCTTTCCAATGATATATTATAAGCCCAATTCCAATGAATATTGAGGAAATTATGGCCAATTTACTAAGCTGGGTCCGGTTTGAGCTTTATGTACGGCCCAATGATCTAGGGGAGGGCCTAATATGATTTATCATTCCTAATGCAATTAGGAATGGTTTTAGTCTTCTGGATTCTTCTAGAAGGTTCTTTTCATTCCTAATTCAATTAGCATTGATAATTTGACTTTTGTTGACTTTTCAGAGTTTTAATCAAAATCAAATAGCATTTTCGAAGAAATTATATTATTTTATCTTCCAGTACGGTAAACTTATCAGATTTTCGAAAACGCGTTAAATTTGAGCTTGGCGTCTGACCCCAGGCCTTGGCGCTTGGAACCAGGCCTGGCGCCTGGCGCTAGCCATTGGCGCCTGGCGCTAGTGCTGGTGCTTGGCGCCAGCTAGCCAGGGTTGGCGCCAGCTCTGTTTTCTGAGCGTCAGACTTTGTTTTGTCTAATTTATCTTTTTGGCTGATTTTCTCTATAAATATCGTATTAAAAACTCCGTTTTCATTCACCAATTATCATCATCTACATTCATTCACCAATTGATTTCATTCATGTCTCTTAAAACATTCAATTCTTTCTTTGCTTTTCATACAAAATTCCGCATTCACAAGATCTAGAAACACCTAGCCATATTCGAAGTTGCCTTTGCCCTATACGTGAAATGTTTTAATTTCTGAGGGTTTGGTCCCAAATCTCTCTTTCAATTATTTAATTTGATTGTTTGATTATTATTTTCCTTGAAGTTACTAACGTGTGTATTTTGTTATTAGAAAGAGGTACGAGGCATCAAAGTAAGTACTTTATTGATTTATTGATATTACGATGTAGAAATCGTGTTTATATTGTTATTATGATATTCCTAGTATCATGTCTAGGGTAATTTTAATATTAAATATGATTGTTACGATGCTTCCTATTTTCTTCCTAATATTTATGATTGTTAGTATCATGTTAGGGTTAAAGATTTGATTTTTAATGCTTAGTGACATGCTAAGGTTTGCTATTAATCTTGTTAGTATCATGCCTAGGATTTTACTATTTTTATTATGCTTTAATATTAACATGAACATGATTATGATTATAATTGTTATAATTTATGATTATTATTATTTTGATGATGATTATTCTTAATTATATTTAAGATTATTATAATTATTATTCATGATTATTATTATGACTATTATAATAATTTATTTATTATTTTGTTGCTTGATATTTATATTGTTATTGCTTGATCACACCTTTTATGCATGTTTAAAGGGAATTGGTACTTGTAATTACGCTTAATAAGATATTTAATAATCTTGTTTAGGGTTAATTGTGATTATGATTTCAAGTGATCGCCAATAATAGATTTATTTGTGCATTAAATTCAACCAACATAGATAAACAAGTTTAGGGTTAATCCTATTGATTGCATGTTAATCAGAAAGCGCACATGAATACGATCTGAATAAAGTAGAGGCCTATTATTAGGGCAGGTTCAATCTCTTTTAGGTTGGATTTGTACCTTCATCCCCGAACCCTTATTTGGTTCATGACCTTATGGAGTTGACGATCTCTTGGATCGTTAAGGGGTGTAACCTTCACCTCGTGAATGGTTTACAAGTTCCTTAAAAACTTGTTGGCGACTCTTTTGCTCTATCTTCTTCCCTTTTGGACACCACCGTACCTTAGTGTATGATCACAGTGGGGTTCAAGCTGGTGGAATTTTAAAGGCTTGAAATTATTCCCTACAACCACTATCCCAAGCTAAGCTTAAACCACGCAGCACTCCCATTAGTTCAGCCTTGGTGCAGGTACAAATACCGCAATTGATAGCAAATAATTCAAACAACGCACCATCACATCCTCGAATCACTCCGCCTGCTCCAGTCCTTCCTGGGTTACCTTTTACAGCCCCGTCCGTATTCAATTTCACCCATCCAACTCGTGGACTCAATCATCTAACCAAAACCTCTTTTTTCTCTTAACCCCTCCACCAGAATTCTCCACCATTCGATCCATAGCAGCACGGATCAACCCAAGTCTGGAATAGATGAAACTTGCTTGATCAATCGGAATGTTGGGATGAGCATTGAAACATCTTTCATTTCGCCATCTCCATAACCACCAGCAAGTCACTACAAAGAACCCAGGCCATTCACTGCCTACTTCCTTATTGCCTTCATCAATATTATCAATGATCCAATCTTTCAATGACAAGGTATTAACCATAACCTGATTATATACCTTAAGCTTTTTCCACACTAATTTAGCAGTAGGGCACCAACGGATTATATGTTCCACGTTTTCTTCAATTTCACCACAAACAAGACAACGAGGATCATCCGTTAAGGTTCGTAAGAACCTGTTGGAATTTGTCATCAGCCGTTCTTGGACAACAAGCCAAATAAAAAATCTCATTCGTTGAGGAACTGGAATTTTCCAAATTAATTTCCATCCTCTCACTTCATCAATGCTAGAAACCTCCTCATCTTTAATTATGTCTATTGCAGATTGTAAAGAGAATCCCCCAGCAGGAGTTCCATTCCAGCAGACTTTATCTACTGCCTCTTCATCTTGAATTACCTCGTGAGCAACAATTTCTCCTAGGATGTTGGCAGGTAGATAGTTAGCGAAGACTTCCATTTTCCATCCTACAACATCATCCCACATCTCCCCAACTGTCATGTCTTGAACCTCAAGAGGAGGCTCCCTCGTTGCATATGAAAGAAGGGGCTCCTTTGTTTCCCAACGATGATGCCAGAAAAAAGTCCTCTCACCATTACCCACGACCATGTTGATGCCTTTTCGAACAATATCCACACTACCGATGCATTAGCCTTCTCCTTAAACATATCAATGTCACATCGATTGTCACAATACTTAGCACGGAGTACTCTTGACCATAAAGAATTCGGCTCCGCAAGTAACCTCCAGCCCAATTTAGCAAGAAAAGCAGAATTAGTACTTCTCATAGAATTGATACCCAGTCCTCCTTCACTCTTGGGTTTAATTAACCTGACCCACGCCACCATATGCACTCTTTTCTTACCATCTGTACCACCCCACAAGAAGCTACGGGTTCTGCGGTCTATATCATCACAAGTAGTTCTAGGGAGCTTCGTTGATTGCATTGTATAGCAAGGGATAGAGTTCAATGTTGACTGAATTAGAGTCGCACGACCAGCCATGGATAGAGTTTTCGTCTTCCAACCAACGAGTTTGCTATTAATTTTCTCTAATAAATATTGATACTCCTTTCTAGAGGTTCTCCTATTAATTGTGGGAACTCCTAAGTATTTCCCAAAATCCTCTGTTGCTTCCATCCCCAACCGATTACAAACTGCATCTCGAATGTTCAGATTGGTATTATTCGAAAAATACACTCGGGATTTTTCTATGCTCACCTTGCTCCCTGAAGCCCAACAAAATTTGTCAAGACAGGCTTGCATTACTTCTGCTTGCTCGACACTGGCTTCACAAAGTAGTATAAGATCATTCGCGAAAGCCAAGTGTGAAATGGAAGGACCATTCCTACTTGCACGCACGGGTTTCCAACTCCCCAAAGACACCTCTCTATCGATTAAGTGAGCCAATCGCTCCATGCATATCACACACAAGTAGGGAGACAAAGGATCCCCTTGGCGAATCCCAATAGATGGGCTAAAAGCATCTAAGGGTTCACCATTCCAAAGAATCTGAAGTTTAGCTGAATTTATGCAGGTCATAACAATCTCTACCAAAGGTTGAGGAAGCCGCAACTCATGAAGTGAGTCGTTAATAAAATCCCACCTCAATCTGTCATGTGCTTTTTCGAAGTCAATCTTCACTGCCATTGTGCCACTACTTCCTTGTTTATTCCGCATCGTATGAAGCATTTCTTGAACAATAATCACATTATCTGTGATTTGCCTCTTAGGCACAAAGGAGCACTGGGTTGGAGAGATCAAATTAGGTAATATCGGTTTAAGCCAATTGACAATGACCTTCGTCACGATCTTATAAACAATATTGCATAATCCAATAGGCCGAAAATGATTAGCCTTCTCTGGCACCTCTACCTTCGGGATTAGGACTAAAAAGGCATCATTTAGCCCCTCAGGAAACGTCTTACCAGCAAGCACATCTCTCACTAATTGAACAACACTCGGTTGGACAAGCTCCCAAAACCTTTGGTAGAACAATGGCTGGAAACCATCGGGCCCCGGGGCCTTATATGGCTTCATATCACGCACAGCAGCAAAAACTTCACAGTTACTCACCGGTCTCACAAGTTTTTCGAAATCTTCTTGAGAAATAACCGGAAAATAATCCCATAGTAACCTTGCTTCAGCTTCAACTCGGTCTTCAGCACTAAAAAGGCCTTGCCAGTATTGTTGCACAATGGATTTCACTTCAACCATTTCAGACACCCACTCTCCTTGGGAATTTTGAATGGTTTCAATCCTGTTTCTCCTTCTTCTAATCACGGTTGAAATATAGAAATATCTAGTATTTCTATCTCCATCACAAATAGCATCCATTCTCGATTTTTGAAACCACAATAACTCTTCATCATTCAAAACATCCTCCATCTCTCTACGCAACTTGGCTTCCAATTTAACAAGAAGCCGCTGTCTCCCCTTTGACAATCCCGACTGGATCCCCTCTATGCGAGCCCACAATTCGGATTTTTTCCTGAAAATGTTGTAGAATTTCTCCTTGTTCCACAAATTCGGCTTATCCGCAAATTCCTTTAAGAAAGGAATTAAAGGTTTATTGCAATTCCACGTTAGATGAACAAAATCATGGAAACTCTGATGATTTATCCAAGCCGCTTGAAAGCGGAATGGTTTAACAGCCATCGGGATGGGGGCAAAACCGCTTGAAACCTCCCAAAAATTCATTCGGATCATTGTCCGATTCTAATAAGCACAATAGCTTGCATAATATGGTAAGCAATGTAAACACTTGTTAAGGAAATCTAACATTTATAAATAGATGACGTGAGGTTAGTTGCATCAGCTATCGACTGTCAAAAGTGTCAATCCAATAATTTGCAACACATAATGAATGATTGGATACAGAGAGACCCAAACATTAGTAGCCATGGAAATTCTAGCATCTACAATTAGACAACTCAATCAATAAATTTTGCTTGTACTCTATACTCTATGACAAGAGTAGCTGGTACTCAATAATTTTTTTTCCTACTACGTATTTATTTTAGTTGCTAAGATAAAAGATCGAATTGGAACATCTCATAAGTCCACCCAACTCGGGATAAGAGGCAAGGCTCCTTGAGAGTGGGGGGAAGAGTAACAATATCCCCACCCTAAAGTGTGTCTTAGATACAACTTTTGCTTGTAAGATACAAACTTTTTCACTAAATCAAGTTTTAATTTGCAAGTGAATACTCAATATTTAGTTAATTGTTCTTTGTACACGGTATAACTAATGTTATGAGTATTTTTTTTTCCTTGAGTAGAGGCGGATCTAACAAATATTGAAGCCTTGTCCTATCCTACACGTAGACCTTGTGACTAATTGGTTTGGTTTATAACTTTTAAAAAGTTCCAACTCATAGTTGTAACATTGTAACTTTGTAAGTCTTGTAACTCTTGGGAGAGGGGATTAATTATTTGAACAAGTCTTCTATTTTTTTAGTTTTTTGTTTTTCATAATCATATAATCACTAGCGGATCTACTAACGAACCAGAGGGTCACGTGCTACCCTTGTTTTTATTTTTTTTATTTTTTTTATTATTTATTTATTTATTTTTTGTTGTTGTTGTTTTAGGGCCCGTTCTCATTGACTAAAGTGGACTGAACTAAAATAAACTGAACGGAATATTTTATAAGAGAAGGAAATTAGGAGCTAAACTGAACTGGACTTATTAGAGCTAAACTGAACCTAAGCATGATTCTTAAAGAATAATAGCAATTGAATTACTTATTAAAAGAATACACACATTATTAAATCAAACGATTAAATTAATGTTTATTGAAATATAGATTTGAGGCCAAACCCTCAAAACTATCAACTTTTCACGTCGAGGTCTAAGGCAATCTCGAGCTTGATTTAGTGGATTCGTGACTCGTGAAGGACGTATGGTGTATGTGTTTATGAAAAGGTTTATAAAAGGCTTAGAAAATCAAGAGAGAGAGGAAGAATAAGCTTTAATTTAGAAAGAGAAAGAAAAGATTAATGATGATTGTGGATGATTGAAAATGAGGAAAATCGCCCATATTTATCGAGAAAAAAACAACAAAAAAAAAATCAAAAAATAAGTCGGTATCTGACTCGTGGTAAAAGAGGTTTTATCGCAACACGATAAGTTTGTTGCGACGCGATAGCTTTATCGCACCGCGATAAGCCTATCGTGACGTGATGGATCTATCGCGGCGATAGATTCCGTACGAAGGCCTAGATATTTATCATGAATATCTACCATGTTAACCCCCAAAAGACCAGCTAATTCACCCCTCCTTGCTTTCGAGACCCCCTTACTAAAAGAAACAGTCGTTTTGTCCAGATTCACCATTTGCCCTGACGCCTCTTCATAACATTGGAGGATCTCTCGAATTACAGAAATCTCCGATCCACCGGATCAGCTCTAGAAAATATAATGCTATCATCAACAAATAGTAAATGTGAGATCGAGGGAGCCGTCGAAGCAATTCTGATCCCATGTAACCGGCCATCCAACACAACAAACCCGACAACGCCTCAGCACATAAAATAAACAAATACAGGGAAAGAGGATCACCTTGTCGTAAACCCCTATCCGGAGTAAAATCCCCTGAAGGTGCCCCATTTATAAGAACCGAAAAAGTAACCGACGACACACAATGCATGACTCTATCAATCCAGAAATCTGCAAACCCCATTTTACTCATAACGGCTCTCAAAAACTTCCATTCAACTCTATCATAAGCTTTGGCCATGTCAAGTTTCAAGGCTAAGGAATCACTAGTACTTGTCGAATTCTTCATATGATGAAACACCTCAAAAGCAACCAGAATATTGTCTGTTATGAATCTTCCAAGAGTAAAGGCACTTTGATTCACAGATGTAATATCAGACAAAATAAACTTCAACCGGTTGGCAAGCACTTTGGTAATCAACTTATAAACCACATTACACAAACTAATAGGGCGGAATTCAGTCATTTTATCCGGAGCTTTCTTTTATAAATGAGTCCAAACTAGTTTGGGGTTTTAGATAATTTTTTGGACCGATAAACAGGCTTAGCAATAGCTTACACTACAGGCCTACAGGTCTCTTGACCCAAAAGAAAGAAAAAAAAAACCTAATGAAGTATCAGCCATTGAGTTCCACTCACCGCAGTCACACTACTATTCTCTCTCTCTTTCCAACCTCATAATATTATTTTTGATTTTGCATCTTCTTCAACCCTAAAACATAGACACGTTAAAAATGGTACAGAAACCATCTCGATTTCTCACCACCACTTTATTAAACTCAACAAATACCCCAAACAACACAAAGAAGAAGAACATGAACATGAAGAAGATGAAGAAGAATTCAACGAATGCGACGTCTATTGTTCTACCTTATCATCGCCGGAAAAACACAACTACCGCCCGGCCATTACAATCTCCTCCACCACCGCCGCCTTACTGACCCCCGACGTCCAACCTCAATTCAACGCAGTTTCAATGATTTCGTCAGTTTCATCAGTCGGCCCTAGAATCATTATCACTCAATTTCAGCAATTTAACCCAGAAACATGCACTCATAAAAAGTCCGAATTGGACTACCAAGGTTGTCAATTTCGGAGTCACTAACGTTCTTCGTTAACGGGTAATGTCTTCATTTTTTTTTCTTTTGAATCTTCATCTGCGTGTATACAAGCTTGTTCTGATGAATTTTTTGATGAAATTCTCATGTGTAAATTATCAATCAAGATTCTGGATGAAACCCATTAACTTTCTTTGTTTTGGAATTAAAATGTCTGGTGTTTTTCTACACTTAATTTTATTTTATTTTATTTTTAATTATTTATTAATTAACAAATTACATATAACTGTATACATTAAATAATTCTATGTACGTTAAATAACTTTTTATTTTGTCATCTTTCAAATATTTGTAATTACATTTCTTTTACAAAATAATTGAGATCAATTGATCCCATCACCTTCAATATAGATCTGTCCCGAAATAAAGGTTACTGATGTTTTCACTAAAGCAGATACAAAGCATACTCTTTTTTCATGTTGTGTTTCTTAAAGTTTCTAGCTGAATTGAACTGATACACCCTTTAATATTGTGTTGATTAAATGATGGAGTTGCTCAGCCAAGGTTGAGAATTTGTTTATTATTGTACAAACATTTGACTCATCTAGGCTGAATGACAAACTATACGATTTTCCCTACTCTGTGCTATTAGCTTCACGATGGGTTGCACTCCCTAACTATACAAAATTGTCGTTTATCATCAGCTGCTAGCAATGTGATCAGGTTTTGTACTTCCCTGGAACAATTGAAGTTTTCATATGTTACGGTGTTGGATAAGGAAGTGCTGAACAACTTGGTGTGTTGTAATCAGTGGCAGACCCAATGCCTGAGGACACGTGCTACCCCATAAAAAAAAGTTTTTTTTTTCCCTCAAAAAGCGTCATTTATATTATATTAAGATTATAATTCGTATATATGTTTAGTATCTTCGAGACTAATTGGTGGTTCGTACACACAGGTGTACCATGCACAAAAATAACATAATATATAATTATAATAAAAAAAAAATCATTACAATTATAAAAAGATAAATAATTATAATGAAAAAAAAAATCATTACAATTATAAAAAGATAAAAGAATATTCATCAGAATATGAAGAATTGTCAACAAAGAATTTGTCAATTACATCTTTCAATTAAATAATTCATCGAAATGATAAAATCAACTCCGTAATAACATTAAATCATTCGAAATTTAAAAATTTACCATAATTTATCTCTCTATAAACTCAATTTTTCTCTCTTAACAGAAAAAAAAAGAAAAGAAATTTTGTTTATCAAAAGTAATATGGAATGCAAATAATAAAACAATTCCATAAATCAAGGAATACCACATCAGTCCCTTAAATCAAGAAAAAAATCGTTTTGCTTTTTGTTTTTGCTCGTGTACTTTAAATTTGTACACAATGTTCTTTATGCATTTTTGTACCATGCTAATGGTACAGCTGGGTGTACGATAAAATTTTCAATTCGATACCCCTTAGCTCTTTTTTTTTTTCCTTTTAACCCAAATGAATTTCCACTTTCCTCTTCCAAAATTTAACGTAGTTTGATTGGCTGATTATATAATGTTACGTTACAACAACGTTATAATGTTTTCTTAATTGTCCCGTGCTACCCCTTGTTATGATTCCTGGATCCGCCACTACATAACTTACAATATTCCAATTTGAGCATGGTGCAAAGTAAGCATTAATGAAGCATGCAATACAGTACGGGTCTGCAACCTGATGTTGTCACCTACAACACATTAGCGAGGGCTTATGCACAGAATGGAGAGACTAGTAAAGCTGAAGCAATTATACATGAAATGCAAAAGAACAAAATTCAGCCCAATGAATGGATCATCAGTGGGTATTACACTCAAGTAAATATGGCTTATCGCTTATGCATTACGATTCCTCTATTCGATGAAGGAAATTTGAATAAGCTACTCATTCCATTTATACAAGTCCTACCCGGAGTACTTCGTATCTTGTAGAAGCCATTGAATACCATGGTTAAGGACCAATCAAAACCGACACTCCGGGTTTTGCCAATCTGGATCTGGTTACAGGGTGGTTCACTGAGGAGACATTGGTTTAAGGGTGAATAATTTGGTTGTTAACAAATACGAACTAGTAACATTTGACCATATTGATTACGTAGTATATCAAATTTGAATCTATAGGATTTAAGAGTTTACACTTGGACAAGTTTTAACATTTACAACATTGATATTATGCAAACTTACCACCTAAATTTAAAAAATTACTATTCAAAAATAAAATCTACATTTGGTTTTCTTATTAAAGAAAACAACAAAATTGTCAATAGACCCAGGTTTCACAACACCCAAAACCTATTGATAACAGGGGACGAAAAGCTGCCTCTTATATTTAAAATTAACTTCTGTACACAATGAATTGAATATCTAAATTCTAGCCACAACATAACACGAAGAGCGCAAGCAAAGTAAAAGATCACTTGTTATCTGGGTTGCTAATTTTCGTGTTGCAAACCAAAAACTGAAATCCCTAAGGCAACCTAGTAGAATGCCACTGCTGTAACAAAGAAGATTTGAAATCAATTAATGTGTATATGGTAGCAACTACAAGGTCTAAGCTTCAAAAACACTGAAGAGAACACATGAAAAGTTATATAAGAACCGAAAATGTGAATTATTATGGACGAAATATGTAATCATATTAAGAGGGATAGATATTAGATACCATATCTTCTGCAGTCTGCAGCTCTGATATCTATCATCCTTCTGCAATTGTATCCTTCTAAAAAGGACTTATACCCTGAAATTATTCAAGAGTCAACTGGAAGAATAGCAAAAGGAACCAAGATTAACATTAAGTACAGAAATTCCAGCGTACTAACCTTGTTGGCTATAGCTTTAAGTCAATTCTTTCAGACCATTCAAAAATATCAGAATATACACGATTTCCTCCTAAATCCTCTCCTGAAGCACCTGCTGCTACTCGAATAACATCTTCAATCAACGCAAAATTTCCCATTATATCAACATGTGCACCACTTTGGGTGCCTCTACCCTCTAGTAGATTATGTATGGAGAAATATCTACATAACTGAAATCATTATAGGCCGATATGGTATGACATACCGACATACTATTTGAACTCGATCCATCAATAGCTTTTGTTAATATCGGCATTTCTGTATAAAGTATACATATCGGCATGTAAGTAGCTGCTACGTGTCGTGCTCGCGTTTGACACGTGGCAGAAATTGTATTACTTGTTAAACTGCCATCTGTCACTTAGTAAACCTATAAATAATCTGATTTTACTTCATAAAGAAAGTAGCATTTATTACACTCTTTCTCTCACTACTCTCTCTCTCATTACTTTCTCTCTCTAAATAATCTTTCTTCCATAAACACTTGCTGACTTAATCTTTGGAGCGGTTATCCCCGGATTCACCCCGGGGCTAGCTAATCTCTTCTCTTTGTGTAGGTTCTTACTTGGCCGATAGGAGCAGAACGGGTTATATACTCGAGCTTCGGATCTTGGATTCGGGTTATCGGATTCCTGCAGAAACAGTTGGCGCTAGAAGGAGGGGAGCTACTTAATAGCTTCTATCGCCTGAAAGAGCCTCATACTTTCCGATAAAAAAGTAACAATAAAAAAAAAGGAAGAAGAAGAAAAGAAAAAATGCCTGATCCAGAAATTCAGATTGAGGATGAAACTCATACTTTGGAGGGTAATGAATTCCATATGCCGTTAACCCCTGAAGGGAAGACTAGGGCAGATATAGACCCTATGGCAGGGTTTACATCAGAAGAGTTGGAAACAGCTGCAAGAGTAATGACCGCTATGAGCAAGAAAAGAAAAGAAATAGGGGCAACCCAAGATGGAGGAGGGATACCTTTTATAGCTCATGGCAATCAATTTAACCAGACCGGAAGTTCGCAAAGACACCAGCATGAGGGGTCACCGATAAGATCCCAGCAAACCCCCAGAGAATCAGAGGTTCGATCCTCAGGTCAAGATGAAAGTATGGGAATTTATCAGCAAGGAGCGGTGCGAAGAGTAGTTCAGTTGAGGGCATCACCATTTGCACAAAGCATCCTTGATCAACCAATGGAGAAAATCAAAATGCCGACATGTCGGTATGATGGAAGGGGAGATCCAGGTAGATACATGACCTCATATGAGGGTCACATGATTTTATACACCAATTCTGATGCCGTTTGGTGTAAAGTATTTCCCACTACTCTGGTTGGAGCAGCAGCCGATTGGTTCAATAATCTTGAAAATGGAGCAATTCATAGTTTCCAGCAGTTAGCCGAAATGTTCGTAGGGCAGTATGTCAGCAATAGTGTTCGGCAGAGAACTTCTGGAGAGTTAATGGCTGTTACTCAAAAGGCAGATGAATCTTTAAGGGATTATATAAGGAGGTTTAATAATGAAGCCAATACAATTCCAAGATTGCAGCAGGAGATAGCAGTCATGACACTAATGAACGGTCTGAATGATTCAGAATTTAAAAGATACTTAACCCGAAAAAATCAGCCAACATTAGCTGCAGCTTTTAACAAAGCTCATGATTATATTAAGAGTGAGGAATTGATGAAAACGAGCAGCCGAGTAAGTTCTACTGATAGAATTCACCCTATGTCTGAAGGGGGGATCTTTGGGAGTTATAAGGGTCGAGGAATCCAGCTGCAGCAAGAGGAGGAAGCCGCCAAGAGGTCAGAGGAACCAAAACACCAATGCGATATAATTCGTATACACCTTTAAATGCACCAAGGGCTGCAATATACTCTATAAATCAAAACCGAGAAGGATGGGTGAGGCCCATGCCGATGAAAGCGAAAGGAAGGGATACCAAGAAGTATTGTATGTTCCACCGAGATGTGGGGCATTACACTGAGGACTGTGTGCAGTTGAAGGATAATATCGAAGAATTAATAAGAAGGGGGCATCTTACTCAATATCAGTTACACTCTGGGGAAAGTCAGCAACAACAGTATCGGCAGCCAGAACGCCAGCAGGTAGATTACCGGCCAGAAAGACAAGGTCAGGTGAATCGACAAGGAGCAGGCGGGCAACCACCGTCGTCCACTGGAAAAAGAGTTGATGTAATAACCGGTGGACCAGTTCACGGAGGAACCATAAGTGGAGCACGGAAGCACCTATCGGAATATCGGCACATTGTTAATGCATTAGATGTTGCTGATCGCCCACAACCGTCTGAAATTCCGAATGTAACCTTTACCAAAGAAGATGCAAAAGGAATAGTTTTTCCTCATGATGATCCCCTTGTATTAATAACAAAGATCAATGGAACCGATGTGAAAAGAGTTCTAGTTGATGGATGAAGTTCAGCAAACGTTCTGTTTATGCAAGCCTTTAATAAATTGATGATAGGCCGACAATATTTAACGCCGGTATCATATCCGGTGATTGGGTTTAACGGTTCGACGGTAAGGCCAGAAGGGAGTATAGTTCTCCCTATTAGGCTTGGAGATGGTATAACAGCAAGAGATGCGATGGCTGAATTTTTGGTAGTGGATGTACCATCGGCGTATAATGGAATTGTGAGAAGGCTGATAATTCATGACATACAGGTAGTAGTATCAACTTACCATCTAACTATTGCTTATGTGTCGAATAGAGGGGTTGTGGAAAAGGTACACGGCGGACAGGTGATGGCAAAGTCATGCTATGTCACGGCGCTAAAAAATCCGGGGCAGAAAGGAGAAGTACTAAACAACCCGAAACGAGCAAGAGAGCCAACAGTGCGAGATTTGTCAATGGAGAATTTTGATTCTAGGCCAGAAACTGCGCCGAGGCCGTCACTAGGAGGTAAGACAGTGCAGGTGGAGCTCTGACCAGGGAACCCAAATCAGACAATTAAGGTTGGGGCCGATATGGACGTTGAAATGAGGTGTAATCTGATCAGCCTATTGAGAGAAAATGCGGATGTGTTTGCCTTTTCGGCAAGTGATATGCCGGGCATACACCCAGAGGTGATGGAGCATAAGCTCAATGTGGATCGAAGGTTTAGACCGGTAAGGCAGAAGAAGCGCAACTTCTCAACAGAGAAAATTGAAGCCATTCAAGCAGAAGTCAACAAGCTGTTAACGACAGGATTTATAGAACCATGTACTTATCCAGAATGGTTGGCAAATGTTGTAATGGTTAGAAAGCCAACTGGGAAATGGCGGATGTGCGTGGACTTTACAGATCTTAATAAAGCTTGCCCAAAGGACTGTTATATGTTGCCTCGGATAGACAGGTTGGTAGATTCGACTTCTGGCCATGAAATGTTAAGCTTCTTAGATGCATTCTCCGGGTATCATCAGGTTAGTCTTCATGAAGCTGATAGGCCTAAAATGGCTTTCATAACAGATGCCGGGGTATACTGTTACAAGGCAATGCCGTTTGGGCTGAAGAACGCTGGTGCGACATATCAAAAGCTGGTTGATAAAATTTTTGCAAATCAGAAGGCCCGTAATGTTGAAGTATATGTAGATGATACAATAGTAAAAAGCAAGATGAAAAAAGATCACATAGAGGATTTGAAAGAAACTTTTGCAACTTTGCGGCAATATCAGATGAAGCTCAATCCAGAAAAATGTGTTTTCGGAGTTCGATCTGGAAAGTTTTTAGGATTTATGGTTAGTGAACGGGGCATTGATGCAAATCCTGATAAGGTTAATGCTCTTCTTTAAATGAAACAACCTAAGTCAATTCGAGACATTCAGAGATTAACAGGAAGAATGGCAGCCTTAACGCGCTTCATTAGCAAATCGGCAGATAAAACGCTCCCGTTTGTTGTGGTTCTGCGGGAAAACAAATCATTTGAATGGGGAAAAGATCAAGCTGATGCTTTAGAGATGGTAAGAAACCATTTGAAGTCTCTCCCAACAGTAGCACGACCTGAGCCGGGAGAATACTTACAGTTATATATATCAGCGTCACCGAAAACAGTGGCCTCAGTCCTGATAGTTGAGAGGGCCAAACAACAAATGCCGATATACTTTTTCAGCCACATCCTTAATGCTGCTGAGCGACGATATCCAGTGACAGAAAAAATGGCCTTTGTTGTCGTAATTGCTGCTAGAAAATTACGACCTTATTTTGATGCACATCCGATAGAAGTCCTTACGAATCATCCATTGGAAAAATCATTGCAAAAAATGGATACATTAGGAAGGTTATTGAAGTGGGCTGTTGAGTTATCGGAGTATGAGCTGTATTACAAACCCAGGGTGTCAATAAAAGCACAGGTTCTATCAGATTTTGTTGTAGAAACCTCCTACAATGATGAGGAGGAAGAATTGGGGACATGGCAGGTATCAGTAGATGGTTCAGCAACCTTAATGAGATCTGGAGCCGGTATTGTGATAACAGCCCCGAATGGAGAAGTTTTTGAATATGCCTTGAAGTTCAAATTCAAAGCAACAAATAATGAAGCTGAATACGAGGCAGCAATTGCGGACATTCAACTTTCTATAGCGGCAGATGCAAAAAGGTTAGTTCTCAAAACTGACTCACAATTGGTTTCCAGACTGTTTCGTGGGGAATATGAAGCAAGAGAACTGGCGATGATAAAATATCTGGAAAAAATAAATGAGCTTACAGCCCAACTGCAGTATTTCAAAGTTCAATTAGTGCCGAGAGCACAAAATTCGCAGGCTGATGCTCTAGCAAGGTTAGCCAGTTCAAGTTTTAATGACTTGGAGAGAACTGTTATGGTAGAGGTTCTGAAGAAGAGAAGCATAGACGAGTCGGCAAAGGCCATTCATTGCATTCAGCTAGGGGAGCAATGGTATGACAAAATCTTAACATACTTGCTGACAGGGGCTTTGCCGATAAAGAAAGTAGAAGCTCGAAAAATCAAAAAGATAGCGTATGGTTCATACTGTACCAGGGCCAGCTTTATAAAAGAGGGTTCTCGTTCCCATTACAAAGGTGTATAACGGCAGAAGAATCTACAAGGTTAATAGAAGAGATTCATGAAGGAACTTGCGGAAATCACCTAGGGGCTCGAGCTCTTTCAAGAGAAATAATGAGAAGAGGATATTATTGGCCAGCAATGAATGAAGATGCTTCTTCTTATGTTAAAAAGTGTGAAAAATGTCAAAAGTTCGCACCTATTCTGAACCGGCCACCAAATGATTTAACGCCGATATTGAATCCAGTATCGTTTGCACAATGGGGGATGGATATAGTTGGTCCTTTTCCGTCGGCAACTAGAAATCTAAAATTCCTACTGGTGGGTGTAGATTACTTCACAAAATGGATCGAAGCAGAACCAGTAGCTACAATATCGACAGCAGAAGTCAGAAAGTTCATTTGGAAAAATATCTTTACAAGATTTGGCCTTCCGAGAGCAATGGCTTTTGACCATGGATCACAGTTTGATTATAAGCCTGTAAAAACTTTGCTGACAATTTACAAAGTCAAATTTGCATATGCAGCAGTTTGCCATCCGCAATCAAACGGCCAGGCAGAAGCAGCTAATAAGCAGATAGTAATGGCAATAAAGAAAAAGGTCGAAGATGCTAAAGGGTTATGGGCAGATTTAATTCCAGAGATCTTATGGGCGAACAGAACAACAGTTAAAGAAGCAACAGGAGAATCCCCTTTCCATTTGGTTTTTGGAACAGAAGCTGTTATACCCGCCAAGGTTGGTCTGCCGACATTCAGAATACAGCACTATTGCGAAGAGCAAAATGATCTATTGCTGCGACAACAGTTGGATTTTTTACCAGAAGTAAGGGAAAAAACGGCAGTTAAATCGGCCGCATACAAAAACAGAATGTCAAGGGCCTATAATAAGAGAGTTTATCACCGACCACTAGTTGTCGGAGATTTAGTGTTAAGAAGAGCATCGGCAACAGGAAAGGGGAATGAAGATGGAAAGTTAACAGCTACCTGGGAAAGTCCATATCGAATAAGAGACATGGTATTGCAAGGATCATACTATATGGAATCTGAAGACGGAAAGCCATTGAAGAATGTCTGGAATACCGCAGTTCTTAAAAAATACTATGTCTAATGTAAAAGTTGAGTTAAAGTATTTTGTATGATAGTGTTGATAAATAAAATCAGATGCAATGATCTACTCTACAATTTGTGTATAAAGGCATCCTCCAATTAACAGACCACCGTTAATTGGGATGGACAGCCAAAAACCACTTCCGTGACGATAACGCTCTTACAACTTGATCAGTTGTATTCGTTAAATCACGAGGTTGTTGGTTCAATATAATATCCCGGCCAAATCATTATACAGTATGCGCCGACATGAGGCGCAGCTAAAACATGATCGCCGATAAGGGTACTTGCGAAACTATTATGTAGTTGCACAAGTGACCAATAGGTTACAAAACATAAACTATCGTCGTGTACAAAAAGATGTAAGTACATACATCATGAAAATGATGTCTGCATTAAGCGGGGAAGAATAAGGGGCTATACTACTCCCGATATTATAGTCTTAATAAGGGGCTATATCGATATCCTTATGCTTATAAGTATAACGTACGAATTTGTCGATATCCTTATGCTTATAGGTATAACGTACGAATTGTGTAAAGTAAATCGATTCTAAATTGAATAATTAAAACCGATAAAAGTTAAAACCGGGACAGTTATAGCATTTAAAAGAACTGCATAAAAACGTAAATACATTAAAGATATACAAACATAGTGTTATGAAAGAAACGATGTTTTGGCAAAGCTAAAACAAGATCGACAGACATCACCACAAATGGGTATATGCCGATAAAACAGCATTGTCAAAAGCAAGTTTTCTAGAAATACATAACCAAAATAGAAACTACAGTGAGTAAGGCCCCATAACGCAAGAGCCGCAAGATGATGATGGTGATGGCTGCCCGCCCCTTTAAGCCGATTTGTTTTCAGGTTCAGGAGAATCCAAAATCTTAGGGTCGGAAACGCTGATATCATCAGGAGGAGCAAGATTAAAGATATCTGCGTCTGAGAACTCCTGTTGCTCGAATCCAGAAGGTGTCTTATGAGCATCATTATTAAATGTTGTTTCAATCTTAGCTCAGTCTTCTTGTTTTAGGCCGATAGCATGGGCAGCACACCTCTGAGCAGCAGTCCACCCACCATCAAAACGATCTTGTAGTTTACTGCAAAATTCTGCCGATGACAAATAACGGCTAACCGCCCTTTGCCGTACCCAAGATTTATCGGCTTCCATTTTTTGCAGCTGGCCTTCTAAGTTGCCGATTGTTGCCTTAGCCTTAGAAAGATCACTCTGTGCAGTAGAAAGTTGATTCTTCACGACGTTCTTATCTTCAAGCTGAGATTTAAGATCCTTTATCTCCTCTTCAAGATTTTTCATTTTTTCAACTTTCTCGCGCAGAGGTGACAATTCGGCATCATCTTTCGCTTTTATCAGCTTAATTCCATCAAGAGCCTTTCTGGCATTATTCAAAGCTGTCTCCAGAGATTGTTGGTTACACATGTTCTGATGATACTTATCCTGATAGAATCTATACATCTCTACCAACTCTGTTCCAGAAGCAACCGCCTATAAACAAGTGAAATATGAAAGATATAAGCCATGTGTCTTAATGTAAAAAAAAAAAAAAAAAATGGATACATAGTAAATTATAACTACATACCCTCATTAGATCATGCATATGTTGGGCTGCAACTGGGCCGATGAGTCCAGACAGCCTATCAACTGGAGTTGAAACATTTCGTAGCAGCCGATATCCCAGATTTCCACCCCGAAGAGGGTCATCAGTGAAAATGGATTCATTATGGAAGACGTCCATTTCAGGCCGCCATTGATCGCGAGAACGGCCCTCAGGAGCCCTTAATCTATTCATAACCTCATCTGGAATCTTTCCTTCAACGTGTTCAATCCACTGTCCACCCCGATAAGTAATACCGGGAATACTTGTGTCGGAATTGACAGGACCAACCTGTTGAGGTTCAGCAGAAATGGGGACAGTTTCCTAACAGAAAATAAGTTAGTAAAAAATAATAAAAAGGAAAAATTGCCCGGAATAATCCCACCTTTGGCCCGTCCGCTAAAAATAATCCCACCTTTGGATTATTTTTAAATAATCCCACCTTTATACCCACTCCGCTATAAATGGTCCCATTTTACTTGAAACCGGTTGAGTAGGTAATTTTTTTTTTTTAAGTTGAATTAACACGTGTCGCTTCTTGATTAGTCAAAAAAATAAAAATAAAAAAGTAGTAAAAAACCACCACCACCACCAGCCAACCTAAACCCTTAAACCACCATCCCACCCACACCTGAAAGCTGAAACCACTGCGCCGGTGACCGGATTCCCACCAAGCCAACCCAACCCAACCCCAATTACCCATTAACCCAACCCTTTAACCCCATTAGCCATTTAACCCAACCCAAAGCTCGATTATCCCAAGCAAATCGGGGCAGGGGAGTTCGACGACGCGGCTGGAAACGGTGGACGGTGGAGATCGACGCGGACAGGATCTGGGGATGGAGGAGGTCGGCGTGCCGGAGCTGTGTTTAAGGGAGTTAAATCGTGGTGGCTCGCTTGGGTTTTCGCGGGGAAGGAGTGAGGAGAGGGTTGGTGGTACAGGGGAGGGGGAGGGGGTAAGTCGCGCGCCGGAGCAAGGTTTGGGGATGGGTTCTTGGCGCGTCGATGCCGGGGAGGGAGGCAGGCAGGCCGGGTTGGGTGTGGAGGGGCAGAGGAGTTGGGGAGGGGGTTCGACGGTGGTTGCGCGCTTGGTTTCGTGAGGGACGGAGTTGATTCAGGGGAGGGGTTTCAGGTGCGCCGCTAATGCCGACACTGGTGTTGGGGTCTGAGCTGCCGGAGCCACAATGTTGGGGCGGCGGGAAAGCTTGGGCTGGTGGTGTTTTTATATAATTATTGATTTATTTATTTTTTTTCTTTAAAAAAAATTTTAACTTATTTTTAAATTTATTTTATTTTATTTTTATTTTTTTTAACAAATCATAGATCGACACATGGAAGCAACTTGTTATTACAAGTTATTTGACCGGTTGGGACCATTTATAGCGGAGTGGGTATAAAGGTGGGATTATTTAAAAATAATCCAAAGGTGGGATTATTTTTAGCGGACGGGCCAAAGGTGGGATTATCCCGGGCAATTTTTCCTAATAAAAATAATAATAACGATATAATAAAAATTTTCTTTTCGGCCATTATCATAAGTTTATTACCTGTTGAGGAACAGGAGATACAGTAAGATCTTCAAACACCTTATCGGCATTTTCACTGGTTGTTGCCATTGCCGAAAGTGTTTTTTCGGGAGCAGAAGTTTTAGGTGGCGATGGAGCCTTTGGCTGTTCAGTGTCGGTCTTTGACCGCTTTGATGCCGGCTCATCTTCTTTTCTTGTAGAAACGGTAGGGACACTACCACCGCATCTGTTAGCCAATGAGGTCAGACGCCGATTTCTTCTCACATTCTCATCAGCCATCTCTTCTGCTCTTCTTTTAGGATTACGTGTAGGGGCACGTGAGCAGAAAGAAGTGAAAGTCTCTAATGCCGGTCTTGGAGATGGGGGACAACGGGACACCACTCTCTTGCCGTCAGGTGATAAGCCGAGGGCTGCCTTGTCCAACTTCTGAGGGCCTACATGTCAAAGATTATTAATAAGTATAAACCGTTAAAAACCATATCTGTATAAATAATACCAACAAAAGTATTATATTAATGCGTAAGTACTAACAACGTAAAGGATAACAATAATTTACAAGGTTAATACCATAAGCGTTAGTCCGACATAAACCGATATAAGATAGTGGTGTGTTGTTCAAAATGTACTTTACATTTGGCAACCACACTTTCGGAACAACACGAGTTTTTCCACCGATATTGGCCCTAACGGCGTCAAAGTAATCACAGGCCTTCTGTTCTTGAGGGCCAAGCTCTCTCTCGGCAATATGGCCGAAACGAGGATGAGGCCGAAAGAAAGTTCTCCTGATAGGAAAATCTTCCGGAACACTCATGAAAAAGAACTTATCCTGCCAACCTTTACAACTTGACAACTTAGGATTTACAGTGAACTTGTGAGAGGCCGTATACAACGACCACCAACCCTCAGATTGTCCATCACGTTTCAAAGTTATTAACCTCCTAAACAAGTTCAAGGTTAACGGAAAATTTTTATACAGCAAAACCCAAACCAGAGCAATAACGGCGCGAATAGTAGGAAGAGTAACTTGTACCAGGCATACATTCCATGCCTTAAAAATTTTAGCAATAAAAGGATGAAGAGGAAATCGGAGGCCGAATTCAAAGTTTTTGGCATAAATAGCAATATGACCATCAGGACAATCAAGAACAGTAGCAGAAGGTGGTGGAAGTATTAACTCATACCCATCCGGCAAACCATAAAATCTTTTTGCCTTACGGCAATATTCCTTTTCTTCGGCCAATTTCAGCCAAACCTTGCTAACACTGGCCTCAGCAACCTTACTGTTAGAGGGTAAGATAAGGGGTTGTCGGAAATCAACCTCATCGGTTTCAGACTCATATTCCTCATCTAAACTTTCCTCATGGGTAACTTGAGCCATGAGATCAATCGTTTCGGCTCTCTCAGGGCTTTCGGTGTTATCGCCCTGATTTACTTCTTCATCACTATCATCGTCATCATTTAACACAGATTTGATAGCGGAATCGTGAACAGGAGATTTCAAACATCTTTCAGACTCAGAGCTAGAAGAGCTTATAACTTGTGCTTGGCAGGTCTTTTACTTGGCTCAGGCCTAGAGCTTGGTTCAGCCTCAACATTAGGCCCCGCTGCACCATCAGCAGTCTAAGATGGGTTGTCAGTCGGCTTAGATCTCGGCATACTGGAGGTTCTGATATGAATATTTCCGACGTTAGTTCCGTATTGATCAAAATCAGGTTTGTCGGCAAAACTCCGCAAATGATACCGGATGCTAACAGGTTCAATTTCAAGAACCTCAACGTCCTCAGGAATGTTAGGGTTTGTAGGGCGTCGTGCCTTTTCAGAATCCGCTAGTATTTTATGACGGTAAAAAGCCTCCTTTTGCTCTTTCTCTGATAACGGCTAAAAAGGGTCGTCAATGTTATCAGACAAAGATGAAACCCCACTTTTATTATGGCCGAGATCTTTTCCCAAAGACTGCCTAATAAGACGCCGCCTAACAGTATTAAGGGTGGGTTGTTCTTCTTCAATATTATTATTGGACATTTAATGAACCAACTAAAAACTAAAAAATGGGCAAACAGTGAATGTATTCCAACGCATGCAAATTGAAATTGAAATCTTTAAAATACCTTAAACTACTCGATGGCTGCGACGACGCAAAGAAGAATATTTGATGCTTCAATAATGCGATAAGTCCAGCAAGACCCAATTGCGGTTATCCCAAACAAAGATCGCAACTTTCTCTGATAAAATTCGCAACTTTTTGTGAAGGAGATGAGAAAATGTGAAAAGTAAAAAAAAAAAAAAAAAAAAAAAAAAAGAGAAAAGAGAAGTTAAAAAGGAAGTTGAAAAGGTGACGTTTGATGTGACACCTGGTCAGAAATTTAACGGTTAGAACAAAATGTTAATTTAAAAAAATAAATCGTTAGATCGTCGACACGTGTCCTCTACTTATACAATTTTCCCGCCTAAAATTTAAAGCCACCATACATAAATATAATTAAAGTAAATCTTGTTTGCTAACGGCTAACAAGGTTACTTGGGGGGAAAAACGAAGTTTTTCGCTCCCAGCCTAAATATAATTAAAGTAAACCTTGTTTGCTAACGGCAAACAAGGTTACTTGGGGGGAAAAACGAAGTTTTTCGCTCCCAGCCTAAATATAATTAAAGTAAACCTTGTTTGCTAACGGCAAACAAGGTTACTTGGGGGGAAAAACGAAGCTTTTCGCTCCAGCTTAAATATAATTAAAGTAAACCTTGTTTGCTAACGGCAAACAAGGTTACTTGGGGGGGAAAAACGAAGTTTTTCGCTCCCAGCCTAAATATAATTAAAGTAAACCTTGTTTGCTAACGGCAAACAAGGTTACTTAGGGGAAAAACGAAGTTTTTCGCTCCCAGCCTAAATATAATTACAGTAAACCTTGTTTGCCGGTCACATCCTCACATTATACATCAAATCGAATCAAATAAGAATACTAACAACAAGTGACAACGTTAGATCATCTGATCAAACGTCCTCACTCGGGGGGCTAGTTGTATGGGGAAATATCTACATAACGGAAATCATTATAGGCCGATATGGTATGAAAGACCGACATACTATTTGAACTCGATCCATCAATAGCTTTTGTTAATATCGGCATTTCTGTATAAAGTATACATATCGGCATGTAAGTAGCTGCTACGTGTCGTGCTCGCGTTTGACACGTGGCAGAAATTGTATTACTTGTTAAACTGCCATCTGTCACTTAGTAAACCTATAAATAATCTGATTTTACTTCATAAAGAAAGTAGCATTTATTACACTCTTTCTGTCACTACTCTCTCTCTCATTACTTTCTCTCTCTAAATAATCTTTCTTCCATAAACACTTGCTGACTTAATCTTTGGAGCGGTTATCCCCGGATTCACCCCGGGGCTAGCTAATCTCTTCTCTTTGTGTAGGTTCTTACTTGGCCGATAGGAGCAGAACGGGTTATATACTCGAGCTTCGGATCTTGGATTCGGGTTATCGGATTCCTGTAGAAACAGATTAGCTGGAGGAGCATGATCATACTCCCTGATAAAAGTCCTCATTCCAGAGGGGTTAAAACGTGTTTTTCCTTTCCAACCTTTAGCACACATATAACCAGCACTTAAAACAGGAACTGTTTCATCTCCATTAACATTGTAAACCCCTCCCTTGAGACAAGAGCACTCATCTGACCCATCGGCCATGGTATCAATCTGAAAAGGAATGTAACAATCTGCGGTTGCCCTCATCTTGTAAACATAGGCTCTCTCAGTAGGAATTCCGACTCCGTACAAAGAAAAAATCTCAATATCTGGGGCATTTGGCAACCTGCATTGTAAATCAGGAAGCATAAATAAAAAAGAGAGAATTTTCAACAACTTCTAACCATCCCACCTCCCTCCCACAACCAACCAGAAACAAGATGAAAGATTTTACAAATTCATCCAAATCAATTAAATTAAAATGAGAACCTTTTGCATTTTCAAGAAGGCAGTGAATTATTTTAACTAAGAAATATTCTATTTTGAGTTCAAATTCATCATAAAGATAATCTTGGTTCATGATTAATATGACAGCAAAGCGAGCAGATATAGATTAATCGAGCGGTTAAACATCATTCTGATTTTTAAATTATGACAACATTTAAACCTAACAACTCACCTGGTTTCTAATGGATTTGACCAATATTTATAATGGTTGTATTTTGGGTCATCCAGATCATCAGCTATGCCATATGAGTAGTGAGCATCACCACGTTTCATCATTTTTGGAGCCACGTAATGAAGTAGATCTAATATTGATCCAGTTGTGTATACTTTATAATCTGCAATGGCTTTGATGCCAGGAATGCCCATGTCATGGTACTCTGTCCATACATCTTGGCAGGTTGCATTAGCAAGGTTGTTGCCTTTAGTGGCACCCTGTACAAAAAAAACAGCAGAAAATGTGAGGCACTCACCAAAATACTGGCATGTCACAGTACCTTGGGCTGGGGGGCATTGGAGCATGACGTCAAGGATATGAAGAAAGAGAGGACATCAGATTAGCACCGGGAAATTCCCTGTTTCTCATGGTGAGAAACAAAATTTGTTTCTCATGGTGGCATTTTCGTAAATAAATCAACAACTTTTTCAATATTGTGGGCTGCACAGTTAAAAAAGTTGAATAAAGTTGTTGTTTTATTTACGAAAATGCCACGTGATAAACAAAATTTGTTTCTCATCATGAGAAACCGGGGCATCCTCATTAGCACCAAGCCAGCAAACAGATCAAACATCAATCATATTCGGAGTGGAAGGCAAAAATTTGGACTGCCATCAAGGATATAACGATAAAAAGTAACACATTTGGTTATAAACTCCAAAACACTCGCCCATCCAAAAAAATAGCTTAAAAAAAAGTGCCACAGTGACTCCTTCAAGCAGGTAACATGAAAACTTTGAAGTTGAGAATTTTATGTTTTATTATATTCTACTTGAAGTTCATGTTAGGTTACAAATTTGCATGCCGTCCATTCGATGAAAAATTAAATTTTGCATACAGCTAATATCACCTCCTTACCCAAAACATAAAAAGTATTACTATCAAATCTAATTTCAATGACCAGCATTGGTACAATACTTACCGACAATATTCCTAGTAGAATCTCCATACTCACATCGAGCACTGCCCCTATCATCACATTTTAACTCCAATTGTAAGCCTTAATATTATTAACAAATTCAACTATACAGCTTTGTAACATCACCCATACTTGCTGGGTTATATGAGAAAATCATCCACTGGCTCCATTTGCCACAGAGTAAAAATTAAATTCAGATTTCCTGTCTTGTAATGATAGTTTGGCAACTCTATTTGGTGTCAATCCATGTCAAATTGTCAAAGCACATCAAATACAAAGCTCAAGAGATGCTAGCGTGTATTATTTGTATACAAAGATATCCATGTAAATTTGAGTCCCCATTTACCTCCCTAATCTTGTTAGAAAAACTGCAGCAATAATAACAGTACCATAGGGGGAAAAAACGTACCCAAACATGAAACACACATAAACTAATATGTAAACAAGTTAAATGGTTCAAGTCTCTACTTTTTGACACAAGAAAATACTATTGAAGATGTTATTAAGAAATGCTTACCAAAGTTGACAAAACTATATAATCTAGTAATTTTATCCACAAGTTGATCGCTTTGAAATTTCTCTAACTCCTGCCTCAAATCCTCCAAATTCGTCCGTAAATTAAATCAAAACATAAAGTGTCACTCGCTAGCTTGTTGCTTGTAGTATGGCATGTTGTTGTAACCTTCATTGGCATCCTTATACCTTGTGACATTGGCATGCCATCTCTAATCCTTCCAATTATTGTTAGCATAACCTTTTTTATTTTCATTTTTATTTATTTTTTTATTTTAATGTTTCGCGAGCCACAAGGGCGGCTGGGCGCGGTTGAGAATCGATCCCAGATCTCCAGAAATCGGGAGGGAATCTCTAAGCACTTGAGATATCCCTTACTCTCAGCATAATCATTTTATTTAATTTGGTTTTATGATTATGCTTTAATAAAACTTTGCTTTGATTTTGAGGTTACGAACCAAAGATGATTAGAGCGTACTAGGGAAAAATTGAATAAAGAGATCAGAGATGTTTATAAAGGTAAGATAACTTGGATATCAAGTAATTCATTATGAGTTTATGACTTAATACTACTCGTATGTTGTGCCAATTTTTATTTCAATAAGACTATTAAATTATACTTACCTTTTAAGGAAATATCACAAATATTGCACCTTTTCTATTTTAGAAAAAGAAATATTTATGTTCACACTATAAATACCACATATACCCTTACTTTTTCACACTTGATTTTTTTGTTTATGTATACCATCACATGGACAATCTTGTATTTTTACCTTTCTCTCTCATCATTTTTTCCACTACCAAAAATATTGTGCTAAGCTCCTATGGTGCAATAAAAAAAGAACGGAGGAAGTAGTAATTTTCCGTGATTTAATATTGAGTTTTTAGCCTTTATAGCTTTGCGTGTATGAAGGTTGCCTACTTTTATTTTTTTATCATTTTTTTTTACAATGGTAAGGAAAAAAAAACATTAGGAAACCCTCCTCACAAAGGAAATACCTAATGCGTCGGATAATTATTGGTGGTATTGGTGGCTGAGTTAGGGTTTAGATTTTTTTTTTCTTTTTTTTAAACTTATAAACAACTTACACGTGTACTTGATTCTATCCAAGGAACCGTTAAGTGGCGGTGAAATCCAATTTATGGATTTTTTTTGTGGTGTTATAATAAAAAGTTTGAAATTTTGTGGTGTTATAATAAAAAAAAAATTACTATTTTATAATGTTATTTTCTAAAAAACACCTTTTTTTAAAATGGTAAGATAACAAATCATTAAGTTGCCCTCCTCACGAGGGGTATTCCTAAGTTGAAACACCGTATGAAATCGATCAACAACAAAATGTGTTGGTTGCATATGATTCATAGAATTGTTTTAGCTCAATGGTATCAGCATAGATTACATAATGCATGTTAGTTGAACCAATAACTTGATACACAACACAACATCTGGATTCAACCTTGTTTAAAACTTTAACCCTCACGGCCTCACCTATGAGGAATTATTGCATGGTCAAGGACCCTCTCATAACATAAACTCGATCGATTTCCTTAGCTTATAAAATTGAAATCGATCAATGAAATAAAAGATGTGTTTGAAGCAACACCAACAAATACTTAATTGATACTACCATAGTACCATACATATATTTATATTTTATGCTAAATAAAAATTTAAATTACTTGAAACTATATCAATATGTTTTAGTGTTTCAAAATTTCGAAAAAATTATTAACTTTCAAATTACGTAAAAGGTATATAATTGTATGCGATTGTAATTAATAATCTCATCATCTTCATGACTTCGTTACCACCGTCTCCAATTAATCTGCATAAGAGCGAAAAAAAAAATTATAACAATGAGATAATAATTTGTGACACACTATAAACTATAAAGGTATGTTACATTG
The DNA here is from genome assembly GCF_948465745.1 of Chenopodium album. NCBI lineage: Eukaryota > Viridiplantae > Streptophyta > Magnoliopsida > Caryophyllales > Amaranthaceae > Chenopodium > Chenopodium album. The sequence continues at coordinate 9,450,559 of NC_137839.1, read as the reverse complement.
CATGATGAGTTACTCTATATAACAGTATATCAACATATAGTATACTACTATCATAAATACATAAGAGGTTATATCAGACACGTATGACTTATCCAAAAACCAACTATGAATGAATTGGTATAAATACAACAATAATGTTGATATAGGGTTCAACAAATTAAATAGTTAAATCAAATACGTACCTTTTTTTTTTTAATTAAATTTACTAATATCCGTAATAGGAAATGTACTCTTGAGTGAAATGTATTTATCCGATGGACTAATTTGAACTTTTCTAGTCGTTTTCTCTTTGAAATTATACCATACACAGCTGAACATCCATTGGTCCTCGTCCTTGAAATGCAGTAGAATTTCGTTGTTATCAGTTGATATTGCCAAAGGAGTAGAGGCTAACGAAGCCCTAATTGGATACAAGTCCGAAACACTTAATAATAGAACCCATGATCTAACAACCCATGATTTTAAAACAGTGTACTCTTTCACCACCCATACCTTGGTTCCTCCCTCAAGGACACTCAAGCAACCATTCAAAACCCCTATATGATTTATGTCACTTTCGACGCTGGGTGCCGGAATTACATTCCAGTTCCCGTCGCAAACATTAAACGTTACAATTCTTTTGCGTTGATATATAAAATACAACAAACAAACCTCGGGTTTATCAATAATATTACTTGACTGTACGTAATCATTCTTAAAATAGCACTCATCTTCCCATGACCCATCTCTTATGCTGTATATTAAAATATCGTTAATAGGAAACAAAGAACCACACTGGAAAATCACGACTTTGTAGTCATCTTTAATATGATCATATCCGAGTCCAATATCGAAACAATAGTCCTCATCATAATTGGGTTTTAGGAGTGAACGAATAATTGAATCGTTCCTAAGATTATCGGTCCTAGGAATAATATGATAATGACTAGTTAATGGATTTAGCAAGATCAAAGTAGAGTAGGCAAAGATGCAAAGTAACAAGTCATGGCATGAAGCAACAATCTTAGTGATTCCCCGATTATTTAGGTATCGAGGAAGTTCAATTTTCTCCGCCTTCGAAACGTGGTTGTCATTGACTTGGACTCCGTAAAGCTTACGATCGTGTTTGGTAAATACCAGGAGAGAATTGTTCTTATGGCGGAGATTATAAAGATCGATGAATTCCGAAGATGATATGAGGGTAAACCATGACTTACACACGAGTTTTGCGCGACATAACCACTTTATGTTCGGAAGCCGTACTAGTATTTGCGAGAGTATGTCCGTAGGAAGCCCTTCAATGGAAATAATACAATTAAGAAATGCTTACCAAAGTTGACAAAACTATATAATCTAGTAATTTTATCCACAAGTTGATCGCTTTGAAATTTCTCTAACTCCTGCCTCAAATCCTCCAAATTCGTCCGTAAATTAAGTCAAAACATAAAGTGGCACTCGCTAGCTTGTTGCTTGTAGTATGGCATGTTGTTGTAACCTTCATTGGCATCCTTATACCTTGTGACATTGGCATGCCATCACTAATCCTTCCAATTATTGTTAGCATAACCTTTTTTATTTTCATTTTTATTATAATTATTTATTTTATTTTATTTTTTATTTTATTTTATTTTTTATTTTAATGTTTCGCGAGCCACAAAGGCGGCTGGGCGGGGTTGAGATTGCAGCTAGAGATAGATGACTATTGCCATAAGTAGCGGAAGAAGTGGAAAACGGGTAGAGGTCCCCCACACTATTGCACCTCGCTAGAGTTGTCCCCGAAAGAAGGTCCTTCATAGAAAAACCGAGTAGGTCAAACTCAACAGACACAGAATTATCACAAGCAAATTTTCTAACAGAAATTAAATTTTGAATAATGTTAGGAACATGTAGGACATTCAGGGGGTGATAGAATTTCCATAACCATGAATTGGAATACGTTTGCCATCACCAACAACAATATACTGAGGAAAGCTAAAAAAGTAAACAGTTTAGAAATATTACCCGAATCACGAGTCATATGAGAAGATGCCCCCGTGTCCATGTACCATCCGTTGTCCGGCGGTTGGAGACTCATGGAACTATAAGCTTGACCCAAGTCCGTTGGAGACATGAGTGGACCGTAGCCTTGCTGACTTGGGCTTGCATAGTAAGCCTGCTGTGGTGGACGACCCAAAACTGACGGAGCTAGGCTACGGTATTGCTTTTGGGCTGTGGGAAACGGGCAGGGTGGTGAAGCCCACTGCCCGGGCTGCTGCTGCCAATTCCCATGGGTTCCCCACTGAGGGGCCTGCTGCCAATTGGGAGGTTGAGGTTGGGCCGCCCATTGTTGAGGCCCAGCAAAATGGTGTTGCTATTGTTGATTGTTGTTGTTGTTTTTCCCCCGTGCCTTGCCCTTTCCAGCCTTCCAGGTTTGCCGCGACCACCCTTGCTGGTGGCGCGTTGCTGGTCTCCCGCTGGTGGCTGAGTGGTGCCGGAAGTGGTGGAGGTGGCTGCCGGAGAATTTTGCGCAATAAGAGCATGCTGCCCGGATTCTTCTTGCTTGTTTTTCCTCGTCTCCTCCAAGATGAACATAGAGCGAGCCTTATTAAAGGTAGGGGTTGGCTCGGTTTGGGAGATTAAGGCAGCGATGGTGTCATAACGCCCTTCGGGAAGAACCGCAATCAATTGAAGAACACTACTAGAAAAAGGTTCAATTCCGACGGACATGAAAATCTGTCGGAAAACACTTAATTTCTGACGGATTTTATTTCTGTAGGAAATTTCCGACGGATCTGGAATTTCCGTCGAAAATCTGTCGGAAATTTACGACGGAAATTAAAATCCGTCGGAAATTAAGTGTTTTCCGACGGATTTTATTCCGTAGGAAACTTCCGACGGATTTTTCGGTCGGAAATTAAAGTTTCCGATGGAATAATTTATGTTTCCGACGGAATTTTGATTTTTTTTTTTTAAAAAAAAAAAAAAAAAAAAACAAAAAAACTAAAACCCTAATTTAAACCGCCCCTTTACCCTTACCCCTTCATTTATCTCTCCTCCCTCATTCCCTGTTCTCCTTCTCTCTCCTTCTCCGCCCCTTTTTTCTTCCTCCTTCTTCCTCCGCCTTTTTTCTTCCTCCTTCTTCCTCCGCCCCTTCTTCTTCCTTCCTGTTCTTCCTCCTTCCTCCTCTTCTTCGCCCCTTTTTCTTCTCCCTTTCCCCTTTTTTTTCCCTTTGTTCTAATTAATTTTTCGGTTTTTCGCCCCCTTTTCTTCTCCCTAATTAATTTTTGGCAACAATAACCCAAAATTTACACTAATTCGTGAAGCCCTAATTAATTTTTTGAACAAAAGTAAGGTTTTTCATGTGATCTAGAGTTTTCATGGTCGAATTTGACCTTTAAAACCCAAATTCGAGCCAATTTCGTGGTTTTGTTGGTGAAATTCAAGGTTTGTACTTTTTTAATTATTTTTGGTTGATTGGGGTGGTGGTAGTTTATTTATTTATTTTTTATTTTTTTACGGTTGTTGGGTGTTCGGTGTGGTTGTGGTGGCTTGGTGCCATGGTGGTTTGGTTTTTGGTCAGATCTGGGTCGGTTAGGATGGTACGTGGGTCGGTTTTAGGGTGAGGTGGGTTGGGATTTTTTCGGGTTTCTGGGTGTTGTACGTGTTGGGATTTTAAATTTTTTTTTTGTTTAGTTTTTGGGTTGTGACAGTTTGTTTTGGTGGTGGTGGCGGCAGTGGTGGTTTTAGGTGGGTGGTGAGGTGGTTTTCTTAGCTAATTTGTGTGGGTAAGGGTTTTGATGGTGTGGGTCGTGTAACGGGACAGGTTAGGGGTTGGTGGTGGGGAGTTATTTGGTGGTTGGTGGTGGTTGATACGCCGTGCCGTACTGGTGGCGCGACTTTTTTTTAATTTCTTAAAACCAGTTTCCGACAGAATTTCCTTCGGAAATTTCCGACCGAATTATAAATTTCGTCGGAAATTTTCGACGGATTTTCCTGGTGCTGAAAAACCTCTTTCGACGGAAAATTTCGTCGGAAATTCTGTCGGAAAAGTGTTTCCGACGGAATTTCCGTCGGAAGAAGACAAATTTCCTACAACAGCTTTTCCGACAACCGGTTACGACGGAATTCCGTCGGAAACAGGTTTTCCGACGGATTTTGGGGTGGTTCCGACAGAAATTTTCCGTCGAAAATGACCCTTTTTCTAGTAGTGGAACCATCTTTCGATCAGAGACCGGGTTATCGACGTTGCTCAATTGATCGGCAAGAAGTTTGAGGTGCATACAATAATCCGACATATTCTCAAATTGCTCAAGCTTGGTGTGGCTAAACTGCTCCTCTAAATATACCGCCCTAGTATGCTTATTGTCATGAAAAATTTTCTTGAGACGGTTCCATAATTCAAGTGCCGTAGCACCCAATTTCATGATGGTGTGTACAAGGTCTTTGGATATGGAAGCATAAATCCAATTCTTGACGATAGCATCTAACCTCTTCCAAGTTGCATCATCAATGTCCGACGGACGGGAAACCGTATCATCGATGTGATCAAGAAGGTTGTAAGCACACGCCTGAATCTGAAATAATTCGGCCCAAGTAGTGTAGTGCGCTTCATGTTGATCAAGGGTAACGGACATAAGATTTTTTATGTTTGTTGCGGCATAAGCCGGATGGAAGGTGTTTGAGGGTGGAGGAGGAGGAGGTGGGGAGGAGTGTCATTGCTGACCATGGAGGGCGAAAGAGGTGGTTGACAGTGTTGTGAAGGTGAACGGCTATGGGCCTAGGATCGTGCATAGGGTTTGAGAGAAAAGAGAGAAAAGTAAAACCCTAAAAAGAATCTGATACCATGTAGAATAGTGTAATTCTCCTTAGTTGGAGTATTCTCATTAATCAATATATATATAGGTGAGTACAGCCTAATCATGAGAAAACCTAATAACACAAAATATATCATTTACAGAATATTAACAAGATAATATATAAATCTATTATCTAACAGAGATATCTTCTTATAACAGTTTTCCGCTTCTACATAAGCATGCACCAGCAGCTTCATTATTTCTATTGGACTGAAAAATTCGAAATATTGACATGTGAGAGTATATGAAATCCCATTTGATCAACACAATATGGCATAATTGAAAGAGCAAAATAGAAAAGAAACAAATTGTTGAGGATGAAAAATGCATGATTATATATGCAAAAAGAACATTGTAAAGCACTCAGAGAAGGAATAGAAAAGCACTCAGAGAAGATGCAAATTATATCAATTAATTAGCAGATTAGCCATTATATTATAATTCTATAATTGATAAAAATCTCTCATATTCAATTACTCCAACGTTTGACAACCTTACAAGTCCTCTACCTCAACTAGTCTACTTTACTGAATCAAAAGGAAACACGACACATCTCTTTGAAAGGAATTCCATTAACAACTCAAATAATCATAATCATAACAATGATCATAACAATCCTACAGAAATATAGTTAAAAACAAACATCTTTAAAACTATCAAAATAAAAACAATCCTACAGGAATTCCATTAACAATTCAAAATTTTCCATGAAACAAATTCAAACCCAACAAAATAAATGCAAGAAAAACCCAACTGATAAAAACCCAATACAAAGAATTGCACAAATAAATCATAAACAGAAGATGAAATAGGAGAGAGAAAGTATGAACCTCGAGTCATGTAGTACCAAGGAACGGCGAAAACAGCAGTTATAATGGTCAACCCTACAAAGATGTGCTTCTTCTCTCCACTGTAGAGAAAGTGATTTAGTTTAGCTTTGAATCCTCACAAATTTTAGGAAGTACAAAATATATGTGTCCTTGAACAATATACCCACAAATTTTATTTGATTGTTCCTCTGTAGTCTGTTATCTGTACAAGCTTTTTACAAAAAACCAACTAGATACAATATGAATAATATTGGTCTATTGGAGGAATTACCAGCCCTCGTATTTAGAAATAATCACACCACATAGGCACATCGCAGCAGCATCAATAATAATGCATAATAACAAAGAATGAATCACAAGAGAAGAATACAAAAATATCATTATCAAAAGTCAATTGATTTTATGAAAATGAAAAAGAAAAAAAAGCAACAAGAAAGATACTTACCAGTCCAATTACAAACAAATTTGATTTCAAGGAAATCAAGCCCCTTAAAACTAGGGGCATCCACAACAAAATTGTACGGGATATATCGGTAGTATCATAACATGCCGGTAAAAGAGTGTCTTGCAGTTTAAAGAAATGGTTAATCATTGAATCATTCATGTCCTTACCGGCATTAGTCTCTACCACGTGGAGAGCTGCTTCTCGGAAACGTGGCATGTCCCACTGACGCGTGGAGAGCTGCTTAGTGCCGCGTAAGCTCCTGCTAGTACCAAGATCGGTGTGCCACCTATCTGTATAGGTGGCACCTGCTTGGTTGCGTTCCTATAAATACCCAAACAAATTCTCATTTCAGAGGTGGAATCTCTCTCTCTCTCTAAAACATTTTCTCTCTCTTCTTTCACTTTCTTCTCACAAAGGAACTGACTTTAGCATCGGAGTGATTATTCCCGGATAACCCCCGGGCTAGTTAATTTGTATTGGCTGTGTAGGTGAGCAATTGAACGGTAAACCATTACCAGCCCTCAGACATTGACGGAAGCAGAATCCAGCGGGAACAATTGGCGCTAGAAGGAGGGGATAGTAATAACTTCTATCGTCCAACAGGACCTCTCACAGTCATGGAAGGAAGTAAGGGAACTTCAGTACCGGTACCAGAAGTTGATAACCGGCAATACGATAACAATGTCCTTAATGCTAACACGAATAAAGCCATAGTACCAGAAATCGTGGTCGAAGATGAAACTCATCTCCTTCACGGTAACACAATGAATAGGCCCGTAACACCTGACCGTAGCAGAGCAGTGACCCCAGATCCCTTGGAGGGGTTTACCCCGGATGAGCTGGAGATAACGGCCAGGGTCATGCGGGCTATGTCTAAGAAAAGAAAGGAAGCCGAGTTAACGGCGGGGGGAATACGGGATAAGGTACCGACAAATCCGCCGATAGTCAATTTGGAGAGTCTGTTCAACCAGGCGGGACAGCAACAACCGTCAAGAAGCCGTGGCCAAGAGACCACACCGACCGAGCGCCAACTCACACAAGGCGCCCAGGTGGGAGATTCAGGTTCTTATCGGCATGAGGTCTCTAGTGGCCCGGAAAGGCGGGCAGTCAGAGCAATCATCAGGCCCAGAATATCTCCGTTCACACAAGAGGTACTCGACCAGCAAATGGAGAAAATAAAGATGCCGTCTTGTACTTATGACGGTAAGGGTGATCCGAAGCGGTATGTGGCCGCGTTTGAGAGTCATATGTTGCTATATACGGACACCGATGCTGTGTGTTGTAAAGTTTTCCCTACGACTCTTACCGGCGCAGCCTCGGATTGGTTCTCCAATTTAGAGTCGGGATCAATTGACTGCTTTGAGACCCTGGTGGAGTTATTCACAGGTCAGTACATAAGTAATAGTGCGAGACAAAGGACATCTGGCGAACTCATGGCTATTCAACAACGAAAGGATGAGTCGCTCAGAGATTTCATTAGACGCTTCAATAATGAAGCTAATACTATACCGAAATTGCAGCAAGAGATTGCCGTGATGGCATTGATGAATGGGCTAGGTGACAACGACTTCAAAAAATATATGTCGCGGAAGTGTTTCCCAAACTTAGGGGTAGCATTTGCCAAAGCTCACGAATACATAAAAAGTGAGGAGCTGCTAAAAACGAGCCGTCAGATATCGTCGGCAGAGCCCTCCAGAAGGCAAGGTGATAATAGCTCGAATTCCCAGATGGGTGGGGAAAGCAGGGCGCTGCCGCAAGGCCAGCAGCGATCCGGAAGGCCGGCAAGGGGATTGGGTCGTTACAGTAGTTATACGCAGTTAAACACCCCGAGAGCGGCAATATATTCAATAAACCAGAATAGAGAAGATTGGAGTCGACCGGCACCGATGATAACGAAGGGTCGGGATGTGAAGAAATACTGCATGTTTCACAGAGATGTCGGTCATTACACCGAAGAATGTGTTCAGCTAAAGGAGAACATTGAGGATCTTATAAGGAAGGGACGATTATCCCAGTATCGTACTCAGGCAGGTCCCAGCCGACAGCAAAATTCACAGCCTAGGCAAACCGAGCACCGAAAGCAGGGGGAACAGTTAGTGCAAGATGATACTTACAGGCAGAATCATGCGGAAACGTCCAGACAGGGAGGTAATCCGACAGGACGTAAAATAACAATCGACGTTATCACGGGAGGGCCGGTATACGAGGTTTCGTAAGCGGGGCCAAGAAGAGTTTGTCAGAATACCGGCACCTAGTGAACGCTTTGAGCGTAGAGGAACGACCTCGGCCTTCTTCCATGCTTTCGATATCTTTTACAGAGGAGGATGCTAAGGGAATAGTCTATCCGATCCTCATGATGATCCGTTGGTGCTGATACTGACGGTAAATGGAGCAGATATCAAACGGGCACTCGTTGACGGCGGAAGTTCCGCAAATATTCTGTTTGCTAGAGCTTTTGATGCCATGAGGATTGGCCGAAAATACTTGACGCCGGTGTCCTATCCCGTGATAGGCTTCAACGGATCGACAGTACGACCTGAAGGTAGCATTGTTCTTCAGGTTCGAATGGGAGAGGGTCCGGCAGTAAGAGATGTCATGGCAGAGTTTTTGGTGATTGATGTGCCATCCGCTTACAACGCCATTGTCGGTAGGCCTTTAATTCATGACATGCAAGATGTGGTGTCAACATACCACTTAACCATGGTATATGTATCCAATGCGGGAACAACAGAACGCGTACGGGGTAGTCAGACTATGGCAAGGGAGTGTTATGTATCGGCACTGAAGCAACCAGGCCAACAGCCAGCTGGTGAACGGACACCAACCAAGCGAGAACGAATTCCTTCCACGCATGACTTGGCTATGGAAAATTTTGATACCAGGCCAGTAACTGCTCCACGTCCTTCCTCGGGAGGCGAGACTGTCGAGATCGAGTTGCAACCTGGAGAGCCCGGTAGAGTAGTGCGTGTGGGATCCGATATGGATGTCGACACGCGCTGCCATTTGGTGGAATTGTTGCGAGAGAATGCTGACGTATTTGCTTTCTCGGCGGACGAGATGCCCGGGATACATCCCGACGTCATAGTGCACAAGCTCAATGTCGACAGGAGAGCAAAACCTGTTCGACAGAAAAAAAGGAACTTTTCAACAGAGAAAATGGAGGTTATTCAATCAGAGGTGAACAAATTGCTAGCGGCCGGTTTTATCGAACCCTGCACGTATCCCGAATGGTTAGCAAATGTGGTCATGGTAAAGAAGCCGTCAGGGAAGTGGAGAATGTGTGTGGACTTTACGGACTAGAACAGAGCCTGTCCGAAAGATTGCTATCCTTTGCCGAGGATAGATAGATTGGTAGATTCAACTTCCGGTCACGCGCTACTGAGCTTCATGGACGCTTTCTCTGGGTATCACCAGGTCAGCTTATATGAACCGGATCGAACCAAGGCGGCATTCATTACCGATTCTGGAGTTTTTTGTTACAGGGCTATGCCCTTTGGATTGAGAAATGCAGGGGCCACATATCAGAAACTGGTCGACAAGGTATTTGCAAACCAGAAGGGAAGGAATGTAGAAGTGTACGTGGACGATTCAATTGTGAAGAGCCGTTTGGCTACGGATCACGTCGCTGACTTGAGAGAAACTTTTGAAACCCTTCGACGCTACCGGATGAAGTTAAACCCGGAGAAATGTGTGTTCGGCGTTCGATCTGGAAAGTTTCTCGGTTTCATGGTGAGCGAAAGGGGTATAGATGCTAATCCTGATAAGATTGAGGCGATTCTAAGCTTGCCAGAACCAAAGTGCATAAAAGATGTACAAAAGCTCACCGATCGAATGGCTGCGTTAACAAGATTCATCAGCAAGTCAGCTGATAAAGCCTTACCATTCTTTATAGTTTTGCGACAAAACAAGCTATTTGAATGGGGGAAGGACCAATCTAAAGCGTTCCAGGCTGTGAAAAATCATTTGAGGTCTTTACCCACCATCACAAGGCCGGAACAAGGAGAAACGTTACAACTTTATATCTCGGCTTCAGCAAAGACGGTAGCAGCGGTGCTCCTAGTAGAGCGGCAAAAAATCCAACTGCCAATTTACTTCGTGAGCCACGTTTTAAATGCTGCCGAGAGAAGGTATCCGGTAGTAGAGAAGATCGCGTATGCAGTAGTTGTGGCTGCACGAAAATTGCGTCCTTACTTCGATGCGCATGTAATTGATATCTTAACAAATCAGCCGTTAGAGAAATCTTTGCAAAAGATGGAAACGTCTGGCCGCTTGCTTAAATGGGCGATTGAATTATCTGAATATGTTATTACATATAAGCCAAGAGTATCATTCAAAGCCCAGGCTTTGTCTGACTTCATTGTCAAAACGTCATATTATAAAGAGGAGGATGATGCCGGCACCTGGAAGGTATCAGTTGACGGTTCATCTGCTTCAACCGGCTCAGGGGCTGGGGTAGTTATGATCTCTCCCCAGGGAGATGTGTTCGAGTACGCCGTTAAGTTCAAGTTCAAAGCCTCGAACAATGAGGCAGAATATGAGGTAGAATATGAAGCAGCGTTAGCAGGGGTACAGCTGTGCATATCTGCGGAAGCAAAGCGCATTGAGATGACAACTGACTCTCAATTAGTGGCAAATCAGTTTAACGGCACTTACGAAACTCGAGAGCCAAGTATGACGGCATATTTGGGAAAACTCAAGAGTGTTACTTCTGGTCTAGAATACTTCGAAATCAAGTTGGTTCCTCGGGCAATGAACACACAGGCAGACGCCTTGGCTAAACTCGCAAGTTCAAGCTTCAATGACTTAGAAAGAACGGTTATGGTGGAGGTTTTGAAAGAAAGAAGTATTGACGAACAACCTCCTAAGGACGTATGTTGCACGACTGCGGGACGAGAATGGTATGATGATATCTTGGCTTACAAGGTACATAATATTCTTCCTATCGACAAGACGGAGGCAAGAAAAGTTCAGAAAGACAGTGTCTGGTTTATTATGTTCCGAGGCTTGTTGTATAAGCGGGGGTTTTCGTTACCGCTACGAAGATGTATAACGACTTATGAGTCGGCAAGGCTGATAGAAGAAATACACGAGGGTGATTGCGGTAACCATGCGGGGGGTCGGTCAATGTCCTTGGAAGCAATGAAGAGGGGCTAGTATTGGCCGACAATGAATGCGGATACCATGGAATATGCGAAAAAATGTGACAAATGCCAGAAGTACGGGCCGGTTATTAACCAACCTCCAAATGATCTAACACCCATTCTTAACCCAATCCCATTTGCTCAGTGGGGGATGGACATTATTGGGCCGTTTACGTCAGCAACTGGTGACCGTAAGTTCTTAATTGTGGGGATAGACTACTTCACCAAATGGATAGAAGCAGAGCCGGTGGCAAAGATTACAGCGACTGAGGTAAAGAAGTTTATCTGGAAAAGCATCTTTACGCGATTCGGATTGCCGACAGCAATGGTGTTCGATCACGGTTCACAGTTTGATTACAGCCCGGTAAAAGACTTCTTAAGCATTTATAAAGTCAAGTTTGCGTACGCAGCGGTATGTCACCCGCAGTCAAACGGCCAAGCTGAGGCCGCTAACAAGCAGATACTAGGGGCAATTAAGAAAAAGGTAGAAGACGCTAAAGGCTTGTGGGCAGATCTAATACCTGAAATTTTATGGGCAAATCGTACGACAACAAGGGAAACAACGGGGGAATCTCCTTTTAACCTCGCTTTCGGCTCCGAGGCTGTGGTTCCGGCGGAAGTGGGCTTACCTTCTTTTCGGGTACAACACTTCTGTGAAAGTCAAAATGATTTGCTACTTCGACAACAATTGGATTTCCTACCAGAAGTAAGGTTGACAGCTACCATAAAATCTGCGGCATACAAAAACCGAATGAGACATGCTTATAATCGCCGCGTCAATTATCGGCCCATGGAAGATGGTGATTTAGTTCTGCGTAGAACAGCCGCGACCGGTAAAGGGAACGCAGAGGGTAAATTCACTGCGACTTGGGAGGGGCCTTACCAAATATATGAAACACTTAGGCAAGGGTCTTATCGGCTAATGACCCTTGAAGGTGTTCCCCTGAAGAATGTTTGGAACGCTAGTATGTTAAAGAAATATTTCATGTGAAACTTAAATATGTTCTACTTTATGTATCTATTTGATGACATGTAGTCACACGTATGTTAGCGGCATTTGCTAGTATTGTAATCTATTTCAACACTTATGAAATACAATCGTATTACCTACTTTCGATACGATCTGATCACAGCCTAGCTAGCTGACTCGGTCGTTCAAGTGAGGGAATATAAAAATATATATATAATAATAATGATAATGGACCTCAAGGGGAGTTGAAAGCGCGGTCTGATCCACTGCCTTTACTCAGCCTGACAAAGGTTGGATACTTTATCTCGATATGTTTTATATCCGATATTCAGCATAGGCATTCCAGAGTTTTCCCAGAATTTGTTTACGAATAAATTCTGCCAAAAAACTCGGGGAGTATTATTGGTAGGCAATATCTTAGAAATACCGATAATAAAGTATTATTGGTAAGATATATTTTGAAAATACCGATAACAAGGTTAAGTAAATTCTTGGGCTTTACAAAAAAAAAAAAAAAAAAAAAAAAAAAAAAAAAAAAAAAATTTAATCACAAATAAAATACCATGAATTGTAATTTTGAAAGCCGAAAACGTAAATTCATGTTAAAAATCAAGGAATAACTAAAACGCGATTCAAAGAATAATCAAGGCAGTAAGAATTATGGTAAGGATTGAAAGAAATAAATTGTAACGAGTACATACATACGCAAATAAAATGTTCAAAACGATTGAAAGAAAAAATGTGACATAATACAGACGGATATAATTGTTTGAAGTATAAAGCAGATACAGACAAGCATGAATATTACAGCCCAGGGATGACTGCCCTCCTGATTAATTCTTGTCGGCCTCCTTGGTTGATTCACCCGCGTTAACAGGCTCTTTTTCAGCTTCTTTACTGGAGGGACTGGCAGACCCATCTTTACCAATATGAGTGGCAATAAGGCTACTGATAAGGGCGTCATCAAAATCCACGTCTGGCAACTCGCGTGGGTCTAAATTGGTTATCACAGCATGCGGGGGGAGCTCGTCAAAGTACTCACTCTCATAGCTGGTAGGAGAGTGGTTCATCTCTTCATTAAAAGCCCTCTCGACGGCCTGCCATTTCGTCGAATCCCACCCCTCCGCTTTGTACACACAGCGATGCGCAGAGACCCAGCCGGCAGTATACCGGTCAACCAGCAAGTTGGCGTAAAGGTCGGTCTGCAGGAACCGATTAACGGCTCGGCGCCTGATTCCCGGCTTGTCGCGCTCCATCTGCTCAACTTGGCTGGCCAGCTTTGCCTTAGCATCCCTCTCGTCCTTTAGGCTCTGCTCTAGGCTGGCCACCTTCTTTTGCAACAGCTCCTGGTCCGTCAGTTTCCTGTTCAGCTCAGACACTTGCTTTTGCAAGGTCTTTACATCAGATTTAGCCTTGTCACGCTCCTTGACAACGAGCTTGCAAGCGTCATCAGCCTTCTTCAGCCTGGTCTCGGCATTATCGGCAGCGCGCTGATAATGCTGGTACATGTGCACCACCTCGACAGCAGAGTTCACGGTCTAAATCGACGGTAATAGAAATTGTTGTTAGTAATTATGATATAACGTAGAAATGACAGGCACCTAAGGTAATAATGAGGACTTACCCGGAGCATATTGTTCATAAGCTGGCCACAGGGAGCGGCAATGCGATTGGCTGGCCTGTCGGCTGGAGTTGCCAAATCCTTCAGCATTCTCCACCCCATGCTCCCGCCAGTATTAGGGTCGTCACTGAGAACGGACTCCCCACGATTAACATTGATTCGGGGATGCCATGGGTCACCGGCAGCACCGAACGGTACAGCCATTTCCTCAGCAACTCCTTCCGGGATTCTGACGTGTGGAATCTCGATGAAGTCGCTGACAAGGGCAGGGACGAAAGCGCCCTTGCTGAGACCGCCAGAGCGCGTCGAAACGACCGCCGGAGTCTCCTTTGGAGGAGGCTTGTCGATATTGGCCAGATGACCGGTTCTGACCCCTCCAGAGCCGGCACTGGGAGCAGTTGGGTCCCGTAAGGTGACAGTCAGTTTTCTCAGCGGTTGGGTGTCGGTCTCATCCTCCAGGTTAACTACCCCTTCCGGCCAGATCCCTTGTGCATCCTGTTCGAAGGATGCCGCCTCATTGTCATGATGTTTTTGTTTTTTTTTGTTGTTGTTGTTGTTCTCGGTCGGAGGACTCAGATGTCCTCTTTGATGCATTCCCTCCACCCCTTTTCACAACTAAGGTGCGAGGTCTGGTAGTGCGGTCGGTAGGAGCCATGTCTTGTACTCTTGTTCTTTTTCTTTTGCTGGCTCTAGTGGCAAAGGCGGGGAGAGTGTCGTATGACTTCCTCGGCCGATCGGGGCACTGTTGTTTCACTCGCCCATCAGGATGCAAGCCTAGCCGGCTGAAGTCGAGTTTGTCAATACCTGGCGAGAGACACAACCGATAAGGAATGTCGAAAATAAACATTATAAAGGTAAACCAAAAAAAAAAAAAAAAAAAATAAATAAATAAATTAAAAAAAAAAAAAAAACGAAAACGAAAAAGTTACTATGTACATATATAGTGTGTTAAGGAACACGCATGCAGGTAAGAGAAGACAGGTAGGGTACTTCTAGAAAATATTATCAGAGACAAAGTACGAAAACAGTAAAGATAAATGTAAATACATGTATGTAATTTAATAACACTTCCATACCAAATGCATCGGTATGGCAGAGACCGACATGAGATAGAGGGGCGTTGCCCAGTATATAATTACAATGGGGCAGCCACACCCCCGGAATCGCTTTATTCTTCTTACCAGCATTAACATATGTACAATTGAACCACTTAAAACCCTTTTTCTCCATTGTTCCTAATTTTCTCGACCGTATGGTCTCGAACATACTGTGCGGATGGTGAAACCTCCTACGGACGATAAAGTCCTCGGGAACACTCATAAAATAAAATTCCTTCTTCCAGTTCTTGCAACTGGTTAACTTTGGCCACACAGTGCATTTCCCGGGAGCAGTAAACAAAGACCACCACCCAGGTGATTGGATGTCTCTCTTTATCCAATGTAGCCTCCTAAAAAGGTTCAGGGTAAAGGGAAAGTCCATGAAGATCATTACCCATACAAGAGAGACTATGTTGCGAATGGTCGGAGGCGTTAACTGTGCAATAGATACATTCCAAGCCCGAAATATTTTTTCAATGTAGTGGTGAAGCGGAAACCATAAGCCAAATTCAAAATGTTTGGCATATACGACGATATGGCCGGGAAGACAGTCCAGGGCCGTTTGACCTATGCCCGGTAATCTCAGTTCATATCCGTCAGGTAGACGGTAGAAGCGTTTGCCATGTTGACAGTAATCTTTCTCGGTCGCTGTCTGCAACCATACTGGATCCACGACGCAGTCATTTATCTCGTAGCTGCTAGGAATTTCTTGTAGTACTAGATATTTTGCATCATCTTGATCTGAGTCATATTCCTCGTCGAGACGTTCTTCGTCTGCGATCTGAGCAGCAACATTGAAATCCGCAGCAATTTCCTCGTCGGTCTCGTCTCCTTCCTCCTCATCATCTCCTCCCTCGAGATTTTCTGATCCTTCTGCATCTTCATCACCGATGCTATCACCCCCACTTTCTTGACGGTCTAGGCTTTCCTCAAATGACCGGATATCTTCTTCTCGGATATCCGAAGTTTCATGCTCAGGTTCACCAACTTCTTCATCAACAGCAGGTCTACTGCTTTCACCAACCTCACGTTGGAAACTGGTATGTTTGGTTCTCGACATCCTGTCAATATTAGTGTCTTATTGATTAAACAAATCCAAGTTTGACCTTAAATGATATTGAACGCTAATAGGCTCAACGTCGGCAATCTCTGTGTCCTCTGGGATATCGGGGTTGGTAGGACGCAAAGCCTTCTCGGCGTCAGCCAAAAATTTATGACGATAATAAGCTTCTCTTTCTTCTATAGAGGTTAAGGGAGTACAGAGTTCAGCCTCATTGGCTTTACCCGTATTCGCATGCATTCCAGACCCAGACATTGACAAATAATGAAATAAACGCAAAACTACTTAACCAACAAACCAACGAAAAATCGAAAAGAGAGTTAGGGTTTTTTACCTCTTTTTGAACTCAACTCTTGAAGCGTGACTCGGAAATTAAGTGTCCTCCGTTTACAAACACCGGTCACAACACAACCGAACAAACCCTTGACAAATTGAGCCTTGAATCGCAGAAATATAAGCGCAGTACGAGCGAAGTGCAGTAGAAATTTTTCGAAATTTTTTCGCAAAGGAAATGAAGGGTCAAAGTGCGAAATAAGCTATTTATACTGTCCAAATGAAGCGGTTGATGTGACATTTACTGCATGCAATCCAACGGCTGTGATAAAACACCTTTTCAAAATTAACCTGATTCGATGACTGACACGTGCCCCATTACTTTATTACATTTTCCCGCCAAATCCTGGGGAGTAAATTTTTAAATAAACAACAAATCGTTTTACCTCCCATTTTCGGTTTCATATTTATTTCACAATAACCATGTCGGCATTTTTTCCATGCATTATTGAGCAAAGTTACTACCGTCAATTTGCTCACTTGGGGGGCAAATCGTAGATTTTTTCTTGTTGATTTATTGAGCAAAGTTACTACCGTCAATTTGCTCACTTGGGGGGCAAATCGTAGATTTTTTCTTGTTGATTTATTGAGCAAAGTTACTACCGTCAATTTGCTCACTTGGGGGGCAAATCGTAGATTTTTTCTTGTTGATTTTTTCCATCACAAGTGAGCACGTCAGTTTTACTCACGTCCTCACTTGGGGGGCTAGTTGTACGGGATATATTGGTAGTATCATAACATGCCGGTAAAAGAGTGTCTTGCAGTTTAAAGAAATGGTTAATCATTGAATAATTCATGTCCTTACCGGCATTAGTCTCTACCACGTGGAGAGCTGCTTCTCGAAAACGTGGCATGTTCCACTGACGCGTGGAGAGCTGCTTAGTGCCGCGTAAGCTCCTGCTAGTACCAAGGTCGGTGTGCCACCTATCTGTATAGGTGGCACCTGCTTGGTTGCGTTCCTATAAATACCCAAACAAATTCTCATTTCAGAGGTGGAATCTCTCTCTCTCTCTCTAAAACATTTTCTCTCTCTTCTTTCACTTTCTTCTCACAAAGGAACTGACTTTAGCATCGGAGTGGTTATTCCCGGATAACCCCCGGGCTAGTTAATTTGTATTGGCTGTGTAGGTGAGCAATTGGACGGTAAACCATTACCAGCCCTCAGACACTGACGGAAGCAGAATCCAGTGGGAATAAAAATGGCCAAAAGTTCATCATCACTAGCAACAATGTAGTTTAAATCATTTTGGACAAATATCCAGAATTAATCATGGTTATCGATTAATCATAACATAATTAATCTCCAATCATTGCTCAAACCAATCACATTTTTCAGAAAATCAATAGCTAAATCGAATTTTCCAGAAAATCAATAACTAAATCAAATTTCATCAACAATTCCACAAACTATTAAATGTTCAATACTTTAAGAAAGATTACCAGAAACTTCAAAAGCCCTCAACCATCTCACCATTAGATGAGTTAAATTTCCAATTGCTACATATTGATAAACACAACAAATCTTACACGTGATATCTGTAACATCATAATCTAAAATGACTATTTATACTTATAAACCTTAGATTAACTTTGAACAAAAAAAGTGTTTTGACCAATTCACCGGTAATATTACTCATATCAATGCAGACAAGAGGCAAGGGTGTAATTACATGTAAATGCATATTCTGAAATTAGAGTAGTACTATTGGGTGGTTTTTACTGCCATTGGATGATCAAAGAGTACCATTGGACATTCAGTGGTACAAAGTATGCATGCATTGGTACTATATATGCATTCAGTGGTACTAACTATGTGTATATATAGTATCACTAAATAGACAATGATATTATATAAGCTTTTAGTGGCACATCTAAAAGTGGTCCCACTTACCTATCTCTCTATTCCTTTCTCTCTATTCCATGTACTTTTTAATATTTTTATATTTGTTATGCATTAAAAAATTATTAGTACTTTTTTCAAACGACATGTAATTGATTTGCACCTTTTTTTTTATTAATTTTTTTTCTATTTTTCATTTTTTTGTGGGTAATCAACTAATAATCAAACCCAAAATCAATAAAGATATTATTACTTTGGATGGTTGGAAGAAGGGTCATATCTTTTATACAACAAACCAATGTTGATAAAGGAGGCCCAAGCAGATTAATGACCTAAATAAGGATCACTAGAATCATAACACAATGTTCTCAACAAAAGTGACCATTAGACTATCAATCCCATTAAGGAGTGCCTTCTAAAGGAAGGTTAGTGAGGTATGAATAAATGCATAACAATTAACAAGGGGTATGGAGGTCATTACACGTAAGTCTACATTCTAAATTTAGAGTAGTATCATTAAGTGATCAATAGTATCACCCATAGCCGTAGAAGAGGGAGTGCAAGGTGACCTCTTGCACAGGGCCCCCAATTTTAAGTGTGTCTAATTTTTATTATTTTTTTTTTTAATTTTATAAAAGTTGCAAATCCTTCTTGTTTCTCACCCCTACATCTACTTGAGGGCTTTTTGCTTTGCCCATCCTTCCTTTGAGTCAAGGGATTTATTTATTTATTTATTTATTTTTATTTTTTTTTTTTTGGTTTTGGCATTCAATTAGTTTATTTAATTATTATTTCTAACTGAATAAGTTATATATATATATATATATATATATATATATTACTGAAATAAAGGTAAATCGAGTTGTATTAGTTTGAAATTATTACGTAATTGTATTATTTTAATCACTGAAGCATTTTTTTTGTTTTTGTTTTTTTGTTTTTTTTTTTTTTTTGTGAAAGTTGAAATTTTCTATAGGCAAATCAGCGAGACAAAAATTAGAATAAGCCAATAATAGATTTTAAAAAGTAAAAATTTGTATAATTTTCTTTAGATCAGGGCCCCCAAAACCATTGCAACGGCCCTGGTATCACCGAATGATCAAATAGTACCATTGAATATTCAGTGTTACTATTTATGTAGGTAATGATACTATATATTCATTTAGTAGTAGTCACTGCGTGTAGAAATAATGTTTTACTATATAGTCAGTGGTACTATATAAGCTTCTAGTGGTACATTTAAAAGTGGTCTCACTTACCCATCCCTCTCCTCCTTTCTCTCATCCATATGTGTTTTTTAATATTTTAATACTCCGTATTTGTTGTGCATTTGCAAATACATAACAAACCTGCATTAGTACTTCCTCCCCATTTAGTGTGAAACACAATGTGAACGTTTTAGGGGAGGCGAACATGAACATGCATGGGTTGTTCATCGGTCCACGACTGGATCAAAGACCAAAATATTGAATATCAAGAACTGAAGACTGGACCGATTAAGTTAGGAACGAATCTGGACTGGACCGAAAAATTGATCCAAAACTGGACGGAACTGGTTCAAACCGATTTTAGATTTTTTTTAAAATTTATATAATTTATGTAAACTTCGGAAAAAAAACCAATATTTTAACGTTTTTTTTTTTTGTATGTTTATTACAAAAAAGCTCATATGACTAAAGTTTTTCAAGCTTGTTAATTAATCATTATTAAAGGTTTTATGTATAATTTTAAGCAAAAAAAACTGGTTCAGTCTAAGATTGGTTTTTAAAAGTTTTGGACCGGACCGAAAATCAGGATAATAAATTTCTCGACCCAGAGACCAGGCCGATTAATTTGGTCCAGTCCATTTTTTCGCTCCGTACCAATTTGTGAACACCCCTAAACATGATAGTGCACCACACAATTTCCTTCTATTGCACAAACAATCTTCGAATTGTGTTTGTTAATCAACTTTTGAAGGTTTTTTTTTTGTTTAATTTTTTTTTTTTTTATATAGAAATTATCAACTTTGAAGTTAATTAACTTCATAAGATAAATAGTAATTGATGGATTTAGAAATGAGCTACATTTTTCTATGTCCTAAAAGAGAGTAGATTTTGCTCTGTAACATCATTGTAATACACCAAAAATTAGACTACCAATTAATTTTTTTTGAAACAAAGCCTCAAAGGCGCTAGCTTTCATTCATGGGAAGGTCCTGTTGGACTAAAGAAGCAATACAGCTAGGGAAATTAGATAACCAAACACTACTACTACTCGTACCCCATGGTAAGCAATGAGCCAACGCATGGGCTATACCTTATTCCCTTCCCTACAAACAAAACACCACGAAACGGAATCTAAAAAACTACTAACATGATAAATATCATCAAAGATAATATGAAGGTTGTTCCTGCCAACTTCGTGTGATGAGAGAGCATTCACAAGCTCAAGGCAACCGCTTTCCATTACCACCCTTCGATAGCCATAGTCTACTACAGTTTTCAGCCCCAAAAATAAAGCCTTAGCTTCAACAATTATTGCATCCCACCCATACTCCACCTGCCAAACTGCTGCTAGAGTGCTAGCAGCACCTCCCCCCTTTCATTTCTGATCACTGCCCCAGCAGACGCACCACACCCCTCCTGTGTGCCACCATCTACATTCACCTTCACCAAGCCCTCGTCTGGTGGTTTCCACCTTTTCCTACCCACCTTGCCTTTCCTCACAGCCCCTTCCTTCTCATTGTTCAGCTCACGCATAACTTTAGTGACATATTCCATCGTCTTCACAGGATCACAAGCCTCTCCTTCGAATACGCAACAATTTCTAGCATTCCAAATAGCCTAGCACATCGAGACAAATAGAGCATGCTCCTCGCTAGGCAGTTTATCAAAACATGCCATTGCCCACTCCCCAAACTCACTACACCCACCTCTAACATCCTCCCCCAACTCACATTTGTTCCAAACTAATCTCGCAATAACACAATCACGGATGCAATGTAATTCAGATTCATTCTCTACTCTACAAACACCACATAAGGCATCCTTGCAAGGAATTCTCTTACTCAACCCCAAAGAAGTAGGAAGTACTCCTTTGCACGCCCTCCAAAAGAATATTTTAATTCTTGGGAGGGTATTCACACTCCATACCTTATTCCAGAAAGAAGAAGCGCATGACGAAGATGCCTCTGAGTCGAGCCCACTGTCACCAAAAATAGCTCTATATGCCGAGCGAACCGAATACTCGCCACTCTTCTCAAGGTCCCAGCATATTACATCTTCAGGGAGCCTAGTGCTAATGGGAATGCTCAATATTCTATCACACTCAAAAGGAGGGAAAATCTCCTTTATGAGTGGGATATTCCAAGAGGCCGTAGGGAGGTGTATCAGATCACACACCCTCATCCCCTCCCTATTCGTAGCACAAGGAGAAATGATCCTCCTAGTTTGTGTATTCGGGATCCAAGGACAGCCCCAAACCAGCACCTTAAGGCCATCCCCAATCCTCCATCTCATGCCACGTTGCACCACCCATTTAACACCCCATATTCCACGCCAAGTATAGCTAGGATTATTTCCAAGCTCCGAGCTCAAATAATCCCCATTCTCAAAATATCGAGCCTTCAAGAGTCTTGCTATCAAGCTGCCCGGATAACTTATAATTCTCCAAGCTTATTTTCCAAGTAAAGCTGCGTTGAAATATTTAAAATCTCGGAACCCCAAGCCCCCCATCGATTTCGGTTCACACAACTTCCTCCAAGCTATCCAATGAATCTTCCGCTCACCCTTTTTTTGCCCCCACCAAAAGTTTGCCACCAACGACCTCAACTCATCACAAAAAGAAGAAGGGAACTTAAACACACTCATCGCGTAGGTAGGGATAGATTGGGCAACAACCTTAATCAACACCTCCCGACCCGCTTTAGATAACATTCCCCCCTTCCACCCTTGTAACCTTTTACATAACTTCTCCCTAACACCCTTCGTAATCACCTTTATAGACCTCCCCACAACCGTCGGAAGGCCTAGATATTTATCATGAATATCTACCATGTTAACCTCCAAAAGACCAGCTAATTCACCCCTCCTTGCTTCCGAGACCCCCTTACTAAAAGAAACAATCGTTTTGTCTAGATTCACCATTTGCCTTGACGCCTTTTCATAACATTGGAGGATCTCTCGAATTACAGAAATCTCCGATCCACCGGATCAACTCTAGAAAATATAATGCTATCATCTGCAAATAGTAAATGTGAGATCGAGGGAGCCGTCGAAGCAATTCTGATCCCATGAAACCGGCCATCCAACACAACAAACCCGACAACGCCTCAGCACATAAAATAAATAAATACGGGGATAGAGTATCACCTTGTCGTAAACCCCTATCCGGAGTAAACTCCCCTAAAGGTGCCCCATTTATAAGAACCGAAAAAGTAACCGACGACACATAATGCATGACTCTATCAATCCAGAAATCTGCAAACCCCATTTTACTCATAACGGCTCTCAAAAACTTCCATTCAACTCTATCATAAGCTTTGGCCATGTCAAGTTTCAAGGCTAAGGAATCACTAGTACTTGTCGAATTCTTCATATGATGAAACACCTCAAAAGCAACCAGAATATTGTCTGTTATTAATCTTCCAGGAGTAAAGGCACTTTGATTCACAAATGTAATATTCAACCGATTGGCAAGCACTTTGGTAATCAACTTATAAACTACATTACACAAACTAATAGGGCAGAATTAAGTCATTTTATCCGGAGCTTTCTTTTATAAATGAGTCCAAACTAGTTCGGGGTTTTAGATAATTTTTTGCGCAAATTATAACATGCACCCTTGTGCACACAGAACTACGTGCTCCACTAATAGGACGCTGACACGTAGCTCCTTCTACTTGCACACAGAACTACGTGCACCACCAATAGGACGCTGACACGTAGCTGCTTCTTTCCTTGCTGTTTCTTTCCTTATTTTGGCAACGAATTTCCCGCGTTCTTTCCTTTTTCAATCCTTTCCTTATTTCTCCATTTTTCCTTTTGAATTATCATTTGAAATTTTTCTCTCGTCGATTTTCTCTCTCCTCTAGTTTTCTCTCATCAATATTCTCTCTCAGTTATTTTCTCTTTTCGCTTAATTCAGTGCTCTTCTCACCATTGTTGATTGCTTTGTTCATCCTTGTTGTTCTTCAATCTTGTTTTTTCCATGGATTTGATTTCTGTGCCTGAAGTTCTTGATAGTGGAGGTAAGAATTCTGAATTTGATTAATTTTCGTTAATTAGGTTTTTTCAATGTGATTTTTCAGCAACTTTTAATTATTGCTAATTATTTGAAGTTATAATAATTATCGTTTGTTTTTAATTCATTGTATAATTAGGTTTTATTTAGTTGCTTATATTTGAGATGAGATTGTGATTTTTTATTTTATAGTTATTAGGTTTGTTATTTTCATGAATATGATTCTGAACATTGAATAATTTTTAGTTTTAATTAGTTGTATTTTCTATTGATTTATTGATGAACTAATCACATTATAGATCTATTATTTTTAATCTTCTGTAATTTTTGATTAGATTTTTATTAATATGATTCTGCAGTAGTATTATAATAATTTGTGTTGATTTTTATCATTTGTTGATTAATCTGTTTATTAATGCTTGATTTTGAAATTTCGCCTCTTTTGATATCTTGCTGAACAATTTATGTCCAGAATTTGATAGATATACGATGTTTTGTTCAAAGTGTTTTGAATTTGATTTCTGATTTATGAATTATAATATGATTTTGAACATTGTATAATATTTAGGTTTAATTAGTTGTATTATTCAATTTATTAATTGAAGAACTAATTAAATTATTGATCAATTTACTATTAGCTTCTGGAATTTGTTTAAGATATTTTGATTTCTTATTGTATTTTATTAATTTGTGATGAATTTTATCATTTTTTGATGAATTTAATGAATATTATTTGTTTATTATTCGTATTATTAGTATTTTAAATATATTATGAACACTGTCATGTTATTTTTTGAATCTTTATTTCATTTTATTGAACCTTTGATCTTATATATATATATTAATATAGAATTGTACAAGTAATTATGAACATCTTATCCTTTTTTTTGAACTTTGTTCTTTTATTATTGAACTATATTAATTTTTGTTATGCATTTTGTTTGTTTATTGCAGTTTATAAGTATGAAGTTGTTTATAAGGAAAGTGAAAAGTCTGAATTGCAGTGGAAACAAGTGAACAATGATGCGGAGGCATATGAAATGTATAATGATTATGCATTTCGGCATGGATTTAGTATTAGGAAAGGGAAAGTTCGATATGTTGGTACTTCAAGTGTTTGGAGAGGCAGAAATTATGTATGTTCAAATGCTGGTTTGAAGGATACTTCTTCCAAGGTGCCTAAGAAGTATTCTAAGTTGGATTACCGTACATGTTGTGAAGCTTACATTGTTTTTGTTATTGATGAAAGGTGTTTGGACTGCTGTTAAACACAATATGGATCACAATCATGCTATGATACCTGTTGAGAAAAGACATCTCCTTAGGTCTCAAAGGAAAATTCAAGGTGAGCATTTGAAGTTCATAAGTACTATGAAGGCTAGTGGGGTTAGGGTTACGGATTCTCTTCGTGCTTTAAGGAAAGAAGTTGGTGGATCTCCTAATCTATGCTACACTGTTACTGATGTTTACAACGCTTTAGCTACTGAAAAAGCCGGCAGATTAGAAGGTGGTGATTGTAATGCTTTGATCAAGTCTTTTGCTGCAAGACAAGCCAAGGAAAGTGACTTTTATTATGAGTTTGAGGTTGATGGAAATCATGCCCTTTGTAGTGTATTTTGGAGGGATGGAAGAATGCGAAGGGATTATGAAGCTTTTGGTGATTTGATGGTGTTCGATACTACCTATAGAACTAACAAATATGGCATGAGTTGTGCCCCTTTTGTTGGTATGAATCATCATTGTAATAATGTCATGTTTGGAATGGGTTTTGTTCTTGATGAAAAGACCAGCAGTTTTGTATGGTTGTTTGAGGCTTTTATGAGATCTATGGGAGGATGTCGAGATCCCATAACCTTAATGACTTATCAAGCCCCTTCAATTGCTGCAGCAATTCGACAAATATTTCCAAGCACCCGGCACCGTTTGTGCACTTGGCACCTTGGTGAGAATTCAAAGACCAATATAGGTGGACTCAGAATATTAAAAGGGTTTCCAGAAGTATTCGATTATTTGCTTAAGTACTGTGAAAGTCCTGCTGAATTTGAACATTATTGGCCAAGGTAAGCTTTCTTTAATATTATTTGAACCTTTTATTTTATGTTTTAAACTTTTTTGTTTGATATCTGAACTATTGCATTTACATATTTGCGGAGTTAATTTTATTTAATTTAACCTGATTTGTTCTTTTTGAACATTAATTATATATATTTGAATTAAATGTATTAAGTTTTGAACCTTCTTTAAATATGAACTATTTATTATTTATTTTCAACATTTTTACTTTTCATGTTTAACAAGTGCATATGAATAGTATTATTTATATTTTGAACTTTTGTTGGTGTAATTTGAACAAATATATTATCATTTTGTTTATTGATTTGTTGTTTTTTATTTTTAATAGAATGATGACAAAATACAAGTGTTCAGAAAATGATTGGTTAAATCACTTGTATGATATCAAAGAGAAATGGTGTCCTGCTTATTCAAAAGATTATTTTTCGGGTGGAGTTTTGTCATCCCAAAGGAGTGAAACAACAAATCATTCTGTTTCCAATAGATTAAATAAAACAGATGGTTTGAGTGACTTTTACAGTACTTTTCTTGATGTTATATCAGAGTGGAGGAGTAAAGAAAGTAAGCAAGATTTCCGTTTTTTGAGGGGTAACCGTCATCTTGCAGTAGCTAATGTTCGTTTGCTCATACATGCTAGGGAGATTTATACTATTTCTGTGTATGTTGTTTTTTAGGATCAATTTGCTAAAGGAATTGCATGTTGTCAAGAGCGGAAGCATGAAGATGATGAGACTATTTGTTATTATGTTTGGAGGCCAAATAAGGACATTATTAGGCATGAAGTTACTTATGAAAAATTTACTTTCAATATCAATTGCACATGTAAGTATTGGAGTGAAATGGGGTTGTTATGTGGACACTCTCTTCGTATATATAATATTCATTGTGTTCAAAAGATACCAGAACAGTACATAGTGAAGAGGTGGACTAAGAAGGCTATGTGTAGTCATGTTTCTGATGAAGATACATGTCAAGATGTTAAAGTTGTTCCTTCTGCTGTTTGGAGAGTTCAAATGGTTAGGAAGTATGTTCAGTTAGTGACATCATGTCAAGAAGATCTTTTAGCAAGAACTGAAGTTGAGTATACTTTTCAAATGTTACGTGAAAAGGTCGAAAGTGTGCTGAGTCCAATTGATATTGAAGATGTTGAAGTTGGTGAAGAAGCTAATGAAGAAGCTAATGAAGAAGGGTTCATAAATAATCCAAAAATAGCTAGGAAAAAGGGTGAAAGAAACTACAGGCCAAAAAGTACTGTTGAGAAAGCGTTTAATAAAGCTAAGTGTTGGAAAAAGAAAGTAGATAAATATAAAGATGAAGCCAGAGCTACTGTCCAAAAATTGGTTGTTGAGGTACTTTTGAACCCCTTTTCTTTTTATCTGAACTTCTGTTATTTTTTATTGAACAACTCATAATTTTATTTTATTTGCAGGTTTTAGATGATGATGGAGATCCTTTGATTTATTCACATCCA
Organism: Chenopodium album; assembly: GCF_948465745.1. Lineage (NCBI taxonomy): Eukaryota > Viridiplantae > Streptophyta > Magnoliopsida > Caryophyllales > Amaranthaceae > Chenopodium > Chenopodium album. The sequence continues at coordinate 9,423,641 of NC_137839.1, read as the reverse complement.
ACAACACAAGGTTCAAATCTCTCTGTTCTTCCAAAGAGAAAGAATGTTCAAAGTAAAAATAATAAATCTTCAACCAATGCTTCTCATTCGTCATCGGCAAATGTAAGTATTTGTTGAACATTTCAATTGTTTTTTTTATACTTTTCTAATATATATGTTTAATTTAATTTTTATTTTTAGGTTTTTGGTGATGGTGTTAGAACTGGTTTCCAATCTTCAAATGGAAAAGGATTCAAAAATAGTAACCCTTCAACTAAATTTACTCAGCAATCTTCATTTAATGTAATTATTTTTCCAATTTTTTTTTTATTTTTTTGAACTTAATTCTTTTACTATTGAACTTTTGATATTAACTTTTGAACTTGTTAATTTTGTAGGTTTTTGAAGGTCATTCATCCAACAATTTTCCAAGACCTAATTCTTCTCAGCCATGCTCATCTAAAGCTTCAAATACATTTTCAACAACTAATGTTCAGTCTTCTTCTGGAAATTTCTCAAGTGCTTCTCATCCAACTTTTTCAAATGTAATTTTTTTATTGAACTTTTTCAAGTTTTTCTTGAATTTGTGTTTTTAAATTCTGAACTAACTTGTATTTTTTTTGTAGGTTTTTGGTCATCAAGCTTCAACTAATTCTTCTCAGCCATCCTCATCAAAAGCTTCAAATTCTTTTTCAACATCTAAGCCACCTTTATCAAATGTAATTTTTTTTACTGAACTATGTTTTGTTTTTGTTGAACTTTTTTGTTTATATTCTGAACTATCTTGAATTTTCTGTAGGTTTTTGCTCATCAAGCTTCAACTAACTTTCCAGCGACTGTTTCTCAGTCTTCTTCAAGAAATGTATGTTTTTACTTATTTTACTTTAATATATTTTGAACTTTTGTTTTGTTATTTCTGATCTTTTGATAATTTTGTAGGTTTTTGAAGGTCAATCATCAGATAATTCTTCTGTAAATTTTGTTTTGTTATTCCAGTACCTAATTCTTCTCAGCCATCCCCATCAAAAGCTTCAAATACATTTCCAAGAACTAATGCCCAAGCTTCCTCTGTAAATTTAACTTCTTTACTCTTAATATTTTTTAAATATTTAAAAAATAATTTATTAATATAAATATCTTTACTCTGTAGGTATGTGGATCTCAAGCTAAAAATACAAAATCTTTCTTAAGAGCTTCTCAGCCACCACTATCAAATGTACTGATAATATTGAACTTTTTAATTTTTTATTTTGAACTTTAAATTTTATATTCTGAATTAATCTGAATTTTCTGTAGGTTATTGGTCATCAGTCTTCAACTTACTTTCCATCAACTGGTTCTCAGTCCTCTACAAGAAATGTAACTTTTTAACTGAACTGTTTTAGATTTTTTTTGAACTTCTAATATTATAATGTGAACTTTTAACTTTTGTTAGGTTTTAAGTGGCTCTCAAGGTAAAAAAAGGAAATCATCTGAAGTGAATTATAACAGAGGTTTTCGATATGAGACTAGTAAATGGTTTCAAGTAAGTATGGACATTCTGTTTCTCTATTCTGAATATTTTTGTTTTTGTTTTTGTATTTTTGTATTTTATTTTTATTTTTATCATTTTTTCGTTTAATTTTTGTGTTTCTAGTATTTTGATGCTGGTCGCAATGCAAGGAATGAAGGGTCTCGTGGTGTTGGATCTTCTAATGTTTCAAATTATGATGAAATGTTATCAATGTTTGACAAGACAAGTAATTCTTAGTTCATTATTATATATGAATATATTTTCATAGGTTTTCAATTTGTAAGAATATTCAAATTCTTATTAAATTTCAATACATACGAATATTTTTATCATTACTTTTAAATTGTTTGTTATTATTTTTTTTATTTTTTATTATACAAAAAATATTGACAAACATATTTTATAAAATGAACAACTACACTTCAATATTTGAACATAATTTTAATATCAACAACTATACTACAAATATTACATATTTAAGTCAATCTTAATTCAAATTGAAAATTCAAACAACATTTGTCTTTCAAACTAAAAATTTAAACACACCAAATAAAATCACAGTTTCTTGAAATGTCATTAAATTTAAATATTAATTCTCCTCAAGTCTTCTTCTTGCTGCCATTTTCACTATGTACCCTTCTCTATTGGTGGGGCTTAAAATTATTTCTGAACAATACTGCACCCTAAGCTTTCTGATTTGATCAACCTGAACATGTGAAAAAAACATATAATTATGAACAAAGTGTTAAATGTTTTGAACAAAAAAAGAAAAAATATGAACACTATTGTTGAAACTCACATCATTTGCTTTTAAATCACATTTCCATTCTAGCAAAGGTTCTGCTGTGTATGTTTCCATATGTTTCATCACATAAACACCACAATTCTTATGATCCATATTGCTTCTCCATTTCATCTTGATCAAGTCAGTTTTGAAACTTAAGACTCTTGCAACATCACTTCTCGCATAATCTTTTGTTCACATGAAATATGTAAAAGCCTCCAGCTGATAAACAAAATGATAAATTATTTGAACACCTGAGCACAATTTACTGAACATCTGAACACAATTTACTGAACACGGCTTAATAATTTAGTAACTTACCATCTTTTGTGGATTATCTTCATACATTGTAGATGCTTTCACATTCATTGGAAGCTTTCTGTTATCAATCAAATCAATTGTACTTTTGTACATGTTGATACACATCAAGTAGAAGTGTTCATATGCAGCCACTGGAAACATGAATTCCCTAAATTTTTTTATGTTTTGAATTCCACTATTATTCATTTCATAGCGCAATCTTTGAGCAAACTTCTCATGTCTTATTTCTTTGGTAGTATTTGCACTTGCACCTTTGTCTGTGCATACAATCAACTGCAATTAACAATTCAAAATAATGAACATTTTTTATAAACATTAAAAAAAATATATTGAACAAGTTATATAAAATTATTTATTTTTATTTGAAAATGTTTAAAATTTATTTTCTTACGTATGGCATTGTGGAGAAGTATATGCTATTTCTTTTGTTCTTGAAGTTCAAGATATGAGCCCAAGCATCAATAATTGTTGTATCGATCTCTTCATCTGTTCCAAGTGTCTTCATTTCTTCCCTGTTGACACTGTTATCTCCATCATGGTACATCAATTCACTGTCAATACAAAGAAAAAAATTAACAAAATTAAATTAAGATTTATTTTATTATTTGAACTATGTAAATAATTATCTGAACAATTCACTAGGTGAAAAAAGGCATTTGGCAGCGGTTCAAACCCGGTCTAAGGCACCGGTTTGAACCGCTGCCTATGTGAGGGGTGCCAAAAACCAAGTTTTTGGCACCGGTTCAAAACCGGTGCCATAGGGTGGAATAGGCACCGGTTAACCGGTGCCAAAAAGGCCCACTAAAATTTTTATCAAAGTTTTTGGCACCGGTTAACCGGTGCCAAAAACCCCAAAAATCATTTTGTTTTTTTTTTTTTTTTTTAACTTAAAAATTAAATAAACTAAATTAAATAAAAAACACAAAATATAAATCAAACATCACAATCAATATAAACGATTCTGTTTAACATATAATCAATAAAATTTTACAACATAGATCAATAAAAAAAATTACTAATAAATCAAAAAAAAATTACAACATATAAATAAATAAAAAAAATACAATATAAATCAAAAAAAAAAAAAAAAATTACAACATCACAATCTAAAAATCCCCATATTCTTGATTCTTGATTCTTGAATTATATATACCTGCGTCAATTAAAACATTAAAAATCGAAAAAACCCAGAAATCAAAAAATCAAAACAAGCTGCGAAAAAAATAAAAAAACCCAGAAAAAAAAATCGAATAAAAATCGATTAAATTAAAAACAAAATCGAAAAAAACCCAGAAATCAAAAAATCAAAACAAAATCGAAAAAATAATAACAAAATCCCAGAAAAAATGAAAAAAACCCAGAAATCATAAAAATAAAAACAAAATCGAACAATCAAAAAACCCAGAAATCAATTAAAATAAAAACAAAAACAAAAAAAATTGAAATCGAAAAAACCCAGAAAAAATCGAAAATCAAAATCAAAATAAGACAACGAAAGTAAAAATCGAAACACAAAAATCAAAATCGAAAAAAAAGAAAAACAAAAATCAAAATCAAAAAACAAAATCGAAAAAATAAAAACAAAATCCCAGAAAAAAAATGAAAAAAAACCCAGAAAAAAACCTAGAAATCATAAAAATAAAAACAAAAACGAACAAATCAAAAACCCAGAAATCAATTAAATAAAACAAAAACGAAAAAAAAATTGAAATTGATATCGAAAAAACCCAGAAAAAATCGAAAATCAAAATCAAAAATCAAAAATCAAAATCAGAAAACAAAAACCCAGAAATTGAGGGAGGAGGAGACGTGTTCTTGGTGCTCTCCGTGGAGGTGTTGCATGTGCTCGCCGTGGTGGTCTTCGTGGTAGCTTTGGGAGAATGAAGAAAGGGAAGGAGGAGATGAGAAAGGGCGAAGGAGGAGATGATGAGAAAGACTGATGAGAAAGGGCGAAGGAGGAGATGAGAAAGGGCGAAGGAGGAGATGAGAAGAGGAGAGAGAAAGAGTAGGAAAGAAGAGGGAGGGGAGAAGCGGCGAGAATAATAGGGTTTAGTATTAATATGGCCGATTTTTTATTTTTTTTTAAGTTTAAGCGGTTTTCTTTAAATTAAGGATCGGTTCAATTGGCACCAGTTCAAACCGGTGCCCTTTTAGTTTTTGGCACCGGTTTGGTCTGAACCGGTGCCTTTTATATTTGTGTAAAATGGCGCCCAAATTTGGGCCGGTTTAGGGCACCGGTTTGGCCTGAACCGGTGCCTTTATGGGGGTGCCTTATTGTATTTTTCTACTAGTGATTATATTGAATTTATGAACAAGAGATTTAAATTAGCAAACTTACTCATTAGGCCCATCACTGAATGCATAATCAGACAAGGTTGCATGCATTGCACTAACATTTTTGAACAAATCTTTGTATTTCATCATGAATGGGGACTTTAGACAAGCTGGCAATTTTATCACTTCTCTTCTTGGTCTTTTGTTCGCATTAACTTCCTGTACAGTTGTTTTTCTAATATAACAATATAAAAGTATTGTTAGTTTTTTGAACTATATATTTATGTAACTGAACTTTAATTTTATTTCTAATGAACTTTATCATATATATATTATTATACAGTTACCCCTTTGATTTTTCACAAACTTTGTTTTGTTTTCCTGCTTCCTCTTTAGATCTGTACATTTGAACATACAGTTAAAACATTTGAGTAATTAAATAAAAATATTTGAACACAAAAAATTAATATAGTAATTATATCATTCAACACTTAGTAAATACATAAATATTTGTAGTTTTTCTGATTTCATTCAACATATTTATGCTAACTTTTTCAGCTTCTAACCTAGTTGTCCAAAAAATTACAAATTACCATTTTTCTTCCAAAAAGTTACACATTACTTCCAAAATATTTACATATCATCTTCTTTTTCCTTTCTACCCTATTGCCCAAAAAATTACATATATAAGTGATGTTCGGATAGAATGACATTACCCTTCGTGATACTGAAAGTCCTTTGAAATTGGCTTGCCCAAAATATCATCAAGTGTTGCATCACTGGTTCCAAATATGTTTGAAAACTCACTGGTATCAAACATGTCTTCAAAAGGTAGTTCAGATGATTTTTCAGCTCCAACAGGTTCTTCACTTTGTAAAGGCACCTCCACTGCCTTTGATGTTCCTCCACCTTCTGCAACTTCTTTTCCATGACCTTTCTCTCCTCTAACTATGGTAAGTGTTAGATCAAGGGTACGTTTCTCAGCAATAGGACCTTCTCCCCTTTGATCTCCACTTTCACCACTTTCCATAGGACCTGCACTTGCTCCAATTTGAGCATCTTGTGGTGTTAGAGGATCCTCGATTTCCAACGACCAAGCTCTTTGAAAGTTGAAATCCCTCCCTAGTTTCTCTTCTATCCTTGCTTTTCCTTTCTCTTTTTCTATTCTTTTTTCAGATTCTCTTCTTTCTGCTTCTTTTTTCTCAGCTTCCTTCTTCTGCAAGTACTCTCTTTCAATCTGATCAATAGCCTTTAAGAAAGACTCTGTTCCAAAGAATGCTTCATCTTCACTTAAACTGGAAGCATCATTCCTTTTTTTTCCAATAAGATTTTCAACACTTTTGATAATCATGTTGTTTGGGAACAAGTCTTTTCCTAACTTCAATTTGTCAGTCATTTTTGACACACAACTTCCCAAAGTCTTGACAATTTCCATCAATTCATCCATAAATTCCTCCTGATTTCAACATCAAATAATAAACATAAGCTTACAGTATTCTGAATATGCAGTAAAATTCTATGAACAATGAAAATTTATAGATTGAATAATTTACTGATTTTAGAATGAAATAATAAATTATTATTTATTATTTGAACATTAGAAAAAAATATTTGCACATTTTACATAAAATTCTGAACATATAAAAATAAACTTTGAACATAAAAGTAACTGAACCTTGGATGGCTGATTTTCATTGATTGGCATAGCTTCACTGTCTTGTTGTTGAACTTTTGCTTGATGTTGTGCAGGTATTTCTATTCTTTGTAACACACTACCTAATCCAAATTGTGACTTTGCCTCCAATTTCATTCTCTCTTGAATCATATCTCTATTCCAAGCCGAAATGATTGGGTATGTTCTCGGTTGCTCAATACCTCTTTTTTGCACTCGATCACAATACAACAACTGTCCCATTAAAAAGGCAGACCAAGACATTATTCTATTATGAATTTTTAACAAAATTAAAGAAACCTATGCATTAAAATTTTAAACAAAATTCGGAAAACTTTTGAACATCTAATTATAAGTTATAAGGTATATGAATATAATTTTTTAAAATGTTCAACAAACATAACAAAAATTCTTTAAATAAACACAAGAACATCAGGCTTTAAAATTTTGAACAGTTACACCAAAACTGTTGAACATATGAACAAAAGCTAGGCATAATTCATATTAACATAAGGCAAAAACATTTTGAACATATGCAATTTTAATTTTGAACTATTAGGGATACCATTTGAACATAATGCAGTAAAAAATGAACAAATAAATAATAATAACAAAACTGAAATTCATACCAACAAGAAAGGTAGTGGTCCCTTAAAAAAGCCCTTTGTGTTTTTCTTCCACTCAGGTACTGTGGAAATCAGACTTTGTAGGACATACTTGCACCAATTCAATTCCTTAATCTCAACACAATCTTGAATTGTGTGTAGGAATTTGTAGTGGCAGTGAAGGTTTTGGCTTGTTTTCATCATTGAATTCACAGCTAGCACAAGGAAATCTATTTTGAACATCTCAGTTGCTTCTCCTGTGTTCTTCTCTCTTGATTCAATTTCTGTTGCAACATATTTCCTTTTATGCAATGCTTGCTGATCTTTCTTGTTTTTCTTTTCTTCATCAGTTTCATACTTCTCAAATATCCATTGGGTTCTAGGGCTACCAGTTTTACAACCCCAATTTTCCCTCCACCTCATTAAAGGTGTTACGATCTCCATATCTTCATCTTCCTCCTCTGTCTTCTTTGGTTCTTTTTCAGAAATAACCTTTTCACCTCTAGGCAATCCATATACAATCTGCACATCATGTTCATTTATCTCTACTGATTTGTTGAATGGTAAGTATAGAGTGCTACTGTTTTCTTCAAAATGCCTCAACAGCCAAGCACAAAATACGGCATCATTTTGTGGCAAATTCACAGAAATAATTGCCCCAAAACCCATTTCATCCACTGCTTGTTTTTGTTGTGGGGTTAAGTTTGCTACAAACTTCATAAACTTAACATGTCCCACTCAAACACATAGCTTCTCTTCTTCATATATCATAACTTCATCATCATCATCAGTCAAACTTACAACATCTTGATCAATAAGTTCATCATCTTCTTCAATTATTCTCTTTCTTTTTTTCTCAATTTTCTCAACCTTTTTACCTTTCTCCTTTTTCTGAACTTCTTTTTCCTTCTTCTGAACTTCTTTATCCTTTTTCTGAACTCCCTTAGGTGATTTCTTAACAACCTTTTTAGAAGATTGTCCACCTTCCTGTTCACCAGTTTTTTCCTTGATCTGAACTCCCTTCTGTTTTTTTTTAACACCCTTTCCAGATTTCTGAACTTTGTTTAATTCTTCTTCTGGAATTTCATGTTCTTCATCATGCTGTTGTTTCTCTTTTTCTGGTGTGTTTTGGCTGCGCAACACTCTTGTTGATGTAGTTTTTGTGTTCTTTCCTTTTTTTGTAGCTATGTGTTTTTTCCTTGTGAAAGAACTGATTTTATCGTATAAATAGTTATAGTTAAAAAATGTTAAAATTTATGTAAATTAAAGAACTTTACACTACAAAAAAATGAATAAATAGTATATAAAGTAGTTACCTCTTAGATGTTTCCTTGGGTTGGTTAGTATTGTCACCATCGCCTTCATCATTATCAGAAGTTGTTGAAGGTGGTACAGTACTTTGTGGAGGAGTATCAGATTTTTCCTCAGGTTGTTTAGAATTTTCTGGTGGGAGTACAAAGTTTCTATAGGTTTATCAGAATTTTGTGAAGGTTGATCAGAAGATTGTGGAGGATTATCAAAAGTTCCTTTAGGATGTTCAGAATTTGCTGGTGGGAGTTTAGAACTATCTTGTGGGTTCTGGATTCTCAGTGTTTTTTTCTGTTCCATTTGGGTTTTCTGGTTCAGAAGTTTCTAATGGGGGTACAGAAGTTGCAAGATGTTGTTCAGAAGTTTCCTGTGGCTTCTCTTTTTCATGTTTTTTTTCTGTTTTTTTTTTGCTTCAGTGGTTCAGAAGTTTGTATAGGTTGATCAGAAGATTGTGAAGATGGTTCAGTGTTCCCTGTTTGATCAGAAGTTTTTGGAGGTTGATCAGAAATTTGTGGAGGTTGATCGGAAGTTTGTGGAGGTTGATCAGAAATTTGTGGAGGTTGATCAGAATTTCCAGGTGGGAGTTCAGAACTTTCAAGGTGGTGTTCAGATGGAAGTGGGGACTCTCCGGCAGTTGGACTGTTAATAAAAAAAATAATAAGAACAGAATAAATATATCTAACTAATTTAAGAATATAAAGCAAATTGAAATTATATGTTTACATGCTAAAATATGAATGGAAAGCAAACTGAATTGGAATATGTTCACTTATTATATTTTGATATTCAAAAGTTTTAGATGGGTTGTTCAAAAAATAATCCAAACTTAATCACAATATATTAAGATTAATATAGAATTGTGTGTTGTTCAGTGGTTGTTGTTTATTGTTCAAACTTTTTAAAAGGGTGTTCATAAGATAATGTAATAATGTAATATTAACCATAATATATTCTAATATAAACTGAAATATATAAAAAATGTTCAGAAGTTTTTAAAGGGTATTTAGGACATAATGTTCAGTAATTTTTGTGTGTTGTTCAAAATAATTTAAGGGTTGATCAAAAGACATATTCAAAACATAAGCACAATTATTAAATTTGCAAACAAGTATATAATAATTTATATAAATTTGTGTGTTGTTCAGTGGTTTTTGTTTATTGTTCAAAATGTTCTGAACGGTGTTCATCAGTTAATAAAATATTTAAATGTTAATCAATATATATACCAATTTAAACTTAAATAAAAGATTTTTAGTGGTTATTCGTTGTTGTTCAAAATATTTTTAAAGGTTATTCAAAAAGAAATCCATACATATTAAAATTAATGAACATGCAAGTAAATATAGAAACATAAATACACAATTGTGGGTTTTTTCAGTTGATTAAAATAGATGTTCAATGCTTTTTTCAGAATTTTTTGTTCATACAAACAACATATATAAACATAAACAGGAAACATATGAATCAAAATATACCTGTTTGATGGACTTTGTGAAACTTGTTTGTTTAATTCTTCCAATATATTTTTATCAACAATTGGACTTGCTTTTATATCTTCTAATTTCTTCTTTTTTGGTGTCTTGAGTCTAAACATCCGGCTTAATGTCCTGTTCAAAATATTTTTGTTTTAAATTAATTTTCAATTTTAAAAATTAGGGTTTCAATTACTCATTTTTTTTTATGAATTTGAACAATAAATCACTTACATATCTTCATCTTCTTCAGTAGACGGAGATTGTTTCGATTTTCTACAAAAATAAAAAAAAAAAAAAAAAAAAAAAAACATAATTATATTGATTATTAACTATTTCAAAAAATTAAAAGCGACAACAATTTAACAAAATCGTATCATAATCAAAGTAATTGGAGTGATGTTCACCTTTTTGAAGGTGTTTTCGGTGATCCTTCGTCGTTCGCATTAAGAAGTTCAATTAAGGGTATTTTGGGATGAAATTAAGGTAAATCAAATATAATTCCTATTTTACCCTTTATATGCTCTGATTTGGCACAATTTTAAATTACACTAAAACTTTAACCAATTTTCTTACTACTAATTACTAAATGAGATTGAGATATACGTACAAAACCCAGCTGTTTTAGACCCCCTTCCCTCCATTTTTTTTATTACATCTCTCAAGCCTACTACTGAGTCACTAACGTTCGTTAACGGGTAATCTTCCTTTTCTTTTCTTTTGAATCTTGTTCTAATGAATTTTTGGATCAAATTCTCTGTTTTTCTCATGTGTATCAATCAAGATTCTGGATGAATTAAAATGTCTGGTGTTTTTCTACACTTATTATTTTCTTTTATCAAAACCTGTTCAATTCGTTTAATTTCACCATTGATTCTCTGTTTTCTTGGATATTTTTCATTTTTATTCCAGTAGATGAATAATTTAATGACTGAAATGTCTTATAGATTTAACCTTGTTTCTTATTTCAACTTCTTCAATTAGTAAATAACAGAGACGCTCATTTTTCAATCTTGCAAGTTTTTAACATAATAAAATTCTTGAGAGTTTTTGTCATGGAATATTGCTCCTTTTTTATGATAAGTTTATAAATTTGACCAATAATTGGAAAATAAAACTCATATAAGTATGTCTATTAAACACTGATTTTGCTTGGGTTTCTTTGCCAATTTGATATTAGAAGTATATCCTGATCGTTTGTTGATAGCAAATCTCAGTTCTTTCTCTGTTTTTGATGCAATATTTTTTGAAATGCATAGTAATTAGAATACCTATGACAAAACCCTATTTTTTGTAACAATAATTGTACGTTGAATTCTGAATTTTTGACTTGAATTTTCTCTCTTAATTGCAGCATCATAACCTATGGACCGAATATCGGAATTACCCGTGGATGTTGTTTACTGTATTTTAGAAAAACTGTCTATAAAAGATGCAGCCTTAACTGCCAGTTTATCAAAGACTTGGAGAGAGATATTGAGAGCATACAAAATCATAAAAACAAAAGGTATCGACTATTATGAGTTTTCATTATCTGTTGGACGTGGGCAATACCGTGAATTGAGGGACATTTTTTCTTCATATGCAACAAGTGAGTTGCAGAAAATGAAGAATTTACCTGTCGAAACTCTCAAAATAAATTTGGCTTTAACTGTTGCTGACGATTCTCGTATTGATAGTATGATAGCCTTGCTCAGCCAAATTAAGGCTGAGAACCTGATCATTACAGTGCAAACCTTTGACTCTTCAAGAGTGAATGACAACCTTTTTTCGTACTCCAATCTATTAGAGTCTCGATGGTTGCAATCTCTTACTTTAAATAATTGCCGTTTGTTGTCAGCTGGCAATGTGAGGCCCAGGCTGTGTACTTCCTTGCGACGTCTGATATTTTCATATGTTACACTGGACAATGAAGTGATCAACAATTTGGCATGTTGTTGTCCCAAAGTTGATTTCATAGAGTTTGAATACTGTACCTTTCTAATGGAAACTTTTAAGCTTTCAGTTTTTCATATGTTAAAGGAAGCTTCAGTCCAAATAAAGTATCTTCATGCATTGAAAGTTGTTGACCTGAGGGATTGTAATAATCTGAAAACCTTTCATTATACTAGTTTCTATACCAGGTGTTTATTCAGTTCAAATGCTAGAAAAAGTATCAGGAATCTCTCCTTATCTGGTTCCACTCCTCTGTTTCAAGATTTTACAGCTGCTTTTCCAGATATTGAGACTGCAAAAATTCAAGCAATTGGAGAATTTGGAGACTCGTTCAAAGCAGCTAATCTTAATCTGAGGGAGTTGCGTTTAACAGTGTTTTCATTTCTCAACGACATTACTGTTGAATGTCCTAGTTTGAGAAAATTCAAATTTTCTGGTGATGGTTGTGCAAATTTGAAAGTCAACTGCCCCAACCTAAGGCAGTTGCATTGGACAGGGAAGTTCCCAACTTTTCTGCAACAACAAGTACCGTCTACCTGCTCTATCACTTATAATTGGTTTGATATTAGCGAAATTAACACGTCGTGGTTCATCAGCTTAAGTGAATTTCTGCATCAGATAGGCTTAGGGGAGCACAAAATTAATCTGCGTTTCGGTGTATTCTTGCATATGGTGGGTACTTCAAATTTCTGACTTTTAATATCTTTGCTCATGTACTGTTTCCTTATTGTGATTTTTGTTTGATTTTGCTAGGCTGAGTTTGTTCTAGATGACTTTGGACCAAAAATGCAAACTTCTCAACTGAACAATATCCACATAAATTTGGAGATGCAATATGCCAACACGCTATATTCTGCAGCTCTTGTGGATGGCCTAGTTTGGAGCACCCATCCGACTACCTTAACTACAGCTGGTTACTCTTATAATACCATTAAGGTACTTTTATTCAGTGTTAATTTCTGTTTAAGGTTATGCACTAGTTAAAGCTGCATCTTTTATGGAATAAGACTAATCAGCAGAGTTATTCTGTTTTTTCTTTGATTTGCAGTACTTGTATGATAGGTTAGAAACACTTTCCAGAGATGCATGCTGCACTAATCGTTTCTGCAATAAATTCTGGTGGCATAACGTAGAAAACTATCAAGTTTACAAGAAGGGAGGAACTGAAGACATTAAAGGAAATCTAGGGACTTTGCTGGAGATGTATGATACACATGAAATCAATCCCTGTTTCAAATTTCTGTGGCGCTCTAGTCCTTGAAAGCTGTATCGTGATTTTCTTATTGGAAATTAGATTGTAGTTTGATTACTGATTTACTATTTTTAAGTGACTAGGCTGTTTGTAAACTGCTAAATGGTTGTACTGCATATTCTTCTGCATCTCAGTTACAAATATTAACTTTGGTATTATTTGATCATCAAAGGAAGTTATATTGTGTATTCATAAGCTTGGACAACCTATTTAATGGTTGTGTTGTATATTCTTCTGTACTGCAGTACTATATAGAGAGGAAAAATAATGATTGTGAGATTCCTTCAACGTTATGTCACGAGCACAAGACAGTGTAATCTGCCATGAATAAAGAAAGGGGAAGGAAAAGAAGGGGGAGGGAGGAGAAGAGGAGGGGAGGGAACAATGGTGAGTTGTCCTTCCAAATCTCTCCATTGTTGGAGGGATTAATTTCCTACAATTTAATCCCCCTCCATTTCTCTCCCCTCCAATTCCCTTCCTTCCTCATTTGTTATCTAAATGAAAGATTCACCATCTCTTCATTTCTCTCCATTTCCTTCAATCTAAGCTTACTTTCATAACATTTTCATTCTTCAAAATCTTTCTTTGTAATTTAAGAGTGTGTACCTCAAGATGCCGAGAACTCCATATTGGCGAAACAATTTGAGGAGCCATCACAACTCTTTTTATATAATCTAGTAAAAGCAATGAAAACAATTTAGTTTAGCTTTTCACAAAATTCGTTGAAAATATGAGTAAGTAATTGGTGAAAGGGAATTTTACCTAATTGCTTTCTGTTTTCTATTGTGATATCCAACTCTTGTCCGCGATTAGCATTCAACTTCTTTAGATTAGCTTGTGCTCTTGTGTCAACATATTGTTTCCTAATACTGTCTACATATGGTTAAAAAAAAAATCATTTTTATGAGTTTATGACTTAATACTACTCGTATGTTGTGCCAATTTTTATTTCAATAAGACTATTAAATTATACTTACCTTTTAAGGAAATATCACAAATATTGCACCTTTTCTATTTTAGGAAAAGAAATATTTGTGTTCACACTATAAATACCAAATATACCCTTACTTTTTCACACTTGTTTTTTTGTTTATGTATACCATCACATGGACAATCTTGTATTTTTACCTTTCTCTCTCATCATTTTTTTCACTACCAAAAATATTGTGCTAAGCTCCTATGGTGCAATAAAAAAAGAACGGAGGAAGTAGTAATTTTCCGTGATTTAATATTGAGTTTTTAGCCTTTATAGCTTTGCGTGTATGAAGGTTGCCTACTTTTATTTTTTTATCATTTTTTTTTTTACAATGGTAAGGGAAAAAAAACATTAGGAAACCCTCCTCACAAAGGAAATACCTAATGCGTCGGATAATTATTGGTGGTATTGGTGGCTGAGTTAGGGTTTAGATTTTTTTTTCTTTTTTTTAAACCTATAAACAACTTACACGTGTACCTGATTCTATCCAAGGAACCGTTAAGTGGCGGTGAAATCCAATTTATGGATTTTTTTGTGGTGTTATAATAAAAAGTTTGAAATTTTGTGGTGTTATAATAAAAAAAAAATTACTATTTTATAATGTTATTTTCTAAAAAACACCTTTTTTTTAAATGGTAAGATAACAAATCATTAAGTTGCCCTCCTCACGAGGGGTATTCCTAAGTTGAAACACCGTATGAAATCGATCAACAACAAAATGTGTTGGTTGCATATGATTCATAGAATTGTTTTAGCTCAATGGTATCAGCATAGATTACATAATGCATGTTAGTTGAACCAATAACTTGATACACAACACAACATCTGGATTCAACCTTGTTTAAAACTTTAACCCTCACGGCCTCACCTATGAGGAATTATTGCATGGTCAAGGACCCTCTCACAACATAAACTCGATCGATTTCCTTAGCTTATAAAATTGAAATCGATCAATGAAATAAAAGATGTGTTTGAAGCAACACCAACAAATACTTAATTGATACTACCATAGTACCATACATATATTTATATTTTATGCTAAATAAAAATTTAAATTACTTGAAACTATATCAATATGTTTTAGTGTTTCAAAATTTCGAAAAAATTATTAACTTTCAAATTACGTAAAAGGTATATAATTGAATGCGATTGTAATTAATAATCTCATCATCTTCATGACTTCGTTACCACCGTCTCCAATTAATCTGCATAAGAGCGAAAAAAAAAATTATAACAATGAGATAATAATTTGTGACACACTATAAACTATAAAGGTATGTTACATTGCATGATGAGTTACTCTATATAACAGTATATCAACATATAGTATACTACTATCATAAATACATAAGAGGTTATATCAGACACGTATGACTTATCCAAAAACCAACTATGAATGAATTGGTATAAATACAACAATAATGTTGATATAGGGTTCAACAAATTAAATAGTTAAATCAAATACGTACCTTTTTTTTTTTAATTAAATTTACTAATATCCGTAATAGGAAATGTACTCTTGAGTGAAATGTATTTATCCGATGGACTAATTTGAACTTTTCTAGTCGTTTTCTCTTTGAAATTATACCATACACAGCTGAACATCCATTGGTCCTCGTCCTTGAAATGCAGTAGAATTTCGTTGTTATCAGTTGATATTGCCAAAGGAGTAGAGGCTAACGAAGCCCTAATTGGATACAAGTCCGAAACACTTAATAATAGAACCCATGATCTAACAACCCATGATTTTAAAACAGTGTACTCTTTCACCACCCATACCTTGGTTCCTCCCTCAAGGACACTCAAGCAACCATTCAAAACCCCTATATGATTTATGTCACTTTCGACGCTGGGTGCCGGAATTACATTCCAGTTCCCGTCGCAAACATTAAACGTTACAATTCTTTTGCGTTGATATATAAAATACAACAAACAAACCTCGGGTTTATCAATAATATTACTTGACTGTACGTAATCATTCTTAAAATAGCACTCATCTTCCCATGACCCATCTCTTATGCTGTATATTAAAATATCGTTAATAGGAAACAAAGAACCACACTGGAAAATCACGACTTTGTAGTCATCTTTAATATGATCATATCCGAGTCCAATATCGAAACAATAGTCCTCATCATAATTGGGTTTTAGGAGTGAACGAATAATTGAATCGTTCCTAAGATTATCGGTCCTAGGAATAATATGATAATGACTAGTTAATGGATTTAGCAAGATCAAAGTAGAGTAGGCAAAGATGCAAAGTAACAAGTCATGGCATGAAGCAACAATCTTAGTGATTCCCCGATTATTTAGGTATCGAGGAAGCTCAATTTTCTCCGCCTTCGAAACGTGGTTGTCATTGACTTGGACTCCGTAAAGCTTACGATCGTGTTTGGTAAATACCAGGAGAGAATTGTTCTTATGGCGGAGATTATAAAGATCGATGAATTCCGAAGATGATATGAGGGTAAACCATGACTTACACACGAGTTTTGCGCGACATAACCACTTTATGTTCGGAAGCCGTACTAGTATTTGCGAGAGTATGTCCGTAGGAAGCCCTTCAATGGAACTTGATTCACTTGCCATTGATTACTTTTTTTTTTAACCAAAACTAAACTTTTAGCTTAGCTTTAATTAATGATCTAATGGAGATTAATTTAACATGTATCAAGTATTTATATATGATCAAAGGTACAAGATAATATTTAGGTAGAATTCTACAAACTACATAAGGATTAGGATTAGGAAACAATAACCACTAATTATTTGAACCAACAAATATTAACATTATTATCTCACTTGATATCATATTATCTTCTCAATATTATTATTTATAGGCAAATAATATCTCTTTGTTCTCACACAACAAATCATAATATCTCTTTGTCTACAATATTATCTTATTCTTCTTTGTTATTAATTCTACAATTCTACAAATATATATTTCGTAGCGTTGTAGCCTTGTAGGCTCGTAGCAATCTCCTTGTATTATACTTCTTCCGTTTTTTAGTTGACACCGTTTGACTTTTACAATATTCACACACTACACTTTAACTCACTTTTGTGATTGATAGATACAATAAAATATAATCATGTGGGATCTTGTTTAAATCGTCTTGATGTATATTTTATTAATATTCACTTTTTATAATTTTACAATATTGATAATTAGAGTTATAAAGCATTAAAAACATGTGCTGTCAAGCATGATATGGAGTAACAGAAAAATGTCAACTAAAAAATCAGAGAAAATATTAATTAAGGGTTCGTTTGGTTTTCTTTTTTTTGGTTTTTTTGTTTTTTAAAAGTATATTGTATATGTGACATAATGAGCCAAAAAATATTTAGACTTTATTAAAATCATGATAATTTTGAAAACTTACGACTGAAAAGTGGAAACACTATTTTCTTGTTTCCTGTTTTTGGTTTTTAGTTTTCAAAAAAATAGGAAACTAAAAACAAAAAATACTGCCAAACAAGCCCTAAGCTATGTAATTAATTCTATAGATTAACATACGATTATTCAAACCTTTTTTTATTTTTTTTTATTTTTTTTCTAGGTTTCCTTCTCTTTTGACATAAAAAGAATTTAAACAGGATTTGGAAATTGTTGATTGTAATTTTTTTTTTTTTTTTTTTTTTTTTTTTTTTTTTGTAGGAGACTTTTGAGTGGCGAGTGGCTACAAGTTGTAAAGGCAAATTTGTCAAAAAAAACCTTTTAAAAGCGTCATTTTGCAAAAGAAAACCTTTTAAAAGCTTTGTTGTAAAAGAAAACCCAAACACACCTAATTTTTGTTGAACACAACCTGGTACCTCTGATTCACCTAATTAAGTACGAATTACTTCTAATTATCCTTTAACTCTATTTAATAATAACATTAGTTTATAAATAAAAAATAAAAAAACCCAAAACCACCATCCCCACCACCACCAACCACCCACTCCCTTTCCCCCTCCCACGACATCAGCCCCCACCACCTATATTAAGCCACCAGAATTGTTGCCCCAATCCAATAAGCCAACCGCAAAAACCACCCCAGCCACAACCTACCATCAACTAGCGTACTCCCGTCATCAACCACCACCAAGAAAACCGCCTTACTCCCATCGCCAGCCCACCATGAAAAAACCCACGCCCCAGAAACATCAACTCAATGCGACCACGAATTGCAGGTCGAGTACAATTATCTTGGCGAACATGGCAGTGGAAGGATGAGAGTGAAATTTGAGGTGAAATTTGAGGTGAAATTCAAGTCTTCAATTGATAAATTAGGGTTTTGTGAGATAATTTAGGGAAATTGAGAGGGAGAAGCCATTGCTAACCTTGATTGAGCTAGGAGAGAGAAAGATGAAATTGGGAATTTTTGGAGGAAATTGATGAAGAAGATGAAGAAGAAAGGAGGGTGTAAGGGGGAAAGGGAGGTGGGTT
Organism: Chenopodium album; assembly: GCF_948465745.1. Taxonomy (NCBI): domain Eukaryota; kingdom Viridiplantae; phylum Streptophyta; class Magnoliopsida; order Caryophyllales; family Amaranthaceae; genus Chenopodium; species Chenopodium album. Next base: position 9,405,118 of record NC_137839.1, on the reverse strand, counting down.
GCCGGCGGTAGGGGGCAAGGCGGCGGCTCAATTGGGGGAGGAGGGCTGCTGCCGAGGGAAGGAGAAAGGGAGAGGGAGGGGTGGCTGGCTGGTGGTGGGGGTTCTTTTTTTTTCTTTTTTTTTTTTTAAATCTATAAATTAATTTAATTATTATGTACTAAAATAAGAATTAGAAGTTGATTAGAAGAAATTAGAGATTAATTAAGTGAATTAGTGGGACTAGGTTGTTTTAAACAAAAATATTTCAACTTCGGGTTTTCTTTTACAACAAAGCTTTTAAAAGTATTTCTTTTGCAAAATGGTGATTTTAAAAGGTTTTTTTTTTTTTACAAATTTGCCTAGATCAAAACTCATAGTTTGTTACATTTAGTTAACTAGACCATTAGACGGGATGATTTAATATTTAAATTAAAAAAAAAAAAAAAAAAAAAAAAAAAAAAAAAAAAAAAAACTTCTTTCTGTAATCTGTATACCATTGGACAGGGTGACTTTGAATCGGTTTCCTGTTGATTGATCTTTCGTTTTTGTTTGGATAATGAAAATATGACAAAAAAAAAAAAAAACGTTATGGCTTGAGCACGCAAGCTAATTGGCTAGTTGGGTGTATCAAAAATACTCACCAACAACTTTTTCTTTTTTCTTTTTTTTTTTTTTGAAAGAACTCCCCAACATCCTTGAATGTGAGCCAGTAGATATTCACTCAACCAATAACTAATTTCACATATAATTTGTGGATAACCAATAAGGCAATAACTATCTTTTACCACCCAATTAAGGTACTAATTTATTTTATTTTTTTTGAAAAAGGTACTAATTTATTTTAATCATATGTATGCTTAATTCTGCTTTCTTTCTGATTATATTATGGCCGGCTGTAATTAATATGGAATTTCATCATTCTTGTCCAATTTCTTGGGATTCTTGTTGATTCTGTTTTAGTGTTTTGGGCGTGTTTCGGCCTCTAATACTCTTTATGTTCATAAATAATTCTAGGATGTTCGGAAAAAATTATCACTTATCCGTAATATAGTTTTGATTTATGATTAGATTTGCGAATATGCTGAACTAAGTGATGGGAAGTAAATAAAAATGATCCAGCTATTCTAAAATTAAAATCATCATGAAAACTTTGTGACAACTAATTCCGGATGAGTAAGTAGAATTTAGTTTTTAGTTGTTTATGGTAATGGAAGCTTAAACAGAAGAGAAACATAAGCCAACTCTTTTACTGCTCAGAAGATCAAATCAATTCCTTCTCTCATCTCGATCTACAGTTGTGGACAAGGGAATGAAACCTGACTATATTCTTCAATGCTTAACTATTTAAACATGTCTTGGATTTATTAGTTTTTAAAATGCATTGTAATTATGATTCGATCCATGAATTTTTTGGCACGTATACAAGTCCTTTAAGCTTTAACACTTTTGACTTTATAATCTCTGTTTATGCATAAAAAATTAGAATAAGCTACTCATTCCATATATACAAGGGGAGTACTACGTATCTTGTAGAAGCCATTGAATAGCATGGTTACGGTCCAACCGAAACCGACACTCCCGGCTTTGCCAATCTGCATCTGGTGGTTCACTGAGGAGACATTGGTTTAAGGGTGATTAAATCGGTTGTTAACAAATATTTACTAATAACATTTGACCATATTAATTATATCAAATTATCAATACTTCGTAACAACCGTTTGAATGGACTTAAAGAGTTAGTTTACACTTGGACAAGATTTTAACATTTACAACATTGATATTCTGCAAACTTACCACCTAAATTATAAAATTGCTATCCAAAAATAAAATCTACATTTGGTTTTCTTATCAAAGAAAACAACAAAATTGTCAATAGACCTAGGTTTCACAACACCCAAAACCTATTGATAACAGGGGACGAAAAGCTGCCCCTTATATTTAAAAATTAACTTCTGTACACAATGAATTGAATATCTAAATTCTAGCCATAACATAACACGAAGAGCGCAAGCAAAGCAAAAGATCACTTGTTATCTGGGTTGCTAATTTCCGTGTTCGATGGCTGATACACGTCTCATATTTGTTTTGAATCAGCAAACCAAAAACTGAAATCCCTAAGGCAACCTAGTAGAATGCCACTGCTGTAACAAAGAAGATAGGAAATCAATTAATGTGTATATGGTAGCAACTACAAGGTCTAAGCTTCAAAAACACTGAAGAACGCTTGAAAAGTTATATAAGAACTGAAAATGTGAATATTATGGACGAAATATGTAATCATATTAAGAGGGATAGATATTAGATACCAGATATTCTGCAGTCTGCAGCTCTGATATCTATCATCTTTCTGCAATTGTATCCTTCTAAAAAGGACTTATACCCTGAAATTATTCAAGAGTCAAACGGAAGAACAGCAAAAGGAACCAACATTAACATTAAGTACAGAAATTCCAGCGTACTAACCTTGTTGGCTATAGCTTTAAGTCAATTCTTTCAGACCATTCAAAAATATCAGAATATACACGATTTCCTCCTAAATCCTCTCCTGAAGCACCTGCTGCTACTCGAATAACATCTTCAATCAACGCAAAATTCCCCATAATATCAACATGCGCACCACTTTGGGTGCCTCTACCCTCTAAAAGATTAGCTGGAGGAGCATGATCATACTCCCTGATAAAAGTCCGCATTCCAGAGGGGTTAAAACGTGTTTTTCCTTTCCAACCTTTAGCACACATATAACCAGCACTTAAAACAGGAACTGTTTCATCTCCATTAACATTGTAAACCCCTCCCTTGAGACAAGAGCACTCATCTGACCCATCGGCCATGGTATCAATCTGAAAAGGAATGTAACAATCTGCGGTTGCACTCATCTTGTAAACATAGGCTCTCTCAGTAGGAATTCCGACTCCGTACAAAGAAAAAATCTCAATATCTGGGGCATTTGGCAACCTGCATTGTAAATCAGGAAGCATAAATCAAAAAAGAGAAAATTTTCAACAACTTCTAACCATCCCACCTCCCTCCCACAACCAACCAGAAACAAGATGAAAGATTTTACAAATTCATCCAAATCAATTAAATTAAAATGAGAACCTTTTGCATTTTCAAGAAGGCAGTGAATTATTTTAACTAAGAGAAATATTCTATTTTGAGTTCAAAGTCATCATAAAGTATAATCTTGGTTCATGATGAATATGAAACCAAAGCGAGTAGATATAGGTTAGCGGTTAAACATCATTCTGATTTTAAAATTCTGACAACATTGAAACCTAACAACCCACCTGGTTTCTAATGGATTTGACCAATATTTATAATGGTTGTATTTTGGGTCATCCAAATCATCAGCTATGCCATATGAGTAGTGAGCATCACCACGTTTCATCATTTTTGGAGCCACGTAATGAAGTAGATCTAATATTGATCCAGCTGTGTATACTTTATAATCTGCAATGGCTTTGATGCCAGGAATGCCCATGTCATGGTACTCTGTCCATACATCTTGGCAGGTTGCATTAGCAAGGTTGTTGCCTTTAGCGGCACCCTGTACAAACAATAGAAAATGTGAGGCACTCAATACTGGCATGTCACAGTACCTTGGGCTGGGGGGCATTGGAGCATGATGTCAAGGATATGAAGAGAGAGAGGACATCAGATTAGCAGCAAGCCAGCAAACAGATCAAACATCAATCATATTCAGTTCATAAACTACTGAACAAACTTTTGAAGTATTTTGCAACCAAAATATTATGAAGGATGATGCCAATAATTGTTAAATAAGGTGGAAGGCAAAAGTTTGGACTGCCATCCAGGATAAACGATAAAAAATAAAACTCATTTGGTTAAACTCCCAAACACCCGCCCATCCAAAGAAAATAGCTAAAAATATAAAGGTGCCTATTAAAGCACAGTGACTCCTTAAAGCAGGTAATATGAAAACTTTGAAGTTAAAATTTTTACATTTTACCATATTCTATTTTGAACTTCATGTTAGGTTACAATTTGCCTGTCGTCCATTTGATGAAATAGTAAATTTTGCATAGCTAATATCATATCCTTACCCACAACATAAAAGGTAAACTATCCAATACAATTTCAATGACCAACATTGGTATAATACTTACCGACAATATTCCTAGTAGAATCTCCATACATCGAGCACTGCCCCTATCATCACATTTTAACTCCAATTGTAAGCCTTGATATTATTAACAAATTCAAATATACAACTTTGTAGCATCACCCATACTTGCTTGGTTATATGAGAAAATCATCCACTGGCTCCATTTACCAGAGTAAAAATTAACAATTTCTAAAAAGTCAGATTTCCTGTATTGTAATGATAGTTTGGCAACTCTATTTGGTGTCAATCCAAGTCAAATTGTCAATGCACATCAAATACATAGCTCAAGAGATGCTAACGTGTGTTATTTAGTATACAAATATATCCATGTATATTCGAGTCCTCATTTACCTCCCTAATCTTGTTAGAAAAACTGCAGCAATAATAACCGTACCATAGGGGGAGAAAACATACCCAAACATGAATCACTCATAAGCTAATATGTAAACAGGTTAAATGGTACAAGTCTCTACTTTTTGACACAAGAAAATAATATTGAATAGTGATTTTTATCTTCTGTGGAAAGGTATTAATGTGAAGCAAGGCAGAAAAATTTACCCTAAAGTCCATTCTCTCAATCGTTGAGGAAGGGGCCTCAGCTACATCCTTTCCAAATGATATTATTCTTCCAAAATGCGCACCTTTTCCTGATGAATCCAGGCACCCATTTCCATTCTTTCCAGCAGTGTGTGTATCATTAATCCTCTGCTTCTTCAAAGTACAATTGTACCCATCTTCCGGTGACCAATCAAGATTACCCCAGATGGTGTCCCCGCCTTTTGGTATCATGGACATGGTTGTATCCCATGTACGTGTCATCCTCATTACATGCAGCAATGTTTGGAGACCGAAAACATCCTTATCCAGAACAGAAGGTGCAACAGACCTATACCATGATGAGTTATTTTGCCATTAATCAGAATAGCCGAATCTATAAAATTTTATCCAAAACTACTGATGTAATGAAAGCACCAATTGCATGTGCAAAGACTCTGTCCACAACATTTCAGAAAACTTGGTTGATTGCAGAAATCCATGTTATATTTGATATGTTCACATTGACTTAGGGTAATTTATACTGATGACTTCTATCTCATCCGTTAGCTGAGTGGTAAATAAGTCAATATTCACAAAGTATCTATAGGATCAGGCATTATTCCTTTCCTACAAATCTATTTCTCTTCCTTTTTCTTTTAATTAATTGAGGAGATACTAATAAAAATAGTTAAAATATCCAATTACTCATTTAAGAAGGAAACATTAATGACACCCCTTAGCCTACACCATAAGTAGGAAATAAGTCAATATTCACAAAGTACCTATAGGATCAGGCATTATTCCTTTCCTATAAATCTATTTCTCTTCCTTTTTCTTTTAATTGATTGAGGAGATACTAATAAAAATAGTTAAAATATCCAATTACTCATTTAGTAGGAAAAATTAATGACACCTTTTAGCCTACACCATATCCAATCCTATCAAATTTCAAACTTAATAATGCACTAGCATCAGTAGTATGCCCAGCTAATGACTAGCTCATAACCCTAATAACAAGACAGAAATTCATGAATACGATAAAAGATAATGTGGATGCATCCCCCCATCTCCCCGTCATATCACAATCTCTTTAATTTATTTATAATCACAAGCCAATTCCAGCTCCAAGGCAGTGTCCAGAAACCTAGCAACCTTCTGCAATACTCGTAAAGTGTTTATTATGTGCAACTCTTTATCTCTTTGTTTTAAACCTATATACCCAAATTATCCACTTCAACAAATGTATTTTATCCTCCAATAAATAAGATGACGGGTACTAAATTTTTTTTATCAAACACACTTTATAATCTATGTGGTCAACATTAAAAAAACTTCTTTTGTGCTTGAACAGTGTCAATGATTATGTAACATCAACTACTTACGTGATAACCAAATCTGATCAAGTAAATATTGGATTCCGTTTTTTATGATCACACATGTCTCCTTGGCATGCATTTTTAAGAGGGGAATGGAGGACGTAGATGGGCAAATTAAACCTCAGTAATAGGGAAGGATTAGGTTACTGTTCCTTAACTCACCTTAGCTAAATTGTCTGTTTACCTTCTTTCTTAAAATGCATGCCAAGGGTCTTGATGCAAATATTAGAGTAAAATTAACATTAGAGTAAAATTAGATAAGAGAGCGCCCCCGGACCATTAGATAAGAGAATTAAAGTGCAAATAATAGAGTAAAATTAACATTAATTACACTGAACGACGCGTGATTTTGTCATGAATTCCCAACTTAATACCATTTCAACCAATATAATTTATCCTTATCTAACGCCCCGAGCGCTCGTTAGCAAGATCGAATATATATATATATATAACAAAAGTATATGATATATTATATTTATATACGCAACTCCATATGGAAATCATTCACCTTTTATGTAGCACTAATTACATTAGGAAACAAGAAAGATAAGAAACGAGACCTGGCTACAGCGATATCCTTGGCTTCAGCCGAGAATAGTCCAGAAACAGCTTTGGGAACACCTAGAAATGGTCCACCAATATTCATTATCGCTTTGATATGTTTAGCACACCAATCAGATCCACCCCCACCACCCATTGGGGCTGGTGCCTCAACCCATTTCATAAAGTGTAAAAAGTACAAAGCACCCATGGAATGTGGAATGACAACCACCTTGTTCCCTCCATTTGTTGCAACCATAAGTTCTATATTACTTTTCATCCTGCTAAGAGTTTGATCCCTTACCTGATGATATTCATCGAAGAAAAGTAAAACACATTTAAACAAGAAGCATGATCAGTTTTTGTCATGTGGGTTAAGAGCTAGTTCGAGCCGCAATACATACACAAGTGCCTCTAGATCTCAATTTAGTCTAATATTAAAAGGTTCAATATGATACGGATTCATACCAAGCTAAGCCATAGATCTACATAACAGCTAGATACATTTCTATACATCAAACAGAATTATAGCACATCTAATACAAAACCTATATTCTATACATCTCAAAATACTAATTGGTACTCCCTAATTGGCACTCCCATGTCCCATCAAAAATGCAATTAAAATTTCATACAAAATTACAATCCACAGATATGAAAATTAGACTCTTCCTTACTATACGTTTTATCACATTATTGATTATTCTTGTTGAAATCCGACAAAATTAGAAAGATTAGTGCCAAAACTTCTTTCCATTTTCTTATTATTGAAGATCTTCAATTGTCTATTATTCCCTCCAAAATATCAGCCTATCAGGTCAAACTAGACTTTCATTCTAAAGACTAAGAATTCCAAATCGGGTCAATCCAGACTTTCATTCTAATAAAACACATATACATTCCTTAAAGCTATTGATAAAACACCATATATACTTGTAAATGAAATACTTAAATCGAGAGGTAACAATATATTAGCTCTCCAAAAAAATTTATCAAATTACACACATGACACATGCCCAACATAAAGTAATAAAGACCTCTAAGTTTACATCCTAAAATTCATGACTCTGAAATATGACAGAATCCATATTAAATAAATACGAAGTCACTGCAGCACCACAATCAAACACTACTACTATTACTACTACTACTACTACTACAACAACAATAACAACAGCACCAACAACAACAAAGCGTAAGTCCCTATTTGCAGCGTCATAAGGAATGATTGCTTAAAAATATACCTCAGTGTTCTGGAATGCAATTCTCCAATCATATGCAGCCATATACATTGTTTTCTCCTCATACCCTATTCGAGCCAGATTAGCAATCAAAACAGCCCACACAAAATAGCCAGGAGCAAAATAATCGGCAGCCACAAGACCGGAGACAGGTCTGACTCTTACACCAGCAGGATCAAGTCCAGTCTCATTATCCAGAGACATGTGCTCAACCCAGCAAAGGGGTCTGCCCAAAGAAATTACAATATAACAAAAAACATAAATAAATGAAAAGAACCATTGAGTTAAAGAGTATAATAGATTAATTTCATAACATCAAGCAAAATGGTATAACTGAAATATGAAGGAAAAAAAGTATGAACTGATTGAGTTAAGCAATAATTGTTAAGTTCCGATCAAAACTTGAAACAAAATGATAATCTTAGTACATAAGCAATCACAATTGGAAATATGAGCTTGAATGTTTTAGAAAACCGGACGCAATGACTTTACGGGCTAAGATTCTACAAGACGATTTTACGCTCCTTGCTTGAAAGCATTCTGTATAATACTTAATGTGCATGAATGTCAATGGCTGCTCCATGGTTAAGCCATGGAAGTGGCTAGGCAAACAAAGAAGCTCACTCAGCACACGTGTCCAAGAATTTACAGCAAGCATAAATAGCTATATATCCATTTTGATTTCCCCTAATTTTCAGTTTGGTCAATTATATGAAATCAAACCTGGACACTAATTTAAGAGTAAGCAATATTTGTTTTTTCCCCGCCAACATTTGTCACAATATGTAGATGTCAAGACAAGCAATATTCTACTAATAACCACAAACACAATATGTTCTTGTGCTTGAAGTGGAGCACATCAAAGCAGTTACCTTAACTTGTAAATTTGTAATACTAAGTCATAAAGAGCTGGAACATGAGACTACAGCAGTCCAAGAATGTAATTTGCAGGTATGGGTGAGAGAATTGGATGACAAAGATTTTAACGGTAGATATACACCCAAGTTTGAATGAACTTAACCATGCAACCATATACTTTATTACTTACACCATTTACCTCTGATGTTTGGTATAACTAATTTATAAAAAAAAATAAAAAATTAAAAATTAAAAAATTAAAAAATAAATAAAAAAAAAAAAAAACCCTTTAACCTTTATAGTGTTATGAAAACTAATAAGGCGCTAACACCCCCAAAAGTCCCGAACCCACACACCACCCCCCAGCCAACAACCGCCACCTTGACAGCCACCAATCTGGTAGGAATTTTCCATTCCATTTAACATTTCTACAACTTGTTTTCTATCACTTTAAATCTTATCGTTCCACATCATCCAAGACTTCACAATTACAAGTAACACTAACCAATTAATATCCTGCTGATGAGATGTCAAATTTAGTAGTAAGGACACAAGATAGGATAATTATGAGACAAGATCCTAAACCACAGAAGCTAGCTACCGCCAGCTACTAGTCCCCTCAGCCCCTCTATCATTGGTGCCTTTGTTGTCCCCTCCCCTCCTACAATGCTATCTAAAATATTAAACTTATCTTTCCCATAGTAATATAGCAAGGTGAAAACTGCAAACAGTCATCTAATCCCAGGTAACATCAAACCCTTCTTCAGCAAACCACAGATCCCCATTCACCGAATCATCTATAGATCACATACATATCCCAATATTGACACCACTTCAAAATGGCATGTCGGGATGTCATCATGTTTTACTTCTCCAAAACTTGCTCATTACTTGTCTGTATTTTGGCCTCTCAAAGGTGAGCATTTGCACCTTTCAATAACTACCTGATAAATGATTATTTTTGGTATTGTAACATCTTTGACCTAAGTGAAAACTACTTCGAAGAAATAGAAAATTGGAATGAGAATAAACATCTTTTCACCTTCATAAAATATCAGCACCCTAAACAATGACCACTTCACATGTAACAAAGTCAATGAACCCTCATTGTGCACAATAAGGTGGTTAATAGTTCAATACTATGGAATTAACGCAAAACCAGAGAGGGAGAGAGAGAGAGAGAACAACGATGGTGGTGGTGAGGTTTAGGGCTTGGAAGCATTGGAAGGAAGGAGAGGAGAAGGTATTAATTGACTGGGTTAACCTAAGAGAGGGGAAGGAGAGAGTGAGAAGGGAAGAGTTAGGGAGAGATAGAGAGTGGTTTGAAGGGTTAACACAATTAATAGTAGCCTTGTGTTAGCCCTTACAATGCTGAACTAAGCAGACAATATAAGCATACAATAGAATTACTTAGAATGCTTCAAGGCATAAATGTCTGCATAAGTTATAAACTGAAATGATAAGATTGACAATTTAACTCTCACCTGAGCTGAGCTTATCATGATTTTGGAGGGGTGTTGAGAGGCAGAAGTAAAAAAAGAAAGATCAAACTCAATCACTCTTTTTGATTATTTTAAATTCTAATAACTGGTAGATAGCTCCTCTTCCAAAAGTAAGTTATCAAAGAGCACAAAAGTGCATTTTAACAAGATCAACTCGTGCTCAAGTAATTTTCTAAAGTTACAGAATACAGATGACTCTTTAACCTCACTTAATACAGAGTAACATCTTTCCTAATTGAACTTTTATAGTTGCATGGGCTTCTCACATGATCTATCGCCTTGACTGAAAGCACTAGTTGAATGGCCAGATGAGGACATATGTAGACACAAATCACAGATGTTCAGCCACCAAGAATAAGGCTATGTTCATTTCACCTAAATTGCTAAAATTTGATTAACAGATTAACTTAACTTTGACCTTAATTGTACACAAATCTTAAGATTAAAATTAATCAAATGAGATGCCAATAGATTCGTACTATTGTGTACTTTCCAAATCAATCAAAGCATTAATCCCATAAGTGGGGTCGGCTACATTAACTGTACTTTCCAAATATATTTTAACAATTTTTAATTTAAGGAATTAACGATATTTAGTGACAAGTAAATGCAAATAAATTTTTATCTAATCTGACTATTTCTAAAATAAACATACAGTTGTTAAATAAGATGATTTGAACCGAGCCTAAATCTATGAACTTCATTGTGCCTAGTGATCATGGGAACAACCTCCTTACCCAAAACATTTCCTTATTTAACCTGCAGCAAGACAGATCGATAAAAAGAAAGAATATTTACCCATCTCTTCTAATCTCTTAAAGCTGCTTAATAACCAGGAGGCAGGAATTGTAAGCTACCGTAGAATGATATTCTAACATCTACCAAATAGAAAAACTCAACAAACTACGTGTGCACATCTCTAGTCTCGAATCTCTACTTTGACAAGGTGAACAAAACTAAAGAACTCACAATGCTTCGATTCTTCAAGACTTAAAAAAAAAAATCAAAACAAAAAAAAACAGTCCATCCTCAATATTAAAGTCAGTAGCTTAGGTAATCTTCAGAAGACTTGTATTAGAAACTCCCATACACAAACCGTACCTAGCTTGCACCATATACTTGTTAACTACCAAAGAGATAAAGCTACGAAAACGCCAATATACAGGCCAAATACATGCCATAGAAACTAAAAAAGTTTATCTTCCATCAATCAAAAACCCAAATTTCATTGCCACCCATTTGTTAAACCACAAACAATACACTCATCCAAATGAGCTAGGACATTCAAGTCAGAAACTCCGAAATTCGCTACTCACTCCATTAATCAAGTCAGAAACTCCGAAATTCGCTTTCTAAACCAAAACCCCTACTCCTATTAGTCCTATTAAAACAATTACCAATTACCATTTTTAATCACACCGAAAACAGACCAATTTTGCTTCTATAGCAGTGGCATATGCAATCTAACCCATCATTTCGTACCAAGTTTCAATTGTACAATTCAAACATGACAAAACAAAACAATCAAAACATTTGTTATAGAAAGAATATAATTATACCTTCTATACAATTCACCAAAAGTACCACCCCAAAGACGCTTTCGAAACAACCCATCAGCACAATTGTGACCTTCCCAAAGCTCGAGACCCCCGGTAACGATACCGGGGACAAAAACAACAGGATGCTTCGCCTTCAAACCCTCTTTATGTAACTTAACACCAGGAGGATCAGACAATGGCCCGGTAATCGCTTCCGTAACGAATTGCGGAAACGATGCCGGCATTGCATTGAACAAGAACAACATAAACCACCATGTACAACATACCATTCCTACAACCCAACAACAACTATCTATACATGACCATTTCTTCTTCGACCTCCGAAACAACTCCTCTTTCTCTCTCCTCTTCTTGTTCTCCTCTGTCTCCTTCTCGATTGTTCCGGAATCTTCTGTCGGAGGTGGTGGTGGGGACGCACCCTTCCTCCGCCGTGGAAACGGCATTGGAAACTCCGCCGATTCCGATTCCGACAACAAAGTTTGATAATCACACTAAATTAAATTAAATTGAGCTGGAATAATTGATTGAGATATTTGAATGTTTGAATTAGCAACGGTAAATTGGATGACCGTTGCTGGATTTGGAGGTGGAGAAGGTGGTTGGTTTGCCGGTGGCAATGGAGGAGAGAGGAGAGAGAAAATGAGAGAGTTTTTTGGTTTTTCTTTTTTTGGGATATTTTTTTTATTTTTGAAAATTTAACTTTTTATTAGGCAAAAAAGGAAAAGACTAAAAAGTGAGAGAAAGTGGGATCCACTGTTCAAAGAGTAAGGTCCGACCCACATTACAGCGAATTAGAAATGGCCACGTGGAAATGGCAGTGTTGTTCTGGAAACAGCTTACAAGATCTAACGGTTGATAATTGCTGATGCATGTAATCTATGGTGGGCTGACGTCGTATGATTATTTTTCTTTGTTTTTTTTATTTTTTTTTATTGGGTTATGATTTTATGAAGACACTTCTTTTCGTCTTTTTGGTTTGGATGGGAGTTGTCGGGGAAAAGGAAAAGGAAAAGGAATTGCATGGAAAGTGCAATGTGGTTTTATTCTAGAGATGTGAAGTTGATTCGTGTTCTTCTAGTTTACTCCTTCACCTAGTAATCCAATCTTGAATGTGGTAGTGACGCTGTGACGTAGTGTATGTTATTTAAGAATATATTAGATAAATAAAAATAAATTAATTGTGTGTGTTCATCTAATCGGCTTTTGATTATAAAGTTTTCGCAATTGCAAGATGTTACATTAGTTTTCTTATTATATGAAAACTAGTCTTCTAACCCGTACAATGCAAAAATTGTTCATGAAATATTACATTGAGAGATCAGAGATGATTGAGGGAGTATTAATAAGTTATTATGGGTGTATAACTACTTAAAATCAAAAAAGTCATCACCGTTATAATGTGTAATAATTTTTGGAACTTTATTTGAAAACGAGGGTTAAATAAAGAAAGTGGTCGGGGCTAACATTAAAGAGAGAAGACGACGCTAAAAAGTTGAATGAAAAAGGGGAGATGAAGATGAAGTGTGCAAGGAAGATGAAATATAAGTTTAGTGAACGTATTAAAGAAAACTAGCCTTCTGACCCGTACAATGCACGGGTTATTCATAAAAATTTGCATTGAAAGATGAATTAGGAAATATCAATAAGCCACTATGGCTATAATGTGTGATAAAAAATATGATTAAAGAAATTTAATTTTTGAAATTGTAATTGAAATGGGAATTAAATAAGGGAGGGGTTAAAATTAAAGAGAGAAAAGGCTGGAGGGGTTAAAATTAAAGAGAGAAATAAAAGCAAAAGGTTGAATCGAAGAGGGGAGATGAAGATGAAGCATATAAGTTTAATGAAAGAATTAAAGAAATGTAGTGTAATAAAAAATTAAATAATAATGTAAGAAGACATGTGACATTTGGATTAGAGAAAAATATATTGAAGTGTAATAGGATAGAGACATGTGTTTTCCTTGGTTATAGTTTTTAAATACTAAGTATAGATTTGTGTAATAAAAAGAATAATGTAAGACATGTGACATTTGAAATAAAGATAAAAAAAGATAGAGAAATGTAATAGGATGAAGACATGTGACTTTTCCGATTAAAGTTTTGAATACTAAGGGCTCGTTTGGTTGAATGTAGGAATTGCAAATTCCTTGGAAAATTGATTTCCCATGAAATTGAACTTCCTAGGAAATTCTAAAAAGTGTTTGGTTAACTAAGGGAAGTGGAAATTCCCATGGGAAGTTCCACTTACCTAGGTCCCCCTAGGTAATTAACTTCCCCCGTTTTGTGGGAAGTGGAAATTCATGGGAATTTCTACTTCCCATGAATTTGTCAATCAAACAACTTCAAAGAATTTCAATTCCTAGGATTTCCAACTTCCCATGTTTTTATTTGTCAACCAAACAACCCCTAAGACCACTCTCATTCATGGTAAAAAAAAAATAAAATGTCATTCTCTCGCTACCCACTTTCTCACTCCTCTTTTCCACTTTTTTCATGGAAGTTTTTTTTATACAAGTCCTCACACACTCATGGGCTAAAATAAACCCACAACAAAAGTAAAATTATTTTATAATAACAAATTAAGTAGAAAATTGTGATTTTTCGAAGTGCACAAAAATATAACAAAATGGGTGTCTACTTATAGATGAAAATAAATTGTGAACATTGATAATTTTTATTTTTGTTTTTATATATGTTAATTTGGTCAAAATAGCTATTTTTATATTTAATTAGTGGGTACACAAGTTACTGTAGCATTACAAAAATATCATGGCCTTGGGCATTTCTGATTTTCCTCATGGACATTTATTTTTTTGCCCATGAGTGGGATACATGTTTTTGGGTTTTTACCTTGAATTTCTCCTCATGGACATATTTTTTTCCATGAGTGAGAGTGCTCTAAGGGTCTGTTCTCTTTAGCTTATTTTCAGTTCTGTTCGGCTCCAATAAGTTTAGTTCAGTTCAGTTCTTAATTTTCTTCTCTCATAAAATATTCAATTCAATTCAGTTCTGTAATACTCCTCATGATTGTTTTAAAAGGATTAGATATACTACTCATATCAACAAGGTGCATCATCCTTTTACGGAGCTCATATAATAAGATACTCCACAGTTAAGCGTGCTTGGCTGGGAGTTGTCTTGGGATGGGTGACCTCCTGGGAAGTTTTCCCGGGGTGTTTTGATGTTGGGGCTTTAGAGTTTCGTGGGGGTAAGGAGGGGGAAGGGTGGTTCGTGCGGCATCGGAGGGTCTAGGGGCGGCCGGCGCCGGGGAAAGGGGATCGACACTGGGCATGAGTGGTGGCTGGCGGTTGGCTGGCAATGGTGGCTAGGGGAAAGTGTGGTTAATTGTTTTTTAAAAAAATTGAAAATAATTTAATTGTTAAAAAAATAAAGGAAAATTTGATTTTTCAAGGATAAATTAGTCATTTTGCCTTTAGATAACTATATTTAATTTACTAGTTAGGCTTATAATAATAGATTAATCTCATTTATGTCACCATTAAATTATAAGACAAATAGTCGATTACCAAAGATAATTTGATTTTTTGATGTTTACCATTGAAAAAAATAAATTAAAACTGGTGAGCATTACTAGGAATTTCCCTAATATTTAAAAAGTAAAAAATTTTGTTAAACGCCACTCGCTACCTTTCAAACGCTAAAATTATGGCATATGCATATTAACCTTTTGATTCAACCCTAGTCTAAAATTTATATTGTTTTTAGCAACTTACGCAGCATTTTCTAAAATTCACAAACGTGTATAATAGTCATATAGAAACCTAATAGAGATGGATGGAGAATATTAGACATATGGTATCCATAGTTACTTAAAGATTAGACTAGCTATTTGGTTTTCACAAGGTAGGTTTAAACCCACGATTTTAATATATTTAACACTAAGGGCTTGTTCTAATTTACTAAATTGAATTGTTTATGAGATAAGGAAATAAAGAACTGGACTGTTTATCAGATAATGAAATTACGAACTGAATTGAACTGAACTGAATTGAATTGAATTGAAATGAACTAAAATTAAGCGAAAGAGAACATGTCTAGTAATCTATCTATATACTATACTAAAACATAGCACACTAACTTCAAAGTTGACACGTATCTCTGTTTTTTTTTTATTATTATTATTATTTTTTTGTTGTTGTTGTATAATTGAAAAAGATGCTATTATTAAGAAGACTACAAGATATATGATATCCTTGACTTGCTTAATATTGTTTTTTGTTTTTTTAGCGAGCTTAATATTGTTTCTCAATCAATATTAATCACGGATATTTAGCATAGATTTAGAGCCTGTTCTCATTGACTGAACTCGGCTGAACTGAACTGAACTAAACTGAACTGAACTGAACTGAGCTGAACTGAACTGAACTGAACTGAGCTGAGCTGAACTGAACTGAACTGAACTGGACTGAAATGAATATTTTATAAGAGAAGGAAATTAGGAGCTAAACTGAACTGAGCTGAACTGAACTGAACTGAATTTCAACGTAAGAGAACAAGTCCTTAGTTATTTAGTCCATATTATTTGACTTTAGATTGCTTAATCAAGGAGAGTATATTATCTTATTTTGTATAGTATATTTTTGCTTTCCTTATTAGATCATGTATGGCTATTGCATACGCTCTAGACTTGTAATATAAATGGATATGATGCTTTGTGAATAATACAATCAACCAAATAAACTATATATAATTCAATTTTTGCTATAGTATTTTGTTACAAAACTCCTAAACCCCAAAATCTCTAAATTATTATAACAAGTTTTTAAACTTTAGCTACACCAAACCATTTATTTGACAACTAATTTTAAGTCAAACTCACAATACACTCATGCATGCGTAATATATATACTATTATACTTTGTACTGCATATCTATTCTGAGTGATGAGTGTGCTTAAGAATAAATTTATTTATTTAACTTATATAAATTTGAATGATAAACATAAATAAATGCATATTAAAAAAAATATAATTAGGGGCTTGTACGTGTACTACCCTATATGATTAACTATACGTCTATACTTCTCATTTTTAAATACAAAGTTCGACATTAACTTTACTTCATTCGTCCCATTGTAATTGTCAAGTTAGACTTTTTTGCACTAATTATAATATTACATTTGATTGCCATTTTTTTTTATTAACGTGATGAATTCATATTTTATCATGAAATAAGTTTTTGAATAGATATTATGATAAGTTTTCATGATTAAAAAAATTATAATTTTCTTTGATATTTAACTATATAAAAATTAGGTCAAACTATTACATGCAAAGTTTGTTTGTGTAAGTCATTCTAGGAGTAAATGTGTGTGGTCAGTCACCATAGGATTACTCGGTTAGTGTTATAGTGTAGACACCTATTTGTGTCCCCCCAAAACCAAACCCGGTGATGAGTACCTTTCACGTCGAATGATAATCGAATGAAGTGAAAGTGTGGAAAGTCTAATGTTGCGGATAGTTTTAATTTCTTTTCTCTTCTCTCTGTTTTTGAAAACCTATTTTAAGAAAACATCCAATCCAGTTTGGTTGGTCCATGATATGGGTCCAATAATAGTGTATTTGGATGGGGTTTGAAAAGAGCTTTCCAATGATATATTATAAGCCCAATTCCGATGAATATTGAGGAAGTTATGACCAAATTACTAAACTAGGTCCGGTTTGAGCCTTATATGCGGCCCAATGATCTAGAGGAGGGCCTAATATGGATTTATCATTCCTAATGCAATTAGGAATGGTTTTAGTCTTCTAGATTCTTCTAGAAGGTTCTTTTCATTCCTAATTCAATTAGCATTGATAAATTGACTTTTGTTGACCTTTTGGAATTTTAATCAGAATAAAAGAGTGTTTTTAAGGAAAATACGATTTTATCCTCCTGTACGGTTAAATTTTATCTGAATTTAGAAAATGCGTAAAAAGATTGATTAGCGCCTAACGCCAGACATTAGCGCCTAGCGCTAAGCTTGGCGCCTGGCGCTAGCGTTAGCGTTTGGCGCTAATGTCAGCGTTTGGCGCTAACTTCGTTTTTTTACGTCAGAACTCTGGTTTGTTTTTTTATCTTTTTGGCTGATTTTTTCTATAAATAGTCTCCTAAAAACTCCGTTTTCAATCATCTACAATCATCAATTCTCATTAAATATAAACAACTCTCTAATTCTCTTCTCTCTCTAAAGCTAAAGCTTATTTTCTCTCTCCCTTTTTCTAAACTAGCCTTTTTACAAATAAAATTCCGGATTCACAAGATCAAGACACACCTAGCCAAGTTCGAAGTTGCTTTCGCCATAGACGTGAAAGGTTTTAATTTCTGAGGGTTTGGTTCCAAATCTCTATTTCAATTATTTAATTTAATTGTTGTTTTATTATTTTCCTTGAAGTTACTAACGTGTGTATTTTGTTATTAGAAAGAGGTACGAGGCATCCAATTAAGTGCTTTAATTGTTTAATTGATATTATGATATAGAAATCATGTTTAGGATGTTATTTTGATTCCTAGTATCATGTTAAGATGCTTTTCTTAGTATGATATTTAGGGTGATTTGCTTATATCAATTATGATTCCTGCTATGCTTCCTACATTTTTTCCTAATATTTTTGTTAGTATCATGTTAGGGTTAAAGCTTTGATTTTTATTAATCTTGTTAGTATCATGCCAGGATCTTGCTATTATTATGCTTTAACATTAACATGAACATGATTGCTATAATTTTATTATGAATATTATGTTGCTTGATATATATTTTATTGTTATTGCTTGATCACACCTTTTATGCATGTTCAAAGGGAATTGGTACTTGTAATCACGCTTGATAAGATAATTAATAATCTTGTTAGGGTTAATATGAATATAATTCAAGTGATCGCCAATAATAGATTTGTTTATGCATTAATATTCAACCAACATAGATAAACAGGTTTAGGGTAACTTATTGATTGCATGTTAGTTACAAAGCGCACAAGAATACGATCAGAATAAAGTAGAGGCCTATTATTAGGGCAGGTTCAATCTCTTTTAGGTTGGATTTGTACCTTCATCCCCGAACTACCAGTCATGGTTCCAGACCTATATTGGAGTTGACGATCTCCTGGATTGTTAAGGGATGTAACCTTCACCCTGCGAACAGTTACAAGTTCCTAAAACTTGTTGGTGACTCTTTTGCTCTAGCTTCTTTCCCTTTGGACGCCACTGTACTTTAGTGTATGATCACAGTGGGGTTCAAGTTTGGGATAATGCTTGAAATATTCCCTACATATAGGGGTTACTCAATTAGTGATATAGAACTTACTTATTAGTAAGTGTTATAATGGTAACTCGCTTTGTCTTTAGGGGTTATTTATTTGTTATTTAAGAGTTACTCAATAAGTATAATAATAAGGGGCTACGCCTACTCTAATCTATTAGTATAATAGGGGTTAATTTCTCAGTATCATAAAAGTTAATCTATCTTTTTACAAGCGGCCACACGGTGTGTCAGCTGCACAGAAAACACATTTTAGTTTTTGTATATGCTTCACGGGTGGTATGTAAGAATAATATGATTTATATGTGTGTCTGTGTGTGTATATAGGGGCGAAGCCAGGATTAAAAATCTAAGGGGGGCAAGACTCGATAAAGTTTTTTATACAAAAAAAAAAGGTGCTTAAGTGGGTAAGCCTAACTGCCTAAGCATCCTTCTAAGTTCTAAGTAGGTGATGGGGCAAGATAATTTCATATTTTTTTTTATCCTCCACGAGTGAAAGAAAAATATGATAAATAATATTTTTATACATTGTTAAAGGACCATCTCAACAAAAAGTTTAATTTGATGGTTGAGGCCCAAGAATATGTTTTATACTCTATCACGTCCCCTCATATGAAAGTCTATTGAGCTTGATAAGTAGATGCAGCATGGGTTCTCCGCATACCCTGTGCGAAATATTCCACTTTGAAGGAGGGGTGACATGCTGACTCCTGATAATGTTAAAGGACCAATTCAACCAAAAGGTTAAAATGATAAATGAGACCCATGAATATGTTTTATACTCTATCATACATAATAAAAATATAAAAGACCTATAAAAAGATGTGACTTTATCCATGATATATGAAATATAAAAAATCCTATATTTAGAAGTTTCATGGTAAATTTCAAGTGTTTTTAGGCGCCATGTAGGAGAAAAAAGATATGACATTATTTTTGATATAGAAATACAATATTATATGACAAATTTTAATATGTGGCTGGACACACCGTGTGGTTGGGGTTACTCGAGTTACTCGGTCAGGGGTTACTCGAGTTACTCGGTTTGGGGTTACTCGAGTTACTTGGCAGGGGTTACTTGAGGGGTTCGGTCAGGAATTACTCGAGGAGTTACCCGGTCAGGGGTTACTTGAGGGTTCTGTAAAGGATTACTCGAGGGGTTACTCGGTTAAGGTTACTCGAGGGGTTACTTGGTTAGGGGTTAGTTACTAGAGGGGTTACTCGGTCAGGAGTTACTCGAGGGATTCGGTCAGTGGTTACTTGATGGGTTACTCGGTCAGGACTCAGGAGAACTCGGTTAACCCCTTACCGAGTAACCACGGCCACACGGTGACTCGGTGAGGCCAGCTACATAGAAAAATCTCCCACAAAGTTTCATATGTGGCTGGAAACACCATGTGGCCGAGAATACTTGGTCAGATCAGGGGGTACTTGGTAAAGGATTACTCGATTGCATGGTCAAGGGCCACTAAGTCAGTCAGGGCTTACTTGATTGCTCAATGGTTACTCAAGTTTTGGTGTGTGTCAGTCGTCCGTATATAAAAAGCGTTGTATTGAGTTAGTGGACAGAGTTTAATTATTTTTAAAATGAGGTGGTCGGTGATTATTTAAGTAGAAATGACAAAAAAAAAAAAAGATTTAATGTAGGTATTGATTATCAGTTCATTGAGTTGAAATATATTTTAAAACTTTACATTCAATTAATGGATAAATAAGTTGTTTTAAAGTAGTATATCATTATTTTGAGAGGTAAATAATGTATGATTAAGACATTTATGTAAGTAAATTCATTATTACTCATTAAGACATTTTTAGCGTGTCAAAAACAATTTTCATAGTTAGAAGACCATAATGTGTCTTCAATGCATTCCTATAATTATGTGGAATATCTATATACACTCAACTATCTAATGCAAAATCGAAATTATGCCACATAATTGGCGTGTCAAGATCAACTCTCATGCATGGTTAGAACATAATGTGCATTCATATACTTCCTCTATTTTTTTAGTTGACACCTTTCTACTATCATGCATGCCAACTGTAGGGAATAATTTCAAGCCTTTAAGTCCCACTAGCTTGAACCCTACTGTGATCATACACTAAAGTACGGTGGCGTCCAAAAGGGAAGAAGATAGAGCAAAAGAGTCGCCAACAAGTTTTTAAGGAACTTGTAAATCGTTCATAGGATGAAGGTTACACCCCTTAACGATCCAAGAGATCGTCAACTCCATAAGGTCATGAACCAAATAAGGGTTCGGGGATGAAGGTACAAATCCAACCTAAAAGAGATTGAACCTGCTCTAATAATAGGCCTCTACTTTATTCTGATCGTATTCATGTGCGCTTTTTAATTAACATGCAATCAATAGGATTAACTCTAAACTTGTTTATCTATGTTGGTTGAATTTAATGCACAAATAAACTATTATTGGCGATCACTTGAAATTATAATCACATTTAACCCTAAACAAGATTATTAATTATCTTATTAAGCGTGATTACAAGTACCAATTCCCTTTAACATGCAATAAAAGGTGTGATCAAGCAATAAAAATAAATATAAAGCAACATAATCAATAATCAATAATCATGATAATAATCATCATAAATTATAACAATAATAATCATAATCATGTTCATGTTAATATTAAAGCATAATGATAATAGCAAGATCCTAGGCATGATACTAACAAGATTAATAACAAACCCTAGCATGTCACTAAGCAATAAAAATCAAATCTTTAGCCCTAACATGATACTAACAATCATAAATATTAGGAAGAACATAGGAAGCATCGTAGGAATCATATTAAGCATTAAAATTACCCTAGGCATGATACTAGGAATATCATAATAACAATGTAAACATGATTTCTACATCATAACATCAATTAAAACCATTAAAGTACTTACTTTGATGCTTCGTACCTCTTTCTAATAACAAAATACACACGTTAGTAACTTCAAGGAAAATAATAAACAAACAATTAAATTAAATAATTGAAATAGAGATTTGGGACCAAACCCTCATAAATTAAACCTTTCACGTCTAGGGCGAAGGCAACTTCGAATATGGCTAGGTGTATCTAAGTCTTGCGAATGTGGAATTTTGTATGAGAAAACCAAGTTTAGGAGGAGATGAATGAGAGAATTAAAAGAATGCTAATGAATGTTGATGAATGGTGAGAATTGATGAATCTTGATGACAATTGGTGACAATTAGTGAAACTTGATGAATGAAAACGGAGTTTTTAATACGATATTTATAGAGAAAATTAGCCAAAAAGATAAATTAACAAAACAGAGTCTGACGCTCAGGAAACAGAGCTGGCGCCAGGCGCCAGCACTAGCGCCAGGCCTGGTTCCAGGCCCAAGGCCTGAGGTTGGACGCCAAGCTTGATTTTAACGCGTTTTCGAAAATCCGATAAGTTTACCGTACTGGAGGATAAAATAATATAATTTCTTCGAAAATGCTATTTGATTTTGATTAAAACTCTGAAAAGTCAACAAAAGTCAATTTATCAATGCTAATTGAATTAGGAATGAAAAGAACCTTCTAGAAGAATCTAGAAGACTAAAACCATTCCTAATTGCATTAGGAATGATAAATCATATTAGGCCCTCCCCTAGATCATTGGGCCGCACATAAAGCTCAAACCGGGCTCAGTTTAGTAAATTGGCCATAACTTCCTCAATATTCATCGGAATTGGGCTTATAATATATCGTTGGAAAGGTCTTTGCAAGCCCCATCCAACTACACCACTATTGGACCCATATCATGGACCAACCAAACTGGATTGACTGTTTTCTTAAAATAAAGTTTTCAAAAACAGAGAGAAAAGAATAAAAAAACTTTCCGCAACACTAAACTTTCCACACTTTCGCTTCATTCAATTATGATTCGACGTGAAAGGTACTCATCACTAGGTTTGGTTTTGGGGAGACACAAATGGGTGTCTACAGAAGCCCCCACTTTGACTGAATTTGGAGAAACGTAAGTTTCGAAAACAAAAGTCAAAGTATCGATAGGGACGGAGAATGATTCAGAACGTTCTGCGATCCTAAATCACTCTTATAACGCCAATACCTGCAAAACTAGCATTAGTTAAACAGATAAAAGAGTTAAGAAACTCGTATCTTGCACCGTCGAGCACACGTCTCTGAAAGTAACCGATTGCTGCTGTATCCTTGCTTTGATGACCTCTTACAAGCTAGAGAATGTCATCCCGCTTGAAAACCGCTACGCCTGTAACTGTTTCCAAATTTGGAAGATTGCTTCACCTGAAACTATCCTCCTCCGCATTGATAATATTCAACATCCAAGGTAATACCATCGAAGATTATTTCTCTTGAGACAATCTCTATCCGCATTGATAATATTCCACATCCTAGGGAATACTATCGAAGATTATTTCGCTTGAAATAATCCTCATTCACATTGACAATATTCCACATCCTAGGGAATACTATCGAAGATAACTTCGCCCGAAATTACCTCCAGTTGTTCGTGACAACTCTCCGCAAGCTACGGAACGTTGTCGAAGATATCTTCTCTTGAAGTCATCCTCATTTGATGCGATAATTTTTCAAAGGAAATTACCAAAGATCCACGCCTGTCGATCTTTAAAAGTTCGCCTGAACTTTGCTTCCGCTATGCCTGTACGTCGGCGCTCTTTTGCTTTGAACCTGTATGTCGGTGCCCTTTTGCTTTTGAACCTATATGTCGGTGCCTTTTGCTTTTGAACCTATATATGTCAGTGCCTTTTGCTAATGAGCCAACGCTTAGGCGCTTTAAGCTAAGTGAGACGATCTCTTATCAGGTCGATCACTTTATGTAATCAAGCCGATTACTATTCATGTCAAATCGCTTAGAGGGGCTAACTGGCGTACCAAGGAACCCAAAAATATGTTGCAGAAGGCTAGCACAACCTCATCAGGTGGCTGGATGCTTTGACGTCGCTGAAAAACCATCAGCGCCAGCTATTTGGTGTTAGCGCCAGGCGCTGATGTTGGCGCCAGGCGCCAAGCCTAATTTGTGACGCCAATGCATAGGGACTGGCGCCAGCATGGGGATTTCCTTAAATACCCCTTTCCTCTTCATTTTGCTGCTCCATTCTTCGCGAAACTGCTTGAGGGAACCGAAAGCTTCAATTGCTCATTGCTTGCTCGTTTCTCAACCAAATTTGCTCAAATTTGTTGCAAATCAAAGCTCTTCTCATCTATTTTCCTGATCTATGTAAGTTTTCTTCAAACTCACATCAGTTTTTATGAATTCTTGGCATGTTTATTCACGAATTTCATGAAAATTCGAAATTTATAATGCTCAATTTGCTTTGTTTGTCAAGTTTTATGTCATGAATTTGCTTGATTATGTTTGTATATTGCCTTAGGAGTAATTTGAGACTTGTTTGACTCAATTTGGTGAAGAAATGAGCAATTTGCCATTGTTGGACCTCTTAAGGTCGTGAAGAACAATGTGACTCGTTCTTGATGTTTTTGCTAGCAATTCTTGTCCAATTTGTCACAATAATTACTATAGTATTGCAAGAAATTGCTTGATTGCTTGAAAAAAATGTTGTCATGCTCAATTTGAATTTGTGCTCTGTTTTAGTACTACGTACTCTGTTTTTTTTTGGGAACATAGTATCATGCGGCTAGGCGAACCTTAGATACTATAGAACCTTAATTCATGATAATTCTGCACAATGTAGCATGGCTAGACAGCGAGGCTCGGGTTCACGGTCCCGAAACACTAGACGGGAGCATGAGCCCGTATAGGACGATGCCACGCCGTCCACTTCACTCGGTCGGCTTCCGGAGTGGGACGAGCGGACTTTGTTCTTCGCCCCTGTCCACCACATTTCCGAGAGGGTGAGACAGGGTACCGAGCCCGGGAGGACACGGCATCACGGCTCTGGCTGTGACGGTTTAGGCGATTTATACAGGATGTACATCGCCGGGGATCCTGAGACGAGGCTCCTATGGGAGTCTTTCGGGCTAGCTACTCTGTTTGAGACCTCCGAGGCTATGGTCGCCTCCAGCGGGGGTCATCACGTAGTGCGCGCTTTGGTGGAGTTCTTCTGGGACACCACCAACACCTTTCATTTCCCTTGGGGCGAGATGATGGTCACTCCTACGGACTTCAGCCTCATCACAGGACTGGAGTTCACTTCCGTGCCACTGCCGTTTGACGGTGGGATCGACGTCTTCTTCTCAGAGGTCGAGGAATTGTTGGGGCCGATCGCTATTCGGGCCCGAGCTGAGGTCGAGGCGACTCAGTTCAGTGCTAGGGGAATTCGCCGCTCGACGCTGGCAGCGACTCTTGATGACAATGCGACCACCCGAGAGCAGCGGGTGCGCATCTTTGTGCTGATGTTGTTGTCAGGGACATTCTCTCCTGACAAGGGTAGTAGGGCATTGCTTTACTACCTTCCTGCTGTCCGTGATCTCCAGCGGATCGGGACTTATGACTGGGCCAACTTGGCCTATGCTGACTTCGTTCGTGCGCTGAGGGACTCGTGTCGTCACCGGTCCTTTAGGACGAACGTCGCTTTGTCTGCTTTTTGGAAGGTCGTAGAGGTAAACATTATTCCCTATAAAGTTTAGCCCTACATATTAGTTAGCATTTACTCACACTTTTAACTCCTTGTAGATCTGGTTCTACGAGTACTTTCCTTCCGTTGCGTCGGCGAGACCATCGCCGAGGGGATTTCCAGTGAGCGCCTCTTGGGGCGGCCACTACGTGGACATGTCTACTGCACGTGTCCAAGGCTGGATCATCTCGGTACGACTTTTATCATTTATCTTGCTTTTCCGCAATGTTTTAGATATTTTCTTGCCTGATTGATGCTTTTTATAAGGACCTGAGGTGGTATACCGACCGTGGGGCGGTTGGACAGTCCCTGGATTAGCCGCACAGTACTCTGCTGAGCTTCGCTATTTCTGGGGACCTATGGAGCGGTCGCGTACTTAGGAGAGAGGGTCGCTAGACAGCACTCTTCTGATGTCTTCGTCGTTCCTGCCGCTCCACCACGTCATATGTTCGACGAGGCGCGGTTGTCGAGCATGTCTGAGGGAGCTGGTACCCCTTGGCGGTCCCATGTGATCCTCGGGCGGTGTTATGCTGAGGAGCTACTACCTTTGTTAGCTCCAGCCCCTGTACCGGCTGGGGATGTGAGGGTAAGATTCTTAGCTTTTAATTTTTCGCTAAGTAGCCCCCAAGTAATACTTTACTGATTTTTTCTGCTTTATCAGGATGGTGCTGCTGAGTTCGTGCCACCCCGTATGTCTATCCACTACCAGGGGATGTACGGGCCGATCGAGGAGATGATTTCTCCGGCTCCCGAGGGCGAGCGCTTCGTAGAGCGGTCGATTCCTCGCCACCAGACTAGAGTAAGCCTAGTTTTAATTCAGAATTTTTTGTGTTTATATATCATGCATTTTTACTGACTTATTTTTTAGACAGTTTTCACGCGAGGTGGTTTCGGCTATGGCACGATGCATAGATGCCTTCCGGAGCCAGCTCGACCGGATGAGGAACGCGACCACCTGTCGTCGGGATGATGTTGTCCGAGAGGTAGCCTTTCCTTACTCATTATTTTTGCATTGCTACTTCAATTTTACTTTGTTTCTGATTTAACTCTTTTTGCAGGGCCAGCCTATCGCTTCTCACACCCGCACGAGACCTGAGGGGCGGAGGGATCCAGCGAGGTCTAGCTTGAGACGTCGTCGCACTTCGTCAGGGGGTAGAGGCGGTCGCTCTGAGGCTGCTCGAGCCGACGTTGCAGAGGGCTCGGGATCTTCTTCTGAGGGTGGTCACACTGCACCGGTAGAAGAGGCTACCTCGGCTTTCAGAGGTGGTGGGATGTACGAGGTGGGCTCGTCATCGCAGCAGCCTCCGCGGCCTCAGCCTCAGCCTCAGGTTGATCCTGGCTGTAGTGGTCCTATCTTGAGTCTTCCTCCTCCTACGGAGACTGGAGCTGGTGCTGGAGCTGGAGCCGGTGGAGAGGTGACTCCTCGTACGACGCAATTTTATAACATGATGGGCCTACGTCCTCCGGCGTCATAGTTTGTTCCTGTATATATTTTATTTTGACTTTTTTTTATAGAACTTTGCCTTTGACTCATTATTTAGACACATTTTGTATTATTATGAATTTATTTATTGTTGTGTGTATGTTTGTGTGTGCAAGAAAAGTGTGACAACAATTTTGCGCAAAAATTCCGTCATTTTTATTATTGATGGAGGGTATCCGACTCTCTCCCCCAAAAAAGAAAAAATAAAAAATGAAAAAAATAGAATGTCGGGTGTTTGGAATTTTAAAATAAAGTCCAAAAAGAATAATATAAATTAAAAAATAATAGCTATATTTACTTAATTAAGAAAAGGATAAAAAAAAGGATGTTTATGAGAATTAAACGGAGCCATAAAGTCATTAACCGACTCGAGTTTAATATTAAAAACGCAAGCTGAGAACGCGCGGCTGTCTTGGTGACTTGGCGCCAGCTGGCGCCAGGCGCTACACTTAGCGTGTGGCGCCAAGCTCTGGCGATTGGCGCCAATCACGGGTGTTTGACGCCAATTGACGCTGACTCCGTGTTTCATTCTGATTAAAACTCTTCGCAATTTGTGCATAAATAGCCCCCTGCCCAG
This sequence comes from Chenopodium album, assembly GCF_948465745.1. Taxonomy (NCBI): domain Eukaryota; kingdom Viridiplantae; phylum Streptophyta; class Magnoliopsida; order Caryophyllales; family Amaranthaceae; genus Chenopodium; species Chenopodium album. The sequence continues at coordinate 9,377,483 of NC_137839.1, read as the reverse complement.
CCGATTCTTCTCATAATTCCAGCGAATAAAATTATTCTGTTCTTTAGAAAAAAATAATAATCATGTCTTTAGCCACTAAAACCTTCACCCAATACACTCATGAATGGTGTCGATCTCTTAATGCTAGAGACAAAAAAGAATTAGATTTATTTCACTTGGGGGGAATTTATGGCATCAAAGGGGTAGATCTAGACCTATACTTCATACATACTGCTCTAGAATTTTGGAATGTTGATACTCATTGTTTCAGAATAAGGTATGATGAGATTAGCCCTTTGCCAGAGGAATTTTGTGCTATTTTAGGCTTCCCTGCAATAGACCTCGTAGTAATCCCTAGAGTAGATGCATACTATTATAAGGATTTTGAGCGCTTCTTTAATTTAAAGGAAAGGGATTTATCAAAAATAGTGAATGGCAACATAGTTAATTTGAAAGAATTCGCACGCCATTATTTTGATAAACCTCTTTCTGAATCTTTTCATATATACAGAAGAATGGCGTTCTTATTTTGCATGCTCAATCAATTTTTTCTTAGTAGTGGTAAAAATAATGAGGGTCAATCAATTATAACCACTGTTTTAGAACAAATTGAATCAGAGAGAAATCCAATGCCATTAATAGTTGGAGAGACTATGATTAGTCTAGATGAATTGAAAAGGGATCCAAAAGCAACTCTTTGCGGTTCTCCAATTTTATTACAGGTAGAAAAATAATATTTTTAATTACAGAAATCAAAAAATATATTTTTGTATTGTAATAATTTATTTGCATTGCAATTTTTTACAGATGTGGCTAATGGAGAGACTAGGATTAATTAGCCCTCCGGACGACATTGAAAAATATACTCCCAATTGCTTCGTGAGAAGGAAGAAGCGCATCCCTAAAATTGGGCTCCATGGGTGGAGAAAAGTCTTTGAATCACGTGATTTTGCTATCAAGTGGGTCGTCCCATGGTGGAAAATAGAAAGGATGGTTGGTGTTAACAAGCAACCTTTCTGCCGTCTTCCAAGCTTATCTCGTGTAACTTATTATTACCCCTGCAGGGTAAAAAGACAATACAGCTTGCTTCAAAATATTCCTTCCGGGGATCTTCGTCCTCCCTTTGAGTACCCTATTTCTCAAGAAGTAGACAGATTTGATGTTTACTGGAGCGCTAGACCTTTATGGGAAGTGATTACCCAAAAGGTTCCTCCTTCTTTGCCCAATGATGTAAAGAAGTGGTTGCTGAAGAAATCTTCGATTGATCAGGGTAGAACCGATGTGAAGAATCGTCTAGGTGACAGGGTGACTCCTGCCAAAGAACGCTTAGGTGCAAGAATTGAATTCAAAACACCTACAATGCCTAGGAAGAAAAATACTACCAAAGACAAAGGAAAAAGGAAAGCTAACACCACAGACAAAAACGTTTGGGCGGAAAAGAAGCATGGAGTGCTAGCTGAAGGGGAGACCATCTACTCCAAGATTGAATGTAGGTCCTTTAAAGGATGCCTACTAGCTAAAGTGATGGATGAAGAGGAGGAAGCAGAAAAGAATTGGAAAAGAGCTAGAAAGGAAAAGAAAGATTAAAAGCTTTGCTTAGCTTTAGATTTATTAGACTTAGATTGTTATTTTTATTTAACGTTAATTTATTTCAGCCTTATTTAAATTCCATCAATAATGTAATTTTATTTTATTAATGAAATTTTAGCTTTCAATTAAATTGTTTTACTTTAAATTTATTTTATTAAAGCAATGAAAATCGAAAAAAATTAATTTTCCAGAAATTCCTCGAGTACGGAAGTCGAAAATTTTCCGAAAAACACCGAAATTCGCCCAGATTTTTATTCTTAAATTGGCGCCAGTCATTGGCATTTGGCGCCTGCCATTGAAGTCTGGCGCCAGGCGCCAATTCCATCGGCTGGCGCTGATGACTTCTGGCTGGCGCCAGGCTCTGTTTTGCGACGCCAATAATTCGCCGATTTTCTGTTGACTTTTTAATTGATTTTGGAACGCGGAGATGTCAAAAAATAAAGTTGCCGCACCCGTAAAGGGTTGCCTACGTATCCTTTCTTAAGGAATCAGGCCGAACGTAGCTCTCTTGAGTATCCTACTCAAGTAATTATGGGTAGTATTTTTTAAGTTGGTCAAGATTAGTCATGTTTGAGAATTCATTGCCATCCATATCAGTTAGTTTTGCTGCACCTCCTGACAGGATTGTTTTGACAATGTAGGGGCCAGACCAGTTAGGTCTAAATTTTCCCCTTGGGTCTAAAACATTTTTCCTTAGTGCTTTTAATACCAAATCTCCTACTTTGATATTTCTTGTCTTGACCTTCTTATTAAAATGCCTAGCCATACGAGTTTGGTAACACTGAGTGTGGTGCAGAGCTTCTAGTCGTTTTTCGTCGAGTAGAATCAATTCTTCATATCTTGCCCTAGTCCATTCAACTTCATCGAGTTTACTCTCTAAAGCAATGCGTAGAGATGGTATTTCTAGTTCGACAGGTTGTACGACATCTATTCCATATACTAAGGAAAATGGCGTATTTCCCGTTGATGTACGGATTGACGTGCGATAACCCCACAATGCGAAGTGAAGCTTGTCAGGCCAATCCTTATAATTTTCTGTCATTTTCTCGATGATAGTCTTTAGATTTTTATTAGCTGCCTCGACTGCTCCGTTTGCTTTAGGTCTATAAGGGGAGGAATGATGATGTTGAATGCCGTATTTTTGTAGCAATTCTTCACATTCGGCTTGAAAGTGAGTTCCATTGTCACTTATCATTTCATGTGGGACTCCATATCGACAAATAATATTTCTCTCGACAAAGAGTGCTACATGTTTTGCAGTGATTTTAGCGTATGATTGCGCTTCGACCCACTTCATAAAGTAATCGATTGCTACTAGAATAAATTCGTGGCCTCCTGTTCCTGGGGGAGTGATTTTGCCAATTATGTCAATTCCCCATGTAGATAATGGCCATGGCGATGTGTAGGTGTAGAGCAAATATGGAGGGACATGTTTTAAATTGGCATAAATTTGGCACTTAGGGCATCTTTTTACGTATTGATGGCAATCCCTATTCATTGTAGTCCAATAATATCCTTCTCGCATTATTTTCTGGACTAACATTTTGCCATTTACATGAGTGCCACAGATTCCTTCGTGAACTATTCTCATTACTCTTTGTGCATCCACCTTTCCTACACATAGGAGAGCTCGACCTTTAGGTACCACGGTTCTTCTTCTTCTTCTTCTTCGCCTTGGACTAAGTCGTCGTCTTCTATAGCCTGGATATATGCTGGTTTGTGCCTTTTTTTCGATAGTTAGAGGCATTTGCTCGATTTCTGTAGGAATCCTAACCATTGAGGATAATCTTGCCAAGGCATCAGCAAATTGGTTTTATTCTCTAGGTAGATATGTGTATTCTACCCTCTCTAACTGATCGGTAAGAGTTTCCAGATAGGTTTGGTAAGGGGCTAGGCTTTCGCTCCTTACTTTCCACCTTTTAGATATCTGATTGATGATCAAAGAAGAGTCTCCGAATATCCTTAACTTCTTTACTCCCAATTCCAAAGCTGTTTCAAGGCCTACCACGCATGCTTCATATTCAGCAGCATTGTTGGTAACGTCGAAATCAAGCTTTATTGAGATTGGAACGTGCTCTTCTTTAGGTGATACTAGTAGCACTCCGACGCCACATCCCTTTTGGTTTGAGGCTCCGTCGAAATACAAGGTCCAAGTATCATCTTCAGTGACCATTAAGTCTTCATCTGGAAATTCATTGTCCTGTATTGGTGTCGAGTCTTCTATTGGGAAATCTGCTAGAAAGTCCGACACCACGGATCCTTTAATGGCTTTTTGTGGCATAAACCGTACATCGAACTGGGCTAGATTGACTATCCATCTTGATATGCGTCCATTGAGTGTAGATTTCTCGAACAAATACTTGAGTGGATCCAATCGGGAGACTACGAAACGGTATGTACCAACATGTAATGTCTTAACTTAGTTGTGGCCCACACCAAGGCGAGGCACAATTTCTCGAGCGGTGTATAGCATGTTTCGTATTCGAGCATCTTTTTACTTAGGTAATAGATTGTGTTTTCTTTGCCTTCTACCTCTTGTGCTAGCATGGCTCCCATTGTCTCTTTGGTAACCGTCAAGTATAACCTAAGAGGTATTCCGGGAAGTGCTGGTGCTAATACAAGAGGATTTGCAAGATAGGCTTTGATCTTTTCAAAGGCTTTTTGACACTCGTCATCCCATATTACTAGTACATTCTTCTTGAGCTTCTTGAAGATTGGTTCACATATCGTCGTCAGTTTTGATATGAACCTACTTATGTATTGCAACCGGCCAATAAATCCTCGAATTTGTTTCTCGGTCTTGGGCGATGGCATTGACATGATTGCTTTAATCTTGGTTGGATCTACTTCTATTCCTCTAGAGCTTATGACGTATCCCAAGAGCTTGCCTGAGGTGACTCCAAAAGCACATTTTGATGGATTCAACCTCATGTTATATTTTCATAGCCTTTCGAAGAATTTCCTTAAGGCTATTTGATGGCCTGGACGGTCTTTTGATTTTACAATCATGTCGTCGACATATACCTTGACTTCTTTGTGCATCATGTCTTGGAGTAAGGCAGTTGCTGCACGTTGGTAAGTAGCACCCGCGTTTTTCAACCCGAATGGCATTACCGTGTAGCAGTAAGTGCCCCATGGTGTTATAAAGGTTGTTTTCTCCATGTCTTCTTTTTCCATGAGAATCTGGTTATACCCTGCGTATCCATCCATGAATGAGAGAAGCGCGTGATTTGCCGTGTTGTCTACCAGAATATCGATGTGTGGCAAAGGGAAGTCGTCCTTTGGACTTGCCCTATTTAGATCTCGATATTCGACACACATCCTTACAACTGGGACGACGTTGGCGACCCATTCGGGGTATTTAGATACCTTGATGAAACCTGCAGTTATTTGTTTTTGAACTTCTTCTTTTATTTTAAGTGCTACATTGGGTTTCATTCGACGCAACTTTTGTTTTACAGGTTTCATTCCTGGAATTAGTGGTATCGTGTGTTGAGCTATTTCTCTATTAATGCCTGGCATATCTTCATATGACCAAGCAAATACATCGATAAATTCTTTAAGCAAGTTAATTAAATCGGTTCTTTCTTGTTTATTCAATGTTAGTCCGATTTTAACTTCTCTTTTATGAGTTGAATCATTCGAGATATCAATCGTTTCAGTTTCTACTACTAAAGACTTAGAAGACTCTAAAGGGGAAGACTCTGACTCATACTCTGACTCAGACAACTCTTTGAACATCGGTCCTTGCCCTGTCGTGATTGATATCTTCCTTCCGCTTGGAGTAGTCACTTTGATAGTTTTGCGCCACCCTTGTAGTGATCCTTCGGCTGGAGTAATTAGCTTCGAGGGGTCAAAGGTTTAACTTTGTAGGACCATTTGAATGAGCGAGGAGTTATCTTCTTGGTAAGTTGGCTCATTCTTTTCTCGCCCAAACAATAATCCCATGACGTTAAAGTCGAAGCATGGGGGTGCTTTCTCCTTGTGGACGGGAGTTGGGATTTCATAAGTGAAGTAGCAATCCAAGAAAATCTCGAATCCTGGTTGTCGTATGCCGTTTACAACAAATGGCTCGGGAAATTCATGGCACGGATAGTCCTCTCCTTCTTTTATGAACTGACCATTAAGCGTAAGAGGGTACTGATCCATTGGAATTGCTTTCTTTTGAATGCGAGCGTCTCTACGTGCTTTCAACTTGTCCTTGGATCGCTTGAGATCTTTCCGAGTCGGTTCGAAACCAAGTCCGAAAGTATCTAGCTTAGGGAGGCCAGCTGACTCCAGCGATTTTGCGATCCCTTTCTTCTTTCCTAGGGTCATCCCAGGGAAGTGTCCTTGTTTCTTCAGCATGGTGTTGAAAATCATGTTGGAATGGGGGTCATAGCAAAGAGATGTCCTTTCATCCTCCTGGATTAAAGAGACTTCTTCGTTAAAGCCCCATAGGTCTTCATCATCTTCTTCGTGCTCCACGTTAATGATTGGATTCTCTATGGATTTGATTCTCATTGGCGAAGCATCGATAGTGATTGGAATTCCTCCAACTATGGCTTTTACTTGTTGATGGAGAGATGAAGGGATGGCCTTTAGATCATGAAGCCAAGGGCGTCCCAACAACAAGTTGAATGAGGCTTTGATGTCTACTACTTGAAAAGTAATAGCATGTTCTATTGCTCCCGCCGTTACATTTAGGGTTATTTTGCCAAGAGCTTGACGACGAGTATTATCGTAGGCTCTTATTCCTTGTGTGGACGGAGTTAAGTCTTCATCCCTTATGCCGAGCATCCTCGCATTTCTAAGTGGACAGACATTGATAGTCGATCCATTGTCTACAAGAGTCATGGGAACATTCATCCTTTTGCAGACTACCATGAGGTTTAATGCCTTGTAATGTCTGTCACCTTCTGGGGGTAAATCTTTGTCAGAGAAGGTGATTAAATTAATCGGACTAGGAAGGTCACTTGTGAGGAAGTTGGCTAGTCCCTCAGGAGTAGTGTCAGAATCTATCCCGATTTTATCTAAGGCATTCATTACAGCCAACCTATGTTCTCGAGATGTTGCCAGAAGTTTCCACGCATTCATCTCAACTTTTGTCTTCTTAAACTGTTTAACAATATCATTGTCTTCGATGATAGGTATGGGAACTTGTTGTACGGTGGGCATAGGTTGCGATGAAACGGGAGGTTGCATTCTCCCAGATCTTGTGAGGACATCTATTGATGAATCTTCTTCATCCCAAAGGTCATCTGTGGTGTATGATACAGAAGGTGAAGGTCCTACTATGTCCTTTAGGTAGACATCTTCTTCGTCACTGTCCCAAACCCCATTGATGGTTATATCCTCTTCTTGTTGGGTTTGGACTAGTTTCTTTTCATCAATCATTTTCTGTACCAAATCCTTGAATTTGAAACAGTTTTCTATAGTGTGCCCCCCTGATTGATGATATTGGCAGTAATATCTATCTGTCCTTTTTAATGACTCGAATGGTCTCAGTTCGAGAGGTTTGACCTCGCCACTCTCGGAGAGCATTTCAAACATTTGCGCATATGGGATCCCAATTGGAGTATAGATTTTATTGCTCTTCTTGGGTTTTTCAGTGACTTGTAAGGGAAAATACTTTGCCTCATAAGTCGTTCTCACTGGTGTGAATTCTCTTTTAGGTTCTTCTTTTGGAAGTGGAAGGTCATCATATTTCTTATGGAGTTCGTTCATAACTTTGAGAGCTTCACGTAGTAGTTGCGATGCCTCCTTCATAGACAGTGTGAGCAATTGTATGTCTTCCTTATTTGCCGGTTCTGGAAGGCTATCTTTGACATCGAAGAAGGTCTCCTCTTCTTTTTCTATGGCATTGATTTCTTCAACAGGTTTAATGAGAGATGAGGGGTCAATCTCGTTTTCCTCGTCGGAGATAGCCAGAGTATGAGCTAGAGGTGCATTGTCGATGCTTGGCTTCTTACTGGCAGGGGGCAACGACAGTTTGTTATTGTCGATTAGGTCTTGGATGACTTCTTTAAGCTTCCAACAGCTTTCAGTAGAATGGCCCCTACCTTGGTGATACTTGCAGTGCGCGTTGGGGTTCCAGTTAACCGACCTCTTCTCGACTGGTAGGTCCCCAAATGGTCCAATGGGAGTTATAAGACCTTTTGCATTTAATCGATCAAATGCGGTGTCATAACTCATGCCAATAGGAGTGAAGTTCCTCCTAAATGGTTTCTTCTGTCCTTGGATTAAAGGAAAAAGGGTGCATATTTTTGGCAAAAATAATGTATATATTTCTATGTTGGAGGATTAATATCCGACTTACCCCCCTAAAAAAAATGACGAAAAAGCGCGCACACAGGACTCTCTTAATCATGGTCAAAGTATGTGTATTGGTGTGTGCGTTGAGTGTAAGTGACATGCTTGGACTCTTGTGTAAGACCATGGGACTTAGTGTCTAAACTCGATCATTGATTCAAATAAACATCATTGACAGCAAAATTAACCGAATTAAACAGAAAACTGATTAATTAGACCTTAGGTGATGACTCGACAAATAATCCGAACTGTCGGCCAAGCGACAGGACTGGCGTCACACTGTGGAGCTTGGCGCCAGACAACATAGCTGTCGTCAGGCGCTACACTCCATAGTGTGGCGCTACAGCTCAGACCTTGGCGCCAATAGTGGAGCTTCGGTCTGGGACTGTTTTCGGTGTTATTAGTCAACTGGGGTATGCCTAAAGTCGTACTAAGTCAATTCCGATTAAAGAAAATTAGACTTTATTGACTCAAATTAAATAATTAATTAATTAATTAATTAGGCAAAGTTCTTTAAGTCATTAATTTATTTAATCTCAACACAAGTCAACAAACGGTTAAGAGAAACATAGAATATATATGCACAACAAATAATGCACAATTAGTCAAGTAGGCACAATATGATGCAATGCGTTCGCAACCTAACCATGGCTCTAGTTCTCTAAAGTTCGGGATATGGTTTAGTCAAAGAGGGTCCATGGTTAATTGTCCGGATGCACCGCACGGAAGCCTAACCGTGAAGGGTTGGCGCGAGTGGATGGGACACCGCGAGTTTTAGAAATAACTCGCTTCCATGGTTTGGTGAATTCAACATCTCGGATGTACCCTTTGTTGCACGGAGCGTTCAATTGGGTAGATGGAGCATGAATTCCCAGAGGGTTATATCCATATGTAGAACACATATGGGTTTCAGAAAAGTGAGAAAAAATTCAATCAGGAAGTAGGATCGAGCAAACAATACGAAAAACCGGTCGAAATTAGAACGCATATTTCTGGCTCGGTATTGGGGGAAATTGGCGCCAGCAATCAGAGACTGGCGCCAGATTTTAACTGTAGCGCCTGGCGCCAATACTGGCGTCTGGCGCTACGGCTAAAAATCTGGCACCAAGCTCTGGCCCCTGACGCTACTTCCCACATGCCTCAGCAGCTTTCTGTGCTCGATAAAATTTTCCAGTTTCGCGCGGTGTTATTTCAGTCCTAGTTGTGAAAGATATTTCTCAAATTTCCTACGTGTAAAATCCTATGTTTTTAACTCATTACAGATGGTCTTTCCAATGAGATCTTTTTTATGCATATGACAATAATGTTAATCAAAATTACGCACATGAAATACTTAGAACTTTTCGAGTCTCGTCCACTCATTCTAAATCATTGCCGAAACAAATTCAGGAATTAAAATAGAAATCCTCCCCAGTGGAGTCGCCAAAAACTGTAGGTAATAATTTCAAGCCTTTAAATCCCACTAGATTGAACCCCACTGTGATCATACACTAAAGTACGGTGGCGTCCAAAAGGGAAGAAGATAGAGCAAAAGAGTCGCCAACAAGTTTTTAAGGAACTTGTAAACCGTTCATAGGATGAAGGTTACACCCCTTAACGATCCAAGAGATCGTCAACTCCATAAGGTCATGAACCAAATAAGGGTTCGGGGATGAAGGTACAAATCCAACCTAAAAGAGATTGAACCTGCTCTAATAATAGGCCTCTACTTTATTCTGATCGTATTCATGTGCGCTTTTTAATTAACATGCAATCAATAGGATTAACTCTAAACTTGTTTATCTATGTTGGTTGAATTTAATGCACAAATAAACTATTATTGGCGATCACTTGAAATTATAATCACATTTAACCCTAAACAAGATTATTAATTATCTTATTAAGCGTGATTACAAGTACCAATTCCCTTTAACATGCAATAAAAGGTGTGATCAAGCAATAAAAATAAATATAAAGCAACATAATCAATAATCAATAATCATGATAATAATCATCATAAATTATAACAATAATAATCATAATCATGTTCATGTTAATATTAAAGCATAATGATAATAGCAAGATCCTAGGCATGATACTAACAAGATTAATAACAAACCCTAGTATGTCACTAAGCAATAAAAATCAAATCTTTAGCCCTAACATGATACTAACAATCATAAATATTAGGAAGAACATAGGAAGCATCGTAGGAATCATATTAAGCATTAAAATTACCCTAGGCATGATACTAGGAATATCATAATAACAATGTAAACATGATTTCTACATCATAACATCAATTAAAACCATTAAAGTACTTACTTTGATGCTTCGTACCTCTTTCTAATAACAAAATACACACGTTAGTAACTTCAAGGAAAATAATAAACAAACAATTAAATTAAATAATTGAAATAGAGATTTGGGACCAAACCCTCATAAATTAAACCTTTCACGTCTAGGGCGAAGGCAACTTCGAATATGGCTAGGTGTATCTAAGTCTTGCGAATGTGGAATTTTGTATGAGAAAACCAAGTTTAGGAGGAGATGAATGAGAGAATTAAAAGAATGCTAATGAATGTTGATGAATGGTGAGAATTGATGAATCTTGATGACAATTGGTGACAATTAGTGAAACTTGATGAATGAAAACGGAGTTTTTAATACGATATTTATAGAGAAAATTAGCCAAAAAGATAAATTAACAAAACAGAGTCTGACGCTCAGGAAACAGAGCTGGCGCCAGCCCTGGCTAGCTGGCGCCAGGCGCCAGCACTAGCGCCAGGCGCCAGCACTAGCGCCAGGCGCCAGGCCTGGTTCCAGGCGCCAAGGCCTGGGGTTGGACGCCAAGCTTGATTATAACACGTTTTCGAAAATCCGATAAGTTTACCGTACTGGAGGATAAAATAATATAATTTCTTCGAAAATGTTATTTGATTTTGATTAAAACTCTGAAAAGTCAACAAAAGTCAATTTATCAATGCTAATTGAATTAGGAATGAAAAGAACCTTCTAGAAGAATCTAGAAGACTAAAACCATTCCTAATTGCATTAGGAATGATAAATCATATTAGGCCCTCCCCTACATCATTGGGCCGCACATAAAGCTCAAACCGGGCTCAGTTTAGTAAATTGGCCATAACTTCCTCAATATTCATCGGAATTGGGCTTATAATATATCGTTGGAAAGGTCTTTGCAAGTCCCATCCAACTACACCACTATTGGACCCATATCATGGACCAAAAAAACTGGATTGGCTGTTTTCTTAAAATAAAGTTTTCAAAAACAGAGAGAAAAGATTAAAAAAACTCTCCGCAACACTAAACTTTCCACACTTTCGCTTCATTCGATTATGATTCGACATGAAAGGTACTCATCACTGGGTTTGGTTTTGGGGAGACACAAATGGGTGTCTACACCAACACATTTTTTTAACGATTAATATCTCTAATTATCAACATTGTAAAACTATAAAATGTGGATATTAATAAAATATACATTGAAACGATTCAAACAAGATCCCACATGAATATGTTTTATCGTATCTATAAACCATAAAAACGAGTCAAAGCATGTTCTGTGAATAGTGTAAAAGTCAAACAGTGTCCAACTAAAAACACGGAGGAAGTATAACTCTATGGACTATTTAGAGCAGCAGGTGTCTATGTCTGTTCTTTGATCAGCATCCTCAACAACAACATCTTTTGCACCAACAGCTTCTATCGGTTTTGCAACATCAGTTTTTTTTTCTCATTTCATGGTTTGTGGGGCATGAACCTCAATTTCAGCAGCCACACTTCATGACTATTCAGTGTTAGTTCCTCAATAAAAGATGAAAGATATATTGGTATATTAGATTTGATTCTATTTATCTTTTATAATAAAATTATTTATAATATGAAAAAAATAATGATTTATTTGAATTATTTAACATAAGAAAGATAATTTGCAAATTTTAAGTACGTAATCTATCAATATATATAATTATAGTTATACTAGGGTGGCTCCATGCGAGCGTTGCGCGCGAAGCAATTTGATAGAACCTTTATGAAAAATATAATGATTTAGACGTTTGAGGTTGATTTACCCCTTGTAATAGTTTGGGTCACACACAAGAGTGTGTCCCGATGTAGTTAAATGAACTGAATTTATTTGCTTAGTCGTTTAACTTAGATTTAAATTAGAAGTGTATATGTAGCTAATAGGTTTAATTATTGTTTATTGCAAAATACTTTTAGAGATTTTTTAAGTTAGATTTTTTCAAATCCAAAGTATCATTTTAGAAATATATTTTGAATGTGCTTGTGTGAAGCTTTCAATATTTTTGACAATATGATAAGAAACATAAAAACAATTAAAAAAAATTGTCTTGTTTATTACGAAGTAGATTGTAGAATATGAATGGAAATCAAAGTAATAATTTAAAAGTGTAATGTGTTTGAGAGAAAACTGATGTACTATTTAAATTAAGCTATTTCCAAATAAAAAAAAATAAAAAAATGCATCGCTCTCTCTCCCATCTTTGTCTCTCATCCATTGCGTCAAAAAAATCTCTCTCATTCTCCTTCTTGGTCTGATGTTCAGAGAGTGAGGTTGTCACTCAATTGTTGCATGATAAGAGAGCAGTCCTTGTAAATTTCTTCACCCATAGTTTCCGGCTTTGCTTAGTGGCTTCTTCAAATGCCTATCAATATATATAAATTTAGTGAATTATTAGATACTATACCACATGGAAATTGTCAAATTAAAAGCATAAGTATATAACCAAAGTATAGCAACACCTAGGAATAAAATTGATTACATAAACAGGCATACAAAAGCTAAGCTAAGTTACTTGAAATACATTCAAGGTTCTCAAGACCCGATCTAATGGAATGAGTTGGTGGCAAATCTGTATGAGCAATTTCCTAGAAGGCGAATAAAATAAATAAAATAAGATACTATGTCAAATAATAAGCTCAATACCATACTTGCTACTTAAAATATAACAATATATGCCTAAACCAAAACCACAATGGTGAAGAAATATCTTCAGAATTGCAAAGAACTCATTTATGTAGAGCAAGTAATACGGTTTCCCATCTTGTAGCTCGATGGGATACCCGTGATAGTGATGAACATGTATGTTTTGGCAACTTCCCCCAAAGCATTTTAGCTCTTGCCCTGCTAACGTATTCCCTAAAAAAAAGTATAAATGTATCATCAAATATAAACCACACATCATATCTCCACAAACCCCTTTTTTCTATACCACCATAGAGATCAATTAGACATGTGCAAGACAGATTTGTCAAGCCAAAGCCACATAAATTTATGCATCTCATACTGATTATCTTTACTTGTCATAGTTTTCAAGATAATATGCAAATACATCAATAACCTACACTACTACAAAAACACTCTATGGAGTCGCCCTTTTAGAGTCGCCTCAAATTAATAGGTGATGCGTAAGGTTTTAGAGTCGCCTCTTACAAAGTATGTGATATCTAAGGATAGATAAAAGACATCTAAAAATGAGTTGAAAGGAATAGACATCACCTACACTATAACAGGAAACACGTAAACTATACGCGTCTCGTCTTTCATTATGTATGACTCATAAAGTATTACTTTACGAGTCGCATATAGCCTTTTACTATTACAAGCGACACCTATGCCCAGTTTTGTTTTTATTTTTATTTTCTCACATGGGATACCTCCCTGACTCCCTCTCTTGCGCCTCTCCCTCTCTCATTTTCTCTTTCCTCCCTCACCCAGTCGCCCTCTCTCTCTATCTCTTTGCTCCCATATCTCTAATATCTGATCTCTATCACTCATCCTCCTTCATTCTTAACTAGATCACTGTCATCTTCACCACCGCTAGCCCACTCTCACCTTTCTTCTCTATCCTTATTCACTAGTGGTTGCGATGGTGGCGACAATGATGCTTCAATTTTTAGGGTTTCGGTTGATTTTTTTTTTGGGCATGAGGAGTTTCTTCAAATACCCATCTTTTAATGTTGATTATATCTGCAATATTTAGATCTTACGGAGTAACGTAGTTGCTTTTTTTTTGGTTCAGATAATAGATCTGAAGATATCCATGTATACGGGTTGTGAAGAGTATGGATCTGGGCTTGCATCTCCTCCAACAATAGAGGTAAGAACGCTTTAATTTACATGTGTGTTACAATTGATTTGAACTGTAGGAATGTATAGCTTCATGCATGCCAATTGTAGACACCTATTTGTGTCTCCCCAAAACCAAACCCGATGATGAGTACCTTTCACGTCGAATCATAATCGAATGAAGCGAAAGTGTGGAAAGTCTAGTGTTGCGGATAAGTTTTAATTTCTTTTCTCTTCTCTCTGTTTTTGAAAACTTATTTTAAAGAAAACAGTCAATCAGTTTGGTTGGTCCATGATATGGGTCCAATAATAATGTAGTTGGATGAGGCTTGCCAAGACCTTTCCAACGATATATTATAAGCCCAATTCCGATGAATATTGAGGAAGTTATGGCCAATTTACTAAACTGGGCCCGTTTTGAGCCTTATGTGCGGCCCAATGATCTTGAGGAGGGCCTAATATGATTTATCATTCCTAATGCAATTAGGAATGGTTTTAGTCTTCTAGATTCTTCTAGAAGGTTCTTTTCATTCCTAATTCAATTAGCATTGATAAATTGACTTTTGTTGACTTTTCAGAGTTTTAATTAAAATCAAATAGCATTTTCGAGGAAATTATATGATTTTATCCTCCAGTACGGCAAACTTGTCTGATTTTCAAAAACGCGTTAAAAACAGGCTTGGCGCCTGACTCCAGGCATTGGCGCCTGGCGCTAGTGTTGGTGGCAAGCGCCAGTTAGCCAGGGTTTGCGGCAGCTCTTTTTTTTATACGTCATACTCTGTTTTGTTTATTTTATCTTTTTTGGCTGATTTTCTCTTTAAATAACGTATTAAAACTCCGTTTTCATTCACCAATTCTCATCAACAATCAGTTTTAATTAATATTCACCTACAATCAGTTTTCATTCATCGTCAATTCTCTCTCATTCTCTTTTATAATCATCCATCTCTTTCTTTCTCAAACCTTGCTTTTACATACAAAATTCCGCATTCACAAGATCTAGAAACACCTAGCCATATTCGAAGTTGCCTTCGCCCTAGACGTGAAAGGTTTAATTTCTGAGGGTTTGGTCCCAAATCTCTCTTTCAATTATTTAATTTAATTGTTTTGATTATTATTTTCCTTGAAGTTACTAACGTGTGTATTTTGTTATTAGAAAGAGGTACGAGGCATCAAAGTAAGTACTTTAATGGTTTTAATTGATATTATGATGTAGAAATCATGTTTATATTGCTATTATGATATTCCTAGTATCATGTCTAGGGTAATTTTAATATTAAATATGATTGTTACGATGCTTCCTACTTTCTTCCTAATATTTATGATTGTTAGTATCATGTTAGGGTTAAAGATTAAATTTTTATTGCTTAGTGACATGCTAGGGTTTGTTATTAATCTTGTTAGTATCATGCCTAGGATCTTGCTATTATTATGCTTTAATATTAACATGATTATGATTATAATTCTTATAATTTATGATGATTATGAATATTATGAATATTATTATTTTGATGATGATTATTATTATTATTGTTATTATTATTCATGATATTGATTATTATTATGTTGCTTGATATTTATTGTTATTGCTTGATCACACCTTTTATGAATGTTTAAAGGGAATTTGTACTTGTAATCACGCTTAATAAGATAATTAATAATCTTGTTTAGGGTTAATTGTGATTATAATTCAAGTGATCGCCAATAATAGATTTGTTTGTGCATTAATATTCAACCAACATAGATAAACAGGTTTATGGTTAATCCTATTGATTGTATGTTAGTCAGAAAGCGCACATGAATACGATCTGAACAAAGTAGAGGCCTATTATTAGGCCAGGTTCAATCTCTTTTAGGTTGGATTTGTACCTTCATCCCCGAACCCTTATTTGGTTCTAGACCTTATGGAGTTGACAATCTCTTGGATCGTTAAGGGGTGTAACCTTCACCCTGTGAACGGTTTACAAGTTCCTAAAACTTGTTGGCGACTCTTTTGCTCTATCTTCTTCCCTTTTGGACGCCACCGTACTTTAGTGTATGATCACAGTGGGGTTCAAGCTAGGGGTTTAACGCTTGAAATCTATTCCCCACACCAACACAACTACACAAGTCACAACTCTATCACTTTCATTAATAGACCGATGACCGATTATACAGTATTACAATATATTATATAGTTCACAGAGCTACCAGAAATTATCAGCATATAATAACAATAATGTCAAAAATCAAAAATAATAATAATATTTCAATCTTAAAAAATTATTATTATTATGATATTATCAAAAATTTATACTAAAAAAACATTTTGTGATGTTCAAATAGAATGATCTCTTTTGTTATTAAGATTATTTAAGATTTGTGTCTTATTAAATACTAATAATAATAATAATAATAATAATAATAATAATAATAATAATAATAATAATAATAATAATAATAATATAAAAAGGATTAGAAGACAATAGGATAGTTGGTTAGAGTTGTGTTTTGTGTTCATTTTGGATTTGGATTGCAAAAGATGAAATTTGTTAAGAGGTAAGAATGCTTTAATTTACATGTGTGTTACAATTGATTTGAACTGTAGGAATGTATTAGTTTCATGCATGCCAACACAACTACACAAGTCACAACTCTATCACTTTCATTAATGGACCGATGACCGATTATACAGTATTACAGTATATTATATAGTTCACAGAGCTACCAGAAATTATCAGCATATAATAACAATAATGTCAAAAATAAAAAATAATAATAATATTTCAATCTTAAAAAATTATTATTATTATGATATTATCAAAAAATTATACTAAAAAAACATTTTGTGATGTTCAAATAGAATGATCTCTTGTACATCTCTATACAGAGTACTCTATTCTTTTTTTGTACTTATGATTTAGGTATCTTGGGTCTCCTGTGAATGACGCTGACAGGATTATCCTATTCCCTTTTACAGCCCTAAATATATAGTGTGTAGAGTATATTGTTTCTTTGTAATTCTGGTACATATTTCTTGTGCCTCCAGAAAATCTGTAAAATATATACCGGGGAGTGTAGCAATACTACGGAACTTATCTAAATGTTGCAATTGAACAAAATCAAATCTATGCAAAGGAATTTTATTATTATCTGCAACGCCCTTGACAGTTGTATTTTGAAAAAATTGTACCATTATCTTGTTATCGCTCACAACACGATATTCATTCTTGTTAGGTACAACAGAAAAATATCGAATTGTGTAAACTTTGCCTTCAACCAGTTTAGAACGAAATTGTTGGACAAATTTTCCTTTGATTGAAGCATGGACATATTCACTCTACATATGCAAAAAATATTGTAAGTTAAAATAATATGGTAAGTTACACAATAAATTTTCAAAAAAGAATTATATATTATTATTAAAAATAAAATTAAAGGCATACCTCTTCGTCAATTAAAACCATGTCCAAACTAATCAAATTATTATGTTTCCGAAATTTCAATATATCCAAAAGCCTTGATACACGTACTTTAATTTTCCAATCATTTTTGGAAGAATTAAGTTCTCGAATCAACGAAGTAGACCTAAGAAAACAATGCAATGAAAAAAAAAACGGAATAGTTAAAAATAATATTATTTGTGAATACACCCATCCTGCACTGTATTGGTAATAAGAATGGTTTGAGAACACATTTTTACAATTATTTTAACTTCTTACTTCTCAATCAAATAACATAGTTGACCCCAAAAGAAAAACACATAGGATGATAGGAATAAGGAAAGCACGCCTCTCTTTTTAAACTTCACTTTACAATGCATCTCTATTTTGATCTAGAAGTAATTGAAAAGGCAGCGGTACAACATTAATCAAACATTAGTGAAAGTGCAGCTGGTACTCAAGAAGGGGGGGGGTTGAATTGAGTACAGGGCAGTGTTAATAATTATTGGATTTTCTTCTCTATTTATGTAGGGGGACCAGGTGATGAACTGGTCCTGCAGCGGAAACAGAAAATTCAATAAATAATCAACACAAAGATTTAACGAGGTTTAGCTCAACTCTGAGCCTACGTCCTCCACTACCCTAATTACTTTTATTAATCAACTCTGAAAAACAAAAGCAATTACAAATGATCACACTCGTGATCCCCACACCTAACTCTAGGTGTCACTTCGCACTTGAACTCACAAGCACTTGCACTCACACTCGTAAATGCTACCCAATCACTAACCTCTTAGTGATTCAATACAAACCCTTTGTTTCCCTTTAAATGCTTCCACTCAAAGCTTACAAGAGATAATTACAAAACAATCCTTACTGTGTGCATAAATAGTTTGTAAGAGATGAACTAACTATTTCCCTTAGAGTGTATTTCGAGCTTTCAAAGATAGAGAAGTTTTTCAGAAAAGCTCACTCGAAATTCTGATCGAGTTTATGCTTTTATAAGGTTGGGAGATGAATTCTTTCGTGATCTTTTCAGATCATAACTTAGGTAAATAGAATATCTTTTATTTTGTAAATAAGAGATATTCTAAGATATTATTCTACTTTCCATAAATGGGTAGAATAATATATTCTAAGTTATATGCGAAATAATTCATCTCCAACTCTGCATAAACTGAACCAATTAGTTTAGTAAATATTCTCTAAGGATAGGAAATATATATTCCAGAGAATATTTACTGAACTAATGTCCAGGTTCATGAAACAAGCTACGAAGCAGCTGTTTCCTAACCTGTTAGTGTCCTAGAGATCAGGTCAACTTTTCCTGATCTCTACAACACTAAATATTCTAAGTAAGGGATACAGATAGCTTACGTACAAACATCCATGCACACTTAACATTATAAAGACTACAAAGATTAACTATCCTAATCTGAGAGACTTCATAATCTTCAAGTCTTGACGGCCTTCCTTGATAGAACATTCTGATACATATTTCTTGAATGCTTTGATTCAAAAGGACTTCATATTGCCTCAAGTACTTGGGATAGCTGTTCCTGTTCAAAATGTCAGTTGATATGATATAAAACCAACAAGAACCAGCTAGTCAGTTGTTTGTCATCACTCAAAACCTTAAGTGACTCAACAAATTCCCCCTTTTTGATGATGACAAACACTTTGAAGTTTCCTGCACCTGCACGTTAGTGAGAAACAGCAAAGTAAAGAAAGTTCTAATCTACACTTAAGAAGACAAGACTTTCTACTAGACTTTCTACACAAGGGATATCTTGTATAAAAGACTTATGACACTGATGACTGACCAGGATAGCCATCTTTATTTAAAAGAAACAACTTGTTTTTGGATTTTTGGAAAAAGACACTGAAACAGTTAGTTAATCTAACTGTTCTCTCTATTTTAACTTGTTTTTTGTGATTATCTGACTCAAGGAAATAAAAGACTCAATCTAATTGTCTAACAAGGCCTTTTCAGAAACTTCAACCTGCTTTTCCCCCTTTTGGCATCATTAAAAAGCATTCAAAAAATAGAATTGCACACCAAAATATCGCAAGTAAGCCAAAAATCAGTAGTTTCAACCACTGATCAAACTCAATGCTGCAGGTTAGCACAAACAGGTTATTCAATCACATGAAACAGAAAAAGCGTAAAACTGTTCAGGATTACACACCAGAAGGGTAGAAACATAATAGAAACCACACTGCATGAAAAACAGTCTAGCAATGTGGGGGAACAGCAAATATTATGGCAGTTAATGGAAGGGGAGGGGGAGACTGAAGTGATCATTCATCATCATCTTCATCCTCTTCTTCATCCTCTGGGTTGATCTCCTCCTCGAAGTCAGAACCTTCCTCAGCTGTCTTTTCTTCTTCCTTCTTCTCCTTTTCCTCTATCTCTTCTTCTTCTTCCTCATCAGATTCATTTTCCTCTTCTTCAGAACCTTCTCCTTTTTCAGCATCAGGACCCTTCTCACTGGAGGATTCCTCATCATCCGTCTCAATGATCCTACAGTGTGTAGAGTCAAACTGCATCCCAGACTCTGGGGGCAACAGGTGATCAATCACCCTGCAAATAGCGAGGAATTTCCTGTTGTTCATAAGCTTATCAAGCTTCCTTTCTTCTTCAGCCTGCACTAGACTGGCAGCCAACTTTATGATCCTCTCATCCTGCCTTTCCAACTTGGCAAGAAGCATTGCCACATCCTCAGGAGTGATTTCCTCCTGGTTCCCTGCATCCCTTGGGCTACTTTCTTGACCTACAAAAGTCAGCCTCTTTCCAGAGTAGTCAATCTTCTTTTGAGTGAGTATTTTCTTGGAGAACAACTGAAGACTCACCACTTCACCAGAAAAAGAAAACTTGGGATTCTACTCCTTGATGATTTTGCAGATAAAGGAACCATAAGGCAGGGAGTTGTGGGATGAAGCATGGCAATACAACATGTGCTCCATCATTAGAGCAGGCAGATTAACCTTAACCTTTTTCAGGATCAGATAGATCAGGACCATGTCCATGATCCTAACAGTACCCCTGCCTTGACCCTTGGGCAGAAAGACCTTCAAACACATGGAGTGCAGAACCAACATAATTGCCTCCCTAAAGTCACTAGGGGAACCAGCTTCTTCCTTCTTTCCAAACAAAAACTGAGTAACCTCCTCAGGTGTTACTCCTCCCATTAGGGGCCACCCATCACTGCTATATCTACCAAAACCATCTCTAGGTATACCCAGCAACTCAGATAAAACAGACTCAGAAACATGGACAATACTACCAGAAACAGTTGATGCCACAGACATATCAATGTTTTGCTTCAGATTAACAAAGAACTGACGAACAGGACTAACAAAAGCATCATTTAAATCATTAAACAGAGACATCCATCCTTGGAACTCAAGAAGTTCCTTAACTTGACTCAAAGCAGGAATATCAAAATATTCATTCTCAACACCACAACCAGATAACACAGTCCTAGAACTTAAAGAAGTTGCACCAGTACTGGGGTTAACAGGTTGTTTACCTTTAGCAGCCTTGGAGATACGGGAAACAGATGATGTTGCTTTCCTTTTCTCTCCTCTCTTAGACTCAGATGGTGTAGTCTCCTTCTCTTCTGAGCCCTTAATGACCCTTGAAGCAGCCCAAGTCTGCCTTTTCCTTACAGAACCAGTAGTGGTACCAGCAACCACCTTGGTCACCACTACATCTAGATCCTCCTCCATCTTCTTGTCCTCCTTCTCCTCATCCAATCCTTCATCAGCCAGTTCCTCTAACTGTTTTTCAAGTTTCTTGGCTATCTTTTTAACAGGTTTCCCCTCAGAAGGTGATTTGGGGTTTGAAGAAACGGTGTCAGTTATTTGAGTGAGGGTTTCGATGGATTTCTCTTTTGGGGCCTTTTTGGATTTGGATTTTTGTGGAGAAGGGGTTAAGGTTTTAGTCTTTGATGGTGAAGCAGGTTTTTCCTTCAAGACATTCTCTTTTGAAGGAGTTTGTCTCAAGGGAACGGCCTTGATGGGTTCAGTTTCAGAGGGGTTGATTTCTGGTGTTGCTTGTGAAGGAGTCTGCTCAGAAACGTTCATAAGAACATCCTTGATTGTTTCTTGAGATTTTGACGAGGGGGAACTAGCCAAACTTGCTTTGGAACCTCCTTTCCTTCCTCCTTTCCTTCCAGTTCCAGCCTTTCTCACCATTGTTGCTTGTCTAAGCTTCGAAGAATTGATCTTGTGAAGAGAGAGAAGTTGAGAATTTTTGATGAATGATGAATAATCACGGAGCAAGGAAAGGGAAGCAAATATATAGCAAGAGGAATTATAGAGGCAATCAGGAATAAAATCAGAGGATCAGAAGATATTTGGAAGTTATTTTAATTTGGAAATAACTTCCATAAATGAACAACTGCCCATAATTGCAACTGTCAGAACAAATTGCCGTTGGAGGAAAATAACTGCCATATTTTAAAGATTTTAAAATCAAATGAGAATAAAAAAATATTTTCTCACGGTTTAATTTGAAATTAATTTCAAAATTAATCCGTTTGAATGTGCTGCTGTTTCCTCTGCTGGTAGGGTTACTGAAACAGTTGCTTATCTGTTCAATATGGCCTTCAATCCTGAAAGTGATTAGCTGCAATATTGCTCACATAGAGATAAGCAATTAACATTGAGATAATAGACAGATTGCAAAGGTATGATGCACGCACACATTTAAAGAATACTTAATTAGCCAATCATTGGGGAAAACAGCTGAGAGAGGTCTCTTAGATTGACCTAGTCAGACCTAACATGACTCTAAACTTGCAGAAAGACTCTTTACCCAATGTCTTAGTGAAGATATCTGCAATTTGTTCTTCACTGTTGCAAAAACTCAGCTCTACAAGACCTTTCTCAACATTATCTCTTAGGAAATGATGTCTTATCTCAATATGCTTTGTCCTGGAATGCTGCACAGGATTCTTAGAAATGTTAATAGCACTTGTATTATCACATAAAATAGGTACATTTTCATAGAAAATACCAAAATCTTTCAACTGGTTCCTTATCCACAACAGCTGGGAGCAGCAAGCTGCAGCAGCTATGTATTCAGATTCTGCTGTGGATAAAGCAACAGAATTTTGTTTCTTTGATCCCCATGAAATCAAGCAGGGACCTAAGAAATGTGCCATACCAGATGTGCTCTTTCTGTCTACTAGGAATCCAGCATAATCTGCATCTGTGTATCCTAATAGTTCAATTGAACCACCTTTGGGGTACCACAAGTACAGATCATCTGTTCCTACTAAGTATCTAAATATTCTCTTGACAGCTTTTAGGTGAGATTCTTTGGGATTGCTTTGAAAACGTGCACACAATCCCACAGAAAACACTATATCTGGCCTACTAGCTGTCAAGTAGAGAAGAGAACCAATCATACCTCTAAACAGTGTACCTTCCACACTCTCTCCTTTATCATCACTGTCTAGCTTTGCATTTGTAGGAATTGGAGTTGCATATGATTTACTGTCTTGCAATCCATACTTCTTGATTAGTTCCTTTAGATACTTCTGTTGATGTATCATGATCCCATCAACTGTTTGCTTGATCTGCAATCCTAGGAAGAATCCTAGTTCTCCCATCATGCTCATCTCAAATTCACTTTGCATCAGATCTGCAAACTCACTACACAAAATTTGATTAGTAGCACCAAATATTATATCATCTACATATATCTGTACTACAATCAAATCAAAATTCCTGGTTTTGATAAAGAGGGTCTTATCAACCGTTCCTCTTCTATAGTCATGTTCCATCAGAAAGTTGGACAGCCTTTCATACCAAGCTCTAGGAGCTTGTTTAAGACCATAGAGTGCCTTGTCCAGCTTATATACATGATTTGGGAATTGACTATCAGCAAAGCCAGGGGGCTGCTCAACATATACTTCTTCTTTCAAATAACCATTAAGAAATGCTGTCTTAACATCCATTTGAAAGAGCTTGATGTTCTTATGAGCAGCAAAGGCAATCAAGATCCTTATTGCCTCAAGTCTAGCTACTGGGGCAAAGGTTTCATCATAATCAATGCCTTCTTGCTGATTATAACCTTGCACGACCAGTCTAGCTTTGTTTCTGACTATAGTACCCAGATCATCCAATTTGTTTCTGAAGACCCACCTGGTACCTATGACTGACCTGTTCTCAGGTCTTGGCTCAAGATGCCACACTTTATTTCTTTCAAATTGATTTAATTCATCTTGCATAGCCAAAACCCAATCAGGATCTTTTAAAGCCATCTTGTAGTCAGTTGGTTCTATATTAGATAAAAATGAGAAAAATGCACAAAAGTTTTCATAAACTGCTCTCCTAGTCTGAATGCCTTTACTGATATCACTCAGAATTTGTTCAGTAGGATGAGAAGATTTATATTTAAAAATGCTAGATCTAGGTGCATTCTCATTTAATCCATCAGAACCATCATGCATCCCTGGTTCATTTGTGCCATCGAATTGGTTTTGCACAGATGGACCAGTATGCTGAGATTTTCCCCCTACCTCCCTTACCTGGGTGGAAAACTTGTCCTGAAAGTTTTCTGTTCCCCCTGAGGTGTTGCTTTCTCCATTTACTTGGGGGCCTTCATCTCCATCCTCATGAGTATCCACTTGTTGAGGATCTCCTTCATTGTGACCAAGTCCTTCACCGGCAGCATCTGGTGAACCAGTATGTGAACCTGGTTTTTCTAAGGAAACATCAGTTGATTCTCCTGTAAAATACAAAAGTCCTATCTCATCTAAGTCATCAACCTGCACATTCTCACAACACATATTAAATTCATCAAAGACTACATGAACACTTTCTTCAACACACAAAGTTTTCTTATTGAATACTTTATATGCCTTACTGTGAGAAGAATAACCAAGGAAAACAGCTTCATCACTTCTTGGATCAAATTTATCCAAGTTGTTCTTACCATTATTATGCACATAACACTTACAACCAAAGGTTCTGAAGTATGCTATGTTTGGTTTCCTTCCTCTAAGAAGTTCGTATGGAGTCTTCTTCATTTGAGGCCTTAACATCAACCTATTTAACATGTGACAAGCTGTATTTACAGCTTTTGCCCAAAAAGACTTGGGAAGACAACTCTCAATGAGCATTGTTCTTGCCATTTCTTCCAAAGTCCTGTTCTTCCTCTCAACTACTCCATTTTGTTGAGGAGTTCTTGGGGCAGAGAAATTGTGAGAAACTCCATGTTCCCTGCAGAACTCTATGAAGCTAGAGTTATCAAACTCTGATCCATGATCAGATCTTATGGCAGCCAGTTGATGATTGATCTTGTTCTGAACCTGCTTTACTAATACAATAAACTCATCAAAAGTTTCATCTTTAGAAGACAGAAATAGAGTCCATGTGTATCTGGAATAATCATCAACAATGACACACACATATCTAGAACCATTTCTACTTTGGACTCTCATGGGTCCACATAAATCAATATGAATAAGTTCTAGAGGTCTGCTGGTACTGATAGTTTTCTTTGGCTTAAAAAAGGATTTGACTTGTTTCCCTTTAGCACATTCTTCACAAACTCTATCTGCTTCAAACTTGATGTTAGGCAGGCCTATCACCAATTCTTGAGACCTGAGTTTGTTAAGAAGTCTAAAGCTGACATGTCCCATCCTTTTATGCCAAAGCCACTGGTCCCTATCAGAAACAGCACTCAAACAGATGGACTTGTTCTCAGGGATTTGGTTTAAATAAGTAATGTAAACGTTTTCATGTCTGAATCCCTGGCAGACAAGTTCATTTGTTTGCAAATTCACTATGTGACAAAGGTTGTCTTTGAACTCAACTTTATTACCTTTATCACATAATTGTGAAATACTCAAGAGATTATGTTGTAAACCATCAACATAATATACATCACTAATAGCATGGGAAAGTGACTTACCAACCTTACCAATTCCAAGAATGGTACCTTTGCTGTTATCACCAAAAGTCACCTTTCCCCCTTCATGAGCTGTAAGTGAGAGAAACTGTTTCCTATCCCCTGACATGTGTCTTGAGCAGCCACTGTCCAAATACCAGTAGGTATTGTCTCTCACTTCAGCCTGCACAGGAAAAATTCAAACGTTAGCTTTAGGAACCCAAATCTTTTTGGGTCCCTTTCCAACAACAGATTCAAGCAAGTCTTTTCTAACCCAAATCTGTTTAACATTTTTCTCATTTTTATCCAATCTACTTTTCCTGTTTTTACACTCATATTTCTTATGGCCATTCTTGCCACAATGATAGCACACATGCATGTCTTTCGCTAAGACATACTTACCTTTCTTATACTCCTGTAACCATGTAGTATCTCTGGGAGACCAGTTCCTCCTGTTCCCCTTCCCAGTATAACCAAGTCCCCTTCTACCGCTGTTTCCAGCAGTTAAGGTTAACTGGTTCAATGAGTTCTGGGATTGGAGGACTTTATCCATTCTCTTCTTAAATTCTATGAACTCTCTGTCCTTTAAGTTCATTTTCTCATGCAGGGATAAATTCTGGTCAACAACTATCTCAAAGTCAAGCTTAGCTCTTTCAAGCTCAGCTTGCAATTTTGAAATACTTGAATCATGCAAAACTACAGAATCACATGAATTAGTCTTTCTAAGCTGGGCTAACTCAACCTGCAAGCTATAAATTTTAGCTTCACATTCATCATGCATATTACTAGAAACAGTTTCAGAACCAGTACTTTTGCTGTCCTTAACTAGGACATATGCTTTATATAGTTTCTCTACATCATCAACTAACAAGTTGAATCCTTCTAACAGTTTAGACCTATTTAGAACACTTGCCCTAGATTTTATACTATCAAAGTAGTACAAGTTATCATCACTATAATCAAGCACGTTAATGACACAACTTGTAAACTGTTTCTCACATTCATCATCACTGTCATCACACAAACCCATATCAGATTTTATTCTCTGAATTTCAAGTTTGCTTTGATCTAAAGCAATCTCTAGTTCAGCCACTTCCTGCTTCAAGTTAGCACAGACACTTTCCAACAAATCACAACTTGAATTAGCAATATCATATTCTTTAGACTTTTCTTTAAACTTTCTCTTAAAATCATGATAAGCAATTCCAAGTTCTAAACATTGATCTAAAGCACTACTAGCACATTCCATCAAGTTTTCTCTATCATAAAAGAGCATATCCTTTTTGATCTGATCAATGTTTACCTGATGTTGATCCAAGGGGTGCTTCTTTGCCATGAGGCAGTGGACATCTGAGCTAGTTCCTCTGCTGTTCCTGGTACCTTCTTCTGAACTCTGATTCAGTATTGCTGTCATACATACATCTGACTGACTTGAATCATCTCCCTCTTCATCACTGTCTGTATCTCCCCAGACGGCAGCAACCATGGCCTTTTTGTAGGCCATCTTGTCTGCTTCCTTGGACTGGTTGTCCTTCCATTGAGGACAATTCTTCACAAGGTGTCCCTTCTCACCACACTTAAAGCATCCTGTTGCAGAGAAGTTGTTAGATTTTTTATTTGATGCATTATTAAACTTACCCTTGATGAATTTTCCCTTCTGGTTTCTGAAACTTCTTTCAAACCTTCTAGCCATCATTCCTATCTCATCATCCTCATCTTCGACTGTTCCCTTTAGAGCAATTCCTTTTGCTGGTACTTTCTCTGACTTAGATCCAACCAGCATTTCATGGGTCATGAGGGAGCCTATCAACTGTTCAACTGAAAGAATTGAAAGATCCTTTGCTTCATAAATGGCTGTAACCTTGGGAGTCCATTCACCTGTCAAACTTCTCAAAATCTTTCTAACAAGATCTTCATCAGTAAAGCTTTTACCAAGAGATTTTAAATCATTTACAATAGTCATGAAACTACCAAAACAAGTATTAATATCTTCATCCTTAAACATATTAAAAGATTCATATTTTGACATAAGTAAATCAATTTTAGACCTCTTTACCTCACTGGTACCCTCAAAGGCAAGTTCAAGGGTATCCCAGATCTCCTTGGCAGTGGTGCATGCTGAGATCCTGTTTGTCTCATTCTCAGCAATGGCCTGTTGCAGTATCGACATAGCCTTAGCATTTTTCTCCAGCTTTTTGTAATCAGTGGAGATGTATTCATCTTCAGTCTTTGGGACTAGCTTCCCTTCTGGATCAGACTTCTCAATGGTCAAGGGACCATTCTTAACAACCAACCAGCATTCATAATCAATGCCAATGATGATGTTCTTGATTCTGTTCTTCCACCATGCATAGTTCTTCCCATTGAACTTTGGTGTCTTGTTGTCATATCCCATAGCATTCATTTCCTGAGTACTCATGATCTACTTCTCTAGGTGTTACCCTTACAAGAAGCCGAGGCTCTGATACCAATTGAAAGTGCAGCTGGTACTCAAGAAGGGGGGGGTTGAATTGAGTACAGGGCAGTGTTAATAATTATTGGATTTTCTTCTCTATTTATGTAGGGGGACCAGGTGATGAACTGGTCCTGCAGCGGAAACAGAAAATTCAATAAATAATCAACACAAAGATTTAACGAGGTTCAGCTCAACTCTGAGCCTACGTCCTCCACTACCCTAATTACTTTTATTAATCAACTCTGAAAAACAAAAGCAATTACAAATGATCACACTCGTGATCCCCACACCTAACTCTAGGTGTCACTTCGCACTTGAACTCACAAGCACTTGCACTCACACTCGTAAATGCTACCCAATCACTAACCTCTTAGTGATTCAATACAAACCCTTTGTTTCCCTTTAAATGCTTCCACTCAAAGCTTATAAGAGATAATTACAAAACAATCCTTACTGTGTGCATAAATAGTTTGTAAGAGATGAACTAACTATTTCCCTTAGAGTGTATTTCGAGCTTTCAAAGATAGAGAAGTTTTTCAGAAAAGCTCACTCGAAATTCTGATCGAGTTTATGCTTTTATAAGGTTGGGAGATGAATTCTTTCGTGATCTTTTCAGATCATAACTTAGGTAAATAGAATATCTTTTATTTTGTAAATAAGAGATATTCTAAGATATTATTCTACTTTCCATAAATGGGTAGAATAATATATTCTAAGTTATATGCGAAATAATTCATCTCCAACTCTGCATAAACTGAACCAATTAGTTTAGTAAATATTCTCTAAGGATAGGAAATATATATTCCAGAGAATATTTACTGAACTAATGTCCAGGTTCATGAAACAAGCTACGAAGCAGCTGTTTCCTAACCTGTTAGTGTCCTAGAGATCAGGTCAACTTTTCCTGATCTCTACAACACTAAATATTCTAAGTAAGGGATACAGATAGCTTACGTACAAACATCCATGCACACTTAACATTATAAAGACTACAAAGATTAACTATCCTAATCTGAGAGACTTCATAATCTTCAAGTCTTGACGGCCTTCCTTGATAGAACATTCTGATACATATTTCTTGAATGCTTTGATTCAAAAGGACTTCATATTGCCTCAAGTACTTGGGATAGCTGTTCCTGTTCAAAATGTCAGTTGATATGATATAAAACCAACAAGAACCAGCTAGTCAGCTGTTTGTCATCACTCAAAACCTTAAGTGACTCAACAATTAGGTTGTGATCTATAGACTTAATTTACCATCAATTAGCATATAGGTAAGTTGGAAAACATTGATAAATAGCAAAATAGTAAATCTTGGATGACAATAACAATGATGATAAAAACAGAAGACTTGAAAAAGTGTAGTGATGCCTTTTTCATCCCACGACCTTACTTCCCCATGCAACCTCATCATATTCATTGTTAATTCATAAAAAAAATTTGAGTTTAAGGAATTAGAGTACTTTTTCTTAAACCACAATGTAAAGTCGTAAATTGCTTTGTATGAAGTATTGTGTGATTCTTTGGTGGTGCGTGGATTAAATTAATGCCTATTTATAATAATAACAAATTATAAGCTAATTAAAAAAATTCATATATTTTTCCTAACTTAAATTTTATCATTATTAAAAAAAATTAATCATTATTATCTTTTTCCTAATTAGTTATAGAGACGCACAAAATGAGAAGTCCATAAACAATTTAACGAAAAAATTGTTTGTTGATGCACGTTAATTTATCGACTTTGATGATGCAAATATGTGTCAATGTGTGTGTTATGCTTGATAATTTAAGTTTATTTTTTTAAAATTATGATAAACATTAATATGCACGTAGGATCAATTTGATGAATTGGATTGTTATTTTTCATCTTGACTTTTATAATTTTAATATTTTAATATTTTTTTAAACCTATTTAATTATGATAAACATTAATATGCACGTAAGATCAATTTGATGAATTGGATTATTAT
This sequence comes from Chenopodium album, assembly GCF_948465745.1. NCBI lineage: Eukaryota > Viridiplantae > Streptophyta > Magnoliopsida > Caryophyllales > Amaranthaceae > Chenopodium > Chenopodium album. The sequence continues at coordinate 9,347,776 of NC_137839.1, read as the reverse complement.
TTTTCATCTTGACTTTTATAATTTTAAGGAAAATTTGCGAGGAAGGTCCTTTTATGAAGTCGATCTTGTGTGGAAGGTCCTTTTATGAAAAAGGTGGCACGAAAGGTCCTTATATGAACATTGGGTTGTGAGGAGGGTCCTTTGACCAAATTCCGGCGTTGACCAATTTTTTCCGGCCAAAAATAATTACGTGATGTGCACGTGACCACTTAAATGAGGTTTTTTTTTTTTTCCTTTTTCCCTCTTTTCCCTTGATTTCCCTTTCCCCCTTTAAAT